>NC_135617.1:18935000-20135000 GCF_053574225.1 Canis aureus | reverse complement strand
GGTTTCCAAGGTCCAGGGGGAAGGGGGATAGCAATTGTTAGGAAATAACAGTCATAAATGACTGTCTAATAAAACCTTAGTCATGAGACCCTTCAGATGTATATTGATGGGCCATATGCTTGGGGGATGATTGCCAACATGTACCATGGAGGGATAGAGATAAAGGAAATTTCTAAAGAAAATTTTTTTTAAGATTTTATTTATTTATTCATTAGAGATACACACAGAGAGAGGCAGAGATACAGGCAGAGGGAGAAGCAGGCTCCATCCAGGGAGCCTGACATTGGACTCAATCCCAGGACTCCAGGATTATACCCTGGGCCAAAGGCAGATGCTCAACCACTGAGCCACCCAGGTGTCCGATCTAAAGGAATTTTTTTTTTAAAGAATTTTTATATGTTAAAGTAAACTTAAATATCCTGGATTGGGATAAGATTGCCTTTTGTTCTTAGCAAAGTATTAATACTGAGGCAGTTTAGTTCCTAGATGAATGTCACTCTGCTTGTTTCATGGACTTGTCAATGGGCTATAGGTAGTAAGGAAATTTAACAATCTTTCTTCTGCCTTTTATTTCCCCACATCAAATATGACATCCTGAGGCTAAGTTTTAGACTTGTGGTCCACTTGGGTATCTTAAAAAACTGATTCTTAGAATTCACCTTCTCTAAAAGGACCATCACAGTATAAGAAGCATAAGCCACACGTGTAGCCACTCTCTGAAAGAAATCAGAGTTTTATGTGAAAGCCATAATCAACTATCAGCCTTGGGAATGGACTATCTTGGGCATTAAGCTTTCAGATGGCTCCAGCCTCAGCCTCAGCCTCCTTTTGATTGCAAGTGCATGAAAGACTTCAAGTTAGGACTACCAAGGTGGGCCTGCCAACATTGAGAACTATGAAAGATACTAACAAATTAATCTTGAACCAATGAGTGCTATTTTATCTTCAGCAATAGATAACTAGAACATCATCATTGTAGGATTCTGAGAGCAGGATAGGACACTAGAGAGAGCTTATACATGATGACAGCATGTAGGAAATAATTGCTGGATGTTGGGGACAGGCACTTCTGTGAACCCTCCTGTCATATGAAGCAGAACCTTAAGTTGCTTGGGGTGAGGCAGCAAACACCCTTATTCACAAAATGAAAATGGAGTGATGAGCAGTAGCACAGGGAATAGATGCAAAGCTCTGCCCTCTTTCCAGAGTTCTTCTCTATGATGAAGCAATAGTCTCTGGGGCAAGGACAAATGCTCTTAAGCCTTATATGAACACCAAGCAGTGGCTTCCTACCACTAAAGTAATTCCAATCACAGGCACAAGTATGAATTAGATTGCCATGAGGATGTGAAGTATTAATGTCAAGAAAATCCCACCCCAAGGTCTAGGAGCATATGGCCTCCATAAGACTAAAGTGAGATCAGAATAGCATGTAGAACCTGTGCTCCTCCAAAAACAAGAAAATAAAAAACAGAAAACAGAGCTAGTACACAATAACAAGCAATATCAGCCAACCAGTGAGGGAAAAACAAGAATGTGGATAGAGTCCCTTCTGTGGATTAGGACATATAGGTAGCAAATCTGAAGGTGGAATACAAACACTAAAAAGAAGCTGTCACACCCCCCCCCCCATTACCTTCCCATACACATAGCACAATGGCAGTTGACAACTGGAGGAACTAAAGCTTGTGATATACTGACATTAACTGTTGAAGCAACAAAAGTGAAACTCAGCTCAATTTCTGGTTAGACTGACTCAACACCCACTTTAATGGTGTGAATAAAGAAGAGAAATGCTCATATTCAATTTAAACTCTACTTAAAATGCTCTATAGAACTAAGGATAATGTCTAGAATCCAATGAACAATTACAAGACACACCGAAAAAGTAAGAAAAAAGCCTATTGTTAAATGACAGGTAATCAATAGGATCAGACTCACACATGACTCAGATGTTAGAACTCAGAGGTGATTATGATGTTGGGTATTTAAAATAACTATTATTAAGGGCCACCTGGGAAAGTCAGTTAAACATCTGACTCTTGGTTTTGGCTCAGGTCCTGATCTCATGGGTCATGGGACTGATCCCTGTGTCAGGCTCCATGCTCAGCAGGAGTTGGCTTGGATATTCTCCCCTTCTGTCCCTTTCCCCTGCTCATGTGCTCGCTCTCTCTCTCTCTCTCTCTCAAAATACATAAATAAAATCTTTTAAAAAATAACTATGATTAAAATGTTAAAGGATCTAGTGGAAAATGTAGACAACGTACATGAGAAGATGGGAAATGTCACAGAGATATGACAAATATAAGGAGCATAATGGAAGTGCAAGAAAAAACAAAACAAAAACACTATTTCAGATAAAAATTCCTTCATTATGTCCAACCGATATGGACTAGATATAGTTGAAGAAAGAATTAATGAACTTGTCAATAGTTCAGAAGCAATAACAAAAGCTAACACACAAAGAGAAGAATGAAAGGTAAATAGATAAAAACAGAAAATCCAAAAGCTGCAGGACAATACCAGATAGCCTAACACATATATAATTTGGTCCTTCAGAAGGAGAAGAAATTTTAAAAAGAGAGAGAATTAGAGAAAGAAAAAAGAATTAGAGAATGAAAAAGAAAAGAATTAGAGAATGATGCAGATAAAATATGTGAAGCAATGACTGAGAATTTTCCAAACATGATAAGATACAATATATCATGAATCTAAAAAGTTCAGAGAATACCATATGTGATAAATAGAGCAAAAACAAAAACAAAACAAAACAAAACAAAAAGATAAATAGAGCAGCAGTAATTACTACTAGCACTACAACAAAAAGAGACATAAATATATATTAGAGTAAAACCCATAAAAAGCAAAGGTGCAGAGAACATTTTGAAGGAGCCAAAGAAAAATAACACATAGCAAATAGAGGTGAGTAGTGGGGAGGTTAAAGATTATAGTAAACTTCTTCAGAAACTACATAATTTAAATGACATTTTAATAGTCCTGAAAGAAGTATTAATCCAGAATTCTATAACCAGTTGAAGGATTTTTCAAAAATGAAGACAGAGTAAAGATTTTTTAAACAAAAGTAGAATGGAGGGGGGAGAGAGAGAGAGAGGGAGAGAGAGAGAGAGAGAGATATTCTTTTCTATCAGACCTGCACAATGAATGTTCTTCATACCAACAAAATAGGATACAGAAAGGACTTCTTGCTCTACAAAGAAATGAAGTGCTCAAGAAAGAGGAAAAAGGAAGGTATGTATATGTAACACTATGCGTCACTCCACTCTCCCTTTCATTATTTATGAAAATGTAGATAGTACTTCTTAATGGACTAATAGTATATGTTTTTACTAACCTTTGCTTTCTGTGGAACTTAGGATAGGACAGACATTGGGCAGCTATCAGATTGGTTAACTAAACTGATTGCACAGGTGTATACAGTTACACACAGATCTAGGTTTTGTCCCATGTTTCTGTTCTACCATCATTATGCTAACTTTTCTCTTGATTGCAAGATGTGGATTTTATTCTTGTGATAACATCTCAGATCAGAAAGAGAGCTTTTATCAGGGTGGAAAACCTTTCCCAAATGACAGCCAGCAATGTTCTTCACAAACAACATTGGCCGGACCCCTATTGCATGCCAGGCCTAAAATAATCACTGGCAAATGGAATGAGACAAACTGTGACCCATGTAAAACAAATAATGACTTGGTCTTGGGCCAGAAGAGAGTGACCATCTCCCATGAAAGATATGAAGCACATGGGTGTAATCTTTTTTTTTTTTTTTTGTAATTTTATTTGTTTATTTATTTGAGAGAGAGAATGAGCAAGAGAGAGCATCATAAGGATGGAAGAGCAGGGGGAGAGAGAGAAGCAGACTCCTCACTGATCAGGGAGCCTGACATGGGGCTCAATCTCAGCTCCCTGGGATCATGACCTGAGCCAAAGGCAAGTCACTTAGCCTGTTGAGCCACCCAGCCACCCCTTGTCCCCTATGGGTATAATCTTGAAAAATCAGAGTTTAGTTAGGAAAGAAGAATATGCCTTCTATAAATCTTAATCAGGCAATCATTTCCCCTTACACAACATTTTGTCCAAGGGCTACTTCAAGCTCTCCTATTGAATATTGACAAAGAATCAAGCATAGAGAGAGCACGCAGGCATTTCTCAGGTTGAGAGCATGGATGACTGAATATGTAACATAAAAGCTATTCATCCACCAAGTAAGCATTCAAGCCACTGGAATTTTGCAGTGTGTGCTGGGGAGGAACAACACTTCTTTGGTAATAACAACATGTCTTAAAATGAACACTTAGTAAACACTGATGGTATGTGTCCTAAAAGGGATGATGACCAAACCAGGACAGAATAGAATATTACATGAAGAATGTGGAAGGCGAGTAATAGGATTAAGCTAAAGCTGCACAAGGAAACAAGAGGAATTCAGACCAAATCAGAACAACTTACACAGTTTTTACCACTTACTTAGGAGTAGGAATGGGCATTAGAATCATGTAGAAACTTAAGAGTTGTTGGATCTAATTATGCCCAGATTAGTTCTATATTCAATATAATCCTATTCAATAGGAGATTCACACATTCTCCTCTCTTTCTCTCTGTCTGCACTCTCATTCTCATACACACACACACACACACACACACACACACACACAATCTTTATAAAATCTGTAGTCCAAATATTTGGACTAAGTGGAAATTATAATTATATTGAAAATTGTCACACCCTTACAAAATATTGCATTAACATGTCATAGATTCTATTTTTCTGTTTACACATTACAATAGCACATTCCCTTTCTAAAATGACCCCTACAATCGCATAGCATTCTATATTTGGCTTTGTGGGTATACACATATTGTTACATCCCATAAGCATGTCATTAAGAACTACTTATGGTCTATTTATTCCTCTGTCAAGACTCTTATTTTTCTCTTCCATTGACCAAAATTTCTCACTTTTTAATTTCCATTAAGCTTCTATTCATGAGCATTGTTCACTTATCTTTCTTACTTCAGTTGTTTTTAAATTTGACAGGCTAAAAACCCATTACAGAATTGAAGTTAATACTTCAGAAAAGGGCATGACTTTAGAATTCATACTTTTATTACAGTAATATCTTATGCTTTAATGCATCTAAATATACAAGCAGCTTATTCTTAAATGGAAATAACTTTTAAAAGGGTACAATAACCAAGGCTTTGAAACTCTCCCAATATTAAATGACAAAAAAGTAATTAACTTAATATTCTCATTCCTCCAAAAGCTTTTATGCAATGCCTTACTGTTATTTATTCCACAAAAATGTATACTTTGGATATTTAATTATAAAATGTCTATAGATTTTACTCAAATAAGAGTCACCCACCAATTAACTATACACTGAGATTAAGGCTACCTCATGATTTTCAGATGAATCATTTAGAAAAGGAATTTGTATTAATAACCTCAAAATTATTATTATTAATCACTGTTATATATATTTCTATTTCTGTCGGTTGTATGATTACTCTTTTTTTTTGTATGATTTTCTTAACAATGATCTTATTCTATGTAACTGATAATTCACACGTCTGTGTCTACCAATCAAATGCATACCTAGAAGAGTATTTGATACATGAGGCTCCTGAGCTACAAGTTTAAAGAATAAGTAGATGGATAAATAAATAACAGATAACTTAGTGCATCTACCATCTATTGGGTGCCACATATTATAATTAATATATCTATAACAAAAGCTTTGCTCTTCTAAGAAAATAAACAGAGAGTCCTCCCTTCCCCAATGTCAAGGGCACCTTGATTAGTTTTGGGTAACTAGGTGGCAAGTGAAGGAACTTTATTCCTCTCATATGCTCACATTGACATTTTGTGTTATAAGGTCTTAAAATTGCACGATTCCTTCGTCTCTTCATTGTATACATTGTTTTTTACACATGCACATAAATTTTCCTTGGCTCTGAACCTCTTCTAACCCTTATACAGTGATAGTTGCTTCACTAAGTCTATACATGTCCACATGTACAGGAAAATGATGAATAGAATGAACAGAATCTGGGTGAACTGACCCAACATCTGTACTAACTCCATGACGATTTTCCAGTTTCTTTTCTTTTTTCCATACCATCACATTTTGCATTTTGAAGGTAAAAATAAATAAATAAATAAATAAATGTATGTTTTGATAATGAAGGGCCTACATCCTTTATTGGAAAAAATGTCTCTTTGGGAGAATTCTGGAAGAATGTTCCATTGACCGATAGAGAGTCCCTTTGATTTCAAAATTTTATGGTAGAACATCAATTGTACAATTATTGCTAATGAATATTTTCCAACTGTAGTCTTCGATTATGACAAACTTATTAAGCAAATTACTTTCTCTAAATAAAGAATTTTAGCTGAAAACAGTATAAAATAATAAGGTTATGGTACATGTATATATGTAATTAATTTTTAATTCAGATATAATTTCATGATTTTCTAGAAGTATTGAATTTTTAAAATATAGGTACAAGTGAGGTTTATCTGTTAATGGTTCTCATCTTGAAAGGCAGTAATACATTTACTGAATGTGTATCAACATTATATCAAATTAGCAATCTATCTCAGTAGTATAGAATTACATGCAAATTTACATATGAACAAAAACATATTGGGACATAATTTGTACACAACTAAGCATCTTCACTGTCAAACTTACCTAAACTAGGATAAAAGAAAAAAAAGTCCTTTCAGTTCTATAAGTTCAAATCCATCTGGTGGCAAAGAGAAGTGAATTGGCAATCAGTGAATTAAGAGGATGAGACTCTGTATTCTAGTGCACTGAGCCAAGGCATTATTTTATTATTTCCTTAAATGTAAGGGCTGAATAACTTATTTCATTAAAAATGATGGTGTAGTAAGTTTAGATTCTCTATTTGCATATTACTTCTGCATCTATGAATTAACATTTGATGTACTCTCTTTAGTCAATTTGTGCATATGCACAGACAGATTTTCATTAGATCTATGGCAAGCTGCTGCCTGAGATCTTAAAGTCAAAGAATAGACCCTTCTGAAATGGTCTAGAAGAAATCTTCAAGATTAATAAAATGTTAGTTGAGCCCTCTGGATTTAAGAATTAAAGATGAAAGAAGGGAAAGACAAAAAAAGAAAAGGAAGAGAAACACATTTTGGACAGGTTCCTCTGTGATGAGCTTACTTGTGAAGTCACTACATGTGAATTGACTTTAAATATGAAAACATTCCTCAGGAAGCAGTGATTACTTCTAAAATGACTTGTTTGAGAACAGAAAGTAATACAAAGGGAATGTTACCACTGCCAAAGGTAAACATTTTCTTTTTAATATTGTTTCAGTGGAAAATTAGTAATTTCCACAGGCCCTAGCCTAGCCCCTGCTTGAAGGGCCAGCTGTTTCTTAAGGAAATTCTTTTGCCCACCCTGAGAGCCCCATGCAGAAACTGGGCAAAGTGCCCTGGCTAAGGGCTCACCATGTGCAGCGAAGGTGACTATAAAGACACTATTTTTCTTTTTATCTGTGAATGATAGGCTTCTTCAGGCATATTTTCTTACAGGATATGTGCCCACTTAAGGGCTTTAAGCACTGGATAGGAAAGATTAAAATAGCTGGTCTTCTAGATTAAAAAATAAAACATCTATAGTTGCTACTCTGAGTCCTAACTTCTCTCCAGGTGGCCTATCTTTGGGAACCTTGCTTTAGTTCTTTCTCAGCAGATGTGAAGGTCAGAATCCAGAGTTCTATTTAAACAGTGCAGTCCCACAAGGTCAGCAGGTTAACTTTCCTAACAATTTACAGAACAACTGGTTAACACAACAAAGATGCTGCCCTAAAGAGTAACTAAAATGATGTCGTTGGTGGTTGGATTTGTGATTAAAGCACACCCCCACATAGGCACCTGAAACCTCCATCCTTTACATTTTAGTTTGTTAAACAAAAGCCTTCTTAATTTCTATCCTGTGTGTGTCCCCAGGAGGAAATGCACCATAGAAGTGTTTAAGTCATTTAAACAGATTAGGGCAAGATGACATGAGGGAGAAAAGTAAAAAGTCACCTTGTGCTTAACCCAAGAGAAGCAGGCACAGAAGAGAGTAAGTAGGGAAAATCAAACTCCTCAAAATGACCGTGTCTGCTTTTTAAGAATGGGAGTGGGCATCCGGCAGAAAATAACTCTAGATGTAGCTAAATTTGGGTTCTTTCTCTGAACTGATATTCATCCAGGAATATGGAGCTAGTTTGCAAATTTAGGGAAGACCAGAATGTGTCCTAATTTAAAAACATTAACATAATGAAATTTGGCATACAATGTGTGTGGGAGTGTTGATGATTAGATTAGGCAGTTTTTACATTTTACATGAAGAATTGGATTACTGGAAGTAACCAGTAATCACATATACAAACATCTTGAAATTGCAACTAAACTTAATTATTTTTTAAAGTTTGAACTTTTTCAAGTAAGTGTTCCCTTTGATATAGTTAAAAATTGTAGCTATTTGCATTTGTCGAAGCATGTTTCTTATCTTTCTTATCACCTTTTCTTGTGGTGGGGGCCAGAGTGGGACAAAAGGATTATGCAGGCTTTGGCGAGGATCTGCAAAAAACACAACAGATCTGAAGTCCTTTCATCTCCATCCTTAGTAAATCTCTAGCCTGGACAGCACCAAGAAGTATGGCTACTTTTCTTGCTTATAAAGAAGTCCTAGTCAACTAATCTGCCAAGCATGGCATAAAAAGGCAGGAGCAAAACCTGGTTCTCACTTTACCCTCACGCTGTTGGATGCCATTGAAAGAAATTAATCTGAGCAGATTTAGGACTGAGGGCTTTATGTCCATATGGATTGGCAGTTGGTGAGACCTCACTATTAACGGTGCACAATTAATAAATAATATGTCTCTGTTTGCTTCGGTAGCTGTTCAAGCATTAAAAAGCTTATAAAAAGATTGCTTAGACAAAAACCCACATATGGGCAAGGTCTTGATCCATGCTGGATGTCTTCCATTCAGGAATCCCATTTGCATTTTGCATGGTACATCGCCCCCCAAACACCAATTTGTTATTCAGTTTACCAAGACGGAACAGATGAGTTATGTACACTTATCAGTAATTGAAATAAATAAATAAATAAATAGCATTAAAAATATAAAGAACAATCATACCCTACAATGGAACAATGTTAATGGTCCAACATGCAGGCAAAAATTGGAATCTTACAGCATGAACCTGTGGCTTCTCAACATTCACACTCTCCCACATAATAAATGACTCTAAGACACTATTTCAGTTCTAATTTCAGATGCAAATTAAAATTCAAAATTAAGACAAATTTAATTTTCAGTACTCTTTTGTAGCACTTGTCTGCGGCAGACCTTACTAAGAAAAACCGCAGGTTCTGTGATCTTAAGAGATTTTCGACCTGAATTAAACCTGGGGACTGAAAAGATAAAGACACTAACCAATGAAGGCTTCTGCTAAAATACTTTATCTAGCATAATGCTAACTCATATTTGAAGGCTGCTCTGTGTTTGCAAAATCTTAGTCCAAGTTATATCAAACCCAACCCATAAACTGATACATTTAATTATTTTTATTTTATACTAAGGGCAATTGAATACATGCAATGCTATTTAAAGAATAATCTGGAAGGTCCTGGATGGCTCAATTGGTTAAGCTTCCAACTCTTGGTTTTGGCTCAGGTCATGGTCTCAGGGTCATGGAATGGAGACCTGCCTTGGATTCCATGCTCAGTGAGGAGTCTGCTTGAGATTCTTTCCTCTCCCTCTTCCTCTGACCCTCTTCCAGCTCTCTCTCACACACACACACCCTCTCTCTCTAAAATAAATAAATCTTAAAAAAACAAATAATAATCTGATCATCATATACCAATAGTAACTTCGTAAATGAACTGAAATAAAAATAAAATGGGAATGAAAACATCTCAACCCAATGTCTCTAAAAATTGACTCATATATCATGGACATATGTTGACATTATAGAATATGGTATTATGAGGGTATCTTCATTTTCTGTAATTCTTCCAGGTGAAAGTATATGCTTGAACTTTTCTTTCCTTTTCTTTTCCCTTCTTTTCTTTTTTTCCTTTCTCTTCTTTTCTTTCCTTTCTTTCTTTCTTTTTTTTTTTTTTTTTAATTTTAAAGGAACTTGTACTCTTTTACAAGTAAAACTTTCCAGGAAAGTCTATATGGCAATACTGTTACATGAGTGACATTTGCAAATATTGAGCATAATTCAGTTTCCTTTGAAATTTGTCACAGCTTTTCTACAAGAAATTCAGTTTAATGGATAGGTTGTAGTGAATCTGCAGATAAATCAGGTAATTTTGGATGTACTAAATAAAGTCCCAATTCTCTTATAGTCTTTATTGTATTACTCTGTAATACACACATTTAAGGCTGGCATATGTTTAAAAGTCTTATATCATATTTCCTTTCAAAATTAGCACAATAATTTCATTATTTTGGTTGATTTATTAAATTTATTCATTGCCAAAAAGTCTGAGCAAATGAACAAACACATTCGTTAAACAAGGGGGAAAAATCAACCCTACAACTTCTTTTTCTAGAATAATGCTTCCTGGGCCTTCAGCAAAGCAATTACTAAAATAGTTGCTGCATTCTCTTGGAAATTACATGGTTACATGCAAACAAGGCTTTATGCAGGATTTTCAAATGCAGATTTCTAGGAGTAACTTTTATTCCACTGAGAATCAGGAGAAATTACATTTTGTATTGTAATGTAGATTTAGTGTAACCATGGTAAAATGGAGAAGGTTGGGAATCTTGTCAGTCAAGGCTTTAAGGTTTAACTGTAGAAAAACACTTTAAAACAACACCCCCAGGACCATCATAAGCTCATCTTTATTGTCAAAGTGTCAGAATACTACATCAGGTAGCCACTAACCTTAAAAGTGATTTGTGACTAAAAAACAAAACTAAAGATTAGTTTAGGTATATCATTTTGAAAACTATATGAGAAGATCTTTAAAATTATATCTTTTTTTCTGCTCTTTGCAATACAACCCACAACAGAGCAGTTAGCTCATAAAAAGAACGTACATTATAAGAATGTTCTAAATTTTCACATTTTGTTTATATTTTATTGCTTTTACTCGGGTTAACATGTGGTACATTTTTACAAAGCCTGATTGTTCACATATTTAATTTCTATGGCCATAAAGCCATATATTTTTAATACAATCCAACCAGCAGGAAATGATCAGACTCTACTAAATATTTTAATATTAGCCTGAAGTTGTGAAGTGAAATATAAAAGGGAAAGTGGTTTTAGAGCCTGTGACATTTCACACTATTCCATCAGTAATAAAGATATATAAATCAACTTTTCTGGAATGTAATTTGGGAATTTTAAAATCCTAATGCCAATACTATGAAATAATTAATGAAATATGATATGTAAAGTCAACAATGAACATAACACAAGAGTATATTTCTTTTTGTTACTACCCCTTTTCCATTATTAATGCAAGAAGTTTTCATTTTAAAAGACAATCTATTCATTACACAAACAGGAATTCTGATGGTTTGTAAATTGAAATCTTGTATTGTTCTTATACCTGACATATAAAACTGCTGATCAATTTATTTAATCCTAAATTTTAGGCATGTTTAAAGAATCACATCTCTGTTAACAGAAGCACAATTTTTACATCCTTTCTTTTGGTTTTTAAGTTGTAGTTTTGTATACATCCCAATTATATATTAAATAGATGCCTGCTTATAATCCCAATGATATTAAGCAGAAGGTTGTTGCAACTCTTGTGTGGTAAGCAAGAAAGATATTTTAAATATCCCAGAAATAGGTATACTAAAGATTTTTCACTCCAACTTCTGAAGCCAGACTATGTCTAAGGGACAGAAAAAATATAAGGTCTTTAATCTTTTTAAAATAATGAAGGAGGATCATTTAAGTGGACTCTTCAAATGTTCCTTTCTCACATAAAACCATAAAAAAGTAATTGTAGACCTTTGTATGCAATCTTTACAGGGGATATTTTGTGAATATATTCACATTAAAGGAGGGTCTCATTTAAAATTATTTATAAGATTGATTTGTAACATAAGAAAACAGAAACAGAAAAATTAACATTTATGATAAAGAGGCATTTATAAAAGATGGATTAGAGACACAGTGTCTCAAAGCTTTAAAGTCAAATATTGAACAATGTCAGCGAGAGTAGGTATTTCAGTGAGGCTCAGTTCTTCTATGTGGCTAGAATCTGTGTGGAATGGAAAAGGGTATCAGAGATAACAGAACCCAGAGAAGGACCGAACAGAAGAATTTGTTCTAGAACTTGGAGAAAAGAGCATTTGATAATTGCTACTCTGCTCTTTAAAAGTGTTTGAGGGCAGCCCCGATGGCCCAGTGGTTTAGAGCTGCCTTCCAACCCAGGGTGTGATCCTGGAGGCCTGGGATCGAGTCCCGCATTGGGCTCTCTGCAGGGACTCTGCTTCTCCCTCTGCCTGTGTCTCTGCCTGCCTCTCTCTCTCTCTCTCTCTCTCTCTGTGTCTGTCATGAATTATATATATTATATATATATATGTATATAATATACATATATATATATATAAAGGGTTTGATGTCTTCCTAATTTTCTACATCTAAAATACTTAACTTTCTACATACATCTCTTCTTTAATTATTTCTTGAACAGTTCACCATTTCCCAAATACAACTTCTATGTTAATTAACCACTTATAGATTCCTGTTAGTGCCTCTGCAGCTTAGCACATGCTCTGCCCCCTGTTCAAAATACACTTTCCTTCCTAACCTATCAGGAACTTCTACCCACCTGAGTCAGTTAATGTGTTGCCAATTGGGGGAAATCTTGTCTAATCCACTTTAGGTTTTGTCCTTTATGTCGCCATTATCATTTCAATGGATTTTTATTAATTTATCAGAGTGTATTACAAATATTTAAAAATATATTTCCTACCTCTTAGGCCTTAAAGTCCTTATCAGGAGGAAAATTAACTTATTCCCTATACCTTTGGTTTCTAACATAATGCATGGTATATAAGAGATATAATTCATTTTTGGTGAACAAATGAGTGGACAATGAGTGGGTATTTGCTTAGGTACTACTGGTTAGGGACATTACCAAATAACCAATAAAAAATAGAATTAGACATTTTATCTCATTGATATATTTATTTTCTACTGCGTAAGACATTCTTTGAAGGTTCTATGAAAAAAGTGCTGAGCTGATAGAAGAGAAAAGGGTAGTCATAGTCATGGTAATCTAGTATTTGGATCCACTTGTATATTTTTTTAAAAGTGCATAAAAGATTGCTGTTTTCTCAAATACTTCATTCATCTGGATTGTATTTTTCTCTGCACATCACTGATCTTTGACTGGACCACTTGAGTTCCATGATTATAAAGGTTAGCCACTTTCAGCTTTCTATCTATTCATTCAAATACATGTACCCAAGGGTCATTTTGCCAACAATCTCTAAGATAGCAGGAAAGTTAAATCACTTTTTTAGCTAATACTACAAAGTAATAAAGCTCCCAAACAACATATATATATATACAATTTCTTTATAATAATAGTGAAGAATTAGTGAGCTCTCACTTTCTGCCAGGCACTGTCAGGTTCTTTATATGTATTGTCTCCTTTAATCTCAGCAGTTTATGAAGCAATTATTATTTGGAGCCTATTTGTAGATGAGGAAGCTGAAACATGAAGTTGCCCAAGGTCGCATTGCTAATTAGTAAGCATATGAGAAAATCAAGCCATAAGGAATTTACTTGAGAAAGTATGAAACTTGTTTTTCACATATCAACAGCACAAGTGTTCTCCAGTGAATCTTCCCTATTTACATATGCCATTACTTATTTTTGAAATACCTGATCTTATTTCCAAGTTCGACTTCCGTGTCAATAAAATGATTGCCATTTGCTACAGGGGAAAAAAAATACTCCATCAAACATTCTAATTTTAACCAGATTTTTATATGTGAATCTATGCTTCTTCACCATAATCTTTCAAAAAAAAAGTCTTCTATATTTTAAGAAAATAATAAAAATATTATTAAATTTTAATTAGTATTAATACTATAACAATGTTTTAGCTACCCTTCATATCTTATTGAGACATTTTGTATATTCAATGTATTTAATTAATTTATTATACTTTTGTACATCTTGGAACTATTTCAAATTTTATAAATGTTAGTAGTCATATTACTTCGAACTTTGTTACATATTGCAATATATTTATTACATATATTTGGAGCTCTGACTTTGTCCCTGGGATTTCATCCTAAGTTTCCAACTGCCCGCTGGGCTCTCCAGAGATCTTCAACCATTTTCTAATTTTTAGTTATCCAAAAACACATTCATTATCTTTTTCCAAATATAGTTCACATATCAGAAGGCTTTTTTTCTATCATTGACATAATAATTCTCCCAAGGTCCTCGCTTGAAACCTTGGAGTCATGGCTGACTTCATTCTCAATCACTCTCTCTACAGACATTAAATCATCATGCCCTTTCTCTGTTGATTTCTTTGCCTTCCTTTTCTTTCCCACTTGACCTACCTTGATCCAGATCCTACCACAGCAATGGAGAATATCATTGAAAATTCACATTGACCTTCCTGAAACTGCTTTGATACATATTTCCTTAAACATTTAAAAGGAATATGGCCAATTAAATGATATCCCCTTTTTTGTTTGTTTGTTTGCTGTTTAGCATCTTTGGCTATTAGCACTTTGGCTATTTTTTATCTCTCTAAACATGTCCTCATCTGTACTCTTTCAACAATTATTCTTCTGTTCATCCTAATCACATTTCTAGTTGTTCACATTTTTTCTCTTTATTTTTGTTGTCTAAAGTGTCCCTCCTCTTCTTTCTTGCCACACGTTGGGCATCATTTTGTCCTCAGAGCTCAACTCAAGCCCCACCTACTCCATTATCTCACAACCATTCTATCACATCTCTTCTCAGCTGCTTTCTGACTTCCTTTCCATGTCACTCATTGGGCACTTAGTGTATGTAGCTATCTACTTATATTTATGGTTTTACATGAATATCTTATCTCCTTCACTGGGCTACAAATAATTAAAAGCAGGATTTAAAAAAAATATATCTGTAAACTTATACCTTGTATTTGTATGGGTAACAGCTATGTCAACCTCTGTCTGTTTATTGAATGTTATTGAATGCACATTGTGTGCTTTTCTTAATATAATAATCAAAGTTATTTTTCCTAAAATGTAGAGTTTGCTCGGTTTATATCATGTTTAACCTCAAAAATCTTCATTGACTCTCAATTTTCCATAGAAAATAGTCCTACTTTGGTATACATTGCCATAATTGTGACATTTCTCTTTGCACATTTACACATTTGTAATGGTCAGGTCTAAACACATAATGTACTGACCTCTTATATGCCAGATGCACATTCATGACTTTTTCTGTTTTTGTCAATGAGAGTCCTTTATCCTAGAATTCCATTCTCCTGTGAAATGCAAGTAAACTTTCTATGTTTCCCTCAAAAGTTACTTTGTTGAAAGAGTTTCCTTCCAATTTGCTGCCAAAGCACTTTGCTTGCCTTTCTATTAGAAAATTTCATTCATATTTGTGTTCTAGTCATGCATGCATGCATATTACTTTTTCTGTACTAAATTGTAAGCCTCTTGAGGTCAACTGCTGTGTAAAATTTGTCTCTGTATCTCTATTGATATTCCATCATTATAATGTAGCAAGTATGCAATGAATTTACAAGAAAATATTCTTCATAATTTAATATAGGAATCTATTTTCCTATTTGGATTCCCATACTGAATGTTGCAACCTTGTATTCACATAGAAAGGAACTAGGAATAGGTGCTATTTGTAACTGAAGCATGTTCCAACTACCTAGTTCATTCTCATGTTGTCTCTCACTAAGGACTTCTTTTAAGCAATAAAATTTGGTAATGTTTCATTAGCATTCTGGCTTCTCTAGCTGGCAGTTGGAGGACAGTCAGCTCATGAGAATTTTTAAACTTGGTCCTTGGGAGACTTTATATGCAATTCTGTGATATTTTAGGGCCATCAAAGACTACTTCTAAGAGCAATAGGATTCTTCCATTTTTAGTGGGTTTCTATACCAGGCATTTGCCATGCTCATTGGGGGTAATTCCATCAGTTTTATAGAGTACAGGTGAACAACATAGTTTTCTTCATGTGCCTTAGCTGAATCATTTAAGAACTCTGTAGTCTGTCTTTTTGTGGTGAGATATGTCATCAAATTCAATCCTGCCATTTTCACTGTGTTGAAGCACAACACTGTATCAAGCAAAAACAAAGAAATAAAAAATATCTGGAGTAGCAAGGTACTAAAAGTGTCATTTACAAAAGTAATTTTTGTGTTTTGGAATCAGTTTAGAAACACACTTGACTCTTGATATTGTTCCTTATTTTTTATAACCACTAATATGTAACCCAATGTTTGAAATATAATGTCCAACTAGGTCATAGTTTGCCATGAAATTCAGGGTTCAGTTGAAATTGTTGTGTTAGGAGAAGACATCTCCATAGATAAATGGAGGGCCTCAGTAAACTTTACATCAACATGATCTTTTTATGTTGGAGCACCATAATTCATGGCCCAATGCTGACTATGAAAAATCACAAAATCTGAATGATGAGTCCTTCTTGAATTAAAATAAAATTTAAGAAAATCAGATCTATTTGAACATAGTAGTTATTTCTGTACTAGCAGAATGCTAGTTACTGTATATATTTGCGCACCCCACATTATGACTTCAAATCTACTATAGCAAAGAATTGCTCCTAATTTGAAATATCTGATCTATTCAGAGTTAGCGTCAGACTCTACAGGTTTAAGAATTGAGTCCCACAAGACTGCCCTCCCTTCAGAGGCCAGCAGCAAGTCAAGTAACATATCCCAAAAGTACCCACTTGTATTCAACTTGGCTTCAAGGTCAGGGTTCCTCCCATACCATTCAATAATTTGTTATAATGGCCTATAGAACTCAGAAACATTTTACTTTTGTTTATCAATCTATTATAAAGGATAAAGATGAGTGACCAGATAAGAGGTACATAAAGTGAGGTCTGCAAGGGTCCTGGGAATAGGAGCTTCTTTCCGTTTGGAGTTAGAGTATGCCACTCTCCCAGCACATAGATGTGTCCACTAATTTGGCAAGTCTCCAAACTCCTTTTTTAGGGTTTTTATGGAGATTTTATTATGTGGACATGATTGATTAAATCATTGACCACTGATGATTAAATCAAACATCAGCCCCTCTTCCATCCCTGGAAATTAAGGGGTGAAGTTGAAAGTTCCAACTTTCGGGATCCCTGGGTGGCGCAGCGGTTTAGCGCCTGCCTTTGGCCCAGGGCGCGATCCTGGAGACCCGGGATCGAATCCCATATCGGGCTCCCGGTGCATGGAGCCTGCTTCTCCCTCTGCCTATGTCTCCGCCTCTCTCTCTCTCTCTCTCTGTGTGACTATCATAAATAAATAAAAGTTAAAAAAAAAAAAAAAAAAAAAAAAAAAAAAAAAAAAAGAAAGTTCCAACTTTCACTTGGTGAAAGTTCCTTGGCAACCAGCTTCATCTTCTGAGAGTTACTTCATTAGTACAAACTCAGGTATGGTTGAAAACAGCTTGCTCTAAAAAAAAAAAAAAAAAAAAAAAAAAAAAAAAAAAAAAAAAAGGTCCTTTGACTTCTATCATTTAGGAAATTATAAGGGTATTAGGAGCTCTGTACCAGGAACAGAGGTTGAAGACATTCTCAAATAAATCAGTGATTGAAAAGACAATCAGGGCAATGTAAATAACAGTAAAAGAAAAGAATGAAACAGAAAACATGAGTATTTTTGCTATACAAGATTTCAAAGTCAAGTGTACTAATGACTACTAGCTTGAAACAGAACTGTGAAGTTCTGATTAGGATGAAAGTTCCTTTCTTTAGTGCTTTAAATCGGGTGAGGATTGAGCATTGCAAATTTACTTCTTTACTAGTATTGATAGACTTTTACTGTCATTTTCTTTTGTTATTTAGCACAAATATTTTCTGAACATTTTTTCACTAAACAATTTTTATATTATTATAAGCATCTATTGTTTTATATATTTTGATGATATTTTCATAATGCTAATTTCTTTGTTTATTCCTACTACCTACTCTATTGTTAAAGAAATATTTACAAAATATTCTTTATGTTTCCTCCTTTCTATACATCTACTTGATTTTGTAATTAAATTTCTATAGAAAAAAGAATATTGTAAAGTTAGAATTTCTACTGAAGAGTAGAATCATCTAGATGTTATTACTAGTTTTCATTGTTATTAAACACAATGCACCTCTCTAGAGTAAAATGATTCATATCTATATTTGAAAAATACAAGAAAAAATAAGATAATGAAGAAAAATACATTAGAAATTATTTTGTTTTCCCTATATTCTTTTCTTTCCCTAAGTAGGAACAGAAACACTGTGAATATAAGATGATGACATTTAAATTTAAATTATTGATTATTGTTCTTTTTTTTTCTCCTTTTGCTAATTTCATTGCTTTAAATTTTTCTAGTTACATTTCTTAGATTTAAACACCATTAAGGACATCTCTTTTAGTTAAGTAATGTTACAATTTGTCAATTTCACACTTTAAAAAATTATATCCATAAAGTTTCAGCATTGAATATAATATGGAATTTCTCAAGTATCAAATTTTTAAAAATCCATACCAAAGTTTAATAAACATACAACTCAAATTTTCCAAAATTCTAAATAATTATTCTAGAATATACATTCATACTTCCAATTTACCTCCCAATAGTTAGATAGAGACAATTCTGGATGTGTAAGTCCCCATTTCTGATAGCTAACACCTCTTCAGCAAAACTCTAACAAGACTGGGCTAGTAAAGAATATTTGAAATATTTCGAAATCAGTATCATAGTTAGTGACTTGCACATGGTCAGGTGGCTTTTCAATGATTGAATAGGTGGGAGAGAACAGCCAAAGGACACTAACCTGATTGACATCTCTAATGTGGACAATTAAATAAAAAGTCATTTTTTTCCTGATATAAGGAATAACAGAACATATTATGGGAGAGGATAATGAGCTCATCTTTAATATAGGAAACCTGGTGCTTATGGGACACTCAAATGGAAATATCTAGTTGGAAGTAAAATATGTAGATTTGAGCTAGGGACCAAAATCAAGCATTGATGTTATTACCATGTGTGTATTATAATTGAAGCCATAAAAAAAAAAAAAAAGGGTGAGATCACCTAGAATAATGTGAAAAGAATAAGACAAAATTCTCAAGAATATCAGAATGAAGGAGCATCTTAGGGTAAATTTTGAGAAATTCTTGTCAGAAGAGGAGCAGTGAGAAGAAACCATGGTGTCACACAGATAAAAGTGAAAATAAGTTTCAGATGATATAGTACTATACAAAGAAAACCCTAAAGACTCCATCAAAAATTGTTAGAAATAATAGATAAATTCAACAAAGTTACAGGAGACAAAAGTAATATACAGAAATCTGTTGCATTTCTATATGCTAATAACAAAGTGGCAGAAAGAGAAATTAAGAAAATAATTCCATTTACAACTGCACCAAAAGGAATAAAATACATAGGAATAAACTTAACCAAAAAGGTGAAAGATCTGTACTTTAAATTGTAAAATATTGATGAAAGAAATTTGAGATGACACAAGCAAATGGAAAGATATTCTGTGATTGCGGATTAGAACAATTAACATAGTTAAAATGTCTATACCATCCAAAGCAATATTTAGATTTAATGTAATCCCTATTAAAATACTAACTAATTTTCACAGAACTGAAACAAATTAATACTAACATTTATATGGAACCACAAAAGATCCTAAATTGCCAAGCAATCTTGAGAAACAACAAAGCTGGAGGTATCACAATCACTGATTTCAAGATACACTACAAAGCTGTACCGATAAAAAAGTATGACAACTGGCACCAAGTTTTTATGGTCAATTAATCTTTGACAAAAAAAGACAAGAATATACAATGGAGAAAAGAATGTCACTCCAGTAAATGCTGCTGGGACACCTGAACAGTTACATGCAAAAGAATACATCTGGACCACTTTCTTAAACTACATGCAAAAATTAACCCAAAATGGATTAAAGACCTAAATGTGAGACCCAAATCATAAAAGTTGTAGAAGAAAATATAGGCAGTAATTTCTTTGACATCAGACTTAACTACATTTTTCTAGACATGCTTCTTCAGGCAAGAGAAACAAACCAAAGCAAAGATACAGTATTGGGACTACACCAAAATAAAAAAAGCTTCTGCACAGTGGAATAAACTATCCACAAAACAGAAAGGCAACCTACTGAACAGGAGAAGATTTTTGCGAATGATATATCTGATAAGGGGTTAATATCCACAATATATAAAGAACTTATACAAGTCAACATTAAAAGAAACCAAAAACCTGATTAAAAGTGGGCAGAGAACCTGAATAGGCATTTATCCAAAGAAGACATACAAATGATCAACAGGAACCTGAAAAGATGCTCCACATCATTAATCATCAGGGAAATACAAATCAAAAGTATAATGAGATATCACTTTACATCTATCAGAAAGGCCAGTCAAAAAGACAAAAAACAACATCTCTTGGTGAGGCTATGGAGAAAAAGGAACTCCTGTGTACCATTGCTGGGAATGTAAATCGGTGCAGACACTGTGGACAACAGTATGGGGTTCCTCAAAAAACTAAAAAATATATATTTAAAATATAATGACCATGAGATCCAGTAATTCCACTACTGGATATTCACTGAAAGAAAGTGAAAGCATTAATTTCAAAGGATATATGTATCCCTGTGTGTTTATTGCAACACTATTTACAATAGCCAACATATATAAGGACACCAAGAGTCCATTGATAGACAAATAGATAAAGACGGTGTGAGATATATATATATATACTCAGCCATAAAAATTAATGAGATCTGGCCATTTGCAACAACACAGATGATCCTAGAGAGCATCCACACTCAGTAGGAAGTCTGCTTTTCTCTTTTATCCTGTCCCTTTGCCCTTCTCCACCCCTGTGCACACAGGTGTGTGCACTCAAATAAATAAATAAATAAATAAATAAATAAATAAATAAATAAATAAATCTTAAAAAAAAAAAAAAGAAGCAGCACAGATCGGAGTGATATGATACAAAGCAAGGAATGCCATAGCTTCTAGAAGCTTGAAGAAGCAAGAATAGATTCTCGCTTGGAGTCTCCAGAAGGAACTAGCCCTGCTAATATCTTGATTTTAGCCCCATAAATTCTTTTAGACTTCAGAACTCTAAAACAGTGAGAGAAAAAGGTTGTGTTAAGTCCCTAAGTCTGTGGAAGTTTATTATAACAGCCAAAGGACACTAACCTGATTGACAATCTAAATACTCTTAAGAACAAACATTTCATTGTTTCCAAGAATAATAGTAAGCATAGACAATGTAGTAGTGACAATAGCAATAGTAGTAGTAGCTTACACTTGGGATCCCTGGGTGGCGCAGCGGTTTGGCGCCTGCCTTTGGCCCAGGGCGCGATCCTGGAGACCCAGGATCGAATCCCACATCAGGCTCCCGGTGCATGGAGCCTGCTTCTCCCTCTGCCTATGTCTCTGCCTCTCTCTCTCTCTCTGTGACTATCATAAATAAATAAAAATTAAAAAAAAAAAAAAAAAGTAGTAGCTTACACTTACTGAGATTCCATAATTGACAAGAAATTCCTCTGAGTGGCTTATTTTATTTAGTTCATGTAGTATCACTGCAAAATGTATATTACTATGTTCATATTGTAGAAACAAAATCAGAGAAACCAATTTAGCCACTGAATGACTGACTAGCAGAGGCAGGATTTGAACACAGGACTGTGTGATATCAATTTAAAAATTGGTACATTGTACCAGCAAAAACAAATTAATGAAGAGAAGTTTTTTTTTTTTATTTTTTTGTTAATGAAGAGAAGTTAAACATGATGGAAAGAAGTGTTGAAACCTGTAATAAGCAGTGTTAGAAGTTGGAATGTCTCTCTCCAGAAAAGTTAGATTAGAGTCCTAACCCACAGTCTCTCAGAATGTGATCTATTTGGAAAGATTTACAGAAGTAATCAAGTTAAAATGAGGTCATTAGGGTGGACCCTGATCCAATATGACTGATGTTCTTACAAAAAGGGGAAATTTCATTACGTAGGTAGGACACTATGGGAAGACAAAGGCAGAGATTGGGATAATGCTTCTATAAGCCAAGTGCACCAAAGATTGCCAGCAAATCTCCAGAAGGTAGGGAAGAGGCATGCAACAGTGTTCCTCACAAAGCTCAGAAGGAGTCAACATTTTGACATCTTGAACTTGGATTTCTGGCCTCCAGAACTGTGAAATAATAAATCTCTGCTATCTAACCCATCCAGTTGGCATTCCTTTATGGAGCTCTAGTAGACTAATACGAGCACCAATGATGATGGTGACGATGATCACGATAATGAAATCGGTGGCTGTTTTAAAAAATCAATCCTGGATCCCTGGATGGTGCAGCGGTTTGGCGCCTGCCTTTGGCCCAGGGCGTGATCCTGGAGACCCGGGATCAAATCCCACATCGGGCTCCCGGTGCGTGGAGCCTGCTTCTCCCTCTGCCTATGTCTCTGCCTCTCTCTCTCTCTCTCTGTGACTATCATAAGAAAAAAAAAATCAATATCCATTCATTATAATTATAAAATTTAAAAATGCATTCCCTAGAAAGGCAATAAAGGTTTTATGCATATTAGCCTAGTGTATTTTAATAATCACTTTAAAGAGGGGCCTTTCGATAAAACTTGATCACATTTTCAATTTAATCAAACACCTTCAAACATTATAAACAGCAATTATAAAGACAATATTTTCTATCTTCTTGAGTACTTAAACAACTTTTAATAAATTAACTTAGAAATATGTTGAATCCTAAGGAATATTATGTTCCAGTAATATGTTCCAATACTGTATATAGATGGTAAGATTTTAACTTAAAATTGCAATCCTAAATCAAGTACAGAGCTAGACATTTAAATTCATTCTTATGGTATATAAGCACAAAAAGATACAAAAAACTCTCAACCCGTATATTTAAAAGTTATGGGGCAGATTCGCTCAAACATTCCTATACTGAATTTTAAATCTTTCTCAGTTTGAAAGATACTTATGAGGGAATAGAAACAATTTATCACTCCACACAATTCTGAGGTTACCTTCTCACTTTGCTGAAGCTACCTAAAGAAGAAGAGATAGAAGCCGAGGCATGACTAAGGTCATGTCTATGCACAGGTAGGAACTCTAAGCCTTATTTGTGGCCTGTAACAGGGCCTTAAAGAAGAAAATAGTCTCATGTCCCATATGCCTGATATTTGAGTCTAGTTCTTATTTATTTCTTAAGCCAACATAAATTCTGGACCTTTACCCATGTGGCTATACCAATTGAGGGTTTTTGCTTTTCTCTGTCTCTAAAAAGCAAACACTACTATGATGTAAACATGCCAAGTATAGGTCTAAGTACCCCACATACAGTAACTCATCTAAACTGTGACTTGAGACTCTGTTCCAGTGGTGGACTCAGCTTTTTATCAGCATCAACAAATGAAGAATGTCTACTTCAAAAAAAAAAAAAAAAAAGAATGTCTACTTCACATAACCAAACTGTCCTGTAGCTAGATGGACAGGGGTCACCGAGGCAAATCTGTTCAATAATCATTGGAGGAACAACACATTAGAGTTATTTAGTTTGAATATAACCAATTCTAGTAAGGAGAGAAATGGAACCCACCCCAACCCACCCCACAGTGACAGATCAGTCAGAGAGTAATAGGCTCTGCAGACTCTAATTTTCTACTGTACCAACTGTGACAACTCATAACTCCAGGAGACTTGTTCCCACAGCTTGGTTGTGTTTTTGTGACTCTACTCACTCTTAAAAGTCAAAGTCTCTGGCTGGATCCTTGGGACCTGTCCCTGATGAGGCCTGGCACAGGATTGACACTCAGTAAACCTAGAAGTAGTGAAAACATCCATAATGATTAGGTAATGAATGGGCCATCAGATGCACCCAACCTCAAATTTAAGATATTGTGGCCTTGAATACCAACTCTGAAGCATGAGAGTGTGCTGTATTTGTCACTTCGAAAGTTTATTTTGAATAGATTAATTAGGGATCCCTGGGTGGCGTAGCGGTTTGGCGCCTGCCTTTGGCCCAGGGCGCGATCCTGGAGACCCGGGATCGAATCCCACGTCGGGCTCCCGGTGCATGGAGCCTGCTTCTCCCTCTGCCTGTGTCTCTGCCTCTCTCTCTCTCTCTCTCTGTGTGACTATGATAAATAAATAAAAATTAAAAAAAAAAGTTTTAAAAAATGAATAGATTAATTAATTTTCATAATGGAAAAATTTTATAGCGAATATTCCCAAAATAAACAAAAGCTTAAACATATAAGCCAGTGAACTGGACATAAATGTGGTTTTTGATAAAATTCTAACACTGTAAATTTGACAGTGTCTTCCATATATCCAATGGTATAATTCTTGTAAAACCTCTGAGTTACCAATTATGGGACTGAGCCTCACCAGAAATTAGTAAAAACGCTGATCAGTAAGAAGCAAAGCTATGATTCAAACCCAGTGCTATTTGAATCCCATACTAGCGCTCTCGAATGTTCCTTTGTTTTCCCTGCCCAGTGATTTCAAAGGGCTTTTAGCCTCTTGCAGTTGGTTTAGGGAGATCTTTGTTAGATTACCATATACTGAATTTGTGGATTAAAAGACAAAGAACATGAGACCGTTATTAGACCTATTCCTTATTTCAGTTACTGATAAATGACAAAAGATAGAAATGATAACCTTTTGGAGTTTGTGACAAATAGGAATTAACCTATTAGACAACAAAGAAAAAGACAGAGATAGATCCTCACTATATTTTCTTTGGATTGGGAGGGAAGTTTATTTCAGGTGGAAGATAGGAATGGGAGGTATTTCAAGTTTGGCATTTCAAGCTATCAAACTTGAAAAACGGCAACATTTCTAATCATTATCTCATAATGGCTACAAATCTTGGTGCAAATCCTTCCATTATTTCAGTGATTTAATACATACAGCATCCAGCAACTTACATTTTAATAAGATGACAATTTATTGCTGGAAGTAATTTTGTTTAAGCTATTTTTACTTCTTTTCCCTCTCCTGTTAACTGTTGGAAATACTCCGATCAGCATATTCAGCCCTTTCCTTGTTATGGAAGTGTTACATGCTGCTGTGGTTTGTAGCTTTCCCTTTGTTTAAGGCCAGGGAAAATATTCTGGATAATTCATTTTTATTGTTCCCTTTTCCAAGAGTTTGTGTTCATTTTTAAAGCAGTAAGCTTTATTTTCCTTTCTGCCAGACAATCTACAAATTACAAACATACCGCAAACATTCTTGAACATAATGAACCCATACCTTTTGCAACTAAAACTAAAACTTCAGTTTACAACATTTTTTCAAAACAATGATCTCTGTGTTTATTCTTTTTAGGCTGTTTAATTTAAAACACGGTCAGAGTCAACAGTTGGCATATTTCAATGCTATCCAGACTTAATTTTCTCCTCCTCGGCCGCCTCTGATCTTGCTCCAATCCTACCTTGAAACAGGATCAGCATTTTGGTGGATCCTAACTCCACGAGATATTAGACTTTTCACTGAGGAGTCCATGGGGAATGAAGGCATTTATTTAATAAAGTTCCCCAGTCGATGTCTCTTTTTCCCCCCATAGGTCCCTCATGACTTCCATTAAATACTTTATCTCCCATTTCTCAGACTTAATGGGACACACAAAGAGCCCATTAGATAAATTTTGCAGTAAACAATTTTGAAATGATTGTTATAACTTTGCTTTTGAAATTATTTAGCAAGAATATACTTACAATAAAATTACAACTGGTTCTAATTGTACTGTATTAATCACGGTAACTCATGGGTTCTTACAAAGTGAGAAAATGTAACCTAAAATTGTTCTCATATATCATGCCTTTTTTTAGAATTCAAAATTTAACAATTAATGAAGTTGACATAGGGTTATGCATTTGTAGACATTTAATTAAAATTTAATTAAATATTTATTTTTCACTATGTAGGTTTTCTTTGTTTTTTTTTCCTGTGTTTTGAAGCCAATGCTTCTCTCAGGTCTGACATATTTTCAGAGAACCCTGTAGATGCTTAGAATAACACCTTCAAGTCCCAGTGGATAAAACATCCACAGCTCTAGGAAAAATTCCCTCAGTGTTCTCATCCTGTTAGCCCTAGCCCTCGACTCAGATAATAATAATGCACTCCGAAAAACAAACGTTTGGTAATTAGCACTCCCTTAGCCCCTCTGAAAGATTTATACAGGTTTTGTCCTCCTGGATGCCTCAGCATCATAAGGAAATACAAATTTGATAAGAGTAAATCTTTCACTTGAGAGGATACTAACTCTAAGAATAATGCTTTTCCTCCAGTTACATACCTCCTCCTCAACCAGTGTACATTTGTTACCCTCAGCAAATCTCCATAAGCTGCTTTCCAACCAGATGTAATTCGGACAGGTGCAAGAGTCTCCTTCTGGCACAGGAGGAGGTGTAACAGAGGTTGGGCCATCACAGCCTGCAGTCTCTGCATCTAAAACACAGCTAGACTGGGATCCGATCTTACCACTTATCCTCACACCCTGTCCAACCCACCCAGTCTCTGGCTGTGCTATTTTGGTGGCTCCTCACTGGTCTCCTGCTTCAGTCCTTGGTGGTCTTCAGCCAGTGCTCAACACTGCAGCCAGAGGGGTCTTGTTCAAGGTGTCAGTCCTTTGTCATCACCCACTTCTCACTACACATAAAAACCCGAGTCCCTGAGATGGATGGCCATGCCTGCTAGGCCTGCTTTTCTTCCCGACTGGTCCTCTCTCTAGCACACTCCACCCCAGCTGCATGGGCCCCTGTGCTGTCCCTGGAACATAAGACTTCTGTTGATGGCCTTTGAACTTGCTCACTATGCTTGGTCCCCTCTTCTCCTGGTTGTTGATCCATTTCCCTCCTTTGCATCTTCTTGTAGACCCCTTCTAGTTTTCTCCTTAGCACTTGTCACCATTAAAACATGCTATATACCTGGCTCACAGATCTTGCTTATTGTCTGTCTTCACTAGACTGTAAGTGCTAGGAGGAAAAGGTTTTTTTGTTTTTGTTTTTGTTTTTTGGTCTGTATTATACAGTGCCAAACCTCTTGTGCCTAGGACAGTGCATAGCTTGTTTTGTATGGTATCTTAATATTTGTTCAATGACTGGGTACATAAAACGGTACTTTCTTAAAGGAGTCAATGAAAAAATAGACATATTTATGAAAAGGATCTAGATCTCTACCACATCAAGACTCAAAGATTCTTCCCCTAATCCAACCCTTAATTTCCTTTCCCAGGAGGGTGGGCCAGCTCAACATCAGGATACATCTGATCCCATCTGTATCAGTTCTGCTGTAATGAATATACTAGAAATAGGATTCAAAAAGACTGGGAACTGGGAGGTGATGCTTGCTTTCTAGCTGGGTCCAGCACATTTTAGGACAAGACTAGACTCTGTTATGAAACCCATGATCAAATGTTGAGAAGGTATCTGCTCATCCCCCTCCACCTGAAACCCATGCCTTGGAGGACTGAACTTCAAGGGTGAGCATCACTTTCCTGTTCTTGACATAAACCATCCATCCAACCTGGCTAGTCTTATTCTGTGTAGAAAGTAGAAGTTACCTCCTTACTTTCTTCCCCCTATTCTCTCACAATAGCAATAGCTCAGAAAGTCCTTGGTGACATTTTTCCAGCAGTAGATCCATAGCCCACATAAATTTCTCACTTGGTGATCTGAACGCCTCAGGTCAGACTTCAGAGTTTTCACACCAGTAGAGTCCCTATAGCACTCTACAAAACCCCCCTGTCCCAGAGCCATCCTTTGTCTCCTGCTCATGCCATCTCTGCTGCTCTTTTATAGGGGTCATCCCTATGGCTCCTCTAGTGAATGATTTAAGCACAATTCAACTATTTTCTCTAGTTGCTGGTATTTCTCTCCTAACACATCCTCTGTCTTTCCTGCTTTATAATCTGCATGAGAAAAAAGGAGCACCTTCAGTTCATGTGACTGGTCCAGGTGATATGGGAAACAAAGGCAAAAGAAAAAAAAATTAAATTTACTTACTACCTACAGACCATTGGCAAGTCCTTAAAACAGGCAGAGGGACATTCTTCTAAGAACTCAGCTACCTCGATGTTAATACTTTGCTAAGGGCGAAAGGAAATCTTAGCCTGACCCCCCAGGATCCTAGAAGTTTCCTTTAATATATAAAAATTCCTTTAGAAATTTCCTTTATCTCTAACCCCCAAAATATAAGTTGGCAATCATCTCCCAAGCAGATGACCCATCTACTGATATACGTCTGAAAGTTTTCATGACTAAAGTTTTAATTGACAGTATTAAATGACCTTTTCCTAACAATAATAGCTAGCTAGCCCCCTCAAGGTCCTGGAAACTTTGCCTCCAAAATTCCTTAGATTCTTACACTATTCCTAACCCCCTCCCAACTTGAAAGTATATAATGAGCCACTCTTCAGAACCCCAGGGTGTAGTTCTTTTTACCCATGGGTCCTGTCCCCTTGCTTTAATAAAGCCATCTTTTTGCACCAAACACACCTCAAGAATTCTGTTTTGGTCATGGGCTCTGAACCCCACATCCTCCCTACGTTGCAGAAACAATCTGGCATACATGATCTGAATCTCTCAAGATCCCTTTCGACACTAAAAATAAAATAAAGTAAAATTAAAAAATGACTCAAAATAGTTGTCATGCTGTTAGTGGCTGCTCAGTGATTGAATTAGAAAAATTGTGTGTGTGTAAATTTTATCTATAATTTGCCTACAGAATCATGGATTTAATTAATTTGTTATAGTAAATGCATCAGGAGTCTTGATAAAAGCCTGGCATACTTAAAATAGGATCATTTGAGATAAACTTATTTACAAAAAGGCAATTTATTTCAAAAGTGTGAGTGTAGGGAACCACTAAGGATAGTGGATAATGCAGAGCTGCTAACTGCCCAGCTGTTACCACCCTTCATCCTGAAAGGGGGTGGCGAGCAGTTCTGGGAATCCGGGAAGTGCATAAGCTGGGTACCTTGCCAGGAGCAGTAACTTCTGGTCAAGTGCTTTAAGACAGCCAAGAGAACAGATACTCTGAACACATTTTCCTCTCTTTCATCTTCTGCTGGTATTGCCATCCTCCTGCAAGTCTAAGGGCATAGAAGTCCTTCTATTTAGTCTCTTTGGGTTGCTTACCACCCCAGGAAAGGGAATGGATTTGGAGGAGCAGATAGAATGAGCTTGTCTCAATTTCCTACGCTATTGTGATTCTGTGGCATTTCTTCATTCCTCAGACATTTCTGTCTCTCAGTGCTGTGCAAGACTCCACCTTAGAAAGGCCTTCTAATGTTGCAGGATTTCTCTGCCTTTAGTGCCTGCGGTTCTTGGTCACACTGCTTCGAAGAATAAAGAGGTGGACCAGATAAAGAGCAGTGGGCAGCAAGGCGAAGTTTATTGAACAAGAGTACAAAGCTTCCAGAGAGGGAGGGAGGCCTGAGAAGGTTCCCCCGCTGGAGTTTCTATGTTTAGGGGTTTGTATGAGCTTTTCTGCAGAACCATCTTAAGCAGTCAGGGTGTGCTGAGTCGTGCCAGTCAGGGCTTTGGTCACGGATCTGTGCATCTATTAGGATAATATCCACGTACTGATGATCTCTTTTGGTTCATATCTGGGGTTTATGCCTTCACTGTCCCTTGCCTGTGATGGTGACCAATGCTTTGCAGTTAATTGTTTTATTTTAGGATGTTTTGCAGAAGCACTTTCTGCAAAGGCTGCAAAACAGAATGCTAGTGAGCTCTTGTCTAAGCTGCAAAACAGAATATTACTGCTGCTTTACCTTAGTTGTCCTGACTCCATATTGTCTTCTTGGGGACTCTGGCCTGACCACTCTACTGTCAACTAACTCCTCTAACACACCTGCACTTTTTCTCATTTAATGAGATTTCAAAAATAAGTGGTCATTAATAAATAGCAGTTATGAAAACATAAGGGAAATTCAAAGGGAGCAAATAGAAAACTACTGAATGTTTCACAGATCGAAGAATTAGAAAGATAGAAAATCCTATGGAGAATTTCTGAGGCTGAAATTTTAAAATGCATTGAAACCATCTGGAGGTTGATTTTGAAGTTTATGTGTCTGAAAATTTTTTTCTTTTAAAGCTTCCATTCAGGTTTTCAGACGTTGATGTATTGCCTACAGGGAATACACAGCAATCCATGAGGCAGTAGGGTGGGCTACAGAACTCTGCAGCCTCAGGTTAGATTACCAGATACCTAGACTGGATTTGTTAAGAGGATCCTTGTAGAGATTCTTGCTGAATTACAGTGTTCTCTTTGCATATTGATATTGAGTACATAGGTAACAGATTTTTTAAGGGTATGCATATTTATATATGAAACAGTATGTATTAAATAAGCTAAACTTATTTTAAAAACAGGAGAATATTTTTTTCCTAGAACCATCTAGCAGAAACAAAAAAGAAACACAACCCAGTTAGTATAATGACAGTTTTAACAAAAACTTGATAAGATTAAGGAGTTGTCGGAAATTATACAATGGGCATTTGGGAGGCTATTTTTAAAAGTCATTTCTAATTACTTTTTAATGGGAAGATTTCGTACAGTGAGTGTGTGTGTGTGCGCACGCTCGCATGTGCTTCAGATTAGCTCAGATGAACACCAACTACAAAAAAGCTGACTGCTTTGTTTTACAGATGCATTTTTAATTTGTCTTTATACAAATAAACAGATCTCTATCTTTAATTTCATAGCATTTCCATTTCATGTTTTGATGAAAAGACTCAATCCTTTGGCTTTCTTATTATCTGAAGTGCTTTTGTATTAACCTACTTGGAAAGAAAAAGAAGAAAACAGAGCTCTTATTCTAGGAAAGAAATTTCCACGCCAAACTTGAGAGTGATGCTTTGAGCTTGTAGTGGACAATTTTTATGATAATGTTGCCATTCGAATGCATTTGAGATTTTACAAATAAATAGTAGCATTTTTCATTTAACTTTGGGTGTAAATTTGCCAAGACACCTTAGTCATATTCCTTTTCTGCTCAATCTGAAATTGTCTTGGTATCTTCTGCCTATGTCCTATCAGAAGGGATTGCTGTCAGAATGCATTATTTATTTTTTTTGGAGAATGCAGTTAATATAGCAAAAATGATTTGTTTTAACTCTTCCTAATTTTATGTTTGTTTTGATGTTAAATTTTAACTTTGGCTATTTAGAATCTAAAGCAGTTATGGTGACACATTTATAATAATTTTCATGATTTAGCAACCAATTGTTAATTCTATCATTTGGTGTTATTTTTTTGTGAGGAAAAAATAATGACATTGGTTTAGGGCTTGGGCAGTATTTTTAAAATGGCACAAAGGGAAAGACTGATAAATTTTAATGCATTCAAATTAAAACCTCTATACGTTAAAAGACATGATTAAATTAAAGGTTGGGATTAGACCGAGAAGATACATTTTCATCATATGTAATACTCTAAGAACTACTATCTAGGATATATAAACTACACCTAGGAAGCAAAATGAAAAGTATCAACGATAGGAAAATAAGCAATGAATGTAATTCGAGAAAGAGGAAACAGATTGGCTAAAAATATTTTAAAAATCAAATTTTAATGACAATCAAGAAAATGCAATTTCAAACAAAGATTATGATTTTCAGTTATTGAACTGGCAAAAATAAATATCTGATAATCACAAGTTTCGATGAAATTGTGGAGAGGCAGGAACCATTATATATTCCTGGTAAGAACGCATAGTGCTACAGAATTAAGCAAAATGAAATAAAATTATAAATGCTATAGTAGGCAGAATTCCAAAATGGCCTCCATGATCCCTCCTTCCCCCTCCCCTGGTATTAGGCTCTTTATAATCCCCCCTCCTCAAGTGTGAGCAGGATCTATTACCTGTGTCTAGCCAAAATATGTGGTAAAGGTGATAGAATGTCATTCATGGTCAGGTGACAATATACAGTCAGTCCTTGCTTTGCACAGTTCTGAAATATGCACAAATTTCATTTATCATAGTTTAGGTAAATACTATTAGTCCTCCAACTATATAATCTAAATAGTTTAGTGTATATTGTGATTAATTGCAAAGATATAAAATTTGCTGTTAGTTCTTTAGTCTATATATCACTATATAAGTAGTAGATGCACATCATGATCAGTGACCAACCACTCACTTTCTTTCAGTCTGTTAGTCATTGGTTAGTCACTCCATACACAGACAGCAAAGCATGTAGGTGTACTGTCTCCTTGTCTCTCTAATAAATCATGTAGCATTTTATAGAAAAGGATAATTAATAGAGGGAGTTGACTAACAAAGATGAAAGTATAGCAAACAAATAAAAAGTGAAAACACTGGGAGTAAAATTGGATTTGATTAAAATATTTGAATATAGAGAAAGTAAAGTAAAAATAGGACAAGCCTCATCCCTGAAAGAAGGTACTTTTTGAATTATATGTCATTGACATTGAAAAAGGACCATGAAAATACATATATTTTTATTTTTTAAAAGATCTTATTTATTTATTCATGAGAAACACAGAGAGAGGCAAAGACATAGGAGAGGTAGAAGTAGTCTCCCCAATGGGGAGCGTGATGTGGGACTCAATCCCTGGACCCTGAGATCACAACCTGAGCCAAAGGCAGATGCTCAACAGCTGAGCCACCCAGGCACCCTGAAAATATTCTTTAAAAGGCAAAGTTGTATCAATATTTTCAGTTAAAATTACATTAGAAATGGAGTGCTTTCTTTCATTTTGGATTACAGAATGTAATCATAATAGTAACAATCCCATTCAGTTTGTCTAGCGTTCAGGCCAAAATATTGGATTTGGTTGCCTCATTGGAAAAAAAAAAAAAAGGCAATTACTGAAGCTGAAGGAGTAAATTTTACTGCCAGTAGAGGCTGGTTTCATTGTTTCATAAGTCAAATACAATGATGATTAGCACTGGTGAAGCCATTAGAGCTTGGTAAGAAAGCAACTGTATAATCTGCAATCAGATTCCAAGTATTGGTTAAGGTGGTTATAATGATTATCAAATATTTAATGTTGATGAGACAAGTTATTTTTGGAACACAACTCAATTAAAGACTTTTGGAAGGAAGACACAGAACTGCAAAATGACCATAAAGGAGGGACTCTACATATGCCCAATGGAAAAGTTAGTGAAGGTGAGCTAATTGACACAAATGATGGAAGGGATTATGATGGAAGGCTTGAAGATTAAAGGAATTCTTAGAGATATTTCATTAACATTTTGGAAGCTGACTCAAACATATAAAGTACCATGACACTCACCAAGGCATAGAGAAGATACTTATTCCATGTAATAAATTGTGTGATGAGAAGAACACAAGCAATATTCAAACTACTCTTGATAAGTTTTTTTTTTAACAAAGCAATCAAACACTAATTCTGAATATGTCTACTGTTTGAAATTATAGTTCTAAATATATTTTAGTTTTGCTATTTTAAACTCTTTTTCTGTGTATTTTTAATCTATAATAGGAGCGTTTTTAATGTTTTGATAAAAGTTTTGACAAAAATTTTTAAAAGTTATGGAAAAATAGTAATGAAAATGGTAATTTATCATTGATCATCAAGATCAGTCTGCATACTGTCAGTTTGGACTCTCATTTGTATATTCCCACAATACTGTGCAAAGTGAGTAATGCCTGTGTATATAGCACTCAGGCTTACTAGCGTACACACCAGAAGATGGGCATGCTGGCCTTGAAGAATTAAGTTGTCCTATTGTGAACTGCCAGTGGAGAGGGTCATGTGGAAGGCAACGGCTGCCCTCCAACTCGACAACTTCAAGGAGCTGAGTTCTGCCAACAACTACATCAGCATGGAAGAGAATCTTAGTCTCTAGATGAGTCCATTAGCCCTCACTGTCACCTTGATTACAGCCGGTAGACTTGGAACAGAGCACCAGGTAAGCCATGGCTGGACTCCTGACTCATAGGAATCGTGAGATAGTAAATATATATTGTGTCAAGCTAGATTTATGTTAGTGTATCATTTTAAGCTACATTTATTTCAAACGCCTGTTGATGAAACTGGAGTTCTCATTGTCAGCATGAATAGATTAAAAATATTTTTACTGACACAATCAAATACCAGAATGAAACACATAATTTGAAGTTATTTATACAAATTAAAAAAAAATTCAAGGGACACCTGGGTGGCTCAGTGGTTGAGCGTCTGCCTTTGGCTCAGGGCATGGTTCTGGGGACTTGGGATCAAGTCCTCACAGTGAGCCTGTTTCTCCCTCTGGATGTCTCTGCCTCTCTCTCTGTGTGTTTCTCATGAATAAATAAATAAAATCTTAAAAAAAAATTCAAAATGCCATATATTTTCTATGAGAGAATATGTATACATAAAAGTAAAGAAAATGAACTAGAAGTGTTTACACTGCATCCCGAACAATGGTTGTCTCTTGGGGATGGAAATGGGGTACTAAGAATGTGACCTGGAGTATTAAGTAGTAGAACTTTTAACTTTAACAGAAAGAATTTTTATTAAAAAAAAGAATACAATCACAAAAATATCAATAACTTGAAGTTAAATGGCAGTTCACAGGTATTTCTTATTTGCAATCTCCCCATATTTTTAATTGCTATAAAGGGAATGACTGAATTCTCATCTCTGACTCACATTTAAACCCACAGAAAGATGATAAGGAATTAGTAAGGAAAATGTTCAAAATGTTTTATTGAGGGTAGAAGAAATTAATTTTTGACTATCAGAGAATAAAACCAAAACTGAATAGATTCTTCCTTTCTGCTCCAGAATGGTTGCTCTCTGGGTTACAGGAAAACCTCTCTTCAGCCTCCTGCTAACTGCTTGCACTTATTCCTAGGCAAAAGCGAGACTCAGCTGGCTTCCACTGGGAGGAAGTTCAAAAGCACTTCAGCATATCTCTCCAGGTAGTTTGTGATGATCTGTTTCAGAATCGCCTGGAGTGAGTGCTTATTAATGATACAGATGCTTGTGCCCACAGCACATTGACGGAGTCAAAATTTCTGGGGATTGTGGCTAGGAATGTTCATTTTTACAAACTCTCTGGGAAGCTCTTATGCACTCTTATTTTAAAAGTGATTATTACTACTTTAATAGCAAAATAGAGTTCATGAAAGTGACAGAATGTTTGAAAATTTCAATAACTATATACATGAGTAACATTTTATTGGAAACATATCTTTTAAGGAGATGGACAGGAGGCATTTATGGTGCCATGATTAAAAATGTGTAATTTTCTCTTTGTTTGACAGACTCCACTCCCACCCTTGGGTAATGTACCATAGTAAATTCAGGATGAATGAAAAGTACCTTACTCCTTTGTTCTTTCAATCTTTCTTTGAACTTTTAATTTTAAAAAAATTACAAGTGAATTAAAAAGTTGCAAGAATACTTTAATGAACTTCCTTATTTCCTTCACGCACTTTCACCCATTCTTGGCTTTTGTCACATTTACTCTGTGTGCGTGTTTACATGTATTTGCTGAACAATTTTAGAGTAAATTAAAGATACCATGAATGTTTACCTCTCGATATTTCAGTTTGTATATGTTCTTCAAAAAGGACATTCTTTTATATACAATGGTATTATAAAATATTTAATATTGTTAAAATGCTATTATTTTATTTACTGTCCATAGTAAAATTTGGCCAAATGCCCCAATAAAGTTCTATATAAAATTTTTCTTCTAATCCAGGCTTCATGTATCTTAAGCCTTATTTATTCTGGAATGGTTCATCTCCTTTTGTTGTTCGTGACATTGGCATTTTTTATCAGTAGTAGTCAATAGTTTTATTGAAGATTCCTTAATTTGTTTTTTTTTCTGAGTGTTGCCTCATGGATAGATGTAGGCTATGTGTTTCTGTCAAGAATACAAGTTATTTCTTGTCCATGTCAGTGCATCATATCAGGACACACATGATGTCTGCCATTATTTGGTAATGTTAAGTTTGGTGACTTTTGGTAAGGTGCTGTTTGCCAGGCTTGACTGAGAAGTTACATTTTTAAAATAATTAATAAATAATCAGTTATCACATATACTGAAACTATAAATATTCTATCCCCTATCAAACTTTTTTTTTTTTAGTTTTAGCATACGCTGATGATTTTTTTCTTGAATCAATTATCTCTGTGATTATAAAAAAAGGATTTTATAAGGATAATTTTTCCATTCTATTGTGAGGAAGCTCTTCCTCTTATTTATTTATTTATTTAGTATCAAGATGTAGCTATTGGAAGCACTTTATGTTTTTAACATGTTACTGTCATTTTTGAGCACTTTAAAACTTTGTGGCAAATAGAAAATATTCCAGACTCGTTTGCACTTTCCCTCCATGACCCTTCAGTTTGCCATTTCTCCTTAGTTCCTTGATTCTACTTAGAATGAAATGATATGTTAGAAATGAAAATGTGCTCACATATGGTCATGGCTATGGGTGTCTATACTTCTCAGCTCTTCACCCAGCAGTACTTGTGCCTCTCATTTTGTCCTTCAGGATTTTCCATTTCTTTTCCCATTCAATATCTGTGTCTTCTTTTTTTCATGGTGAGATTCAAGGATCTAAACTTTTAGTTAATTTTGAGAACCAATACAACAATAGATCTGAATGCACTGTACATGAATGCCTGCAGAACTAATACAACCCCTATGTAACCTTGGAAGCCAATGGGAATATGTGGTATCACCTTGGTTCTGTATTCAGTCACACTGGATGATGCTATCCAATGACTAGAGAATATTACCAAGAAATTTTTCACCCATGCTCGAAAGGGTAATAAGGCACCACTGCCCTATGAATAACGTATTCTGAACAATCAAGCTGATTTATCTTAGGGTTCTTTTTTAACCCCAGGGAGTAGAGTCAGATGGAGTAAAGATAGAGGTTAGTATGGATACTATATTCTATACTTGGTTATGATTTTGTAGATTTGTACTTGTATTTTTAAATGATACTATATGAGAAAAAGCTAAATATTCTTATCATTATCTGATAAGATTTTAATAAAAATCAGAAAACAAAGAAGTGAAAATAAATTTTGTTCTATCTCCATATATAGTTGATTCAAGGAAACATTAATAGCAAAAATGGGAAGGCATTAATTTGTTTGAAAAACATTTCCCTATTTTAATTTCATGTCAAAAATAATTTCAGTTACAGCTTATGCTTTTCTGTTTCTCTTTGAATATAATAATAACTACTAATATTTATATATTGAGTGGTATAATAAGCACATCACATGCCTTATATTTAAGTCTTGAAACAATTATGGATGGAAGAAATTTCTAGCCCACTTTACAGATACAGAATGTGGTGTTTGGAGAGGTTGAACAACTTGTCTGCATCCACAAAGCTAGTTACTGATCAAATCAATATTTATAAAAGTTCTGTCCAGTTGAAGCCAATACATGTTGATGTAATATACTAACTAAAATATGAAAATCAATAGTTTTAACTTTTTAGAAGTAAAGAGAGTCTTTCATGTAGTTTACTTTTGCTCCTTTTAACTTAGGAAATGTTCATTTTAATTCATTACTTTCAGACAACTTAATTCTTTTGAATTCAGCAGCTAAAAAGAGTAAAGTACAATTTCTTATCTTTCATTGTCATATCTTCACCATCTAAACATAGAAACACTATATTGCACTGGGTTCAAAGTACTCATCATCATTAGAAAGCATTTAACAAGATTCAAAAATTATTTGAATGCATAGTGTGCATACTAGAAGTTCAGCATTAGTGTCAACCTAAAAATAGTTATTACTTAGATTAAATTAAGATATAATTTTCCTCATTATTGAATTATTATTAAAATATTTCTTGCACTTGTGCTTTACAGCTTAGTGCTTATATAAAATTATTACATATAACTCTTACAAATCCATCATACACTTGAGTAATTGCCTTGTTAAAGAGCCTATTCTAACTAGAGTTAACTCTAGCCATTCTTGGTCCTACAGGTCACTTGTTTAGTCACCTGGACCAGAGAAAGGCGATTTTTTTTTTTTTTTTTTATCAATCTGGGCTGGGAAACAACCTTAGAACTGTTTGGCTGGCTGGTGAAATGATCACTTTGTTATGTTCCCCAGGTCAGGGGAATCTTCCTCTGTACTTCCTGAGAAAAAATTCCTTATGCTCCATTCTGTTTAAGTGTAAAATATCACCTTTAGAAAACTTTAGAAGGCATAACTTTTGAAAGGCTTCACTGTAAATTATCAAAAAAGGAAATGACTCAGGATCCCTATTCAGTTCTTTGAGTTTATACCTTACATTTTGTAAAGAAATTATTACAAACAATATAATACTTTTGCATATTAAATTATATATGTACAAACATTTTCTTCTTAGTTAAAAAGTATTGGAAACTGGCTCCTTTCTGTAAGAGTAGAAATATGGTATAAATAGGAATTATTTATATATTTTTTAATTAGGGAGGAGGGGAATTCTTACTTAAAGCAATATAATTTAGAAAATAAGGAACAAATGCTGGAATCAATTCAATATAATTTTAAACCACAAATGATGATGGTGATGATGATGATGATGCATATGGCTTACATAGTACTTACCATTTACATGCACAATTTTAAGCTTTTTACACACACATGAACAACATATATGTGTATGTGTATATATATGACACTTTACATGCATGTATACATACATTTTATATAGCTACTCTATGAATTAGTACCACACTTATGTGTATTTACCAGAGGGGGAAAATAAGGCACTCAGAGTTTTAGTAACATGCCCAAGATCACTCAGTGACTACCAACTATGTTAAAGATCTGGGTATTTCTGTGAGGATTTAATGACATCTGGAGTACCTCAGACTACTTCAAAATGGGAAACTTGGGATGTTTGGGTGGCTCAGCAGTTGAGCATCTGCCTTTGGCTCAGGGAGTGATCCTTGGATCCAGGATCGAGTCCCACATCAGGCTCTCTGTGAAGAGCCTGTTTCTCCCTCTGCCTAGGTCTCTGCCTTACTCTCTGTGTCTCTCATGAATAAGTAAATAAATCTTAAAAAAAAATAAAACTGGAAACTGGTCTTGCAAAATAAAAAAAAAAAGGAAACTGGTCTTGCATATAGTAGACGTGAGAAACATAGTACCTTTGTAGAATTGATATGGAAATAAGATTAGAAAAGAGTACAACATAATCATACATGTCAACTGTATTTCCATTAAAAGAGTTGGACAAAGATCAATATGAGGAGAATAGAATTTAAAAACTCAATGTAAAATCTTTCTTACACAGCTGGGGTCACTCTTCTGTTTGAAAATTATTTTATTGTTCTCGAGGCAGGCAGAAGGGACCAGTGATAGGACATGGCCTTAGAAGTAGATGGATGTGGGTATAAAGCTCAGCTTTATGATATTTTTTTCTACCTGAATAACAAGTTACTGTCTTGTCTAAATTTCTTGTTACTCACTAATGAGCTGTACACACTTTTTTTGCGAATTGTGAAAGGATTTTATGAGAATCCTGTGCAACAGAACCTAGCACAGCTGGTTGGTTCAACAAGGTTATTTTATTGCAGTTTTCCTCCTTGCAACTAAACTTCTCCTAGGACACATACATTTACTAAATTTTACTCTCCCAGTCCTTTCTTCCTTTCCTTCTCACTCTCACCAAACCTTTTTTGCCTCCTTCTCTATCACAGAGAAGTATATCAGGTGTAAATGATATACTTTGTCTAGTTTACCAGTTTAACTTCTTCTAGTTGGGAGGACAGGCACTAAACTAGCACAGACTCACATGTTCACTAATTATAATCATGTATTCACAAGGAGAAGCACAGTTCTGAGGATGTATAACCTGTAAGTGTTTTGAGGGTACAACACACCACTTGGATAAGTGAATCTTCATCTGTAACATCTGGACTAGCTTAATCAAAGTGAAGTAGAGTGTCTAGAAATACAGAGACTATTGTTCCCACCCTAGAACTTCTGAATCAGTACCTGTGGAGATGGAACCCTGAAATATGTAGTCTTAGTAAGCTTCCCAATGTTCTAATGACCTGAAAATTGAGTGTAACTAACTGTATTTTCATTTACCAAGAGACTAATGCTTCCTGTGCAGATAACACAAAAATAGTTCAATTAAAAACTAGCTGAGACAAATGGAAGTCTCTGTCATTTCTAAAGGAAAGCCATTTTTTGTTAAACTCACCACAAATTGCATACTTAGGTTTTAGTATCTACTCTCTTACCATGTGTGTGTGTTTCAGACAGTGGCAGAGGGGATGAACTTTGCAGCGAGACTCCCTGTTTGGTACACATGGCTCTATCTGATCCAGGGTCCCTTAACTATGCTCACCTCCTCTATTTCTGCTTTGCCCCAGCTCCACAGGCCTCATTACCTCATATACTATGCACATTTCCCTTTTTGCCCTTTTTTGCACTTGCTGCTCTGTCTCCCAGAATTTTCTTCCTTTAGATGTTCCTTTAATCTTAGCCAAGTGGCACTTCCTAATGAGACTTCCTTGAACCTACTCATTTAAAATTGCAACTACATACCATACTTGCTTGCGGTTCTCAACCCATCTTTCCTGGTTTATTTCTTTCCAAAGCACTTAATAATTTTGAATATGAAAAAATATTTATTTTATTACATGTCTTCCCCAATCAGATTACAAATTCCTTGGTGGCAAGGCTTTAGTTGTTTTTTTTTTTTTTCATTACTATAACTTGAATAAATAGAACAGCACCTGATACATAAATGATCAATAAACACTTTTTTACTAACCTGGTATGTAAGTTTTAATCTTTGATTATTCATGTTTGACATCCTATCAAATCCATCTGAATATATGTATATATAACTCATGTAATTTCCTCCTCTTAGAATTTGAATTTTTAGATGGTAGATAACATGTTTAAGTCTTCAAATTCAGATAAAGTCTACATGTAAATCAGAAAGCATATTTTTGATACCATGACTTACATAAATAGCAATGGGGAAACATGATTACAAATAAAATAGTGTAAACATGAAAACATTGGGACTTATATAATAATTGAGCCGGGAGAGTTGATAATTTCTCTTGTTTTTGTCATTCACAGTAGATTGTACCACCTAAGGCTGTAGGTTTAAAAAATTAAATCAGAAGAATAGCATTAAAGATAGCCCTTCCAAAGTTCTTCAGAATTAAAAAAAAAAAATTTCATTTAATGTTTTAATGATAAGAAGATGCCTTCCTGGGGATCCCTGGGTGGCTCAGCAGTTTGGGGCCTGCCTTCGGCCCAGGGCCTGATCCTGGAGTCCCAGGATCTAGTCCTGCATCGGGCTCCTGGCATGGAGCCTGCTTCTCCCTCTGCCTGTGTCTCTGCACCCCACCCTTTCTATCATGAATGAATAAATAAAATCTTTAAAAAAAAAAAAAAAGAAGATGCCTTCCTGATATGGTGGATTTTAATTCAAATATTTTTCTTTTTTTTTAATTTTTTTAAATTTTTATTTATTTATGATAGTCACACAGAGAGAGAGACAGAGAGGCAGAGACATAGGCAGAGGGAGAAGCAGGCTCCATGCACCGGGAGCTGGATGTGGGATTCGATCCTGGATCTCCAGGATCACGCCCTGGGCCAAACGCAGGCATCAAACCGCTGCGCCACCCAGGGATCCCCTATTTTTCAATCACTCAAAATATATGTAAATTAGAAAAATTGGGGGATGCATTAAACTTTTTAGTTTAGATTTATGGTAAAATGTTAGATACTTTGCCCCACTATCTATTCATTCTATTCTTCACTTCTCACTAAGCCTCTGCTGCCATTATAGGGCAAACCACCTTCATCTTTCTTCTAGACAATCCCTACAGATGATATGAACTGCATGTAATACTTTCAAAATTGTTAAAGAGCTTTTCTTTTCTGCCTTTCTGATTACATGATTTTTGTCCTAGTGTTCTGGAAGCACCCATGTGCCTCAAGATCTAGGGAGTGGGCTGTGTAGATGGGATTTGTTGCAGAATGAAGACAAAGAAATATGGAAAATATACCCTTCTTCCTATCTTCATGAGGGTATTTGCAGGGAGACTATCTCTTCATAGGGAATTTTATTGAGATAGGATAATCTGTATTCTTTCATCTCCACCTTTATTTTTTCAAGAGGGAAAGGATTAGAACTCATTTTACAATATTTATTATTGTTGAAAAAAGTTCTCCTTCCACAAATAACATCAAGTACTGCTTTCTGGTGTCAAGAGGATTTGACAGAAGGGAAGTAACCTGGCCCTTTCTGACCTGGGAATAGAGAGTAGAGCATAGGGTAGAGGGAGAAAGAAGAGAATCTGAAAACCACCAGTCTCCCTTCATTTCCTACCCCCATGAGATCACCCAGCTAGCCAGGACTTTGGAAATATCCAAATGAAACTTTTAGGGAGAGAATCTGGGAGTGGGGAGGGAAGCTGGGTGACAGCGTTTTTATCCCTGAGAGATTAAACATCACAGGAACTGTAACTATCAGGTCTCATTAATTTTTATGCAGGATCAAGAATTTAGTTATGCCCCTCTTTGCTGACCAGTGGGTAAGAGATGAGAGGCAGTTAAAGACAAATAAAAGAAAATGTGTAGATAAGCAACATAATCCGTATATTGTTATGCACATCTGTAATATAGTTTTAATTAAGTACTGTGATTAATTAGATTCTGTGATCTAAATCGAATTATCTCAACCCTGTGTTTAAAAACTTTAATGTTGGGATGCCTGGGTGGCTCAGTGGTTGAGCATCTGCCTTTGCCTTAGGTCGTGATCCTGGGGTCCAGGAATCAAGTCCCATATTGGGTTCCCCACAGGGAGCCCGCTTCTCCCTCTGCCTATGTCTCTGTCTCTCTCTCTCCGTGTCTCTCATGAATAAATAAATAAAATCTTTGAAAACAAAAACAAAAAACCTTAATATATTTCCCTTAGTATAATGTATGAATTCTTAATATGCTAGGCCTAGGGTCTATGGAATCTGGCCTTTGCTTATTTAAATAATACCATCTTACTCCAGCTTCTGCCTAGGTCACAGGCTCTGACAGATATTTTAATTCCTTAAATGTGCCAAACACTTTGCTGCATAGCATCTCCCTAGAGCATTCCACTTTCTATTTTTCACCTGTCTATTCTAACTTGTCCTCCAGTGCTTACCTAAAATGCTATTTTTAGGTAATATAATGAGTTTTTCTCAATCTATAATGGCTCTTATATTATTATTATTATTTATTATTATTATTATTATTATTGTCATTCTTTCTTTTTATTCTTTGTACTATAATATTCTTTAATTATATACTTATTTGGGTGTATCTGTGCCTATCAGCTCTGTGTTTTATGTATTTACCCCTACCTATTCAGGGACTGGCACATAGTAGATATTCCATATTGTTAGAGAATGAAAACCAATTTTTTCCCATGAAAGCCAGGTATAAATTGCTTTCAAGGCAACTTTATTATCTGTTCTATCTAGTTTATGTATTTATAACATCAACATTTCACGTTTATCTATATTCTTTAATACCGTTAGTATTGTTTGGTCTAACTTTAGCTCAAGTGATTTTAACTTCTAATACACTGTCTTAAGTGTACTGGATTTTTAAATGTATATAAAGTCTTTGGAATGAAAGTAAAAAAAAGGTAAGAAATTATGAACTGCAACTAACTGGGAGTCATGTCCATTCTCATCCCTGACTCACTGCAACAATAAGATTTTAAACACCAATAAGCTACTGTTTCAGGGGTACTTTTATATGTATCAGGAAAAAAAAAAAGTATGTAGAGATAAAATGGAGTACAGTTAGCAATTTTTCTGTTGTATTAACATGATAATTTATGTTTGAAGAAATGAAAAAAAGTGTGTTTTAATATGCTGGAAGATAATTGGTCAACTCGAAGTATGAACAGGTTTATTGAGTATGTGGTGAGATTACAAGTATAGATTCATGCAAGACTCTGATGGTGACTTTTTGTTATTAACATCACAATGTTTCTGAAGGTGGCTCTGGAATTTAGGGAAATAACATCATCTCGGAAGGTTATAGAGATTCCCTGGTTGGCCTACTCCTTCATTATCTGTGTGGGCTCAGGTAACTCGGTTAATGCTCTCAACTTTGGAGTCATCTGCTGTAAAATAGGGATACTTATAAATGGCCTTACCACTGTTAATATATGAAGCACTAAACACTGGGTCTTCACAGTGTAGGTACTCAATTAATGGCAGCTATTTTAAGGAACAGAGCCACTCTCAGCATAGGAAGTGCATATATACTGTGCGATACAGAGTTCAGTCTCCGAGGCTGTACAAATAAGAAGCATTAGGAAGATCACTTTCTTTTAACTTTTCATTATCTGGAGCATCGAGTGAAAAGTGATTTTATTTTTATCTCTTCTCTATTGCATAGAATAACAAACACATTGTTTATGCATTTATAAATGACTATCTTTTGGGCATGTCTACACAAAATAGTAAAGGACTTATAATTGAACTGGGATCAAGCTGGTGTTCTGCACACACCAGATGCTCAATATATATTTGTTAGTCAGTTAGCTGTTGCCTTTTCTTAAAAAAACATTCGTTTTTCAGATTTTCTCTTGGGGTTCTCTGTCTTTCCCATACACTTTAATATTGCTTATGCTCATTTTTTTCCCATTTAAAAATTTTGATGGTTTCTGATTCAATTCTATTTCAGGATCATCCCTGATTTTTAGACTTGTATTAAAGATAGCTAAATGTCCTCTCACTCAAAGTATGCCAAAGAAACAAGTTATAATGACCCTGTACACAAATGCATATTAAACAACAATGTTATATCTGAATAACTGAAGACATATTTAACTGTTTAGTAACTGATATTAACTGTTCACCAGCTGGGAATTTGATTAGACTCAGCAGTCTGACCTGGCCAGTCACCTCAGCCAAGACGAGGCACTGCACACATAAGTATATGAATATAATAACATTGCTGACATTGGCACTTTGGAATTTAAAATACAGTCAAAATTTTAATCAAAAACTGTCAGTAATAATGGAAAATTTATATGTAAAATTGAGAAGTATTAGAGCCTTTTTTCAATGTAAGTTTAAAATATTCATATCCACTTTCTACTTTGTCAGGAGGAGCCCTGTGTAAAGTTCTGTACACTCACTGTATTCTTTTTGAGTTTTCATTCAGACATCAGAAACTGTTTGATCTCTAACAAACACGCAAAGTCTCTAGGAAAAAGGATTGTTAAATGTGAAATCTGTATTAAAGAACTTGCTTTAAAAATGGGCTCTATCAATATGCAAGATACTGAAGAAGACATCTGCATAAAGAGAAGTATTTGGTAAGGGTAAATAGCAAGTAATCATCAGCCAGAGAATCGCTAGATGTTCTTACTCAACTTAAAATTATTTGCAACATGTTCTTATTTTCTTTACTGTTCTCTTTAATTCCGAATAATAGATTCATTACATGTCATTTTACATTTATTTAAATTTTAAGCTCTGCTGTGATCCTTATTACTGTAATGAAAGTACACCAAATTTTAAAAAGTTAAAAAAAAAAAGAAAGAAATAGAAATAGAAAAAAGGAAAGAAAGAAAAAGAAATTACTTTCACATGTGTTTCTTATGTGATATTCAGTATAACACCAAGATAAACAAGTAAACTTTTACTGTTCCATACTTTCTTGGCCATTGTAAAGTGAATCTACAAAATAAGACCTTGGTAGGGTAAATACCTAGACACTTTGCTGATCTCTTTTATTTATTTATTTATTTATTTATTTATTTATTTATTTATTTTTATTTATGATAGTCACAGAGAGAGACGGAGAGAGAGGCAGAAATACAGGCAGAGGGAGAAGCAGGCTCCATGCACCAGGAGCCCGATGTGGGATTCGATCCCGGGTCTCCAGGATCACGCCTTGGGCCAAAGGCAGGCGCCAAACTGCTGCGCCACCCAGGGATCCCAGCTGATCTCATCTAAAGAGCAGGTAGGAAAACTATATTGGATGTTAGTAACTTGAGTTTATCACAGTGGTCATATATCCCAAAAGCAAACCCGGAGAAATGATTTACTAGAAATTTATTTAAGGATGAATTTCTAGAAGTGTAGATTTCTCCAAGAAGTCAAAAGAAGCTTCAAAGTAGAAGCTCTACTGAAGTCTGTTTCAAAGTGACCATTAAGTATTTTCCTCAAATCACCTTGTGAAGTTCTAGGATTATCCTTTATTTTAGGAGAATTTCTGAATTGCGAGTAGGTGGGCTTATACACATAGGAGACCCTTTGGAAAAGAGTATATTACCTATAAGCTCTTGAAGAGGTCTTGTTAAGTCTCATAGAGCTACCCTAGAATTTCACAATGTGAGTTCCAAAGTCTAGAGTCCATTTACAGTGGACATAAACAAATAATATTTAGGTACATAACACTTTAAACATGTCCTTTTCATCAGTGAGACCTAGTTATCAGGCATTTCCAAGGTAATTTATATGGAGAACCTCTAACAGTGCCAGTTATCAAAGCTGAGTGGAACAAATATGCAATCAAACTTTATTTATTTCGCTCAAATATATGAATTAGTTCCTGCTGTTTTAACAAGTATCCAACTGGCATTCGTTAGAATTAAATGATGATCTCCAAGTGAGAAATATAGTATGTTGGTAATCATTAGCATTTTATTGACCAATTTGGAATCACTGAATAAAACTGAAATCAAACAAATGGCTGTTTGTATAGTAAATAAGAGAAAAGAAAAGGTCTTTCCCCTCTGGCACCATTAATTCTTCTCAAATGACTAATGAGGAAATATAAACAGGAAGTCAAAAAAATAACCCACCTATCAGATTTAGCATTAGCCTCCAAAGGGCATGTAGCATAAACTCGATTATTGAAATTCTTAGAGATTTCCAATTCCTATTTATATTTGGGCAACAGTGTCCTTAAACTAACAGAATTGAAATCTGGAGTATTTATGGTCTTTAATAAAACTTGTTTTCACTTTGTTTACATAGCTAATGTTGCAAAATTTTGCATAAATATTTGAGTTATTGTTTTCCCAAGATGTTCACAATGCTTTAATAATACTTTCTCTAATAATGTTTTCCCTTTTTGGTGAGACAGTGGTGTCTCTAGCATTTTTACAGTGTTTTTGAGGCAGGGAATTTAGAGGGTTTTGAATTCTTGAGATAGATGCGGGTCTACAGTAGCAATGTTCCATGAAGATACACTGAGACAGGTAAAAGAAAAGAGAAGAAAGGAAATAAAGGGAAGGATGGTAAGGGAGGACCTCAGGAATTCAGAGGGCTACTTTCACAAAGAACATTCTCAAGTAAATGTCCTCTCATTTACTCCTTACACTTGCCATGGGGGGGGAAAAAAGTGCTCAAATTCTAAGAATAATATAAATGAGTCCCAGATAGTTAAGTAACTCGTTGGACAACTCACAATTCTAATAGAAGAAGGATTTGAACTCAAGTCTCTCTGAAACCATAGCACATACATTTTCACTACATCCCGGTTGGCCAATATGTTTTGAAACTTTAATCAATATTTAGACACTGTGTAAACAGGGGTAAAGACTGATGGTGAAATTTGCAGATTTGCAAAACTAAAGTGTGTATTTCCACCAGATCTCTTATGGTAAGTTAAGAGGTTAAGAGGGGGGGTGGTTGGGGAAAACCAGGTCCCACAGGTATGCCTTGTGATCAATTGGACACAGATGAGGTTGAGTATCTGAACCCTCAAATCTGTCTGGACATACCTTTGTGATGGAGTAGCCCCTTCTACCATCCTACCTCTCCAACTACTTATCCCTGTCTAAGAGAGCCAGACTTCTCCCATATTATGAATAAAACCACAAGAAAACAAAATGTTTAATGATATCTTAGGTGCAGATACTTCCTAAGGAGATACTGATTCTCTTCAGCATACACACCCAGTGTCCCTCATTGACTCCATGTCCCAAATGAGCATTAAGTCCAAGCATAGCACAGAGCAACAGATCAGGGCCTCCTCTAGGAGTAAATTGCTACTACACCAAGACAGTTGTCATTTTGTAGGAAATTCTCTTCATTAAGGCATTAAGCAATACATCGTTGAGGGGATCACTGGAATTCATGCAAAAGGGTTGTTCTCAGTAGGGTAGAGAAGACAGTGAGCTCTGCTGCAATGGAATTAGGTTCTGGTGGAAACTATGGGACCCCGGAGTGGTAGAGGTCAGGTGTTGGCATGTAACCTTTAGAGACAGAGTGGGCACTATTACCATAATTAGCCACAGAGGTCTATAGCAGCAGCTAATTATTCCCAGGGCTCTGGGAATGGAGTAGCTGGGCAGCCTCCTAATGTGCTGTTTGACTTAGATAAGCAGAAAAATTCCAGGTCTGCTGAGCAAAAACAAGACTTGAACTACTGCAGTGGGGTTCATGGCCTCTTATTCAATTCTAAACCTAAATCATCTCACAGACCAAATGACTTAATCAGCCAGGATGTCAGCCCCTTTTGAAGAAAGACCCTTGAAAGGGGCCTCCACTCTTTACTGTGAATCTCCTTCCAAGTCTTCTCTGGAGGCTTAATCCTTAATAATGTGACTGAAAAAAAGCAAAATAACCAGACCATAATAACAATAAGGTTCTAGCTCTGTACAGAACCATGTAGTCCACTGGTCCAATCAGGGACTGGTGGAGATTAGATGAAAGATGAAATCTTGGCGAAGTCAATCTTACCCTAAATTATTTGGGACTGTGTCCCCCATTATCTCTCTAGTCCTGAAGTATTTGGAGCAAACATAGATACTGAGTCACTGGCAGAGTCCTCATATTGATTCTCTATACTATGGAATGAGGCTACAGCAGACAGTGAGCTCTGCTGCAATGGAATTCGGGATCCCGGAGTGGCAGAGGTCAAGTGTTGGCAGGTAACTTCAGAGATATGGTGAGCATAATTACCATAATTAGCCATGGAAGTCCATAGCAATGGCAAATAATTGTAGAAATGTTCCATACAACTTCCTCTCACTGTGTCCTCCCCCAAAATGCAGGATCAAAAGCAAGACTACATTCATGGCAGGTATTATAGACACTATCAAGAACATAAGAGATAGATAACAGAGTAGATGTTTCTATTTTATACCCATTTAACTTTCCTGTTTACTGCAAAAATTAGATCTTGGAGAATGACTGTGAATTATAACAACCTTAATCAGATGTTCTAGATATGATATCTTCACTGGAGCAAATGAATAGATGCCCTTGGACCCTGGTATGCTATATTATTTACCCTAAAAACACTGTCTTTAACTGCCAGAAAATTAACACAATCAGAAACAGGGTATCTTCATGTTTCAGGGACAGGCAACAATTACCTTTTTTTTTTTTTTTTTCACTTCTATGACAAATCCTTTGCTTTCTGTCTTGATCTAGTGTAGAAGAAACTTCATTGTTTACTTGTGGCATTCCAAAACTACATGCTGATTCACTGAATTATGCTAATTAAAGCAGATAAGAAGGAAGTAACAAGCACCAAAGTTGTTTTAATGAGTTACATCAGGCTTGCAAAATCCGTGAGGTTTCTTGGGGTCCCTCAGGTGGGGCATGTCTGGAGATACTCTCCTAAAGTGAAAGACAAGTTGCTGCATGTTTTGCCATCCTCTGAGAAGGAAAAAAAAAAAAAATCAAAAGGCTTTATCTAACCTCTTTAGAATATGGAGCAAATATATAAAATATTTGGGCATGTTATTTTAATATATTTACCAGGTGGCATTTAAAAGTGCAGTTTTGAGTAGGGCCTAAAGCAAAAGGTGACTACACAGCAGGTCTAGGCTGTAGCACAGGCTCCTCTCACACATGGACCTTATAACCCAGCAGGCACAATGGTCCCGAAAAGGACAGTGGTAAATAGAGGTACTTTGAGAGGTCTCCACCATGTCTAAACATGAGAATAACAACAGAGACCACTTGGGTTTTAGCTTAGATCCATTCTCTATGCTGCCAGCAATTGTTCTCCATTTGAACACCAACTTCTGGTGTGCACCTGGGTTTTGGTAAGTAAACTCTAATTGCCTAATCACAGGACAGCATGTGATTTTATGAGTCATGTTGCCCCAAATGGAAAGGCGGACAAGAGGTAGTTCTGAGAGGGTACAATGCTGAGGGTGAATTGTGCCAATTATTCTATGTTTGTTCTTCCAATTCAGTTCTTTACTCTTTTTCCATCCTGTTGTGTGCTCTGTGAGGTCAAAAGTATATCGTGGGCTCCTTTGCTCTGTAGCTTTTAGTTGTGTTTGGCCAATGGGAGGTAAGGAAATGGAGGGCAAGAGGAGATTGATTATTACTTCATTCCCTGGGTTCCTGTCTGAGGTTTAGCAATAGTTATATGACTTCTTTAAGGCCACACCTCTTCTTCTTATGGCCACACCCGGAACTCCTTGTAACAGCTAGAGGATAGTGTTGATTCCCCTCCAACCTTTGCTAGTCCTTGGGACCCTCAACATCTTGTGTTGCTGTTAATCTTTTTCACACCTTTATAGATAGTTCCCTTATTTAACACCCAGATAATTATTCCTTTGAGTATACAATCATTTTTCCCCCTAGAATAAATGACAGAACAAAAAGGGGATCCTGGGAAAAAATCAAGTCATATTGTACTACGCATTTATGGACTTTTAAGTGAGAGATAAATAAAATCTATCATTTTCAAAGACACTGTTATTTTGGGGTTTTCTATTATAGGCAGCCAAACATAATCCTCAATGATAGAGCGCCTCACTTTGATAACTCCTTCTCCCACTTGTCTGGAAAGTGCTGCTTATTTGGTCTCATCCCAGCATCCACTTGTATCCCGTAGATGTCTCCCCTTCCTCTGAGTGTCAACAGACTTAGTGCCTTTAGTGCTTATTCTGGGCTGAGAATCGCTAAATGTTTCATTATCTACCATTCCCGTATCATCCACTATCCCTTAACCAAAATATAGAAAACATGCCCTGAACTTAGTAGGTAATCAAAGTATGTTGTTGATAAGAATGATACTTTTCCCCTTTATTTCAGAGAAGTCAAATTTCACAGCCTTCTAAGTGCAGAAGACTGATAGTTTTAAGTATTTTCTTTCTGGATTCTTGCCGTAAACCTGTCTTATGAGAAACTGGGGTTGTTTTTTCTTTTTTTCTTTTTTTTCCTGACTCAGTGACACAGCCTGAAAATCAGTGTGGAAGAATGTCATTGGGGAAGAGGAGAGAAGGGCTATGGCAGAGATTCAAGCTCTGTTTCATCTGGCTCCATGATCATGTATTGGGGCAGCCTTTGGAGTCCATGGCTCTCAAAGACCTTTCTACAGGGTGTGGTCCTATCAACATCTGCTCACTTACCTCCAGTGAAAACTCCTCTTTTGTACCCACACCTATCCCTCCAAAAGCTGTAGATAAGATTGCCAGCTTCTCACTGAAGGGTGATTTTGTCTGTATGTGTCTGACTGGCACATATGAGATTAGAGGCACTAGAGGGGCAAAGACTTTTTCTGCCTTGGGTACTTTAGCAGCTAACACATGTCTGGTTCATAACAGAAAGTCAAAGAAGTAATTTCAAATAAAATAGTAAACACATCTTCAAGATCTCACTCAAAACCCAGCATAGTACTCCTCCATAAAAACTTGCTTCGCACTATTTTTTATTACCTTCAAAATGCTGTAACTGATAGTTAGATTTTACTCCCTCTGTAATTCTATCGTAATTCCTATATGTTTCTCTTACAGCTTTTGTCAAGGTACCTCACAATTATATATGTCTTTCCCTCTAGCCTATATAATTATCAAGCACAATAGCTATACAACTGAGTGTCAGGGTTTAAATCCTTGGACTCTGAATTCTAGCTTTGCTACTTCAGACCTATGTCATCTCAAGTTACTTAACTGCTAAGATTCAGGTTCCTTATTCATAAAAAGGATATAATTCATTCATTATATATTTATCGTTGATGTATTTACTATGTTTCAGGTGTCAATGTAGGTATTGATGATAGAGTTAGGAGAACAGAAAAATAAAAAGGAAAGTAAAGAGGAGGAAAAGAAGCTGGACAATGTTCTCGCCCTTACAGCCAGTACATTCTAACTGGAGATATACCCATATCTATCTATCCATGTCCAGATCTTCAAAACAAACGGACAATATAATTTCATACGTTTACAAGTAATCCAAAACAAACCAAGCAAGGTAAGGGAATCGAATTTGAAATAGCTGGCAGAAAGTCCTGGTGCTCATTAGAGAAGCTGATTTGTGAATTAAAGGAGACTCTGACATCCTTAGGGCTGTGCATACACGTTCTGTTTCTTCTTGATGCACTGATGGGATTATACTTTCTACAATCTCTAGAGTTAGGCAGGATCTTGTGACTTGCTTTGGCTCATGAAAGGTGGACAGAAGAGAGTCTCATGCAGAAGTTTTAATAATTATTATTATTATTTAGCTTAGACCATCGTGATGACCCACACTGGACACTGGCCCATGATTTGGGCATTGGTTTACTATAGCATAATGTGACCTGTCCTTACTGACACATGCCTAATCACAGCATCTGGCACCCAGAAAGTTCTTGATAAGTTCTTCTTCTTATTATTATTAATTTTATTTTGATAACATTTGTATTGTCAGTGTTGAAAAGTAGTAGGGGGTCAATATCTTTTTCTTTACAAGCATGAGTTTTAAGGCCTTAACGTGTAAGTCTTTCGAGCTGGCCTTCACAAATAAGAAAAGTAAAGTCCAAGTAATTCAAATTACCTGTCAAGAGGGCAGAGTAGCAGCACTTAGATCCAAAGAGGTCCCCCTGTGGGGTAAATTAAACTTTATGTTTCTAATGCTATTTTTCTATTGATTAGCAATATAAAACTAGATAAACATACTTTTGAAGTTATTTTATTCGACGACATAATAAATCTAATTATAAATTCAGAAAACCTTTAAAAATCAAGTATATAAATAAAAAATGTTCACTCTAGTAAAATACTATTAGGAATAGTGAACTTTGTCTCAAAAATGCCAATATAAAATAATAATGGTTCTTTATTTTGAGTCACAAAAATTAAATTTTAAAAGAAATAGCTAAGTAACTTAAGTGGACAGAAATGTCAGTTTGAACTGAAATGTAGCTCAGTTTCTCTTAAACTTTTGCACAGGAGCCACAAGAAAAAAAACCATAACTTTCTCTTACGGCAGAAATTGCTAACAGCACCAGAGTAAATCTGCTGGTTGTGAAACATGTAAGGACAGATCTGGAGAAGGGGAGAGAAATGCAAAACACATCAGAGGCAATTTTTCAGTGGATAAAATTAAAGCAAAGGAAAAGCAAGTTTACTGGAACATAAATATAAATGATAAAATGAGAACTACATTTTCTAAAATAAGAATGTATCCCTTAAGTATTTCAGTAGTATCTATAAAATCAACTCCATGATTTAAAATTCTATAAATGAAAACTTAAATATTCTATTTCTGATGTATACTAAAAACTAGTGACTTGATTATATTGTTTCTTTATAGAGCGCACTATCTACCACAACAATTGCTGCAGCAAAAGAATTAAATTGAATTCATATTGTATCTTAATAACAAATACAGTACAATCACCACAGTAGCTTTGATAGACTTGACTTGAGATCATGTGCTTTAATAACCTAGATTTGAAAATATGTAGGTAATGCTTTTTCTAAGTCATTGGAAAAACCAGTACAACTTCCTTCACTCTGGGAACTGAACAAGAAAAAAAGTTATTCAATAGACTAGGACATAGAGTTACACTGTGCCTTTAATTTTCCTGTTATTTGACAAGGAATGTTAACCTAAATATGTTAACCTAAATAGAATAGATTTGTAAAATGTGTTCAGGTAAGAGTGAGAATTTTCCTTTTGCTTTACCTTTAGACTTTTTTTCTTTTTATTCTAAACTCACAGTGCTGATTATGTGACTATTAAAAGAAATCTTAACCAACCAACCAAGTTTCCAGAAGGCAGTTTCTAGGAATTGCACAGTTCAATTGTGTAGGTATGAAAAAAAAACAAACAAAATAGACCTATACACAAATTGCCACAATAAAAATTATCTATTTCTTAAGCTTGTATCAATAAAAACTTAATTTATTTATATATCCATTTCAGTTGATAAGTACCTTTGAGATTTTGAAAACTGAATATAAACATCTTTTCAAATAATAAACCATAATGAAAAATAATTATATTTTTAAGGAAAAAATATTCATATATATCCTATATTAAGTCATGTATATACTATCCATGACTACGTATGTGTGTATAGTTTACATATATAGATATATATGAATATGTATATCTTCATATATATATATGTGTATTATACACAACACACATACACACACATACACAAGAGGCATATGTGTGTGGCTAAAGTTCTGTGATTGTGTACAGTACTGGAAACAATATGAACAAACATTGAACTAATTTAAATAGAAAAAAAAATCATGGTTTCTTTTGTTCTAACATGAAAATACGAATCCTGTCCTTTCCTTGAGTTCAATGAGGTTACCTTAAGTGGCTTGACACTACTGTGTTAACAGGGATAGTCAGACTCCCTGGAATTTCTAAAATGTATTAAATGAAAGACCCTTCCACTAACAAATTCCACTAGAATTATCAATTCTTCACCACTGAAGTTTAGTCATTAGGCAGATGGATGGGTTTTTACTCCTCCTATCATTTTTAATTGTCATGGAATTACATTTATCCTCCTAAACCAGTACAATGTATGCTGTTCTTGCTTCAGTTGAAAGGGATGCACCCTAGAGGAGATAGAAGAGATAAATTATTCCATTATCACCAAAACATTTATTAAATGTCCATATTTTTAGGAGGCAGGGCTGAATGTTATAGACAGGAATTAATTAGGTTCAATTCCTGCCTCATTGGAGGTAGAGTGTGAGATGTCCAGACAGCAATGATGCAGGCATCTGTAGGCCATGCATCAAGCATGGAGAAAGAGATGAGTTGAGTAAGTTGCTATCATGAACATTTGCACCCTTGAGCAAACTATATCAGTGAACTGGGTGAAAAAGGAGACCCTCTGGACATGCATGTCACAGTGATTCACAACCACTCCACCAATCATGTAGGAAAGACCCCTGCTGAAAGAAATCCCAGGATTTAACTGAGTGCTGTTCAAATAAGAGCATGATAAGAAGGGGTAGGCGCAGTGGGATTTTTCCTAAATCTTTCATATCTCATCTCAGAAATTACCAAAGGGAAGGGATTGCCAGCTCCATCTGCTCTACATATTGTTAAAATGCCTTTGTGCTGTTGGGGAGAGGGGTCAAATAGGATTTGGCAAACATGAAGAACTACATTAGGGCAGTGAATGCCTTTCAGACTGGTAGAAATTTAAGTACATGCTTAGAGAATTATACCCATTTTATACATCAGACACCCCTAATACACCAATTTATCACTACCTCTCCTTTACTCTCTAGCTTTAAGTGGTTACTGGATCTTACTCATTCTACCACATTTCTATCTCTCAATTTACCTCTCAAAACAACCAAATTAACATAGATTGTTAATCTTTTCTTTCTGTAAAATTGTAGTAAGTGCCTAGTCTTTTTCTTTTTTTAATATCTATCAATCCTTTCCATAGTAGATCTATATGGCCTATGAATTTGAGGTTATTTTTTAAAAAAATATACATCATATTATACACTTTTCACCTTAAAAATCCAAAAGTTTTCATCAACTGGGCAATGAAATCTTGACTTACCGAAATAATACATGAATAACTCTTCTATATCAGTTTTTTTTTTTTTTTTTCCCTTCAGGAACCTCTGGATCACTACCTTCCCACTCCCCCATCTCAGCCATGAGTTTGATGAACTCATTGTGAGTTTTTATGCTTATCTGTATGTGTAAATATTGTTCCCTCTGTTCCAAATATTGTCTTTTTTCTTCTCCATTTGAAGAGCCCATCCTTTACCTCCCCTATCAAGTCTAAGTGTTGTCTTTCCTATGAAGGTTTTCTGGTATGTTCCAAGGCAGCTACACATTCCCTACTGTTTTATCTATGATATTTTATGGGCTTGATTCTTCCAATGTACGGGAGCTCTTAAAAGGCATTAATTAACTAAACTCTACCAGTTAATTAATATCTTCTTATAACATGCTGGTTTTTATTTTCATGATTATTTCAAGCACACTGTTTCATTTGTGCTTTCAATGATTTTGCAAAATATTACACCACAGATGTTGTTCCCATATAACAGATAAGGAAATTGAGTATTAAAACCACCAAATATATTATTTTAGTTTTGTTTTAAATATTTGCTTTGTTTTGTTTTACTTATAGCTTAATATCTTTCCAGTATATCATAGCATTTGTTATATAAACATTACATTCAATAACATGAATATGTGTGAGTTTCCTTTTTCTAGGAGGTAAAAAGAAAAATTATCCCTTTATATGTATATGACTTCCTTTGAACATTCATTAAGGATCAGCATTATATAAACAACAAAAAAAATCTCTTTTCCTTTATTTCTTTCATTTTGACTATAACCTCATCATGACATAAACTATGGCTTGACAGATGATCCAACCAAGGTACTATAAAACATTTTTGATAGGTGCTTTAGGATAATGATTTATGAAATAATTGTTGAGGTCAACTACTATGAACAGAGCATTCCAAAAGTCTTAGTACAAAAGTTCTAATAGATCATATCCTTTGTGCACTTTAGGGGAGGTAGCCATAAATTTGTTTTGATAATGCCTGTGTCAGTTGGTATGTTTTATTTTTCTTTTATGCAAAACAATGGTATTAATATAAGTGAAAACCTGTGATTAATGGAAGCAAATACAAAAGAAACTAGTTAATGTTGTTCCTACATTTCCATGCTGAAAATAAACCAGATTTAGTTTTCATCCTACATGAGAAGAAGTCGCGGGGGGGGGGGGGGGGGTTAGGGTGGGGGGGTGGTTGTGGATAATATTAACCATTATAACCAACTCATTTTTCTTTCCATAAAACAAGATTTAAGAACATAGGGAAAGGGATCCCTGGGTGGCGCAGCGGTTTGGCGCCTGCCTTTGGCCCAGGGCGCGATTCTGGAGACCCGGGATCGAATCCCACATCGGGCTCCCAGTGCATGGAGCCTGCTTCTCCCTCTGCCTGTGTCTCTGCCTCTCTCTCTCTCTGTAACTATCATAAATAAATAAAAATTTAAAAAAAAAGAACATAGGGAAATAATGGGAAGAAGAACACTCAGGCAGTTTTAGAACTCTAAAAGGTAAAGCAAATGACTAGATGATGGGTTTTGTGGAATAGCATTGTGTTTTCCTATATACAACAAAGCAACTCAAGCAGCTTTCAGTGGGGTACATTGCTTCAATTGTTTCTATAGTGGCTGTGATTGTTTTGTCCTGGTTCATTCACATTTGGTTACACAGTCCTCATTGTGTGCACAGCCTTGCATATATAAGCAGATGCCTGGGGTCTGTTAGTGACTTTCTTCTGATGAGCTGTGTGCTTAAAAATATCTCTTCTTATCTGAACATTTGCAGTAAAATTTGGTAAATCGTGTAAGATTCAGGAGGGAAGACATAAATCAGAACTAAAATAATGTTTTCAATGCCTTGAACTCTTGCTGTATGTTTTGTCACTCTTGGGCCTTCCTCAAATGGTTAATGAGACCCAAATTATTTGAAATTCATGTCTTTAAAATTTAAGTGCGATGCAAGCACATTTGAGTACAGAGCTATTAAAATGACGAAATCATTATATTGTACCCAGGGATAAAAGACATTGTAAATATTTAGTCTTTCATAGTCACAAACCACTTAAATGAATGAATATAGTATAGTCATTGGTTTATGGTTCCAATAACCTCCAGGAAATGTCAAATTCACATGTTGTCCCAGAACACAAGATTTAGCTTTTGGATTTTTAATTTAACTAAAAGATGTGTAAAAACACACAGTCATCCAGCTCCCTATTGGCTCCACATCTGTGTAGGATTATATGCAAACAATATTTGAGCTAGCATTGGCAGTCACATAGGTTTGCTAGCTTGAATGTAATTAATTTTTTTTTTTTCAGATAGACACAAAAAGAATGAAGGAGGACAATTTGGAGAAGCACTGTTTTCAGCAATAATCTTACATATGAGGTAAGGCTCAAAGTTGCCAAAATAGAATCTGGAAATAGAGATCCATCATCCTTGTGTCTAAAGTAAATCATAATTGTTCTGAAAATGATTAACGCTGGGTGACAGCCAATGTTCCTTTGATAAAATAGTACTTAGTTTGATTCTACAACTAAGCAGACAGGAAATGGCTCACCTTTTGGTAATGAATTAACTCTTTCATAGAAGGCTATAGGAATTCCAAAATATAAGTCCCCTGAATATCGAGGATGCCAGGAAATTAAACAGAGCTTCGAAGGGTAGCACACAGTTGCTATTTTTCTATTATTGTCTTACATTTCTTATTTTTATTCTTATCTGCAGATTTTGGTGGACAATGTGGCTATTCAAAGAGCTTCTTAAAAATTCTCTCTGCGGATTCAGCTGCATCAAAGTAGAAGTTAGTTAAACAGACAAACAATGGTATGATGGTACTCCTCGGTGATTTTTTCAGCCTGCAAAAGTTACACAAAATATCTTTCAATAAGGTAAGATATAGGTAGAGCAAATTCCCCCCATTTGTCAAATGTCGTCAATAAAATTGTAACAAGATCTTGAAATTTCCTGATTTCTGGAATGCATGAAAAAAACAAAATCAAAACCAAACAACCCCCCGCCCCCAGCAAACTACTAAGCTGGATCGCTGTCATCATATGGTGTGTTTAAATGCCTCTTTTAGACAATCATCTCCCCATTCTACATCATACTCCCTATATGCAACATTGCCAAGTCTAGGCTCTTCCTTCCCATGGGGATAACTTAAATCCATCTAGAAAATGATTTGATCTGCAGAATGCAGGTCATTTTAAACTGGGATGAAGAATAAAGCCTTGGAGACAGCACAGAATGTGGTTATAGTAGTCCATGTTAAAAATGACCAGAGCATCAACATGGGATTTGGCCGCTAGACTAGTGTGGTTATTAATGGATAAATGCTCTTTCTTCAACCGGGGAACTGCTTCTACTCCTTGTGGTTATGGGAATAGGAAATGGAAGGAGACAACACTTTACTGGCAGACACATTACTGACCCTGCAGAGGCAGCAAGAATAATGAGCAGAGAAGGCTTTAGAGAAGAGTGTCCTGCCAAGCAGAATAATTGCTGCAGGAAGTACAGGATACATTGGACATGATGTTGACTAGGTTGGATCATCTTCTATCAGAGTAAGATGGATCAACCAAAAGGGCTGGTGAATCAAATTGTCCTAGAATATTGAAAACACTGGGTAGGAAGCAAGGGCATCCTGATTCCTGTCCATTTGTGACTCATGGATATGTGAAGGAACCAACTTTTTATTTCATTTATGACACATGTGGATGGTTATTTGCTACCCATATATCTGCAACGGTCTTGAGTTCAGATATTCATTCTGTAATCAGAATATGTCCTGAATTTTTGCTTTAAGGACTATGGCAATCAAAATGATGTAGAAACACAGTTTCGGGTTAGCACAACTCTCCGAGAAAATCTTCAAACAAACAAAAGACTCAGGATTTTTTTTTAATTATAGATTTTTAGCAGGTATGTTTGGTTAGAAGTGAGCAAATATTAAATGTATGTTTTTTGATTTGATATTTTGCTCATTTCACATTTCAAAATGGTTTACTTATGACAGAATCAAATCCTTATGAAAAACATATTTGGAACTAGAGTCAATACAATATAATGCATAAAACAGATGAAGGAGAAATAAATAATGAAAGAACATAAATAAATAAAATTAAGTGGGAAAACAAGCCATGTTACTGTAGGCTAAATAATATCTAGACAGGCCCCTCCTTGGAAGCAGATATTCTGTTTAGTGTTTTTTCTCTTTTCTCTAACACTTTGACTTAGGGAGCCCAGAGAATATCTTCTGGGAACAAGAGCATGATTAAAAGAGTCAAGCAGAGGGACAAACCAGTACTCACCTCTGCTACTTAGAACTTGAGGCATAAGTGGATAATTTCTGAAGCAAGGTGGCTTGCAGAACTAGGTTTTGGAGATGCTTAAAATTCCTCCACTACCAATGTATTCTTCCGCTTGTGATTTATTATTGAATCTTAGGGCAGGAATTTATCGAGGCTTTTTGGGCCTTTAAAAAACAATTTGTTTAAATGAAACTGCCCCTGGAAAGGGTCAGAACATTATGAGCAGACACTCAGGCAGTTTTCTTTGTAATCATGTTAGAAAAGCTTGCTTGCTGGAAAGGGAAAATAAGATGACCCTCTAAGGAGCTATGGGAAAAGGAAAATGGGTGCTTCGACTGGGAAGAAATGGAAGTGGAAAGGTATTAAAATGGACTTCCTCTGGATCTCTGCCTTTTCTGCAGTTTGCCCCACTCTGCACACAAAGGGGTCCAGCTCAGGCTGCTCTTCCTGATGATATTATTGGCAGTCAGCTAAAAGTCTGCACGGAGAATGCCACAGTCACGGCAGGATTGTTTCTGTATTGAAAAAGCAGAGACCAACTTCTTGGCACTCCATCAGAAGAGAAGTGATTTCCTAGCGAAAGTGGAATGCTCAATCAGAAGAGTTGTTGGAACTTTCCCCTCTGCCACGAAACCCAGTGAATGGTTTGAGTTTTTCCAAAATTATTTCAAATTTAGCTGCTAGGAGGCTGTGCCGACCATTCCAATTTTTCTTTCAATTTTGCATTTTGTTGGATGCTTCCCTCAAGTCTTCCAGTATAGCTCAGTCATTAGTCAGAGCTGGAAGGTTTATTATTTATTTTGACAGTCACCAGCCTATTTTGTCAAACAGTACACATTACTGCTCCATTTGACAGGTGTTACTCTTAAAATCCTTCAGTTTCTTTTTTCCTCCTTTGAGAGAGGCTTCTATATCTGCTGTCTTGTTTGCCTTCCCAAAGGAAGCACAGTACATTTTCTGGCTGATAAAAGCTTTGCTTTGTTGCTACTTTTCAGTGACAGATTAGGCAGCCATTGGTCAAAAACTTTTTTCTTGATTTAATCTAAATTTTGGTGATATGCTTAAACTGGGATCCAATGGGAGATAAAATAGAAGAACAAAAGAAAAGATAGTGGGCAAATGTAACTAAAGGCAAGAAAGCCATGCTATTTCCCCAGCAAGATGCATACTGTGAGGTTAGAAAGGTCAAAACGAGTTTTAAGGTTAATGGTGTGAGGTTCGGGTTTAAGAAAAAAAGTCACATTATGTATTTGATACTCTCACACAAGAAAATACAGGTGGCTATGATGACATAGAAGAGAATACTAGGTCAGATGAGAGATGTTAGGGAGGTCTTTCTAAAAAAGACGGCTTCTGAATTGATTTTTAAAGATAAATGTTGATGTAGACAAAAGAAGAGATGGTGGGAAGGGCCCTCTATAATGATGCCAATACAAGTGGGATGGTTAATTTGGTTTTGAATGTGTCACTCATAACATATTATCAAACATTTGGGAATTAAGTGTTCTCTGATATTCCTGTCCATCGTTGTTATCCATTTGAATCACTGACTTCCTAATCTACTCAAAGGTCACCTCCCCAGGAAGCCTTCTATGACTACCCAATGCAAATATTTCTCTACCAACTCCTTAATAACTCTCTACCCTGTTAAGCTCTGTTTTATATTTCCTTTTTCTTTTTAAAAAAAAATATTTTATTTATTTGAGAGAGAGAGAGAGAGAGAATGAGCAGTGGCAGGAGCAGGGCAGAAGGAGAGGGAGAAGCAGGCTCCCTGTTGAGCAGGGATCCACATGGACCCTGACATCATGACCTGAGCCAAAGGCAAATGCCTAACTGTCTGAGCCACCCAGGTACCGATCCTCTTTATGTTTCTTAATAAAATAATTCATTTTGTGACACGAAGAAAAAGCAAATATTTGTTTAATGACTTGTTAGTCTCTTTCTGGGTTTTAGCAGTACTGTGCAGTACAGCACATTCCCCTAACACTAAATAGATAAAATGTAACATGTTTATTAATTACGATTCTGTGGTTCAGGAATTTAAGTATATGTGCTGCCGAAGCGAGCACGGTTCAGGAATTTAAGCAGGGCCCATCAGAGATGATTAATCTCTGCTCTTTTGTGTTAACATGGCTTACTTATTCAGGTGGTAGCTGGGTTGGAGGATCAAGAATGGCCTCACTCAGTTGTCAGGGGCCATACTGCTGTGCTATTGGCTGTGGCTCCTCTCTTCACATGGCTCCTTTCTGCAGATGGACATCCTGGGCTTCTTTACCAGGAGCCTCAGGATAGCAAAAGAATGCCATATCTCCTAAAGCCTACACCCTGAACTAGTACAGCATCACTACCGCATTCTATTGGTCAAGTCCAAAACCGAACCCAGTTTCAAGGGGAGAAGAAATGGATTCCATTTTTTAATCTGAAGAGTTGCATGCATAATTTATGGTTGATCATTTATTACTATTTTTTCTCAGTATGTCATTGAAACACTGTTGAGTACCATACCCACATTTCTAATCCTGATTTCTCTTTTTTTAAACTAGAATTGTTTATCTCTATCTGTTCATTGGGCATTTCTTCTTATGTGGCCTACTATCACTTCAAAAATAATCTGTTACAAATAAACTCATCTTTCCTCCCATGCCAGTTTTTTCCTCTCATAATTCTTGTATTGCATAATGCTATTACCTTAGCCTTTTATTATCATCAAGGACTTAAAATTTGGAGTTATTTCCCTCTCTTCTTTTTGCATCAGATAGAACCGGAAGCACATATGAAAATTGGTTCTGCATTATTTTGGTTCTACATTTCTTGTGGAATTGAAGGAATTACTTAATCCTTCTGAACCTATTTATTCATCATTTCAAATTGGTATGATACTTTCATCTCAGGGTGATTTTGCAGATTAGTTTTGAGGAAAAAAAATTCTAGAGGACCTGAATATAAGTACTCACTAAATGCAAATTTATATCTTCATGAAATCTTTCTATAGTACTCCTGTGCACATTTTGAGGCAACATTTTACATACATACTATATCTTCACAATTAGAGAGTAAACTACTTGAAGGCAGTGACTCCCCAAATCCTTGGCTTAGGGCCATACACATTTAGAATTTGAAACATGTTAAGCCCTGCTGATTAACACATTAACATTACTTTAAAAATATAAGCACAATTTTGGGAGAGGGAGTAAATGTGAACTCACTGGCTTTACTGAAATTAAGGCAATGCATATTAGTTTGTTATTGTTTTGCATTGTGCATTATGCTGTCTTCTGTATAAAGCAAACTTAAAAGAAATGTATATAAGAAAATAAGAGGGCTGGTGTAAAGGGACTGAGTCAGAGGAGGGTTTTCAAAACCTAATGCCAGATGTTGGGTCAATCTTGGGAATCATATTCCTTTTAGTTTTACATTAAGGACTTTATATCTCCTTTTAAGACATCCAATAATATTGCAGCAATTACATTTTGAGGCAAAAGCATTTTAGAGACCAAATGCTTTCTTCCCCATCTCTCTGAAATATGATTATTTCAATTACTAGTAACAACAATTAATCACTAGCTGATTCATCAGCCTGCAGCTGGGATTGGAGAGCTGACTTCCTTTCTTTATTCCTATTTTATGTTCTACTGTGCTCAGCAGGGATTGAGTAATAGCAAGCTAATAACCTTTCCTTACCCTCAGTACCTTTTTCTAATACCAGCAAAGAAAATTTTGAATGTTTTTCCCAAGTATGTCTTTTCCACATGCATTTCAGAAGGGAACTTTATCATTACAAGTGTTGATCCATTTTGCTGTAATAAGGCATTATAGAAAGATATTTCCTTAAGGTTTGACCAACCATTCTTTGCTATGTTTTGTTAAACAACTTATGCTAGAGGAATATATATATATATATATAATATCGTTCCAAATGGGTAATGCTTTTTTATTTCTTGGAATTTATCTAAGTCATATGACTCCAGATAAATGATATATTAGATCTTTAAACAATAGATCTTCAAGTATTCTAGTGTTCTAATTATGAATATATTACACTTTCTAGAACTCAGTGAGAAGCTACTGTAATGTATTTGGGTTATTTTGAGGAGATGCCAGAAGTTTGGTCTAGGAGAAGCATACTCATCTTCTACTCCAGAAGAATAGGTTCTCTTAGAGCAAGGGTTCTCAATATAAAAAATCCATAAACTTCTGGGGCACCAGGGTGGCTCAATTGGTTGAGCATCTGGCTCTTGATCTCACCTCAGATCTTGATCTAAGGGTCATGAGCTCAAGCCCACTGTTGGGTTCCACAATGAGTGTGGAACCTCCTTTTAAAAAGATCCATAGACTTCAAACTATCTGCAAATGCCAAAGCACAATTTGTGTCGTTTGGGCATTTTCTATATTTTTCATCAGTTTCTCCAAAATATTAAAATAAATCCCCTTTAGTGGAAACCAGAGTTCCCCTCAGGATATCGGAATAACCTTCTATATAACCACAGTAATTTATTCACTTAATATTTTAAAGTCTGGTATCCTTTGAAAATGTTAGCTACAAGATCTGTAGACTAAAGTCTACTCTCCTTAATGTAACTGAAATCATAATTAGTATGCCTTAGTCATAAAGATGTCAAGAACTTAGTAAGGTCTGAGACTTTACCCTACCCATGTGCCAAGTTAGCTTGCTATAGCTTCATGAGTGCTGGCAGAAGACCTGAGACTCCTGAATCAGGAACAAAGAACTTTATTACTCACAGCAATAGTAGTAGTCAGAGTACCAGCATTTTATGCTGATGTCCCTCAGGGCAATGTTATGTGGGCCAAGTGTCTGCTCACACATTGTGGTTTATATTATAGGAGTAGTATTCCAACTGTAGGAAAAATGAATCTTTTATAATGGACAGTAAACCTGACTGATCTTTGCCACAAAGGGAAACAATATCTGAACAATAAACATGCAGTACCCATGGAGAATTGTCTTGTAACTGTAATTACTCCTTGATTCAACACTGTTTTGATTTCTGGAAAAATTTCCTATGAGTATGCCACTCTGTCAGGCACATTGATCAATATGGCTCATAGAGATTAAGACTAAATCTGTTAAATTTGTCTCATACTACATTTAATGAAGGTTACTATCAATAGGACTCTGAGCAGCAGGATGAGGCAATATTCAGTATTAACATCAAGTGTCCCAGACCCAATCAACTAAGCAAATCTCATAAACCATCTGGATCTACCTTAGAAATCCAGGTGTATTTCTCCTAAAGCTTCCACATTGACCTTTCCACTTGGCTCAAGGCATTAATCCAGGTATAGCTGGATATATTAGAAATCACACAGACTCTACCTTGCCCTGCAAGTAGAAAATCTATGGCCAATATCATCTATAACAAGCCTGGCCACAGAGTTAATGCTAACCTGAATGCATTCTAGGGTTGAGTTTGTATCTTTGATCACCTCAACTAATATCAAAGACAAATTTTGTATCACCCTTTCTTCGTGAATTTGTATGCCATCCTTGCACAGGGTCCATGTTAATCTTTGTATCATTCCAATTTTAGTGTATGTGCTACTGAAGTGAGCACTTGTATCACCTTTTCTAATAGAATTTTCTAATTCTAATTTTCCTTACAATGAATCATATTGTAGGGAAAACCAACTATGAAGTTGGTGTAAGTAGCAAATCAACTACCTCTCTGGGGAGATTCCCCAAGCAACTAAGTGTAGCTCAGTTTGGAGAGAACTGTATTCAGGGCTACAGTATCTCCTGTGGATGTTCCCTTAAAACCTTGTGGATCTCTTATGATTACTTCTAAGAGGAAAATCATCATTTTGGGGGAGAGAAATAAGCCAATACTTGGCTTCCACACAAGACCTACTCCCAAGAGTACACTTGGTATTCCTAAAAAAGAGAGCTGTTTACAATGAGTGGAGCTCCTGAAGTGGAATCTACATCATGCAAGAGCATCGCTCTAGTGTGGTGACATCGCTCCAGTGTGGTGAAGAGCTCTAGTGTGGTCTCCTAGCCATCTGGTAGGTCTTCAGTTTCTATAATTGAGTCTAGTGGTTGTTTTTGAAGGTAATGTTTGAGGATGAGGATGTCTACAGTATTTGTACCGGGGTAAGGGGAGGATTAGTACTGGGAAGTGTCGGGACTAGAGTCCATTCTGTCTGGTCCAAACCATCAGCCAGATAACCTTCATCCAATCCCAGAAATCACTATGCTACATCAGTGGGAATGTGGATGAAACAGATAACTAAAGATGTTTACAAGATTTGTACTGGGAAGTGTAAGGACTAGAGTTATCACTTTCTCTTTTGGTAATTTTAAGATGAAAGGCTATCAAATGGTGACAAGAGCAGCCTTGTGGGGAGTTATGATCCAGAAATCAGTTAAATTTAAGTGCTTGATAATTTGGGAGAGACACACAGAGAATTTTTTCTGAAGAAGGCTCCAGGAGTGGTCTAAAGGAAAAAAAAAAAGAAATATTCATGTCCTTTTGTCATCCATGTCTCCCAGGGTTTAAGATGAACCTTCTGTAGATGCCACCTTGTTACTCTTCCTCCAGTCCCATAAAATATTTGTGTCCCATTACAATTGTTATAACTTTACATTTTCTCAATCACCCTCTATTTATACTCCAAGTTTTCATTTAGAAGGGATAGGTGCAAAAGTTACAAAAGCAATTTAACTAAACTTATAATGCTTTGTTTTTCCCCTCACTTTGGCCAATGTGGACTACCATAGGGGAACTTAGCAAGCAGTGTACTCAGCTAAGTGATCATTATCTTTTTCACGTAACTATGCCACTCTTCTAAGAGAATCCAGGTACTTGAATAAGAATTAAATTCAAGTTGTACAAACGAAGCCACCCTGGAGTTGATATTGGGAAAAAATATAAGCACTATGCTCCCATGCTCAATAATGCTCAATAATGGTCAGGGCAGATTCCCAAAATTTCAAAAAGCTTCATTTAGTGGTCAAACTGATCGATGAAGAAGAGTTGAGGAAAGTAGAGCCAGAAACCTTTTTGGGTCAATTTTTGAGGCTATCCCAGTGCTCTACAATATCAAATGCCTATGGTCATAGAGAGTCAATTGAGTAACTTGATTATTAGCTCATTGTCATGTGACTTTTAGATAAAAGATGTACCAGTGTTTGGCTGTAAATTGTCCATAAAGCTAAATACATGACATAGACAAGCTTAAAGAGCCACAGTGGTGTGTCAGACTATGCTGATCAGACATGGAATAGCAACATGGTAATCTGAAAAATGTCAAGAGCTGTGAGGCAATGCTGATACCCCTGAAAGGGGTCCACAGTTTGGTTTAGTCAATATGCTATGCGTAGGTGAGTGTAATCTCCAATGTGATGTGTTTTCTCCTACCACAGGAAAAACATCCACTTATGGTAAGATTCATATATCTGGTGTGCAGTGATGGACTGCCTATTTTAAACCTATGGTCCTTTACTTTGCACTCAATCTATGGGGATGGATATGTTGCCATATCTAGTAGAAAGTAAGTCTAGACAGGAATAGTGGCAATGTAGATGCTACAGTGGACTGACTCCATTTAGTCTCATCGAAGAACAGGCCCTGACTGTTCACTGGAGGCATCTCCATGATTGGCCCAGATGGTTTAAGAGGCAGCATTTTTTTTCTAAGTTGGCAGTGTTAAAGGGAAGTGTTTCTTATCTGCCAGTCTTTAGTTTACCAGGTGTCAGAATAAATAGTCTAGACTACTGGCAACAGCTCAAGAGGCAGTATACACAAAATGAGTTTCATCAAGAAGAGTATTGGCTTACTGAATTGAACAATCATGTCCATGTTCAGTTCTGCATAGCTGGTGTTGTGGTTGTACAGCTGCAGTAGTCCAGCGGACACCATCAGTGTCAGTTTAGATTAAATAACAGTGAACCAGGCCTCGGAATTTAAGGCAACCTCTGTGAATCAAAGATTTTATTACGCCAACAGCTTTGTTTCATTGGTGGAGAGGAAGATAAAGATTTCCCCCAAAGAGATGATCACCAACTCTTTTTTCCTCATATAAATTAAAGATGGTATAGTGGCCAGCCAGGTCAGCACCATTCTTGAATACACCATTTTTACTTGACAAGAGAGGATTATTGAACCCTTCCTTGTTAGCCACTGTTAGTCACTGAATCCAAGTCAACCCAACTCCAGATGGTAATATTAGGCTGAAAAGTCACAAAGCCTTCAAGGGTAAGGTAGGTGTTTTGGCTAGTGTCTCATAGCAAGCTGATTGCTGAATTTTCTTTTCTTTTCTTTTGTTTTCTTTTCTTTTGTTTTCTTTTGTTTTCTTTTCTTTTCTTTCTTTTCTTTTCTTTTCTTTTTTTCTTTTCTTTTCTTTTCTTTTCTTCTTTCTTGTCTTTTTCTTTTCTTTTCTTTCTTTTCTTTTCTTTTTTTTTTTTTTACTTTAAGTTCAATTAGTACATCTTTAGTTTCAGATGTAATGTCAAATGATTTATTAGTTGCATATAATACCCAGTGCTCATCACATCACATGCACTCTTTAATGCTCATCACCCTATTACCCCATCCCCTCACTTGCCTCCCCTTGAGCAACCATCAGTTTGTTTTCTTTAGTTAAGAGTCTCTTATGGTTTGTTTCCCTCTCTGATTAATTCCCATTCAATTTTCCCACCCTCTCCTATGATCCTCTGTGTTGTTTCTTCTATTCCACATATGAGGGAACCCATATGATGATTGTCTTTCTCTGGTTGACTTATTTCACTCAGTGATTACTGATTTTCAAAAAGGGTATACCTGGTACCTGTGTCACAGAAGCAACAAATCCAAAACCTCTAAGAGTATCACTGAATGTAAGATGCTTCCTTTTGCCAGATACTCCAAACAGCAAAATTATCAGTCAGAGAGACTTGCAGCTTAAAGAGGACAGTAATTTAGAGAGCATGCAAAGCTCATTGGATAGCTTCCAACACACACTTTTGGTCTGGATCCCATTCAAAGGATGCTTATTTGTGGACTAGCCAATATAATGTTCCAAGTAGAATGCCCATTTGCTTCCAATATCTAAAGAGTTCAATAAATTGTTGGATCTCTCTTTGGAGAATAGCAAAGTGACAGTAGTTTTTCCTTGACTGCTGCGGGTTTGAGAGTTTTGATATAAACTCACATAGACCCAAGATACACTTTGGCTGACAGTCCTCTAAATTACGTTGGGATTTATCAGCCACTCTTGCTGCTAGAAATGTAATAACACTGCAGTCAAGGTCATTGACACTAAGCTTCTGACTTGCCAATGTACAAATCATCTATTTAGTGAAAACTTCAGACATTAGGAGGTAGAGGCATTAATGTTACCCTAGCTCAACCCCTGGTGGCAAATAACAGGAAAACATATATACTCATAGAAAGTACTGCAAATGTATATTGAAGGCCTTACTACATTGGTCTTGGTCCTTGGGTGCCAGTGGGACAGAAAAGAAGATATTTGCCGTGTCCAACACAACACATCTAGTGTCATCAGTCTGTGCAATGGAGTCATTTATAAGACTACAGCAGCAACAATTGGATCCCACTGGTAATAATCCATTGTAAAGCCCCATCTCCCATTACCATTTCTCATTGACCGTATGGGCCGTTGTGTTAATATTGAAACCTACTCCTTAAGATTTCATCACAGCTATGATTTCCATTTGTCTTCCTTGGATTATATTGTTTCTGTTGGACCACTCTAAGTAAGATAGGCAGACATATTGGGATGTGACTTATATATGTCACTAGCAATTTCCTATATATAACACTTCCTGATAGAAGAATCCACTCTGGATTCTATAAGTATTCACAGCATACACATTAATATACATTATATATTGAATTGGTCCAGAGAACCCCATCCACAAGGATATATTACCTCTCCTTCCCCAGTGTGTACCTAGCTCAAGTTTTATTGCCTGATTCTGGATATCCCTACACTTCCAAAACCAGATGACTATGAATTGGGCACCTTTCTCCAACAGAATTATATACATTTGAGTTTCTTTATTCCTCCAAATTTGCCAGCTTACCTAAATGGATATACATGACCTTGGTTCTCCTTGGGGCCAGGGACACCTAGAACTCATTCAAAATCATCTTTCCCAAAGTGGCTTAAGTCAGGGTAATGAATAGAGGAATCAGAGAGCCTAGAGGAATTAGAGGGCAAGGCATATTTGCTTTCAGATTTAAACAGAGTGGTCATGGCATGCAGCTCAATCAAATGAACCTCTTATGTTTTCTGTCCACCCAAAGCCTCATATGAGCAGTAAGAACATCCTTACTGATACCATCTATTTCAGATTTGGAGACACCTTCTTTCAACTGCCATTGTCACATTGCATGCTGGTTGAAGCTGTGGGATTTATTTCCTTTGGCTTATTTGGATTTGAGTTTGACATACACAGTGGAATTTTTTTTTTTTTTTTTTTTTTTTTTTTTTTACAGATGTTATCTTAACCTTACACCATCTGAGGTCCTGTTATCAAAATAACAACTCCTAAGTTCTTGCCGGGTTTCTACATAAGGCTTAGGGGAGTTTTTGAAGGTGGCATGGCTTGTTAAACAAATTTATCTAGATTTCTTTGGGTCTATTTCTCATTTGTTAGTGAGTCATTGTCATCAGCATTGTAAAGATCATCCAGGGCAGTAAGACCCCCCAATACTAGTCAATGCCTTATCTGTGGTTTCTCAAAGGAGTTTGTCCTTCCCATGGAGCTCTCCCTTAAAGGACCAAAGCTCCCATTGCAAAAAGCCTTGTTGACATTTACTGTCATCTATCTCTGAAAGGATCTGGGATTGGCATGCTACATTACAGAAGGAGATAAGCCATAAGATAACCCACATATGGCCATTCTTTCTTAGCAGGCATATGTATTTCATGTCAAGCATTATACCCCCATGTTAACTAACAAAAACTCGTCCTTTGCCTGCTTTCTGCCTACAATAGTTATAAATTTCCTTCTGTTCTTCCTTGGAGCATCTCTTTTGAATGAAAGGCAGTAGAACTTTCTGCCATCAAACCCCAGAACAAATTTTAGTATCAGCTGTTGCAAAGCCACAGACGTGAGGATGATCACCAGATGGGAGCCCCATTTCACCTCTTACAAGAGAATTGGAAGCACCTAGTGCATCATTTGAGTAGCTGTCTTTATACTTTTTTCCTAGTGCTTTGCCTGAAACCATCTCCTTAATTCCTCTTAATTAAAAGGTAATAGAGGACCCTACTTACTTACTTGACCATACATGAGCTTTCCTCTACTCCTATTAATAGGCCAATAAGACACTAATCTTTCCTGTTGCAGAAAGCCATGTCTCCGTCAGCATCCCATCTTTCAGAAAAATGATGAGGTTTGAGATTTCACCTAACAAATTATTCTGCTTCTCTTTCATGGATGCTCAGAGAGACAATCAATCAACCAATTAATCTCTTGGATAAAAAGCAAAGGGCTTTTCTATTTCCAATGACTGTTATAGTCCAAGTATCAGTTTATGCTCAAGCTCCAGTTCCCACAGAGTAGCATGGAGAGCTTCATGTGATATCTATATACATATTGGGTTATCATATAAGGGAGAAAACATGAGTTAGAGAAGCCAACTCCTTTCTAAGAGGTAGAAAGCATGCCTGATTTTTCCACAAAGGGAAAGGTATTTTTGTTTTACTGGACAGTAGTGTTAATGATAACAATAAAAATCAACAAAAACAACCAACAACCAACAAAACAAACAAAACAACAAAAAGACTCCACCACAAAAAACAACCAACCAATCAATGAACTGCTTTTGCTCTGGAGGAAGAAAGTACCTCTATCTCCTAAGGATATTTGCTACGCTAACATCCTTGAAATCATAATCCAGAACAAAAGCCTATGTCTCTGCTCACAAAACATGCAGAAATGTCAGAGACCCATGAAGAATTGTCTCCCAACATTACCTGTAGAATATATATTAAAGTGCATGCTGTCTCTCTCTTTGTCTCAATCTCCATCTCTTCCTCTCTTTTCCACACACACATAGAGCAAATGTTAAAGAAGTGTTTTTGAGGTGTCTTACAGCTTTAAAACATTCCTCAGAAAATTTATAATAAAAATATCAGGATGTTCATTTGAGGTGAACATCACAATTTCTTTAATAACTGATAGGATTAAAAAAAAACCCTGACTTTTTTAGTAATCATTAATGGAAAATGGAATGAATTCTAGCCATATTCATAAACTAGATAAGAGGAATGACGGTAGAGAATAAATGGGAGACTGATATGTGGCAATGTTGAAAGTCACAGAATTAGGGACATTATGTGTAGCTAAGCAGATATCAGGCTGAGGAAATAGGCTGGAATGAGAAAGTTTGGCAAATATTTGAAAAAAAAGAAAAACAATTCAAGTTAAATTTATAAATGAAAAGAAATCCAGTCAGTTAAGGTGATGGAGGAGGAGTGAGGGTAAAGCCGTCCCGCTTCACTGAGCAAGATAATAGTCTGCTCAGAGTATTCTGGACCCTGGAATTTTAGAGACTAAAGATTTAAGGTGGCTATAAAAGAATGAATTGTAGTAGTTGACATAGGAAGGATGAATAAGGATATCAATTGAAGCCTACTCAGTGTAAGAAAAATCTGGCAATGTTTCAGAGATGATGATAGTCAAAACTATATGTGGAAGAAGAAAAAAATTCCTCTCAGAATTTTTCAGTACAGAAGCCATTTAATTCACATGGAAGTGAAGGTCTTTGGGACAGCCAGCTATTTCACAGGACATAAAGATCTTCTCCAGTGGGAGGTAACAGATATAGCCCTCCCAGCTTCTGTCTGAAGATATATGCAGCACAAGTTTAGGAAATGCCTATTATTATATTATTTTTATTGTACCATAAATATTCATAGCATCATACCACAGAGGAAAATTGTGCCGAAGGAGAGATAGAATTCCAACATCAATGAACTTATGGAGCAATGTAATATGCAGAAGGAACAGAAGGAGAAATGTAATATACTGACTTTTAATTTGTATTTGAGACTGATGTTCATGACTATCTAAAGCCAGGCTCATTAGTAGAGGAGCAAAATAAATTATATTAGTACAGGAGAGAAGCATACTACAAATCTTAAACTCTAGTTTTGACAGACTTATTTATTGCATAAATATGATGAAAATGTAACAATTACCATTTATAATTATGCTTTGCCGCCAGGTTTTGTTTTCCCTTTTTAGAAATGCACACATGTAATGTGCAAGAGTTATTGAATAGGGACAGTTTTTTTCTCTCAAGAACAAATATCTTTGTATGGCCAAGGGTCTCACACAGGGTATACACATAGAATGGGCACTTCCTTTTTGATATTCCCATCTGGATCTGCCTTGAAATTGAGAACTAAAAGGAGCAATGAAGAAGTTTAATATATTAAGAGTTAGTCTTCCTAAAATCTCTAGCAAAACCTCATAATGAAATAGAATTAATTTGTGCTTAGCTTTCTCAGAAGCCACCTACTGCAACTGCCTTGAATCATGCTGCCTGTGTAGTTTTTCTTGCAACAAAATCTAAGTTTATTTGTATTCGTATGACAGAAGCTAAACACATCTGGAAAGTAGGACTGTGGAAACACATTTGTATAGATTTGTGTATATTTTTATGTACACAACAAAGCAGATCTGTTTTTAACTGCCACTTTGGAATACAGTTCTATCAGTAGCTTTGTGTAGATATGAGTATATGGAATTGACTTTGAATTCTAGGAATATGGGTCTGGTTTGATTTTATTTGCTACATCTTGAGGGAAACCACAGTTAAAATAAATAATAGTTAATTACCTAACATTTATTCAGTCCTTTCCATATGTCAGGTATGAGATAAACATTTATATGCAATTTCTTATTCAACACTCATCAGGATCCTATGAGGCAGGTACTATTATTTATTATCTCAGTTACATACATGAGGAAATGCAGGTTTACAAGGTTATGTAACTTTCCTGAACTCACAAACCAGTTAAATGATATTATCAAGACTTAGGCCAATTTTTCTATGACTCTGGAGTCTGAGTTCTTGATCAAGATCTCTGTGTGACCTTGAGAAACACCTAAATGCAGTCTACGATTCTGCAAAGAAATAAATCTAAAATTGTTTTGAAAAAGAAAGATGAGGCATGCAATTCAGCTAACTCAATTTGTTAGAACATGTTATTTAAAAATGTTTTCTGTTACACTCTCCCACATTGGAAAGTTATCTTTATCAGGAATCCTGAGTCACAGAGTGAAAATCCAACCTAGGAAACTTCCCTGCAAATACAAGCTGCTTCTTTGAAAGGCCCGTGTATCATCGTGGGTGGTTCAGCATGAAACATCACCTTTTTCAGAATCTCATAGTCAGTCCAGTATAATCTTAATGGTAATTCCAATATCTCAACATTATAACTGAGTCTCTCAACAATAGTTTGTTTTGAAAAATAACTTTATAAGTTAAGGAAACACCTTTAAAAGGATTCAAGTTACAGAATCCATGTTTAGACATCATTGAGTACAGAGCAGTCATACTTAGTAGTTCAATATATATTGATCAGGAATAATAGTTATTAAATCTTGCAAAATGATTTACTCAATAAAAATCTTTAAATGATCTATATAAAAATGCAGGTGAAAGCTGAACAATTACATTATTTAATTGTGCTCAATTATTTTCCTGTGAAAATAAAATGGAATCTGATTAAAATTTTGATGGAATAAATTAATCACCACTTTGTAGGATCATTAGAAGACAAGAATATTAAAAGAAATATAGCCACAATAATTTGTTAATGGATACACAAAGTGAAAAGATGTAAATTATATCAAAAACTAAACATGTGGTGGGGGGCGAGTGAGAGTTAAAATGTAGAACTTTATTAATGCATTCAAAGTTAAACTGTTACCAGCTTAAACTAGATTGATGTAGATATGATGTCTATTTTTATTTATTTATATTTATATATATTTTACATAATTATTTATTCATGACAGACACAGAGAGAGAGAGGCAGAGACACAGGCAGAGGGAGAATCAGTCTCCTCGCAGGGAGCCTGATGTGGGACTTGATCTGGAATCCCAGGATCACACCCTGAGCTGAAGACAGATGCTTAACCACTGAGCCACCCAGGTGTCCCAGATATGATGTTTAAATATAGAAAATAAACTAGTGGTTGCCAGAGGGGAGGTAGGTAGAGGGATTTGTGAAACTGATTAGAGGGGATTAAGAGGTACCAACTTCCAGTTATAAAATAAATAAGTCATGAAGGGGCACTTTTGTGTTCAGTTGGTTAAGCATTAGACTCGATTCAGGACTCAGGTCCTGATCTCAGAGTCATGAAATGGAATCTCATGTCAGGCTCCATGCTCAGTGCTGAGTCTACTTGAGATTGTCTCTCATCCTTTCCCTCTGCCCCTCTGCTTGAATGCTCTCTGTCTCTAAATAAATAAAATCTAATAAATAAATAAATAAATAAATAAATAAATAAATAAATAAATCAGCCAGTCAGTCAGTCATGGAAATAAAAGGCACAGCACAGGAAATACAGTCAATAATATCACTATAATCTATATAACTTTGTATGATGACAGACAATAACTATACCTATTGTGGTTAACATTTCATGATGTGTATGACTGTCAAACCACTATGTTGTTCACTTGAAACTAATATAGTATATGTTAATTATACTCCAATTAAAGAAATGGGTAAAATATGTTTTATGTAAACCTCCTGGTAACCACAAAGCAAAAGGCTATAGTAGATTCACAAAAGAGAAAGGAATCTGAGGATAGGATTATAGAAAATGATCACATCACAAAGGAAGAGAGCAAGAGAAAAGGAAAGGAACAAAGAGATTATTAAGCACAAAATAATTAACAATATGGCAATAGTAAGTCCATACCTATCAATAATTGCTATAAATGTAAATGGACTAAATTCTCCAATCAAAAGACATAGAAAGACTGAATGGATGAATAAAATAGCACCCAATTATATGCTGCCTACATTTCAGCTTTAAGGACAAACAGATTGAAAGTGAACAGATGGAAAAAGATTTTCCATGCAAATGGAAACAAAAAGAGGGCAGGAGTAACAATACTTAGACAAAATAGACTTTAAGACAAAGATAGTAATAAGAAACAAAGAAGGTCATTATATACTGATAAAGATGTCAATCCAACAAAAAGATGTAAATTTCTAAATATTTATACATTCAACATCAGACCACCTAAATATATAAACAAATAGCAATAGATTTGGGGAGAAATAGACAGCAAATACAATAATAGTAGGAAACTTTGATATCTCACACTTTCTTTTTTCTTTTTAAAGTTTTATTTATTTAAGAGAGGGAGAGAGAGAATGGGAGGAGGGGCAAATGGAAAAGAAGAGAGAATTTCAAGCAAACTACCTGATGAATGTGGAACCTGGTATGAAACTCATACTCAGGACCCAAGATCATGACCCCAGCTGAAATCAAGAGTTGGCTGCTCAATGGGAAGCCATCCAAGCATCCCTGATATCCCATTTTCAACAATTGATAACACATCCAGACAGAAAATCAATAAGGAAACATTGAACTCTATGCATTATACCAGATGGACCTAACAGACATATAAAGAACATGTCAACCAAAAGCAACAACAAAAAAAAAAGAAAGAAAGAAAGAAAGAAAGAAAGAAAGAAAGAAAGAAAGAAAGAGAAAGAAAGAAAGAAAGAAAGAAAGAAAGAAAGAAAGAAAGAAAGAAAGAAAGAAAATCCAAAAACAAAAAAAACCCAAAAAACCCCAAAGCAACAAAACACACGTTCTTCTCAAGTGTACATGGAACATTCTCAAGGATAGATCATATGTTGAGCCTGAAAGGGGCCTGGTGTCCATGCAGACATGGTCAGGAGGGACTAGAGGACTCACCCTGGTTTGTGGAAGAGCAGGAGGTTAGACCAACATGAATATCTGGCACTGGACACAATAGGTCACCACCAACTGGTCCAAGAGGAAGCACTATGAGATCTTGGTGTATATTATTGTAGAGAATGCAAGATCATTGAGCTGAACCAAGTAGAAGGCAAAGATCATTGAGCTGAACCAAGTAGAGGCAAAGCAAAGCAGCAACAAAGGAAAGTCAATTTTCTTCTATGAGTGGGACACCAAACTGAACTGGAAATGTACAATTAAGGAATCTGGTGTGAAGCACAAAGGATGGATTGAAATACCCAGTCTTTCTGAAGAAAATGAAGTCGATGTCACCAGGATGAATTTGAGTAAAAAAAAGAAATGATGATGGGACACTTGGATGGCTCAGTGGTTGAGCATCTGCCTTTGGCTCAGGGCGTGATCCCGGAGTCCCAGGCTTCCTTCATGGAGCCTGCTTCCCCCTCTGCTTATGTCTCTGCCTCTCTCTCTCTCTCTCTCTGTCTTTCATGAATAAATAAATAAAATCTTTTAAAAAATGTTGGAGATATAGTGAAGGATATTAAAAAACTTTTATCACCACCAAGTCAGGGAGGTCCCTGAAGATTGCCTAAAGCCATTTGAGACAGAATTTACAATGGGAATGGTTTTACCATGGAAAATTTTGGCAACCCAGGAATTGACTGCTAAAAGGAAACTGGAGTGAGAATACTTTGCAGGCCTCATCTCCAGTGGCACTGGGGGAGTAAGGATTCTCACTGTGGCACTACTCATGATGGAGCTGTTCAGCACAGCTGTGAAACAGCTGCACAACATCTGCCCTGTGAAAGATATGGTGAAAAAATTTTCTGAAAAGGGAGGGAAGTTCCAGATGTTTGATTGCTACATTACTAGTGAATATGTGAAATTATTAACAAATGAAAAGATCATCATGAAATGGAGACGTAGGAACTAGCTAGAAGAACACTATGCAACAGTTGCACTGAATTTTGTGTCTGCTTCAGGGCAAGTGGAATTACAGTTGAAATGTAAGGGAGATTCTGTCTCTAAAGAAAAGAGCATGAAATTCTGTTGGCAGAAGCAGCTTTTTGAAGAAATAAAAGATTTACTGCAGCTGACCACTTTGAATGGCTAATTGGAAGATTCTATAAGGGTATTACCTTCTGTAAGCAGAAAAGGCATCAAGTTTCCGTTTTCCTGTTAAAAAAGAAAACAAACACTATTAGATTATTTGGATAAAATCCATGAACTTATAAGGAATATAAAATATTGTTTCAATCTTTACTATAGTTAGATTCTGCATTGAATTAAAAGCTGCAAGTGACCTGAAATCAGGTATTAATCTTACTGCCCATAGATGCTCCTCTGGGAACAGATTGAGTCCCTGAATACAAATAATTGAAGTTTCCCAAGCTCAAGTTTGTCCAAGCCAGTTTACTTGCACCTGTGGTTTTATTCATGAAGAAAAAATTAATAAACTACATGTTGATACTTTTTTTAATTGAAAAACCAATAATAAAAAAAACAAAATAAAACAAAAACTTCAGAAACCAACAATTAAAACACAACAAAAACCTCAACATGAAAACTTTAAAATATTTTTTCTTTTCTTCGTGTTTTTATGCTTTAGTAGAGACAAGTTCAACTTGACCTCTCATTAAGTTTTCTTGAAGAGAGCAATGTACCTATTATCTATTCAAATTGTTCTGCTAAAAAGCCAGGAAAAAAGTTAAGCGCAGTACTTACCAAATTATTAATACTTTAGAACTGTAATAGCCATTTTTGTTTACATTTTGAAATTAGACTCACAAAGGAAACAGACCATCCATTATGGAAAATCTTTAAAAGTTCAAACTATAATTTTAAAATAACCCCTTCATTCTCCCTGTTCTGTTAATACAGGGTGGATATGGATAATATATTAGCTTTGAAAAAGAAAGGATTCAAAAACTACAAAATGGACTGGCCCAGAAGAGGAGAGAGACCCAAGCCATGTTCCTAGGAGTTTTTCTAGTGCCAGTGTGGGCTTCAGTTGTAAGATCAATAGCAATTACTAACAAACCACTCTTGCCTTCATGCAGTGTGAAAAGCCTTTACAAAAAGCTATGAAACGAAGCCCTTGGCTGTTCTTAGTTTCAGCAGGACCATAAAATCTCAGTCCATACAGAGCAGTTCTGGCACTCCCTTGAGGGTTGGAAATAGTCACAGAAGAGGCCAGCATTGGACCCAGCACAGTCAGAAGATTCTGTATAAAATGAAGTCACGAGGTTTTATTGAAGTGGGGATCAGTTTAGAATGCTCCCAGGGATCATGAACAAAACCAGATGGTCTCTGAGGTAAACTGACAAAGTTCCCAGGATTTCTTGAACTTGGAATGATCCATCCATGACTCTACTATAAACTTCCCTGGTCCCTTAATGGGAATAGTCCTTTCAGAATTTCTTTAAATCTCCAAATTTTTATCTGGGTAAAAGTTCATGACTGGGAAAAATTTCTGTGGTGCTGATTCGTGCCCTCAGATTCAGGCATACTACACAGGGACACTGGGCAGTTGCCTCAGATTTACAGAACTCAGAAATCTGTTCTCACCATAGGAAGTCCAACAATCCTAGAGACCAGTGCACAAGAAGCCAACAGAGATGGGCCTATTCTTTGTGTAAAATAGTTTGATACATTGCCCTGTGTCTTGCAATTTTGTTATAATCACTTATTAGCTCCAGGAGGTTTTTGTTGTTGTTTGTCAATTCTTTTGGGTTTTCTACATGGATAATCTTGTCCTCTATGTCATCTATTTCTTCATTTTCAATCTGTATTATTATATATTTTTTTCTTCTTTCTTCTTGAGAGTTTTTATCATGAATGGTGGCTGTATTTTGCCAAATGCCTTCTTTTTGTTTATATTATCATGTGATTTTTCTTTTTTAGCCTATTGATGTGATGAATTAATCAATTAGTTTTTGCATGTTGAATAAGCCTTGCATCTCTAGGGTAAATATCACTTGGCCATGTTGCATAATGCTTTTTATACATTGTTGGATTCAATTTGCTAATATTTTGTGGGATATTTTTGCATCTATGTTCATGAAAGATGTTGGTTTTAGTTTTCTTTTCTTTTTTCTTTTTTTGTAATGCCTCTATCTGGTGTTGGTATTAGGGTAATACTGGTTTTATAGAATGAGTTAGGTTATACTACTGCTTCTGTCTTCTGAAAGAGTTTTCAGAGAATTGGTATAAATTATTCCTTAGATGTTTGGTAGAAACCATTTTCTGTTTTCAGAGATTGTTAATTATTGGTTCAATTTCATTAATAGATATAGGCCTATTCAGATTATATATTTTCTGTGTGGGTTTGGCAGATTTTATATTTTCCTTAAAATATAAATTGATCCACTTCATTTAGGTTATAAGATGCGTAGGCATTGAGTTTTTTATAGTATCTAGTTTGCTTTATTTTCCTTTTGCTGTCTAATCCTTACCTAGTTTACTAAGCTGAAAACAGATTATTGACTTAGATCTTTCCTCTTTTCTAGTACATTTATTTAGTAATATATATTTCCCTCAACTTACTGCTTTCACTGTATCTTACAACTTTTATTAAATTGTATTATAATTTAGTTCAAGAAATTTTGAAATGTGTCCTCAGATATTTTCTTTGATCCATGTGTTATTTATTTATTTATTTACTTACTTGCTTACTTACTTACTTATTTAAAGATTTTACTTATTTACTTGAGAGCAGACAAGAGAGAGCACAAGCCATGGAAGGGGAACAGAGGGAGAGGGAGAAGCAGACTTCCTGCCAAGCAGGGAGCCTATTGCGGGGCTTTGATCCCAGTGAGTTAGGGACAAATGAGGCAGAGAAAGATAAGGGAAAGGCCCAGAGTCAGGCTCAGACAAATCTCTGGGCTCCCATAAATCCCAAGGACACGGAGAGGACCTAGGGTCAGGCTCCCATAAATCCCAAGGACATGGAAATGCAACAAACACATAGATAAGGAAGTAAGTCTGACCTCCTGACTCCAAAATACTAGGGAGTATCTTCCTTTGATTGCTATCAAGTAATCACTGAGACTCAACACAGGCATTTCATTCACTCAAAATGGCACGAGAAATCTCAAGTCCATCAACTCTCTAGTTCTCTAGTCAGGTTTTCTATAAAATGCCAGCCAAAAAAGCCCTCAGTGGCAGCCCTGTTGGGACACCTCTCATTTCTGAGAGCTTTCTCTCTATCTTTGCTTAATAAGCTTCTATCGCTTTACTCACTCTCCTTTGTCTCCGAGATTCATTTTCCGACTTCATGAGACAATAACCAAACTCTCCTGCTTCACCAGGACCTTAAGATCATGACCTGAGCTGAAGGCAGAACTTAACTGACTGAGCCACCCAGGCACCCCACCTCAGGTGTTACTTAGAGGTGGATTTTGTTTCTGACACTATTCAATATGTAGTCTATTTTTTCCTCAATGATTTTTAAAATCACACTTACAATAGGCAAATTTGTAAATATACACAAATATATTCCATGCTTCATATTTTGTTTTACTGACTTATTTGTCTATTTCTGTGTGTATACTACAGTGTTTTGCCTATTTGGTTCATAGTGTGATTTGATATCTTCCACATTGCTAATTCTCAGTATCATGTTGCTTCAGCTCACTAGGGAATATTTGGAAGGTGTAGAGTATCTTAGGGTGTCACAATGACTGAAGATGTGCCATTTGCTTTTACTAAGTGAAGGCCAGAAAAGTTAACATATTCCAATATATGAAAGAGTGCTGTTGAACAACAGCAAAAAAATTAATCAACATATCAACAATACCTTATTTGAGAAACCCTGTTCAAGGAAAAACAAAAATAAAACAAAGCAGAAAAGAAACAAAAATCAAATTAAAAAAGTTTAGAATCATTTGGTAAAGTTCAATTTAAAAAAATGAATTTGACTTGGCATTCTTTTAAACCTACTAATTGATTTGGAGGAGAGGTAACAGTTAAGGAGAATTAAGAATGAAGATTAAAGCTGATCATCCAAAGAAAACCAGTGTCTTCAGGAAAGTTTTTTTCCCCTCTACTTAATTAATTAACAATAATCCTTTTCAGATTAATCCACAGAAGCCATATAGGTTTTGCTACTACCATGAGTGAAATTTGTCTTTTATTTTGTGTGATATTTTCTATTATATATTTTCTGTATTTTCTAGGAGCTATAGCAGTATGTAAGAATGGGAACGCCACCAAGTTGTTTTCTTTTTTTTTTTTTTTCGATATACTTAATAACTTTTCAGAACTGTTTTATTAAACCTAATTTTTAAAATGTGTTTGGTTTATTAATTCTCTTATTATTTGGAGATAGACTATAATGATTTTTGAAAGATAATTTTTTTCTATCATTCAAGTACCTCATGTATATATTACTTTGTATAATTACATTAACTAGAAAATCAAGTAGTAATAATACTGGTATCTTGTTTCTCACTTTAATGGAGTATCACTAATATTTTATTATCAAAAATACTGTTGACTCTATTTCTATGAGATATGTTTATCCAAATTTCCCTTTTATTCCAAGAATATTAACATTTCTATAAACTTTATTCTGGGGCAGCCCAGGTGGCTCAGCAGTTTAGTGCCACTTTCAGCCCAGGGCCTGATCCTGGAGACCCAGGATCAAGTCCCACGTCAGACTCCCTGCATGGAGCCTGCTTCTCCCTCTGCCTGGGTCTCTGCCCCCTCCCCCCATGTCTCTCATGAATAAATAAATAAAATCTTTAAAAATAAATAAACTTTAATCTGAAGACAAAATATATACACGGTAAAAATACTTATTCAATTATTATGATTTAATTGTTCAATATAAGATGAAAAGTGGGAGATACCGAATTGACCAAGTTGTTTCAATGGCAGTTTTAAAATTAATTATAGTAACAATTCCCCAAATGCTCTCTTATCTTTGTATTTACAAATTTGTATTTATTTTCTTCAGATTTGAAGTGTCTCTAATATTGTTTTTGCATCAATATTACTACTACTAGTTAACTAACACCAGTACCTGTATAGTATACAGGTACATACTATATGCTGGATATTACTCTTAAGGGTTTTGTATATACTTCTCATTTTTCCCTCATGACATCCTCATGCAGATATTAATACCTTTGTTATAGAGATAAAGAACCAATCACAGGAAAGATAAGTGACTCATACAACTGATAATTGACAATAATGGAAGATATCGGATGAAGATGGCATATTAATCAAATGTCTCTTAAAATTCTTCCCACTTAATCTCAAATACTGAATCCCTTTATTGCATTCCTGTGTATCATTGACAGAAATGACATTTTGTTTTTCTTCTGTTTGTTTTTCATTCTTTCTGATACTTATCAGTGATCTACATCATATAGGAATGTCCTTTAGATTCATAATCTATCATTTTCTGGTGCATGTGGCATGGGTTGTATCCAGGAGCAGATCTGTTCAATGGCACCAGTAGTACCTATGGGGCAATTAAACAAGTGCATTTCTTCAGCAAAATCTTGGCTGTGGTTCCTCCTACAAAGCTTTTGTTGTTTTCTGCCCATTTTCCTAGCAGGTCTTCCATCCTGCCAGCTAATTCTGTGAGCTATCCAACATTCTTTCAACAAATTTATTTTCTCTTTTTATTAGCTAGAGCTATCTTTGCTACCCACAACCAAAATCCCTGAGAAAGTGTTACCAGGGAATGGGGTGCATTAGATACCTGCAAAGGGATGTGGAGCCTATCAATCGTTTATCTGGCATAGCTGGGTCAGAAACTAGTTAAAATCTTACTTAAATACCAATATGGGAATTCAACAGCAGTGAAAAAGCTAATCAAATCATTGCCTGTGGTGACCTGGCATCAAGTGCTCATTGCAGGCACGACTTGTGGGGATTGAGTTGTTCCTACCATACAACAATAGGATGTACATGAAGAATTTATGGACTTAGTAAAGGGGCAGCTGCTTTAAACATCAATGGGAAGTTTAAAAAAAGAGAATGACAAGTTAAAATCCTTGAATTCTAGGCTCATAGCACTGACTAAAATCCAGGGAGTTTCTAGGATCAAGATAAAAAGAATCTCTTATCTTTTGTTGCTGCAGGGACTGAGCTGAGTAAAAAACAAAATGTGGTCTTGGAGATAGTAAAATTAGACTATCAGTTGAATTGAGAGCTTTTCCTTCTCTCTTATATGAAAACTAGAGAATTGGTAGGAAAAGAGTATGCTGGTGTTCTGAGCACTACCTTCCACTCATAGTCCATTGACACTATAAAACATACTAGAAAGCTTCCTCATAATTCTACCTAAAGACACCTGTAGCCACAAGATAAGGGTTTATTCCCTGGGGAAAGTGGAATACGCAAATCTTTGGGAGATGTTTATATATAAACCTTAAGCATTTATTGGCCCATTGCGACTATTGGGAGGATTTACTTTCTCTATGACCTACAAGACCACTTGTAGAGCTCATGGAGCATTCCACAGGAAGTCTAGTTTTCTCTGGTCCTAGTATATAATGTAGAGCTTCACAATTGTTTCATTTTGCTATGAGAAAAGATCTATCAGGATTTATGGGAAGCAATTGATGGTTTTCCTAGATAGTAAGGAATCTCAGAGGAGCTGAATTTGGAGATTAATAACAAAGGTTTGGAGGAGAGTGGAGAAGTAGGGAAGAATTCCTTAAAATGAGCTCAGAACATAAAAACTATCCACGCTGCATGTTACCTCAAAGGACATTTCTACTCATAATAATTAGGTGGACAAGGGAACATAATTTCTCAGTGTCAGTTATTTCCCATTCATGGCAACTTCAGTACTTACTTAATGAACAAAGTGGCTATAGTGATAAAGAGGGATGCTGTTTACAAGTGCAGCAACACAGGATTATCTTTACTAGTGTATGAGGATAATTTTCCAAAAATGATAAAAGTGAACCTATAATATTGTGCCATTTGTTTTGCTGTCAGTTTTTTTTTTCCACAAATTTTGTCATGGAAAGTTCCTAATAATGTGTATTAGATATGTATTTTGGATTTGGATTTGTTTGATTTCTTCATCCATCATATTGCAAGAATTTCTGAGACAACTGGATACCTTATTCAACATGATGATATCTCTCCTAATTTCTTTCAAGCAAGGGACCTAACTTCCCATAGAAGAAGAAAGACAATTGGATAACTCCCTCAGGTAATTATAGTCGTATCACACACCCTATTGAAGAATCAATATTGGCACCAAATCAGAGGATACTATTTACGATTTGAAATATTGACTGATATGTGTACCATTTCTTGCAGAGTTGGTATATATGAGTCCAAAAAATGAAGATTAGAATTGGGATTAACATCTCTCCCAATTATACCTAATCAGTCACATTTTTTTTTATTCCCACTCCTGAAATTGTGGCAACTACTTGTTTAGAGGTTAGTAATAACAAGGAAGAAACGCTGTATTATAGAATTTAGCAGGTTTACATAGAAGTAAACAATGACATCTAGACAATTTAGAGTCTGATGACAAAGAGTCAGTAAGTATTGTGGGTAATAGATCCTGAAAATCAAGAGAAAAGAAGGTTGATTATGCATCAAGGAGGATGAGTACCCAACTGTTCCCTGGGGGGATTTTCATATAAACTGTAGTTGTGAAAGACTGAGATTCTATAGATAGGACTAGCAAGAGCTCAGAATCCTTAGGAATAAAGGGTAGGTGATACTACTGGCTAAAGTACTCTACAATTGCTCATGACAAAAGAAATATGAGAGAAACATATGGAAAAATAGAAGTCATATATATAAAACTTTGCAACAACAGTAAAAATGATTATGGCTCCAATGTATATATTTAATCTTCACACATGCACAATCTCTGCAAATCTGATTATTTAAAATATATTCTCTTAATTTTAATCTATTTCTCCTTTCCTTTCCTCATCAGTATAACAGCAATAAGTGTCAATAAAGTGTCAAAATAAATTGACAATTTTGGATATATTTTGCTGAGTGTCAAGATTGGATCCAAGAGAACTAAGGTCAGAATGGACATTATTCAAGGATTCTGGTCTTGGAGTTAGATGGAGAGTGACTAAAGAGACTTATAGTGTCTCTTTTTGAGACATTGGTGAAAATGGATTTTTCTATGAGAGGAAATTGCATAGTGTTAGAAGAAGGTTTTTTTTTTTTTTTCTGTCATAATAGGAAGAAGATTTTATATGAATGCTGGATTGCCAGAGGGACAATTTCTGGTGGCCATATTTGGGGACCACCATGCAAATGCTTGCCTTATTTGGGAATAAAGTCCCCATTATATGGATCTTGGAAGGAGTCAGTGTTCAAGATCAGAAAAATAGGGTCAAGTACTCATCATTCTTCCTTCAAGCACCTAGAGCACGCAAGTGACCTAAGTTCTACCAATTGGATGCCCATTTTTAATTTTGAGGAAGTGACACAAATAAAGATTTGTTACAAATTGATTGACTGTAGTAGTTTTCCATGGTACTAGTGTCCAAGGTCTTATTTTCAACTCTGAGGGGCCCCTGCTCAAGGTTTATATATTTGCAACCTCCAGTTAAAGCAGGTCTAGTACAGAGATATCCAGGGACAGCAGAGCAAGTGATACCTGTGTTCTAATAAGGGAATTCCTCTGCTTGAACTTACCTGTGGTTTTTGATGTCTGATTTTCCTGTTTTCCAAAATATGATTCTCTAGCTTCAAGTCAACTCCAATCTCAATATCACCTCCAATGGAACACTTTGACCCCCTACATAACTAATTTAAATGTTACTTCAAAAACTTTGTATTATTGTCTCTATCATTATATGTCTTATATTTTAGTTGCTCTACCATAGTAACTGCCCAGTTAGAAATGGGTCTAAAACTATCCCATGGTTAAGACAGTCAAGTCTCACACAGAGCCTGATGTAAAGCAGGAACTCTAAAACTGTGTTTCTAGTAAAGGAAATATGGCTGATTTTTCTGGCCATGACCTATTCCAGTTATTAAGCATTGCCTTTTAGCTCAAATTCTTTCTTCTAGACTCTGTTCTGTGATGTTAGGGCTAGAAATTTGGAAACTATGTTTACTTTACCAGCTGCCTCTCTGTTACTATTGGTCAGTAGAAAGCAGCAGAGGGAGCTGTAAGGATGGAGGAAGAAGATGGACTCACTGCATCTTTGCTTGCTGTTGGCTTCCTGTGCCTTTTGATATTACTCTGGCCTCATCTTCTCTTTTCCCTGGCAAGAGCAGTTTGTTTCAGCAAAATGTTGAATTGAGTTTTCAGTGTTTCAGCACTTGCAGAACCAGTCTTGATGTGCTCAGTTGTTCAGTATTCCCCTTTAGATGTCTGGGTCCTGGTCCCTCGGGGCTGCATCTCCAAGCAAACAGACACTAGCACAGGTCAAGGAGCACCTCTTTCTCCAAGGTCTTATTTTCAACTCTGAGGGGCCCCTGCTCAAGGTTTGTATATTTGCAACCTCCAGCCCTAGGATGGTAGCATAGCCTGTAGACACTCCTATATAATTTAACTTTCCTTCTTAATTCTTCAATACCTAATTATTAACTTTAAAAATATATATTTTATTTATTTATTTGAAAGAGTGTGTGTGTGTGCTCATGAGGGAATTGAGGAAGTGGGAAAGAGCAGAAGTAAAGTTGACCAGAGCCCAGTGCATGACTCAATCCTAGGACCCTGAGATCATGACCTGAGCCTGAAATCAAGAGTCAGATGCTTAACCAGCTGAGCCACCTAGGCGCCCCCTAATTATCGGCTTTTATATAAAACTATTCATGTTGAAATCATTGATTTGATTTTTTTTTTTTTTCTTCTGCCTGGACCCCAACTGAGATAAACTGCTTCCCAGAGTAGTGGATGAAAAACCATGTCTATTGTATCCTGAACTTCTTTTCTGGACTATTTAAATCTTAACTAGCTCTGAAAAGTGCATCTTTCTGCTTGTGTTTCTGCATGTGATATATTGACTCAGAGAACTAGAGAAATCCAGGTGCTTAAGCCAATTTAAATAGTATTTTCAGTATTCACAATCAAAATATGTAATGAGGATGTTCATGTTTTACTCTATTTTTGTATTGTTTGAATAATTTACAAGAAGAATCATGTATCAATCAAGGTCCTGCAGAAAACAGATTACATATTCAAATCAGGTAATTTGAGATGAATTTAATAAAAAGACTCTTTACAAAAGCTAGGGTACGGTATAGGGGAAACAAAAGAGATGATGCAGTAGCTCAGGATGACTTATGTGGACAGACCTGTTACCACCCTTAGATCTGAAAGGACTAAAATCCATAGGGAGACCTGTCAGTAAGAATCAACTGTTAGGAGCTGTGACCTTTGGCTGAGGTACATAGTCAACCTGCAGAGATGGAGCGAAGGGAATAAATCCCCCCTCCACCCATATCTGATCTCCTGCCAGGGATCCCCATTAGCAGAACTCAACTGGAAATTGGAGGGCAAGGGAATTGCTTGATGCAGTTCACAGAGGTCAGTCTCCTGAGGTTCTAGCTGGGTGGAGAAGGGGAACAGAGGATCTAGAAGAGTCCTTGCGTAAATGGGTTAATCGCCCATGTAATTAAAATGTTTTTAATAACAGCAACGTGTTTAGGAAGAAATTGTTTTTGAATCAACAAAGAAAATACACTGAGGGCAAGGAGGTAGTAGGGCAGGAAGAGGAGAGGAGCACATTCACAAAACATTTCTGGAAGCACAGAAGTTAAATATCAAAGAGAATCACTCTGTCATCTGAAAACATGAAAGGAATTGGAAACACAACCGTTTGAAATAACATTTTTATTTTTAACAATAAATAAAGATTTTTTAACAAACTTCCATCTTGATTCTGGAAAGCATTTTAGTGCTAAATAGCACAAAAAACACTGAAACAGTTTGACAAATAACTCTACACACATATAACATGTGTATATATGTATGCTTTAACATTTCAAAATATAATATGTGATAAGTTGCAGAGCATTTATAATTAATTAAGCTGTTTTCACAGCCCTCTAGAAGAATATTTTTCCAGGATAGCTGACTGCATAATGTTGTGCATGATTTATTTATAGACTACTAATGAAGACATATCTAATCATCATAATTAATTGGTATTTTTATGCTTTGGGGCCTAATCACAAAATCTTTCATATGCTGGCTCAAAGTAAACCTGGCTATGGGGCAAACATTTAGGACAAACCCTGCTTGTTTTTTATAATATACAGCTCCATTGTATTGATTTATTTATTCAACATTTCTGGCTGTTTTTATACAATGCCGGGGCAAGTAGCCCATTTGGTCAATCCAGTTTTTGAAAATATTTTCCTGAATAAATCAGCAAACAAAAAGAAACCAGAGGAGTCATATGTGGCATAGTAGATGAACACTTGAGTTGTTTACATTACTTATTGTGTTGTATTATTATCAGATCTTCATATTATTTATAAGAATTTTGATTATCTTGAAGTCAAAGCGGAATTTTGAAGGAGCTTTACCACTGTAGTATCAAAAGATACATTTTTTCCCTTCGGATTAACTTCTTAATTTTTTTTTTTTTTTACTTATGTTAAAAATTATTCAAACTCATTGCTATGAAACAGATAAGGATTTTGTTTATTCTATCCTAGTTATTGGGTGTTTCTGAGGAAGACCCTCAGAGTACTCTTTCATGTTTGGATACTGAAATGGTAAGGAATTACACAATGAGTAATGATGGATATGGTCAGGTTTAGAATGTGGATTATATTTGCAAAATTAGGCTGGTTCTTACCCTCCGCTCAGAGAAAGCCCCTTGTGGAAGGCATGTCCTGGAACAGCATGCTGGAACCTATGCTGTCTCTGAGCAGCTTCCACAGATGAGGAAGGACAGAGTGAAGCTGCAAGACAGAGTGAAGCTGCAATTCTCAGCTACTCTTACCCACACCTGTAAATTGCTTAAATCACTTCACCTCTGAAGAATGAAATGAGTAAAGAGTTAGAGAAAAGACCAGTGTTATGCTAATCAACATCCTTTCAAAGGAGAGTTGGGGATAAAAGGTTTGGTTATGTGACAAAGAAACAGAAAACAATATTTTATTTTTGCCAAAGCTTTATTCAGTTTTAGCAATTCTTTGAATATTTTAGGATTAAAATATTCTAAGCATTTTATTTCATATGTCTGCTAGTAATCAAACAACCTATACAATGGTTGTTGTTCCAAAGGAGAGAATAGGCACTTGGGTATTAAGATTTCCTCCCTGTACTATTCACCCCAGGTAAAATGTGTGGTAAAAAGAAATTAGCCATTTGGTGGGTCTAATGGAGCAAGAGTTGTGACCAGAACATCATTAGATGGCCAGTGTGGTCTTCCACAGTGAGTCAGTTTTTCCAAAAGTAACCAAGTGACCTTAGAAGGCTGAGTGGTTGGGTATGTATATGGCAGAAGGTAGCCAGAGGCAATGCACTTATTTCAACAGTCAGTATATTTGTTAAAATACTCTGAAACTGAACATTATTTAGGATGTTCAGAACTTAGTTTTACCCACACTGGAATGGAAGTGGGTCATCTTAAATATCTAGGTGTCGTGGAAAAACTGACATGAGCCAATCTGATTCCACTCGGCTATAGGAAGGGCATTTAGCAGACATCACCAGCAGTCAGCCCTTTCAGAATCTGTCTCAGCTCCAGAGAGCTACTTTGACCCTCCCAGAGCAGCCTCCATGCAGTTTCTAACTGAAGTGGGCGTAAAAAGGCCAGGCCATTTGGATCCAAAGCAGGTCAACTCTGATGGGCAACATTGCCCCAGACTTGATCAGGTCTGCCTCATAATCTTACTTTTCTCTCTTCCCAGAGGTGTCAATCCCTCATAAATATCTTCCCTCCCAAACTCCTCCTCAGTGTTTGCTCAGAGAGTCCAACATATGACAAGGTGCCCTCCCCTATTTTTTTTTTTTTTTATGACTGTGAGCATGTTCTCATAATGAGATACTAATTAAGTAGATTATAGGGCAATGATCAAATATAGCAGTAATGGTAAGAAATTAGAATATGCCCTTATATTTAGCTTTTTATTTAAACTTACCCAAGTTTTTGAACACTTTCACTTTTTAACTAAAAATACTAGTTGTTTGATCATCTGCAAGGTATAGAGTGTCTTCTAGACATTAATTTCTACTGAATTTTCTAGAATTGTAGTAAGTTTTATAATTAAATTAGTAAATCAGCTAATTTTCTTTTTTATGATTCCTCTGTATCTGTGCATTTCATTTAAGCCCTCTCCTTATTGACTCAATGTTATTTACTTCTATAAAACTTAAAATAATTAAATAATTCTTATTGAAGACCTCATGAGAAACCACTAAAATGGGGGGAAAAAAGTGACTACTCTGTCAACAAAAAAGAATCAGACTAAAGGAAATAATATAGCTGGCGTGAATTAATCTAATTGCTTGGAAATTCAAGTGTTAGGAAAATTTGTAGTAAAAAGGGGGCACATTTCTAAAGCAATGCATTTGTGAAGATATGAATTATCTATTTTATTAATCAGCTTGAGCTGCTAAAACAAAACGCTGCAGATTGTATGACTTAAACACCAGACATTTATTTCTCACAGTTCTAGAGACTCAGGAAGTCCAGGATCAAGATGCCAGCTGACTCGGTTGCTGGTGAAAGCCCTCTTCCTGGATTGCAGATGATCTTCTCTCTGTCCTTATGTGGCAGAGAGAAAATGCAGTATCTCTTTCTCTTCTAATAAAGCCACTCATCTCATCATGAGTACCCCGCCCTGATGACTTTCATTTAAGCCAGATTCCCTCCCAAAAGTCTTATCTCCAAATGCCATTACTTTGGAAATTAAGGCTTCAACATATGAATTTTGGGAGTATGCAATTCAGTCTATACCAGTATTCACAAAGGAATATTTTGAGGTGAGCAGAAAAATGAGTTTTCCAGATTGTGGAGAAACATTCAGTCCAGCGGGTATTGTTAGGACAATGTTGAACTGAAAGTGAAGACACAGGAAATATCTAGGACTTTGACCTTCTTTGGGAGTAAGCTGGGACCACCAGAAGATCTTTCCACAAAGTTGTTGTGTATTTCTAAATTAGATAAGGAATATGCTGTGTCAAAACACTAATGGAAAATTCCAGGTAAGATATCATGGAGATGACTTCTTCATTTTAGAGACTGACATATGAATTAAATTTTTGACATGATCATGAGAATGACAAACTATTTAGAGAAAGAGCAACTTGGAAAAAAAAGAAGAATTGACATGTAAGAAAATATCTGCAGAACTCTATTTGAAGCTTTCTACCACTGATTGTCTTACTAATATTTCTATGCTTCTTATTGGATATTATTCTTCCCAGAAAGTTTTATTTCCTTTCTTTAAAATGTAATCTACGAGATTTTAAATTGTATTTTTTACATGCAGTTGCTCTAATCACTTAAACAGAGTTGAATGGTTTCATAAACAGTACTGTCTGAACTAATGCGTAATTTGTTAAAGAAACAAAACAAAACAAGAGAAAAAAAAAAAACAACATACTGAGATTGGGAAGAGAGACAGTGCATATCAAGAGACCCTTGTGTTAGAGCATTGGGTTAATTATTACTTTCCAGAAGTTAATGATGAGAACTATTGGCTCCAACATAAGTGTGAGGAAAAGAACACAAATAAACTCAATAGTTATTTGTTTTTGAAGTGTGAGAAAGTATCATTTCCCTAAAATGTGACTATCTATTTTTATGGGTATCCAGTTAACCTTTAGGGATTGCGCCCAGCCAACATTAGTTATTGGTAAGAGGTGTGCTGCAATATGTTTGACTAGCACTACAAAGCAGATATTTTCCAAATGAACATTTTTTTTGTAATTTTATTAAATATAATCACACATTCTCTCCTTTCCCTCCCGTCTTCCTCCACTTGTTAAACATTTGTCATCCATCTTTAAAAATTATGCAGAAGACACACAAAAGCCCTTTACAGCTTAAACAATAAATTGTGCAGAATAGATACACAAGTTTAGCTAGCAGAGGGACAGAATACCTGCTGTGTTTTTTTCCAAGTATAAAAATAGAAATGATCCCTAGTGTAGTCTGATAGATAATGATGGAAATTGCAAAAATTATTGTGACTAATTGTCTTTATCCTTTTTGGTTAAGCTAATTGAAAATCAAAGTGGAATCTCCCTCTAGATAAATTCTATATTTCATTACATTCATAAAATAATAAAACAGTATGTCATCCTCAATTTAAAAAAAATAATTATATTGTTCTTGAAACTGTCAGAACATATTTTTTGACGATGTATTACACAAAGAGGTAAGCACTCAGATAGGGTGACCTAAATGTTTCCAGTTTAGCCATTACAAGACTTGGTTCTCTGGCTTCTGTTTGGAAAGTGTGAATGAATTGCATCTTTTGTTTGCCTACGGTAAGAGATCTATTATGATAGCATACCAAATACTAGAGATTTTTGTTCTATAAAAGGTTTCAGATTCTTAACTTCTTCATTAGGGTTCTACATTTTACAGACTTTGATGAAACTAGTATCTTTTTATCCTCCTAAGACAAAAGGAATACTTTAAATCCATTTTGAGAATCCAAACTTTGTGGTCATTTGTCTTCTTTTGTTTTCCAAGTTTGCAATTAATGAGGTTTAAATAAAACTCCAATCTGGCGAATAAACTGGTTTGGGCTTTAGATTTAATTGATTGGTCAGCTTGAAAATTGCCAATCAATTAGTTTGCTTTCACTACCCCCTTCTTCCCCAGCCCCCAGACCTGGATCGAGCTATTGTTTATCCAAGTAACTTATTAGCCTGGTTTAATGTATTAGCATAGTCTCAGGTGAAGAAGCTTATCCAAATATATTTGCACTTTGATAAAGCACTTGTTCAATAGAAAGGACTGTAAAAGTATTTATCATATTTTTATGTGCATTACTCAATAAAAAGCATGATTCGTTGAAATGTAACTGAGTGCAGTATTAGATGGGGTGTAAGCTCCAAAATGAAAATAGAGATCTTTCCCTGCTGGTGAGGAATGTACATCTACATCCAGCACCATCCATGTTGTAAGGATGTTGGGAAGCCGGCAGCTGGATGAAATCCTGAATCACCTCACACACAGCTGCTGCTTCACTTTCTGCAAGAGCAGGGATATGCTGATTAAGCTATGAGAATCTGAAGAGGTGTTGTTGGTGGTGTTGTTGTTTCTTTCTCTCTTGTCTGGCCATCTGTAAATCATGGACAAACAGGAATGGGTGGCTCTCTCCCTGCAATATCATGTTATCAATCCAAATACTCCTCTCATACATATAATTTGGCCGTGGCCAAACTATTTTTCATTATTTGATCAGGTTCTGAATTTTCTGGTACCTTTCATCTTGTGTCCTCTGCCTAAAATGATTTTACTCCAATTTTCATTTATTAAAAGGTAGCAATGACCACATTTCCACTGAAACCTTTGCTTATCACTTGTTCTCATATACTTATAAATGCTTTGCCTATACCACTGTTATGAGATTTTTTTACATGTATCCTTGCATTTCTTGTTGTTATTTTAAAGTTATATCCACAAATTCTTTGATACTTCCTATTGCAAAAGGTGAAGCTTAATTCAGCAATCCCTTGAGTGGAGGCTGGATTCTTCTAGTGAATAGAATGTGGAAGAAGTAATGGAGTGTCACTTGCAAGAATAGATTATAAAGAACTGTAGTTTCCTTCCAAGATGTTATGTCTTATTCTCTCCTGAATCACTCTCTCTAGGGAAAACCAGGATGGAGAGAAGACTCAGAAGACCTGCCGAGAGGCTCATGTGGTAAGGAAGAATGGAGACCTGCCAAAAGCAGTGACCTTAAAAGGGAATCCTTCCCATTGAACCTTGAGATGCCTCCAATTCCAGCCAACAGCCTGACTGAAACTTTAAGAGAAACCCCCCAGGAAAGAATCATCCAGCTAAGTCACGTGGGATAGGCCTTGATCCAAAGGAACACTGAGATAATGTTTACTGTTTATTCTGCTAAGTTTGGGGTTACTTGCTTTGTAGTAATAAGTAATACAGTTATATTTCCTTACTTTCTCTTTTATTAAAGTATGAACTTTTTGACGACTATCGATATTCTATTTTTAGTCAAGAAAATACATGCCCGCAGCTGTAAAAATGAAATCTCAGAAACTTAATGCAATAAAAATTTATTTTTTACTAACACCAAATCCAAGGACGGCATATTTTCTCCAAGTGGTGACTCAGGTATTTAGGCTCCTGATATCTTTCGGCTCCATTGTTCACTAGAGTCACCTCAGAGGCATACATTTCTTTCCCTGCATCTGGAGGGCTGAGAAACAAAAAGTAAAGGAAGCGTGTTGGCTTTTTAATGTCTTAGAATGGAAGAGATCCATCCCATTTTCACACACGTTTCATTCCATTTAGAACTCAACCGCATGGATCCACCTAGTCACACAGGAGGCTAGAAAATACAGTTTTCTTTTGTTGCTAAGGAAGAGAACCAGATATGGGAAAAAACTAGCAATGTCTTCCACAGGTTTCTAACCTTTATAATATTTAAGTCAATGTTCTACAAAATTAGTACTCTAAAGAATTTGTTCAATGAATGGATGTAAATTAATACATTATCATAGAAAAATATTATTTTAAAATTAGTTTTATAAATATTATATTCAATATTAATTCAAGTCAAATACTTATTGAACAGTTACTATATGACAGAATCAGTTCTCCACGTTAGTTCATAGCACACAGCATTAGTGACCAACAAGGATAAAATCTACTCCTGACATTCTAGTGAGTGAAAGATAGTAACAAACACGTCAATAAGATAATTTCCAATAGTAGTGAATGAATTTGACAGATGACTGAGGAAGGGAAAGTGGAGGGTAAATTTAGACAGAGTATTTAGAAAGGCTTCTAGGAGAAGTTGATATTAGAACTAAAATCTGAACATGCCAAATTGGCCCTACAAAGATCCCAGGATAAGTATTCCAGACTGAAGAAAAAGAGAAAATGGCCTGAAGAAGGACTCTCCTCTTTAGCTGGTTGACAGGAAATCATGTCAGATAGGTAGGAAGCCACCAGTTAAAGAAATGTTTTGTGGGCAGCAATGAAGAGGTTGGAATTCATTGGAAAGTTTTACACAGAGAGATAACATAATTTGATATAGATTATTGAACTTTTAGTATCTTAGTTTGGGTTTTCTAGAAGCAGAGCATGAGACCATAAGCAGTATCAGGAGGGAAACAAGAATGGTCTCAACAGAGATTAGCCTCAGTCTGAATACATGGGTAGGCTCTAAAGCAAAAATTGCAGCATGGAGTTATTCCCTGAGGCGGGAACCAGTCTTTTAAATTCCACCTATCAGTCACTGGCCATTTTGGAGCCGTAAGAGGGTATAGCCTCTGGAAAAGACAGCTCCTATTTGATGTAAGTCAATATTCTAGCTGGGATCATCTGTGTATTATTATTAACCAACCATCATAATAGCTGCAAAAGGAGACCAACACTGGTCTCCAAAAAATCTCACATTGGACATTGAGTAGAGAATTGATCCAGTTATTTCTATCATCTGGGAACTAAGAAGACTTACAAAAATGCAAAATATTGCCACTCATTTTTTTAAACTATAGCTAGTTTTATAAATATTCTATTGTAACATGTAACATGTTTCTGTTATTTTTAAAAGAGTATTTTAAAACTTTTCCCCCAAAAAAATGAAAAAGTAAGAGCTTTTTCCATTATGTTTTCTGATAAGGAAAGTCAAGATATAACACACAGAAACAAAAGCTCTTGAGGGGGACACCTGGATGGTTCAGCGGTTGAGCTTCTGCTTCGGCTCAGGGCGTGATCCTGGGATCCGGGATTGAGTTCCACACAGGGCTCCCTGCAAGGAACTTGTTTCTCCTTCTGCCTGTGTCTCTGCATCTCCCTTTCTCTCTCTCTCTGTCTCTCATGAATGAATAAATAAATCTTAAAAAACAAAAACAAACAAACAAAAAAAACCTCTTTGGGGTCCTCTCTAATTTTTAAGAGGGAAATAAGTTCCCATGACCAAAAAGTTTGAGAACCATTGCTGCAAAGATTATCTAGGTTTTGTGCCAAATGGCAATTACTATACTCTTCTACTGAGCTGCTATTAACTTGGGAAAAAAAATGCTATCATCTGGTTATTTATTAATCATATTTCAGAGGTTCCATTCTGAAACAAATATCCAAAGTTGGTAGATAAGAAGTAAAATACTCTTCATGACAGCAATTTAGTGTTGCTCATAGCTATGTCAGCTCAAAATCTATTTACTGAATGGACTCAAGTCAATATCAGAATAGGCCCAACATAACGGAGCATTGTTTCTTTCTCCTACTTTTTTTGTCTATCCTACTCCCATGTTACATAATTAAAAATGGTAGGCATTTTATAATATAAATAAAAGAGAAATTGAGGTATCCAAAATCTATTAGCAATCCAAGAAATTCTTTGAACCAATGAATTGCTTTTGATGAAGTATGAAACTCACTTAAGACATCTTACATAGAAGAGATTGCAATCGGGATGCCTGGATGACTCAGTGGTTGAGCATTTGCTTTTGGCCCATGGCATGATCCTGGGGTCCTGGGATTGAGTCCCATATTGGGCTCCCTGCATGGAGCCTGCTTCTCCCTCTCCCTGTGTCTCTGTCTCTGTCTCTGTCTGTCTCTCTCTGTATGTCTCTCATGAATAAAGAAATAAAAACTTTATAGAAAAAAAAGGAAGAGATTGTAATATATGGATAGTTGAGACCCAAAAATAGGGCAGTAGCATCACTATGGACACAGCTAAATGCTGACTCTTAATCTTGGTCCATGTTTTTTTTCCTTAATGCCCTTCACATTTCTCATTACTCCTCTTTTCACCGCATGGTACCATTATTTATATTTTCCAGGTCCAATTCTATAGAGGGTCACTTGCTTCAATCATCTGAGCCCTCGGGCCAGGCCTCCACAGGTACTATTGGAGCACTGTGCCCACTACCAGCCCATCCTTGGCAGCTCCTCTCAAAATTCATCTCCAGTTTGCAGTCAGGAAAGTTTCAGCAAATAGGCAGCACAGGCCATGGAAGATATATATGACTTTTTTTGCACATCTGTTTAATAATTTTGAAAAGAAGCTACAGCTTTTCAAAAATCACAAAATTGTGAGTTACTTTGAAAGCTCTCATGTTGGCACTCATTTCTAATATAGTCACTGTCATTATTCAGGCCAAAATTTCCCCCCATTTGATGTTGTCTTAATGTGGACTTTCACACTTTGACCTAAAATTAGAAGTGGAGAAATCCAAAGTTCTTCCTCCAGGTCACCTCTTAAATATGTTAAAACTGTTCCTTTTCTTTGGTTAAAAAGATCCTCTATTCATTCTATTAAGGACAATTTTTGAAGAATTAATCATAGGAAAGAAGATTTAAAAGAAGATAGAAAAATCTGAAAGTGAGCAAACAAACCAATTGATGAATGTCGTTGTAATGTACAGTAGATATCCATAATAGTTGTAACAAGTTATTGAAAAAGTGCTTGTCATTTGGTGCTAAAAAGCAGATTCTAGGAGGAAAAATCTTTTGCCAGACAATAGGTTCTGTGGTAATTTGGGCAAGAAAATACTCTGCTAAATATGATAGGGAATGTTAGTCACGTGGTCATCAACACCATGATCCCTAAAAAATAACAACATGATATATAAAGCACGAAGATACATACATGGCTCCAGAAATGTGTCATTGATTCAGATTTGCAAAAGCAGGCAGCTTCCTGTCCCATTGTACTAATGGAAGCGTCAGATTTCATCCCGCGCAGATGTGCGCTCTAAGTGCACAATTAACTTCTACTGAGATCCATAATCAGGGATTGTTTCTAGTTTTAAATTTAGACTGTTTATCAGAAGAGGCTTTTCATAGGCAGTTTAAAGCCACGAGAACTGATTTTTTTCCAGCTTTATTGAGATGTAATTGACTTATGACATTATGTAAGTATAAAGTGTACAGTGTGATGACTTGTGAAATGATGACCACAATAAGATTAGTTACCACATCCATGACCTCCCATAGTTTTCATTTTTTGTGTGATCAGAACACTAAAACTCTACTCCCATAGCACCTTTCAAATATACAATGCACAGTGTGTTAACCACTGTCACCATACCGTATGCTAGATCTCCAGAACTTATTCATCTTAGACACAAAAGTTTGTAGGCTTTGACCAACACACTCCTATCCCCTCATCCCCCCTTCCAGCCTCTTGGAACCACTAATTTATTCTCTGCTTCAATAAATTCAAGCTTTCTGAACTTTTTTTAATTTGGCAAAAATATTTAGAGGTAGATTTTATTTTTACAAGAATTTCATAGACATTATGTTATTTTGATAGATTCAAATACTTCTGAGTTGCTTTAACTTTGGATTAAAAACTCTTTAATATGGAAAATCAATGGGAGGAAATTTCAAGTAGATTTATAAAAAGTTATTCTTAATGTCAGAGTAAGTACACGAATATTCCTGATAAATATTCAATGAAAAATTGCTAGGTAGAGATCTTTTAATCTATATAAGATTAGTTTATCATAAATAATCTAATATCACCAAAATATATTTTAAAATATATTAAATTTCTTCCAGATATCTTCATTGCTCTATTGGTATTCTTAATGTATTCTTTTTCTCCTCTTTAATTTCAGGTCTCATTCTATTTAAATCATCATAAATTCTCAATTAGTGAAAATAGCATTGCAAAGATTTTACTGAATTGCTGAGAGTATTAGTTCATTTTAATTTTGAAATTAAATTATAAACTGGTTTGTTACATAATAAAGAGAGCTAATAGAATTGGAACGGTGATTAAGTAATTTTAAAATAAATATGTATTCAGTAGTCATAATTCTCACAGTTCTAGATTATAATCTCTCTCTCACACATACATACCCCAGATGAGAAAATGTGGAAATAGAGATCCACACAGGTTAAGTAACAATGCTAAAATTACAAAGCTAATTTCACTTTAAATTTTGCTCAATAGTAAAACAAATTGGATTTCTTTTTGTTTTGAGAAATTTAGTGAGAAAATGACAACTAGAGACAGACCCCTGTACTCTGATGTAGGAGACTCAGTCTGCATTTGTTTTCTACTGCCATGTAACACATTTCTACATACTTAGTGACTTAAAACAATACCAGTTATTATCTCACAGTTTCTTTAGCCATGGCTTAACGGGGTCCCTGCTTCAGGTCTCACAAGCTTGAAATCAAGATGTCACCTGGGGCTGTAAACTTATCCAAAGCTCAAAATCTACTTTCAAGCTCTCTGGTTGTTGGTGCAATTCATTTTCTTGTAGCTATAGAAGAGAGGAACTTGTTTCCTAGAGGTCATTCATTGTTATCCTCCATATGACCCTCTCCACACCATGGAAATTTTATTTCTTTAAGGTCAGTATGAGCACATCTACTGCTGCTTCCTATCTTTTACCTCAAGATCCTCTTTTAAATGTTTCACCTGATTGGGACAGACCCACCAGGTGAAACTTTTTTGATTAACACAAACTCCCAGGATAGAGACCTTAATTATATCTTCACATTCCCTGTGTCTTTTCCATATAAAGTAATCTAATCACAGAAATAATCTCATTATATTTATAAATCCCACCCACTCACAACTTAAGCAGAGGAATTATAAAATGGGGTCATGTTACAGTTTCATCATAGTTGATATTGTGGTCGTCTCAAGATCTATTTCACTTCTTTCCCCTATATAACAGTCATGCAGTTTGAGGACAATACTTTGTCTCCTGGAGTAAGCCCTGATTAGAAATAAACAAGTGCTTTTAAACGTTTTTAATGCAATTGATAAACACATAAATATGCTGTATTGCAATCTAATGCAGACACACACACACATAAATATATAACACATAAATGAAAACATCTAGGATTACGATGTGTAATTCACTCTATTATTTTCTAGTCCAGTCTAGTCTACTCCACTCCACAATTAAATGTTAGTCATACTTCAGCACACTGATATCACAAAGCCTTTAATGTATTACCATAGGAGGTAAAGAAACACTGGACTAAGACAATCATTGTAATTCTATTCCCTTAGCAGTGACTCTTGTAAGAAATCTAAGCATCTTACCCCTCAAAACAGGACAGACGAAAAATTCCAAGGGAATGAGTTCTCCAGAAAGATAATTAGTGGGGGAATTAGGGCATTTTAAAGCAAAGAATCTGGAATACATGAATTTGCAATACATGAATTGCAAATATTCCTTAGAAATACTTGCAAATATAAATGGAAGACACATTACAAATTAATATTTTGTTACCCCACTATGGCTGTCCTGGGGTTTTAGTAAGCCTTGTTAGCATTGATGGCATCCCCATTCATTCTATATATTCTTCTTAATTGAGTAAAGCAGTATTGTGGTCAAAGCCTTGTCTCGTTTCATTTATTTTATGTCACCATGCTTAGGAATGTAATGGAAGACCTGGAAGCTAGTGTCATGGTTTTATGTGCACAATGGCAGTGCCAGTTGTCTGAAATTCAGATTTAGAGGATCAAATTTGCGTACCATGTGAAGACTAATTGTATAAATGTCAATCTTTTTTGGGGCTCATTAAATTATGATACTTAATTAACATCAATGTCAGTGAAAGAAAAAAAAAATCCAAAGCTTTCCTAAAAGACGTTCATATTCAAATATATGTTGATTGATAGAAGCCTATTGTTTCTCAGTGCCTGGTAATGTTCTTCACTGCATATATTACACGGAGATTTCACCAAACACAGATATTTGCAACTCCAATATAAAAATATCTTCTGTTGTTAGATAGAAAGTGCAATTTTATGAGATGACTTAGTGACGCTCCCTATCCATCTATGAGCATGTATCTGAAACTTGATTGATTTCGACACATTCTTTACTAGCTAGTTATTGGTCACAGAATCCCATGAATAAGAATAAGAATCTATTTATTGGTTGGCATATCAGAACATGTTAGGAAGGCATGGTTTCAATTTATGAAGGATCATATTGACTCCATTCCTAGATAATATGGAATAATAATAAACGTGAAACTATGTGATTTCTTAATTTAAATAGACTTATCCAATATAATCTAAATTAATTTTGTAAAATACTTAGTGATTACTAAGTAATGAAAACAATTAGGCCAGGAATGGGGTTAAACTATAAAGAAAACATGCTGCTATCAAGTAATACTGTGAATGGAAATGTGAATCTAGTCACATCTTTCCTGAACCTTATTATTGGCTATGTAAAATGTATTAGTTCTATGATATTTGTAGGCAAAAAAGTGATTCTTACTTCTTTTGCAGAATTGGAAGAAACATGAAGTGATGAACCATATTGAATGCAAATGGTAGATATCCATGATCAGTTTCAATGCATATTCGTATGATTTAAGATGAATAGGTTATAGCAATCACAGTGATCCTATTGTGGGGTAAAGTGTAAACAAAGAGATAAGTTAAATGAAAATCAAATGTATTTATTAAGAAGCACAAAATGTATGGCATGTTTTTATTTTGCTTATAAAGAAATTGTTCATCAAAATCTTCAGCATGTGGCAAAAATGAATTATTTCTTTCCCTGTACCCTTAAATGCCTTTAAAGTCATCAAAAAGAATAATGCAGTAGTAGAGAATAGGCCTAGAAATAGAAAAAAGAAGTAGAGAAAAACACAAACAAGTGAATCTATAAACCAGCAATCTAAGTCTTAATGAGAGAGGAAAAACTATAAGAATAGATTCACATAAAAGCTACAGTTATAATATAATATTAACCTCCAAACAAAATGTAATTAAGTATAGAGGCAAGACCTATTTCCATAAATAGCTATCCATAATCATATACAATTGGCATGCCATTATTTTCTATTAGAAAAAAATGTAAACGAGAATAAAATGCAATATTAAATGTCTGATAGAATTGAGCTCCTAATTAAGTCTTCAACTGAATTAAGTAAGCATTTCCCTTTCACTTTTTCTTTATGTGTCATGTATAGGCTGTTAAAAAATGCTTGGCATAATTACAGTCAAAATAGATGTATTTTTGCCTGTTCTGAACAACATGAAGTTTGGCAGGAAATGAAGCACCCAAACCACAGCCAAATTACTGAATCCTTGAATTGCTCATGCAAGCAAAAAAACCTATGGTCTCCTAAGCTGGAAAAATAATTATACTTTTGTGACTTCTCTGTCCAGCACATAGTTTACAACAACAACTTCCTGCCACATGCAAAATAATTCTTTACTGACATTCAACTGTAAGCAGTAGTTTAATCCACTGAATATTTATTATATGATCTTCAGTAATATTTCCTATATTAGTAAATTTTAAGCAAAGGTTTAAGTCTTTTGCCATTTGTAAAGGGTGACTTTTTCCTCCAAATTGGTCACATTTCATTAGACTATTACACTTTGGCCTTTTTTAATAAGCTTGAAATCTCTGTATTTCAATTCCTAGAAAGGCTCAATTTTGTGACTAAAGGAAAACATAAGGAGATATACAGCCTTTTAGTAGTAAGTCTTACATTTAAATCCAGTGTCCATTGTCGATAGCCAAGTATCCTTGCATTTCATGACCATTCTAGAGCTGCTACAGAAGATTTAGTTAACTCCATTTAATTTCTAGTGAATATGCTGTATTTATTCAAACTAAAACCATGTCTGACTGAAAGTCTTAGCTAAGTCAACAATTACATGGGTCAAGAAATAAGCTACATTCTTAGTCTTTGTGTGTGGAAATTCTAGTTCATATGGGAAGTTTTTGCTCTCTTCTATATTTTCTAAGAACTTTAGAAAGAAAAAAATATTGTAATCAAAATTTCCCATTAATATAATTATTTTAAAAAGTGAGAGATTGACTAAGTTATGAAACTTTAAAGTACGTTTCACCTATATTAAAAAACAAAAATACTTAGGACTTCTGTTTTTGGCCATGATGAAGTAGCTGGTATTACCATTATTATAGGAGCTTCTTCTTTTTGTCATACACAACTATAAATGTTGGAAATATGTATTAAACAACTTTTTGAGGCATTATATAGCAAGCAGAAGAGTGCCACAATTCTTGAGAAAAGGACAACACACGAAGTAAGTCACACATTTTACCTTTCTCTCAGAAACCATTTTCCAAGTTATATAAGGACTTTGAACTTAAGCTGAGAGCAATTCTGAATGGGAAAGTGGAGACTGATGTTCAGGCTTGCTAAAGGGGACTGCCTTAGGAGGGGGCATTGGACAGAATAGAAGGGAACTGCAAAGACCAAATCGCAAAATTCTGTATAAAAACTCCCAAATAGATCCTTGGCTAACTCATAAGTTATATGTACACAAGATAAGACATTAGGAGGTATCACAGCTGAATAGAGATTTCATAAGTTGTAAACTGCTGTGGAGATATTAGATTTCAAGCCCAGCCAGAGTGGAATGAACTTGATGAACAACCCAGGCATTGAACGGAGACTTCAAAGGGCCAAGCTCTTGTAGTCAGGGCTATATCTACGAAGTAAGAACAAAATTAAATCAGACCTAAAAAGTAAGGACAAATTAAAACAGACCTGCTCCAGAAGGTTAGAACCAAGCCTTGAAGTGATTCAACTGCCCACTGGAAAATAAAATAACCTTCTTCAGAAGACATAACATAATATAGAACCTCAGCAATGGCTGGCATCCAATACAGACTCACTAGGCATGTGACTACAAAAGAAATAAGTGACAAATAATTCAACAGATAAAGTAGTCTTTAGTAGTAGTATTAGTCTAAAGTAGTAGTCACAGACCCAAGGAGGAGCTAGAAGTGAATGTTAACAGCAAAACTTCAAATATGATTAAATATTAAGGTACATATTAAGAAATGTGGGAAAATGTGAATGCAAAGGACTAACAGATGAAGTAATTAGAGAATAAGACCATTAAAAAGGATCAAAAGATACCTTAAAGTTGGAAAACACAGTATCTGAAATAAGAACTCTTTGATAGTGATAGCTCTTGATTTTCATCAGCAGTGTCACTGCAATTCAGTGGGGGAAGGAAAGTACTTTAAACAAATGGAGCTATCTACCGCAGGGAGATAGGTATATGGCAAAAACATGAACTTTGACTCATTTCATTCCATTAACAAGAATCAAATCTGAAGTAGATCAAAAACCTAAGTGTTAAAGTCAGAACAATAAACTTCTATAAGCAAACATATGAAAGCATCTTCATACTTTGGAGAATGCAAAGATTTTAGTATACACAAAAGGTACTAACAATAAAAAAATATAAATTTGACTTTATCAAAATTTGATATTTTGCTCACTCAAGATACTATTAAATTAAATTTAATAAAATTTAATTTAATTAAATTTTAAATTCAAGGCAGATACTGGTAGAAAAAAGTTACTATATATATGTCTCACAAAGACTTTTATCTATAAAACATAACTTACCAGTCAGGTTTTAAAAAGACAAACAAGTTTTCTATTTTAACAGACAAAAGACTGGAACAGATATACACACAAAAAATCAAAAATAAAAAAGAATATCTGAAAGGTCAATCAGATTGCTCCTCAACATCATCCGTCAACAGAGAAATGAAATTTAAATTTATAAATTAAAGTTAAAGTAGAAACTAAAACATACTTTCTAGATTGGGTAAACTAAGCCGACTGGCAACATCAAAAGTTGGCAATGATAGAAGCCTTATATCACTGGTAGTAGGTAGTAAAGCATAAGCAATTTGTAAAATGTTTGATAGTATTTTATAAATTGACACAGTAATTCCATTATTAGGTATATAATTCTTCCAGGAAGAAAAGTATACCCTTCCAAATTATGGCCAGTTTATTCACAATAGGCCAAAAGTAAAGAAATTAATCTACAGTTCCAAAAATGAGAGTGAACTTTTTCTAATCAGGAAAAAGAAATAAGGAAAAATAATTAACCCATATTATGATCAAAAACTGCTAAAAAACTATAAAATGGAGTATTAAAAACATCAAGAGGAAAAGAAAGACACATTATTTTCAGTGAACAAGATAAATAGGTCTGACTTTTCAACAACACTATGGAAGCCAAAAGACAGTGAATAGACATCTTTAAAATGGTAAAAGAAAAAAATGCTCACCTAGAATTTTATATTTATTTGAAATATGTTCCTTAAAATAAGCATGATATATAAGTTATTTAAAATAAACCCTGAGTATCTGTCATCAAAGGTTTACACTACAAGAAATACTAAAGGAAGTTCTTTAGCCTAAAAAATTATCTCATATAGAAGTATGAAACTCTAAGAATGAATTAGTAGCACAGAATGAATGCATATCAAAATGTGAGGGAAAATTGTTTAAAATAACATGAATTTTAACGTCCAATGGGGTTTATGACATATGAAGAAATAAAATATATGAAAATAATAGAATAAAGATGGGCATTAGGGATGAAATTAAACACTGGGCCACCCAGGTTCCCCAAGAAGTCACAGATTTTATTTTATTTTTTTATTCATGAGAGTCACAGAGAGAGAGAGGGAGAGAGAGAGAGAGAGAGGCAGAGACACAGGCAGAGGGAGAAGCAGGCTTCACGCAGGGAGCCCAACGTGGGACTCGATCCCGGGTCCCCAGGATCACGCCCTGGGCCAAAGGTGGCACTAAACCACTGAGCCACCAGGGCTGCCCAAATTCACAGATTTTAAAGTCCGGCTCCCATTCTCATTTTTATCCATGATGTTCAATTTATTATATGTTAAGTATGCTATAGTATTATGAGCAACAGGTGATATACTGGATGGATATACTTGATATCACAGGAAATGCAATCATTCATAAAGGATAAAAATTACATAAATCTATCTGTGTATTAAGAATATTCTGTGTTTTTCACATTTTGTTTTTACATTTTTATCACAGTTCAACAATTTTGTTAAGTAAGCATTTGTGTATCAGTGAGCATTTGTGTATCAGCATATTGCTGCTGATTAAGTGGGTCTGGTATCCCAGAAAGATAGTGCCTTAAGATGTGATATTGATATAAATCAGAGTTCATGAATACAAACAATACTGTGTGAAATCAATCAATGTAGAGTTCCAGTCAATGGGCCTGTTAGATTAAACCTATGAAACACCCTTGAAAACTCTTCCATACTCCTTAAGCAAAATGACCTTCATTGTTCAGTCAGTTCAGGTCTCCATCTGCCAGGACTTGATACCTCTGTAGAGCTCCATGAATTTTTCATCCTGATTTTTTATATTTTCAGATAAATGTCTATCTGACATTTTTTGCTTCATACTAGAAATACAAATTTATAAATTTTGATAAATATAAAATTATACAGAACATTTAATTATTAAATTGTGAATACAATTATTATTTTTCATCAGCTGAGAGATAGTAAGAGAATTGAACGATAATGTAAGCAAAATGCAAAAAATAAAATAAGAGAAGCAAGACTTTGCAATGTTTAGAGACTAATTCTTTTATCAGCTTCTAAAATACAAACAGCTTGGTAAAATATGAACAGCTTCTATTCTGATAGTGTATTACTTCTCATTGCCTCAGCAAAACTATTTTTGAATCTACAAAGCTTTTGCCACTATCCTATTCATGGGAAATCTATCACAGTTCTGCAAATCACTCAAATTTTGTAGGAAATTATAATGCTGAAAATGATCACACAAGTCTCCATTTTAGCTTCAGCCTAGTTCTGTTCTTGGATATCAGAATATGCTGCAGGTGTTTAATCCTGAGACGACTCTACAAAATTTGGTTCTTACTACCATTGAGGTATTCATTCCTTTTCAAAAGTTATCAATTTCATATTAATCCTGATGGTATATTACTCAATTTTTATGATTAACATATATTAAAAATTCATGTTTCCAATTATTTGAAGTCAATATTTTTATATTTACTGCTAATGTTTTAGTAGTAAAATATTACATTTTGAACATATTATAATTCTAAATCTATCTGCCTTGAGGTTGAACATTATCATGATTTGCTAGAGGATAAAGTAGGGTAGGCAATTTGAAAGGAAGGAAAGTCTTGAATGGAGTTAGGAATTGGTTCATAAAAGCAGTAAATGGACTTGGGAAATGAGACACATGTACTTTGTGCAAGTAACAGCCTCTCTTGTTGGCCATGGCTTTCCATATAATTTTTGAATTACCTTAGAAACAAAAGCATACTTTCTTGTTGTTTGACTGATTGACTTGGGGCCAGTAACTACTTACTTCTATCAAAGTTAAAACTTTTTTAAAATTATCATTTGTAGGCATGTACTTTTAAATTTCTTTTTAGCTAAGTCAAATGAGAATTTTAAGATATTAGAAAAATACTTCTCCAAACACTGCAATGTTCCAATAACTTTATGAAATTGCATTAAAATGAGTAAATTGACCTAGTAGGCTGCTGAAGTAAAATGAACAATTAAAAGTTGGCATTTGAGATATTAGAAGATATTGAAATAGATTTATTTCATATGGAATATTTGATTCCTAAAATATTAATTAATTTCATGATTACTATAAAAGTTTTAGACAAACTATGTATTAGATTTAGATTTAAATCAGAAACTAATTAAGGTTTGTTATAATTATATGCATTCTTATGTAGATTCTCACTTATCCACCACGACCAGATTTCTGTTTTTATAATCTAGAGACAAAATTTGCTAAAATTCCCATATGAGATCAGTATAAAGTCAAGCAAATATACGAAAGCTTTGTTTCTTCCTCCTTCTCACTCTCTCTGATGTGAAAACCTGGATGCTGAGAGAGCTCAACTTTTCTGAAAACTTTAAGGAGCACAAAATTCTCTTGCCATTTTCAAGTAACTCCTGCTGCTAGGTTGGTATTACCAGGAACAGACCTATTTTGATGGTCACGCTTGTAGGAATTCTTGCATATTTATTTCTTAAATCATTTGAGTTAATAACCATAAAAGGCCAATGTATTTGAGCTATGGTTTCTCACAATTCTAAAATTTCCAACTTAGTTATTTTTGCTCATAAGACATATTTGTAACTGGTCAAGTGATGTTTTATGGGAAGAAAATCCTGGTACCAACTTTAACTCAAAATCAGAGTCAAGATGTTCAACTCTGTGGAAACAAGTTCTTGAGATCATGTGGACAACTAGGCAATATATGAATTTTTTAGAAGATTTTAACCATATCTTGTAATTCTAAAGGGGGTAGGCTTTATAATTAAACAGTTCCAGTTCTGCTAGTTGTGGGGCTTATGGTAGTTTCATTGCAGCCCTAAATCTTAAGTTTTCTCAACATTAAATGAGTTTATTAATTTAGTAAGGAATTGACTGTTTTCAAGCAAAAAATGAAACATCATGCAATGTGTAAAAACAGAGAACCTATGGTGGTGAGGAATATTAAAATAGGTATTCCATAATAGCCAAGGAGAAGTCAAGCAACAGGCCTCAGGACTATCTAGAAAGAAGAACTTAGAAAGACATTAATGATCCATCAAGGATATGTCCTGTGTTATGTAGGGATACAGGGGCTCAAACTTTCACTTCTCTCTAGCTCTGCTTGGTTATTTGTTCTTTCTGTAGATTTCTTTTTCTGCCTCACTTATATAAGATGGATTTACATCACTATTTCTAGCAATAGTAATATAGTACTCTTAATCTGCAAACTAATCTTAAACTTTACCCAGTTTACTGTCAATAGTGATATGATAATATAATTTTGAAACCATTTTATAAAGATTGTATGAATATATATATATATATATACATATATATATGTATATATATATATATATATATATGTGTGTGTGTGTGTGTGTGTGTGTAAGAATACATAGACAGGGGGATCCCTGGGTGGTGCAGCGGTTTGGCACCTGCCTTTGGCCCAGGGCGCGATCCTGGAGACCCGGGATCGAATCCCACGTCAGGCTCCCGGTGCATGGAGCCTGCTTCTCCCTCTGCCTATGTCTCTGCCTCTCTCTCTCCCTCTGTGACTATCATAAATAAATAAAAATTAAAAAAAAAAAGAATACATAGACAGATAGATGATGGGGACACCTGAGTGGCTCAGCGGTTGAGCATCTGCCTTTGGCTCAGGGCATGATCCCAGAAGCTGGGATTGAGTCCCACGTCAGGCTCCCTGCAAGAAGCTTGCTTCTCCCTCTGCCTGTCTCTGCTTCTCTCTCTGTGTTTCTCTCATGAATAAATAAATAAAATCTGAAAGAAAAGAAGAAAGAAGAAAGAAAGAAAGAAAGAAAGAAGAAAGAAAGAAAGAAAGAAAGAAAGAAAGAAAGAAAGAAAGAAAAAAGAAAGACTTATTATGAGGAATTAGCTCACATAGAGCTGAGAAGCCCCATGATCTGCCAAGTGCAAACTGTACACTCAGGGAAGCTGGTGGTGTAATTCCACACACTGAATCTGAATGTTTGACTATCAGGGGAGCTGATGGTGTGAATACCAGTTGAAGAGCAAAAGACTAGTGTCTCAGCTCAACAGGTGGCCAGGAAGTAGAAGAGGTGAATTCTTCCTTTCTCCACCTTTTGCTCTATTTAGGCCCTCAAGAGATTGGAGGATGCCCCCACCTTACTAAGTCTACAGTTTCAAATGCTAATCTCATTTAGAAACATCCCCACTGACACAGTGGAAATAATGTTTAATCTGACCATTCCCATGGCAATTAAGTTGACTAACAAATTTAAATATCACACTACTTCAGTGAAGTGATCAAATTTGGCATCATTAATGGAAGGACAACTTAACAATATGTGCCTTCTGTATAACACAAGAAAAAAGTATACTGCTTATAAAGTGTATTTTTTTCTGCCAGAACATGTATCTTCATAAGGCAAATTAACTTATACTCAATTGGTAAATTGGGAAGTAATGTCAATGGAATATAGAAGATATGATGGTTCATTTATGATATTTCTTAGTCAAGAAAAGCAGGAGTAGAATTATGATCTGGCCTAACGTTGCCAAAGAAAAACTTGCCTCAAAGAAGAAAAGGTCTTCAGTGCTAAAGGCAGAAAGTTTTCAGCATGTAGAGAACCAGTCAATAACAAGCAATAACAGGTACAGGTGTATTCACAGGTGGGCTGAGGAATAAGGTAGGACATTATCACAATTAGCTAAAACCATAAATATATTCTTCCTTGATATCCTCTAATAAAAGCATTATATTAATACTTTTAACATTTAGTACTATGATTCATATAGAATGAGATGTCAAAGTTTGTTTTTTTAATATTCATATTCCATTTAGGTAGGATCATTTATTAAAGAGATTGCACTTTTTCCCATCTAACCTCCGTTAGACTAGTGTGATTATAAATGGTTTTATTTAAAAAAATAATTCTTCTTTGCTGCTAGTATATATAACTATGATTGATTTTTATAGAAACTTCATGTGTAGTCCAGTGATGTAACTCAATTTGTCAACTCTAAGAGTGTAAGTGTGTATTCTTTTGAACTTTCCGTGGGAAAAACATGTAGTCTGCATATAAGAAAATTTTTATTTCAGACAGCATCATCATCATCATTTTAATACTATTTGATTTATTGCACAGGGTAGGACTAGCAGGAAAATGTGTAAACAAGTCATAGGAGCCATCCTTGTTCCACTCCAGAACTCAGAATCCTTCATCTTATCACTAAATCTGTTGTTGTTTTTAAATAGATGCCTTGTATCAGAATAAGAAAATTCAGTTCAATTTCTAGTTCTCTATTATTTAAAATTATGAATGAGTTTTGAGATAATTATTATAATTCCTTTCATTATTTTTTGTTAAATTAGAAAATTACATGGATTTATTTAAAAATTTTAATCGACCCTTTAAGTCTTGGAATAGATATACTTTTTTTGTGTGTGTGACATTGTCTTCGTCTTTTGAGGGAGATGGGGCAGAAAGAGAGAGGGAGACAGAATCTTAAGCAAGCTCCATCCCCAGTGCCGAAGTCCAGTGCACGATCCTGAGATCATGACCTGAGCCAAAACCAAGAGTCATATGCTTAACTGACTAAACCACACAGGCACCCCTCCTTGACATATTGTCTTTTTAATTAATTGATGGACTCCTTTTGATAATAGTTTATAGGGTTTTTGTATCTATTCATTAGAGATATTAATCTTTTAGGGGTTTTGGTATCAAGCTATGCTGGGGTCATAAAGAGTTTTGAATATTCCTACTCTTGAGTTTATCAAAGTAGTCATTTAAGATTGGAATTTTTTGTTTGTTTAAATATTTTCACTTGACGTTTTATCCAAAACTTTATTTTAATTACATTCAATTATAAAAAGACTAGATTTTTATTTCTTCTATCAATTTTGGGAAAACTATTTTTCTAGGAATTTTGTTTAAATTTTCATGTTTATTGGCATAAAATCAGCTTATCCTTAAAAATTTTTTTTTTGGTCCCTCTACAATAGTTCTGTGAAACAAACTACCTTAAGGATTATTGGCTTAAAAGATACACTGCTTTTTGTGCATTAACGATGTATTCAGTGAACTACATATACTCCTTAATTTTAATGGTTTAAATGCAGATTTTAAAATATTTACATAGAAATATGTTATCTTCAAATAACAATCTTGTTTCTGCCTCTCCAATCTTACACATCTGTCATCTATCTATCTATTATCTCTGTTGGCTTTGTACTTTCTTTTTGTCACTTTAACATAGGTCATAGCGTCTAACCTATACTTGAGGGGGTCACATGCTTCCTCAGCCAGTTGTATTAAGCTAGGTGGTTTTGCTAATATGGGCTGGGCCCCTTTCCACAAATTTGGAGACTCAGCTTTGTCTTTTGGGCTTATTCAGCCTTGCTCCACATGGTCTCTCATCTGTTCAGACTAGTATGGATTTGTTTATAAGGAGAAGGTGGGGGTTCAACAGAAAGAGGATGGTAATCATAGAAGGCATCTTGAGATCTGGTCTTAGAACTTACATGCCATAATTTTCCACCACATTTTTTTTAGCAAAGAAAATGATAAGACCCAATTCAAAGTATGTTGAAATAGACTCAACCTTTCTTTAGGAGGGGCTAAAAAAGTCGCTGAGGAAAGCAAAGATAAGAGGAAAAATGTAATTAGAAGCCATTTTTGCAATCAACTATACTTTTATTTTCATTGCCTTTACCACTGTAGTCTTTCACTTTTTTTGATATTGATTAATTGTGCCCTCTTTTTTCTGTTTTATGGTAAATTTTTACAGGTTTCTTAGTACTTAATCTTTGCAAAAAAAAAAGCAATATTTGGCTTTGCTGCTTTTTTTCTTTTTTATTTCATTAATTTCTGCTCTAATTATTTCTTTCATTCAGCTTTTTGGCACATTAATTATCTATTCCAACTTTTTACAGAAATTCTTAAATAACTGACTTCTAAATGTTCTTAAATAAGTCTTTTAAATTTCACTAGTGCATTTCCCTATATGCATTTCAAATATTTTCTACTTTGCAATGTGATCTCTTATTTGAGAAATAAGCTACTTATATGAGTTTATTTCAAAATATTTGGGAATTATAATCAATAAATGTTTATCATTTCTATATAATTTTATTCTTTTCAAGAACAAAATACATGTTTTCAATTTTGAGGTGTTTGGTTGTTTTTTTTTACCCAGCATATGATTATTTTTTTCAGTTGCATAAGTATTTGAAAAACATGTGTAATAATCTTTGTTGGCTACAGTTTCTTATGTGTAGCATTAGGTCAAGTTTGTTCATCATTCTGCTTAAATATTAGTTGCCTTTTATCTTTTTGAAAAAAACATATGCTATAATTTCTACCATGATTGTGGATATACTTATTTCTCTTTTAAAATTCCATTTTATTTTAAATTGTTAAGTATAAGCAATTTTGAATAAGAACTGTATATTAAATTATTTTAGGAAATTATTATTGAGTTTCTTAGGTATGACAATGGCATATTTATGTTGGCTAATATTATTTTTAGAGAATGCATAAAGAATAATTTAGGGGAAAAGGATCTGATGTTGAAACCTATTATCAACATTTTAGGCAATACATTTTGTTTTTTACACATATAAAAACATAAATTTATAGCAAAAATTGACAATTACTGATGCTAGATGCTAGGTCTATGAATGTTTTAGTATAATTATTTCAATATTTCTATATGTTTAAAATTCTTATAGTTAAAAATATTGAATGGATATTTAGAATGTTCTGAACTTGCTCTTTAGATGTCTCATCCTGCTGACTACAGACAAAAAAGAATTCTTATGGTAGAATGGGTATAAATTCTTTTTTGCATGTTAATACTAGCATATCAGTACATTTGTGAATCTTTTTCTCAAAATCTTGCCTAATGTATTCAGAAGTAATCACTTAATCAATTTGTCTCTGTATTACCAATCCACTTAGAATATTATCTGGCAGAAATTACCTGATTCCTGATATCACACCCTTAACGAACATGTGTTGAGTGACTTCAGACAAAGATCTACGTTCCATAGTACACTAATTTTCCAATTTAGGGCATTACAATTAGTTCCAATTCGATCCAATAGCAATTCTATGTACTCCACGTTTTCTCTAAGGGTCTCATTGCTTCCAATTCCACTCAAAGAATAAATATCAGTATTGAGCCTTGTTTAATTGCAAGAGGCAGAAGCATACTTAAGTTTGATCAAGTAAAAGGAGATTTATTATGCAGCTATTAATGAAAAAGGGAATGCTGATCAAAGCATCAGAAATAGAGGAAATTTGGGCTGTCATAATTTGTTAATAAGAGATTGCTTTTAGCTTCTTTTCTTAGTTTTTTTTTTTTTTTTAAATCTCCTTATCTCCTCAACATTTTTGTCTCAGATTTACCAGGAGAGACTATCTAATTGAATCAGTCTAATTAATTATTTTTTTGGAGTAGGAGTCTTTCTTCCCTTCATTCAGATAAACTTAGGTTGGGAGGGAACTTGCATGCCCCATATTCCAAATGGGAAAACAATAGCTGTTGGCCAGAAAGACATTTTCGGAAGAGATTATAGGCTGAGAAAAAGTGATCAACATCTTCAGGACACTTGTCAACTCAAGCATTGTCAAAGTAACATTAGCAAACTGAGCCAGTTTTCAGCAATGATTCTAACCGGGAAAAGTAGAAGGATTAGGTCTGCATGTGCATACATCCAGCTAATATTTTATAATAAATGAGAAGAACATTTTTAAAAAATCTTATATGTTTCATGATCAGCTTTCTGGAAGGAGAGACTGCCCTGAATACATTACTTCATTAGTATTATATAAAATGCCTCAGACCTTCATCAAGGTGTAACACTGGTTAGATAAAATAGCCAATTTGTAATTCCAGCACTGATAGAATCTGCTCTGTTATCTGATCCGTGGGTCTGCCACAAGAAGCTCCTTGAATCTATGCAAAAGAGGGGAGAATAGATTTACATTTACATCTGTCTTCCTACAGAAATGTGAATGAAAGGAATTTCATGCATTTTAAAGAGGTTTCCAATGGATGCACTCTCTGGTTGGACCCACCTGTCTCATAGACAGGACTCTTTAATTCAACTTGGCAAACATATATCTATTATAGCTTAAGAATACTAAATTTTATGGGGAGATTAATACAAAGTTAATACCCTCATAGAACTTAAAGTATTTATGATTATAAAGTACACATTAGTTTGTGAACAATACTGTTAACATATGATAAATTGTTAAGTATCTGGTATAGACTATGTGAAAGAGTATAGTCTGGAGCAGAAGTTATTAAGAAATTTTCAGGTGTGGTGCATAATGGTTTTGACAAATGGGTAAATTTTGGATAAATGGAAATGAAAAGGGAGATACAAGCAGAATGGAGAAATATTATAAACAGAGTGTGATAAATTAAATTTAGCGTACTAAAGACCATAGTCTCAAACTGTTTATAATTCTACTAGAAATTTTTAGAGAAAGGCAAGGGGAACATATTGTCTCCACTATGATTTTATGGAAGAAGTTGTTGTGCTTTGTGGAATTAGGACTGGAAATTTATGCTGAACAAGTCTGGTGAATTTGAAAAAGATGTTTCATTTCTTTGCTAATCTAACTGAATTTATAATGACTCAGGAAGATGCAAGTGTCATTTTTGTGATTCAATGTTATCTATTTTCACAAGTCCCATCCAATTACTGAAACAGACACAAAGACAAACCATGGATTGTTTGCTGCTTTTTGGCAGTTGTACAGTAAATGTTTTTACTAAATTATATGTTGTTTTTCAAATATCGTAATGAAAGTCTGACAAAAATTCTATTAAGTAATATTTTTTTATGTGTGAAAGATACACATTTTTAAGGGTCTTTTAATTTGAAGTACCAAGGATACTTTTGACTATTTTTCCTAGGAATCTCTCAAAAACCCGAAAAATTCTTTTTCATATAGATTAAAAGTTCATGTTAAGTAATAAAATGTGTAATTTATTGTTATAGCTTATCACAAAAAATAATTCTTATCTTTTTCTCCCACTAGCTCTTTAGAACTTGCACATTTTAAAAAACTATCTTCCACATTTTTATTTATCAAATGTAGCTAGTGATATCTCTCTGTGGGGTTATAGTGGGAATTAAATGAGATATTTGAGTAGATTTAAATGTACAAATCTGAGTAGAGGCAGCTAAAATAATCTAAGCAATAATCTAACAACAAAGTGTATTCATAGGGAGATATAACTCATATTTGACTATTCATTCCATGTCAAACATAGCAGCATGTAGTATCACTACATTGTCAACAGGCAACCTTTTACTCCTCTCTTTAGACATTGTTTCAACCTTGTCCCTTATTTCTTATAACCAATATCAATACTCTTTCTTGAAATATCTGTTTTTCATCAGCCAACCTATTTATTCATCAACAAACATTCCTTCAATATTTAGAATGTGAGATTTAAATTTCAGGTTTCATATAATACATAATATATCTAAGTTCTCTGCTGTGACTTCAGGATGTGAATAGGTCTTTAAGAACTCTGAACAAATTGACTAAATATAGCTTCAGAATGGTCCAAAATATTACCTTCTTATTTGTATTGGAGGATGAGTCACTATTCTGTCACAAGGAGGTGTTAAAGCACATGAGCTGAAGGAAAAGTGGAAATGTTTTATCCACATTCCCCTGGAACAGCAGAGGATATTGGGAGAAATTTCTTTTTCATGGGCTAAGGAAGGAATGCAGAAAATAAAAAAGGACATGTCCTTCTACACCATGCCACCTGTTCAGAGTTGGGAAATAAGATCTATGTGCAGTTTCTTAGTGATCAAGAGAATATTTATACCAAAGGGGATATTAACAAATATTCCTCTGAGGTTTCAAAATGCATGTTTCCCTGACATGCCTGTGATAGTTCTACTTTGACCTTATGTCTCATCCCAATATTGATGTTTTTGGCAAAGTTTCAATCTCTATACTATTTTAATAGATTGTTGTCCCTGAAGCTCTAAGAGACTACTGTTTTAAGTGAATCCATAAATTTCTTCCTTTATTCTAAAACCTGACAATTCTTTCCTTGAGAATAGCCTAAGGAGTCCCATTACAGCAAAACTTGATCTTACTGAATAGTCCTTACTTAGAACATCCTCACAATTAGTTAAACAAAGCTATTCTTTTTATTTAAATTTTTGGCCCTTTTCTGGAGATATAGCATAGAGATTTTGTTAAGAAATAGGCCTCAGTTATTTGAAACCTCTGTGAATACGTTCATAAAGCTAATATTTCACAAAATAAATCCCTCTGAATTCCACCATTCTACTTTCTAGTTAATGTGAGTTAATTCATCTTCTGTGTAGGTTTTATTCATTATACACTGAAGATAAAGCTACTAACAACATAATATACTTAATTTACTGTTAGCGATGGTATTGTATCTGGAAAAATGACTTCAGCTACATGTGATGGAAACTGATTCAAACTGGTTCCAACAGTCAAGAAATCTGTTGTCTCATAGATGGTTGTTTAAAGATAGCATAAATTTCAGGGCCAGTTGATTTCAGTACCCCGCTTCCACTTGTGTGTGTGTGTGTGTGTGTGTGTGTGTGTGTATCTCTATCTTAATTGTGCATGTTGGCTTACACTTCAGGAAGCGTTTCTTAAGGTGGCTCCAGTTTTCCCATGGCATACTTCAGCATGGAAAGAAAGAGATAAATGCTTTTGTCTTAAAATCACCAGGAAAACTCTAAGATTCACTACAACTGGAATGTTTGACTCATATATGTACCCTGATGATTGTCATGGGAATAGAATACACTTGATTAATTTAAGCCAAACTTAGGAATTAGGGATATGGTTGGTTATACACAAGGCATAACTATGACTAAAGGTTTGGATGTCTTAACCAGATTAGGATTTTTATTCCTTTTTTTTTTTTTTTAAAGATTTTATTTATTTATTCATGATAGTCACACAGAGAGAGACAGAGAGGCAGAGACACAGGTAGAGGGAGAAGCAGGCTCCATGCAGGAAGCCTGACGTGGGATTCGATCCCCGGTCTCCAGGATCACGCCCCGGGCCAAAGGCAGGCGCCAAACCGCTGCGCCACCCAGGGATCCCAGGATTTTTATTCCTAATGGAGAAAAAGATGTATAAATGATCAACCTGCCCACTATAATGATCCTCTTTTGAAACATAACCTTTTGTCCAGTGTCCTTTTTTCACGATCAAGAGCATCTTTATTCCACATTGTACAAAAGATAAAAGCTGCTCTGTGTTGGTGTAGAAAAAATTTTCCCCTTTATAAAACTTACAAGTACATATTTAGTTAAATATCATGATCCTTAGCATCCCATTTAAATCTCTGGGCTAATTATCTCAAAGGTGATCCATTACATGATTAAGGACAACATTTATACTATTAAGATCTATTGATTATTTGTCTAATTTATTCACAGTGATGGTATTTCTAATCATTTCAATCAGAATGTGCTATCTACTTATATTTGCTAAAATTGTGTTTTAAAAGTAATATTTTACAATCATTCTTCAGCTATTCTGAGGTTTGCATTTCTAGAAAAATCAGTGTATGTTAAAATGAGGGATATCAGATCCAATGTTCCACAGAAACAATTTTATAATGGGAAGTTATGTTGCAGACCAAGGGCCTGATCTATTTTCAGTTTTGTTTTGTTTTAGAAATGGCTACAAATAAATTGCTTTATCAACTCTTAAATTAAATATAAAAATATATACTTATAAGACAAATAGTATGTTTTTCGGTGGGTTCATTGAATAGGGCAACATGGTGCCCAAGTACATAAAATTTAATGAATTCTGATAGAACTCTAGAATGAATTTTTTTAAGATTATTTATTTATTCATGAGAGACACAGAGAAAGAGAGTCAGAGACACAGGCAGAGGGAGAAGCAGGCATCACGCAGTGAGCCTGATGTGGGATTCCATCCCCGGACTCCAGGTTCACGCCCTGGACCAACGGCAGGCGCTAAACCACTGAGCCACCCAGGGATTCCCCATAGAATGAATATTTTTTAACTTTAAGAAATCAGAGGTATAGAAAACATGAGTCGGAAACATAGAATGTTAAGTGGCTCCTTTGAAACAATTTTAATAGGAAACTTTAAGCTATTTTTAGGGATACAGAGGATGACTGCTGGATTTGTTTGAGTACTTAGTTGCTTTTTTTTTGTTGTTGTTGTTTGGAAGTTGGTTCATGAGTGTTTATTTCAATAACTTCTATTGATCATTGTAATATTCTCTGCAGCCAAAATAAGTTTGGAGTCCTCTGTATTTGACATCGTATCTATTTCTTCATGACTGAGTAACATAATTGTGTTATATTGAAACTGTTTCAGAAAATTTATATGCATTTAAAGTACAGTGTTAGAACTCTCTTTGCCAATATTTAATGATCTATATTTATTTTTCCAGCTTTATTTGTTATCTTATTTCATTTGGAAGCAAGAGATTGTAGAAAGAGGGAACATAGATCTTCCTGTCCAATTGTTTATTCATTGGGAATTCCTGTTTTGAGGAGGTGGGGGTAGAATTCTTTCTACTGCAGGATTGTCAGTGCTGTCCATGAGAGATGTTAGGGAAATACTCATTTCAAGCTTGCTGAGTCCAACACAAAGGTTTTAATCAGATCACAGAACTAAGAAGTTCAGGAATGGAGTGGGGGTTGCAAAGCATTCCCCTTCTGTTCAGATTCTCTGAGTGCTTGTCTCCTTCTCTTCTCCTCTATATGCTCCCTCCTTGTACTACTGCCAGCTTCAAGGTTTAATCAGTTTTAGCTCCAGATTCAAGAAAAAGAGGGCCTTTCTCTCTGTCTCCATATATAAAACACCAGGTAGTGAAGTCCAAATAGTCAGACATGGGTCATAAGTTCACAGTCTGAACTCATGAAACTGATCTATCATATCAGTGTAATACAATCCAAAGTCCATGTATAGAATCCTGTATAGAAGGAGAAGTAGAGTGCTGTGATTGGACTCACTCCATCAAATCTATATGCAGCTGGGGAGAAGAAGTACTTTATAAAATGAGGATGATCATAAGAAGAAGAATGTATGAAGAGAAGATGGGCAAATAGAAATAACAGGTACCCAAATGTCTCTTTATACCTATGGTAGGCTGAATAATGACCCTAAAAGATAGCCACATCCTAATCCTTGGAATATATGAGTGTTACCTTATGTGACAAAAAAAGGGCTTTGCGGATAAGATTAAGTTGATAGTTTCAACAAGGGGAGATTATCCTGGTAGGCCCTAAATACAATACCATGTGTTCTTATATGAGAGAGCCAGAGAACAATTTGACACATGATGGAAAGGAAAAGATATTGAACCACAAAGGTAGAGATTAAAGTGATGAGGCCACAAGCCAGGGAATGCTGGCAACCACTAGAACCTGGCACAGACAAGGAATGGAGTCTCCCCTAGGTCCTCAAGAGGGCATGCAGGCCTGCCCACACCTTGATTTGGGGCCAGGGATACTGATTTAGGACCTCTAGCCTCCAAAACTGTGAGAGAATAAATTTCTTTTGTTTTAAGTCATCAAGTTTGTGGTAATTGTCCTAGAAGCCACAGGAAACTAAAACAATGCCCAGCAGATTGATATTTGCCTCATTGTAATTGTTACTCACTGATGAATACTGGCTGGATGTCTCAACAGCCAAAAATATGTTAATCTGTTTTTGTTTCTTCTTGGTCCTTCTGGATATTTTTCAGAAAAAACTCTCATGGATTTTCTTATTATGGCTACATGTAGATAGTTTTGTATAATTCTGATCCCAAGCTTCCTTCCACTATAATATATATGCCTCAAATCCTTTTAGGAAGGAATAAAAAAAAGGATGAGAAGAAAGACCATGCTTATTTTAATGAAGATAAACAGGTTCAAGGCTGGTTTCAACCTCCTCAATTATTTGATTTTGTACATATTAACTGACTTCTTTGATGTATACATATGCACACATTAATGGCACACTCAGGAAATTTGTCATGCTGAAGGCACTAAAATGCTCTTAGTTACATTTCTCTCTTTTTTAAAGTTTTATTTATTTATTCATGAGGGATACACACACACAGAGAGAGAGAGAGAGAGAGAGGCAGAGACACAGGCAGTGGGAGAAGCAGGCTCCATGCAGGGACCCCGATTTGGGACTCGATCCCGGGTCTCCAGGATCAGGACCTGGACTGAAGGCGGCGCTAAACCACTGAGCCACCCAGGCTGCCCACATTTCTCAATTCACTATCACCTTCCTGTTCATGCACCTGTAGAGATATTCCCTTTTGTTAATGGTCAACATCTCTCTTAAAGTATTGTGCTGGAATCAATGTAATTATTATCAGAATAACCTATAGGTGGACTAGTTAGGATATAGTTAATTCATATGGGCATGGGACATAATTAATTCAATTCCGTTATCTGTAATACACACACACACACAAATTTTTATTACAAAGTATTTCAACTGGTCATAAAACAACATTACAGATATCAATTGTGAGATTGTGATTTATAAAAAAATATATATGCATTTGGTCATCCAGATGACCAAAATATATTGCTTACATACATTTGTCTTCATCCATGACTCCTGGTTCGTAGTTCTCAAACCCTTGGAATTTCCTAAGTGTTGAGAGTAATAAACGTGTCTTTCATTATGTCAATAAAGGGACTTTTGGAAAGTACCTAAGGATGGGAGCTGGTTGCCAGTGGACCCAACCAGTGATTAGAGGGTTGGAATTTTAACTCTACCCCTTGGGCTTGTAGGGAGGGGAGAGGGGCTGGAGATTAAATTCAATCACCCATTGTCAGTGATTTAATGTCATGCCTGTGTAACGAAGCCTCCATAAAAACCCAAAGATATGAGGTTCAGAGAACTTCCAGATTGGTGAACACAGTAGAGGGACTGGGAGAGTGGTGTATGCATGAAAGCTCCATGCCCTTTCCCCATACCCTGCCCTATTTGTGTCTTCCATCTGGCTTTTATAATAAACTAGTAATCTAGTAAGTAAAATGTTTTCCCAAGTTCTGTGAACCACTCTAGCAAAAATAATTGAACCCAATGAGGGAGTCGTGGGAACCTTTGATTTATAGCTAGCTGGTCAGGAGTACAAGTTAACATCTAGACTTGTGAGTGGCATCTGAACTCCAAGGAGGAGGTCATGGGAACCTCTGATCTGTACCTAGTTGGTCAGAAGTACAGGTAACAACTTGAGTTTGTGACTGGCATCTGAATGTGTATGTGTGAATCTTGTGGGACTGATGCTTTAACCAGTAGAATTTGATGCTATCTCCAGGAAACAGCACCAGAATTGGGTTGAATTCTCAGACACCCTGCTGACATTTGAGATTTGTTTGCTGGTGTGAGAAGATTATGCACACATACACACACACACACATACACACACACACACACATAAACACACACACATATGCATTGAAATCAGGTTCAGGAACCCCTTTACCAATATACCACAAACCACATTAAAATAGATATTAACATTAGTCATTATTGCTTCATGAGAAGAAATAAAATTTGACAGGTTTATCAAAGTTCATCTTTACCACCCTTACTCATTTAATCTCTGCAGGGAAAGACTCACTTGAAATCAACACATTTCAATCTGATATATATTTTGGTCACTTGGCAGATATAAATGCATTTATAGCCATTGTGTTATTGCTTTATATGGTTTAAAAATACAAAAATGGTATAATGTATACACTACCTTTTAATTTCCTTTTATGATTCAAAAATATTTTAAAGTGGAGGGACCTGGAGGATATTATGCTGAGTGAAATAAGTCAATCAGAAAAGGATAAACATATGGTCTCATTCACTTGGGGAATATAAAAAATAGTGAAAGGAAATAAAGGGAAAGGAGACAAAATGAGTGAAAATATCAGGGAGGGTGACAAAACATGAGAGGCACCTAACTCTAGGAAATGAACAAGGGGTAGTGGAAGGGGAAGTGGGTGGGGTGTTGGGGTGACTGGGGATAGGCACTGAGGGGGGCACTTGGCAGGATGAGCACTGGGTGTTATGCTATATGTTGGCAAATTGAATTCCAACAAAAAAATTACAAAAACAATAAATAAATAAATAAATAAATAAATAAATAAATAAACAAATATATTTTATAAATAAATAAATAAATAAATAAATAAATAAATAAATAAATAAATATTTTAAAGATTTATCCATACTGAATACAGGTGCAGAATTTGTTCATTTACTTAAATTATTTTTTGCTACTCAACTGTTTGTTAAATACATTTATTCAAATCATTTCATTTATATATTCCCTTGCTGAAGAATTATTAGGTTCTTCCATCTTTCCTCTGTTACAAGCAGTCATGCAATTAACATGCTTAAATATGTTTTCTTGTACAGCGTTGCCTGTGAACCCATGAGTGTAAATTATTGAGTAATAAGGGATATGAAAATTTATAATTTTACTACATACTTTCAGATTGCTTTGCAAAGGAATTGCTTTACTCATTGCTTTACCAATGGCGATGCAAGAGAAATCCCCACTGCTTCATCAACACTTAGTGTTTTCAAGCTTCCAATTTGTGATCATGATTTTAATGATATCGTATAATTTTGATTTGCATTTTCTGTCTTTTAGTGAAATTAGAATGACAGTATGTTTAATATTGTCAATTTAATTTTCCTGTTCCATAAATTGCCTTTTCAGAACTTTCCTCATTTTTTTTTTTGTTGGGGGTGTTTTTCTTGCTCACTTAATAGATCTATAGGAGTTTCATATTCTCCAAATGTTAAACTTCTTTTTTTTTAAATGTTGAACTTCTATTAATTAGATATATTGCAAATATTTTCTCCAAGGCTTTACCTTATTTTTCATTTGATTGATGGTTGTTTTCATTTTTAGGATTTTATTAATGTACAAATTAAATGTCAATGTTATCAAATTTAATGACCTTATTTGACATCATAAATATATTTTCTACATCATATTATAATAACTCATATTTACATCTTTAACCCACTTAGAATTTAATGTATAGGTATTAGTTAGGATCCATTTAAAATGTTTCCATATAGATTGCCAGTTATTCCATTCTTTCTCCAGTGTTGGTAATGTCATTTCCCATTTATATGTATATATATGTCTGCTCCCAGATTCTCTCATTTGTTGCACTGCCTCAGTTTTTTTTACAGCATCTTAAAATTAGTCTAATTATATTGTGAGTTTTATGTGTTGTTGGATAGCTCTTCAAAGTTAGCTGGGCTATTCTTGGACCGGAAATCTCACATATACATTTGTTTTAGCTTAGCTTTACAAGTTCATAAAGTATCATGTTGGGATTTTAATTGAAACTGCTTTATGTTTAATCTCATATTTAACTTGGGCGGGATGACATCTTTATAATTTTGAGTCTTCTGATCCTGAATATGTTATAATCTCTCTATTTATTTGCCCTCTTTTATGCCCTCCAATAAAGTTTTATTTTTTTTCCATAGAGAATTTGCACTAATCTTTGGTTGGATTAATTCCCAGAAATCTTATGATTTGGGTTGATTTCATGAATGTTATATTTATTAAGCTGCATTTCTTAATTATTTTATTGTGGCAAAGTAATGGTAATGATTTCAGAAATTGTTCTCAGATCCATTAAACATAATTAACTATATAGTCTATCAATTATGAATAATTATAGCTTTTTTCTCACTCACTTTCAGTTTTTTATTCTTGACTTGCACTGAATATGATCTCTAGTACAATATGTACAGATACAAAGATTCATGAGCCTTCTTGTCTTGCTTTTGATTTTAAAGATAATGCCTCCAGAAATATAACAGTAAGAATATTTTCTATATTTTATTGTTAGTTACAAATACTAGATTAAAGAAGTTTGTTCTAGCAGTTTGCCATGGGTTTTCTTTATAAATGGATATTATGTTTCCTCTGCATTTAGCAAAACTGGTTTTCTTTGGTTTTCTCCTTTAATTTGTTAATATGGTGACTAATACTAGCAGATTATCTACTATTCAATACCTGAGTTGAGAAGATAAATCCAGAAGTCTGTAAATGTGTCTTAAATTTTCCAAGTGTATGATAATCAGAAGCTAGTTTTTCTTTGCTTGTACTACTTTGCATAGTTTTGCATCATGAACAGCTAAGCTGACCAATCATCCCAGTTTTCTTGGGGCTGTCTTAAATTAGTACCAAAAGCCTGGATCTCAAAAAGTCCCACTTTTCAACAATAAATAACTAAAAATAAAAAATAAAAAGTCCCACTTTTCATTGATACATGTGGATGTTTGGGAGAAAAGTGCAAAAGCCATTTAGCAACCAAAAATAAGTACGAGAAGCAACATCATTTTTTTGTATTCAATGGACACAGCAGGGATTGCTGCCTTCCGTTGTTCCTGTTTCTAGTTTTCCCTGATGGCTGATGTTGGCAGTCACGATTTGTACTTCCTCAATAGAAGATCATCCAATGTTGCCGTCCTTTGATTAATGCTAGGTAATTGAGTGACTTAAATATGTTGTGTTTGTGAACATTAACAATTTGCCTGACTTTGCTTTTGGATTAACTATTGTCCATGTATCAAGATATCACTAGTTTAGTTTTAAACATTGTGAATATTGTGACCAGCTTTTCCAAGAGTTTAGATGATGAAAATGAGAAAAAAATATATTAGCATCACCATGACATGGAACTCAATGGAAAAGAAAACTAAACAATTGCGTAATTTTAATGACACAGAAGAAGGAACTTAAGAGCTATGTAACCAAACAAATCATACTATAAAATATGAAGAAAATAATTTGAGGGTGGGCATGGGGGAGAAAGCCTATATGAAAACTGAATCTTATAAGTGAAAACCAACCAATTATTTCTAAATCAATCATGATATTGTTTTATCTCCCAAAGACACCTCTGCTCAGTCAAAAATTATGGTTGCTGAATTAGCTTGAACAGATCACATGCATAAACATAGATGATCATATTTATCCATTGATTACTCAATGGGAGTGAGTAATGTTACGTTTCCTGATACAGAGGTTGCAACTAAAATGTATTCTGTTAAAAAAAATAAATAAAATGTCTAGTGTTTGTTCCTTACCAGGTAGAGCTAATTCTATAAAATCTTACTGTTTCTCATATGTTTTTATAGTTTATCAAGTGAAGAGGTCAAATCACAGCAACAAAAAACGAAAAAATAACAAAAAATGTTCCTCTTATCTCCTATATACTTAAATTTCTGAAATGAAGATACAAATAGTCTGCTTAATTTCTGTGAACATTTTAATGAAATCATAGAAACTACAAAAGAATAGATTGCTGATATCTCGTCTCAGTACAAGCCAGGCCTTGCTCATCTGTCTGTAAATTCAGCAGAAAGTGTAAAGACAAAATTTGGCAAATTCCATTCATCTATAAACATTTTATCCAAGAAAATGAACAACTCTAATCTGCTAAAAATGTCCTGCATACCTTAGTATACACTAAGAAAAGGCGTAATTTGCTTACTTACACTGATGCTATTATAATGAAAGTTTTTTTTATCATTGCTTCATCAAAAGCACATAACATAATGAAGTCTCTGACCTGTAGAAGTTCTTGTGAAATGTGTATCATTATTGCCTCCCATAGAAATTTTTTTTTTAAAAATCTGTAAATTCATATTTTTGAAGTGTGGGAAAGAATAATGTCCTTCTCCCGATTGGAAATACTTTGAAGAGTGTAGAGGAAACAATTACGGTAAAATAAAAAATTCTATACTGTTTCTCTGAAATTCTTTGATGGTCTTTTGAAGATGACATAAGGAGTCTAGAAAAGAAGTTAACTGACCACGGATGGAATTGCTAGCTGTGATATGTAGGTTGTGACAAAAATGTATCATGAAAAATGAACAACTTTTTAAATAGAAAGAAGACTGCTGGGCAGCCTGGGTGGCTCAGCGGTTTAGCACCTGCCTTCAGCCCAGGGCCTGATCCTGGAGACCCGGGATCCAGTCACATGTCAGGCTCCTTGCATGGAGCCTGCTTCTCCCTCTGCCTGCATCTCTGCCTCTCTCTCTCTCTATCAATAATAAATAAATAAAATCTTAAAAAAAAAAAGAAGACTGCTTCAAACCCAAGATATGACCAGAAAAGGACAGTCAGGTAAGCAGGATTTCTTCAATTTCTTTATGAAAACTATAACTTAGTGAAATGTAATTTCAATTTCACAAATTCTAATTGCCCCTTTGCTTTAGAACAATTTTTTTTTTCCTTGTAAAAGAGAGGTATAAAATCTGATGACAATCAATGGGTGTCAGTGTTTAAAAATGTCGGTTAATTTAGAGATGGATATTCTCTATGGTGAATTTATAGATGCAAAGGACCTGATTGCAAAAACTGGTTTACCTAAACAAGTCTGTAGGTATAAGGTTTAGGGGTAATTTTGGAGAGCCAGAAAGTAATCCCAACAAGTTTAAAAATTTACTATTGCAGGGAAGTAAAATACTTCCTGGAAAGTATTCCATGCTCAAATGCTATTATTTTTTTTTCTAATGCTATTATTGAGAGGTTATTCAGCTTAATGTTATTAGACTGACACCAGAAATGAGTGTAAGGGCGACTTGCTCAAAACAGAAATGGAAATTGAAATTAATCTTATGATTGATTGTATTCACTTTTACCTTTAAATAAAAGGATGATGCCCTAAAGGCAGTTCAGGGAAGAATTATCAGAAAAAGAAGCAGAAGGGTAAAAACACCTTAGTATATCTTAAAATAGAAGGAAACATGTCATTATTATTTCATATAGGTAACATATGTTAATTACTCCTGTTATATTTTTATCTTATTTTAAAAAGTATCACATTTACACATTATAAACACAATCACATATTTTATATAATTTAACATTCAATAAAAGCAAAAAAGAAAATAACTTTCAGTGTCAGAAGGCAGAAAAATATTTCAAATGAGCACCAGTTCATATATTTTAAAAGAAAAACATGTATGTGTCTCACAATTCTGTAGTATTTACTCTTACTTATTGTTGTTGTCATTATTATTATTGACTAGTGTGGCTGTGTCTTAAGTTTACTCTCTAAAATATTGACTACACAGGGCTCCTGGGTTAAGTGTCTGCCTTCTGCTTAGGCCTCCATCCTGGGGTCCTTGGATGGAGCTCCCTCGTTGGGCTCCCTGCTTAACAGGGAATCTGCTTTTCCCTCTGCCTCAGCAACCCCCACCCCATTCATGCTCTCTCTATTGCTTGCTTGCTCTCTCAAATAAATGTCTTTAAAAAATAAAAATAAAATAAAATACTGACTATGCTATGTGCGTCTATATAATATGATCCTTGGTACATGGTTAATTTTTGCTTGAAGAGAATATAATAATTAATTGTAAGGGTTAAGAGTTTAATATACACGTCACTATACAAAGATTAATATTTGTTTTGTTTAAATCATTTATTTTCTTACTTTTGTCCTGATGGAGCTGTTAGTTTCTGAAGAAAAGAGTATAATTGTCCCCCACACTAATTGAAGATATGTCCAGTTGTCCTCACAACACAGGCAGATTTTGAATTATTTATTTTGAGAACGTTTTAAGCTCGTGCCTGTTTTGAATTATAGCATCTTGTCAAATTATTCCTTTAATCATGGTGTAATGACTTTATGTCTAATAATCATTCTGCTGTAAATTCAAACCTGTCTGATTAACATCAGTTTATCAACTTAGCTCTCCTTAGTATTTGCCTATGTCATTTTACATCTTTTCACAGGCAATCTTTCTCTGTCATTTTGTTTTATGTGTGCTACTTGTATACATCATATAACAGATTTATTTTAAAATACTTTTTAAGAATTTCTGTCAACTAATGATATTGACTTGTATCTATTTATTGTGACTACTGATATAATTAGATTTATTTCTGCTTCCATAGTTTATACTTTATATTTGCCATGCTTTTATTAGCTCCTTTTCCCTTACTTTTTGAAAACTTAAATAAAGTTTATTTTTAGAGCAATTTTAGGTTCACAGCAAAATTGAGTAGAAAGTACAGACAGTTCCCATCTACCCCTCCTTCCCAAACATATACTATCTTCCCCACTATCAATATTTCCAAGGTGGTACATTTGTTACAACGCTGGACCCACACTGACACATCATTATCACTCATAGTTTATATTAGGTGACTTAGTCCCTCAGGCTTCTATAATAGAATGTTATAAGCTGAGTGGCCTGTAAACAACAAAAATGCATTTCTCATACTTCTGCAGTCTGCAAAATCCAAGGAAAAGTTCTGAAAAATTCAATATCTGGTGACAGCCAGGTTCCTGGGTCATAAGTAGCTGTCTTCTTGCCATGTTCTCATAGAGCGGAAGGGATGAAGGATCTCTCTGGGGTCTTTTCATTAGGGAGCTAATCTCATTCATGAGGGTGCCACACTCATGATTTCATCACCCCTACAGGTCCCATCTCCAAATATCACTACATTGGAAAGTTCAACATATGAATCTGAGGGGCCATGCATACCCTTTCAGCATTGAACCTATAGCATTAAGGTTCAATCTCGGTGTTATACATTTTATGGATTTGGACAAATGTATAATGGCATGCATTCACCATGATAGTGTCATACGAATAGTTTCCACTGCCCTAAAAATCCTCTGTGCTTCTCCCCAACCACTGGCAACCACTGATAGTTTTATTACCTCCATGGTTTTGTCTTTTTCAAAATGTCAAGTAGTTGAAATCATGCAGTAAGTAGCTGGCTCAGATTGGCTTAGTGATATGCATTTAAGTGCCCCCCACCCCATGTCCTTTCATGGTTTGGTAGCCCAATTCTTTTTGGCAGTGAATAATACCTATTGTTTGGATGTACTACAGTTTATGTATTCATTCACTTACTGAAAAACATCTTGGTTAGTTCCAAGTTTTTCCAATTATGAATAAACTTACAATTTGTGTGTGTGGGGGGGGGAGGGGTATGTTTTCAATTCATTTGGGAAAATGCCAAAGAGCATGATAGCTGGATCACATACTTATCACAGTATGGTTAAGAGTACTTTTAGTTTTATAAAAACTGACAAACTGCCTTCTGAAGTGGCTGTACCATTTTGCATTCCCACCAGTAATGAATGAAAGTTCCTATTGCTGTTGCTCCACATTCCCACCGTTGATATTTTTAGTGTTTTGGATTTTGGCTATTCTAATAGGTGTGTAATGGTGTCTCATTGTTGTCTTAATTTGCAATTCCCTAATGATATATGATGTTGAATATATTTTCTTATGGTTATTTGCCATCTGTTTATACTCTTTGATGAGGTGTCTATTAAGGTCTTTAGTTCATTTTTTAAATTGGGTTTTCTTATTGTTGAGTTTTAGGAATTCTTTGTATATTTTGGATAACAGTCCTTTATCAGATGTAGCTCTTACAAATATTTTCTCCCGGTATGTAGCTTGTCTTCTCATTTTCTTGAAACTCTTTTTCAGTGCCAAAGTTTTTAATTTTAATGAGTCCAGATTATCAATTATTTCTTCCATAGATGATCCCTTTGGTGTTTAACCCAAAAAATCATCACCATAGCCAAGATCATTTATGTTTTTTTTCTATGTTATGTACTAGGAATTTTGTAGCTTTGCATTTTATAGTTAGGTTTATAATATATTTTGAGTTAATTTTTGCAAGTGATTAACTTTTTTTGTGTGTTTTTTTTTTTTTTATTAACTTTTTTTTCATGTGGATATCCAACTGTTCCAGCACCATTTGTTAAAAAGACTATCTTTTGGGGGTACCTGGGTGGCTCAGTTGGTTAGCCTGCTGTTTTCTGCTCAGGTTGTGATCCCAGAGTCCTGGGATCAAGCCTCATATAGGGTTTCTTGATCAGTGGGGAGCCTGCTTCTCCTTCTCCTTTTGCCTGCCACTCCCCTTGCTTGTGCTCTCTTGCTCTGTCAAATGAATAAATCAAATATTTAAAAACAAACAAACAAACAAAACAAAACTGTATTTTCTCTGTTGCATTGTCTTTGTTCCTCTCAAATTAAATTAATGGTGATCAATTTCTGGGCTCTCAGTTCTGTTCCATTGACCCATTTGTCTTTTCTTTCACCACTACCACAATGTCTATCACTACAGCTTTATTGTAAGTCTTGAAATTGCATAGGATCAGTACTCTGACTTTGTTCTTCTTCAATATCGAGATGACTATTTTGGGGGTTTAGTCTATCCATAAATACTTTAGAAGCAGTTTGTCAATATTCACAAAATAACTTGCCTGGGATTTTGATCAGGATTATGTTGAATCTATAGGTCATACTGGGAAGACCTGACAGTTTTAATATTGAGTCTTATGTCCATGAATATGGAGTATCTCTTCATATATTTAGTTCTTTGATTTCATTTATCAGGGTTTTGTATTTTCCCTCATATAGTAGAGCTTGTATACATTTTGTTAGATTTACATCTAAATATTTTATTCTTTTTGAGTGCAAATGTTAATAGTATTGTGATATATAGTTATAGTTGTATATAATTTCAAATTTCACTGGTTGATTGCTAGTTTATAGGAAAATGACTGACTTTTATATATTAACCTTGTATCCTGCAACCTTGCTATAATTGTTTATTAGTTCCAGGAGTTTTTGTCTAGTCTTTTGGATTTCCTAAATAGATTATTATGTCATCTGCAAATAAACACAGTTTCATTTCTTCCTTCCTAATCTATAATATGGGATGTTTGGGATCTTTGATGTATGTATTTCCCACCATTTGGAGCGATGCAATGGGCAAGGAGAAACTTAGTATGCAGGGAAGAGTAAGTAAAAACGGAAAAAAAAAAAAATCCTGGGATGATTTCAAGTGCCTGGTAGTTTTAGAGGCTGAGCAAGAACACTCCACCTTTCAGAATATGAAAGTTAATCATTGTTCAGGATAATGTTCTGCAAATATCAATTAGATTGATTTGGTTGATGGGGTTCAAATTGCTAGAGCCTTAGTGATTTTCCATCTCTTTTTTTTCTATCAACTACTGATCATTGTCAATGATCAAGTTTTTGAAGCATGTATTTTGAAATTCTGCTACTAGATGCATTCAGATTTAGAATTATTAATGCCTCTGTATTTAAGCTTTGTTTATCCCATATGGTTAGAGCAAAAGACAAAAGACTCTAACCAAAAATACATGTGACTGAATTTTTTCATAAATTCCAATTTTTGAATAAGTAGAAATAAAGATAAGGAAAAACAGAAAAGAATAAAAATCAAGCCTCATCCGGCCTCTAGAGAGATAAACAGCATTGCTATTTTAGAACATCTTTCAAAATGTTTTTCGTGAACCTTGTGATGTCCCTTTGTAGCCAAATCATCATGAACATTTGTATGTCATTATTACTTTATTATTATTATCTGACATTTTTAATGGGCATGTAATATTCCATTTATGAATAACTACAACAAAATTAGCTTCATATTAAAAAGAAGAATTTGAAGCTTAAAATTCCCTTCAATTTTTTGATGCAAACTACTATCTTTCAACAGCCGCTTCTTTCCCCAAAACCAATTTGAATAGCTTTTGTCACTTGCATACAAATTTATATTGATATAATCACATTAGAATGTCAGGTAAAAAAAAAAAAATGGAAATAAAACTGTATTTACAAGTCAACCTGAAACATGCAAAGTAAAATGTTTTTTAATTGTATAAAAATCATAATCCATTCACTTAAAAATACCATTGAGCACATACTCTTTATTAACTGTGTTGTTATAGGCACTGGAGTTATAATAATTTTTGTCTTTCGATATTAAGATTACTGTTAATTTTATTACTTGTTTTTCTTTTCAAAATGTTTTAAAATGAACTGATAATTCTAAAGAAAATATAGGAAGTGGAGTGGAAAGTATAACTGTTGTTACAATATAAGCAAATAGATACAAAGACTAGTTGTAATAAGTGTACTGAGATTATATTGTTAAAATGATAAGAAATGGAGATAGCAGAACATTAATCTTATTTATCAGTGTTTTCTAACCTGTGTGCTGAGGAACGTAGTATGCTCACAAATAGGCTAAAGAGGTGCTGATTTTTCTTATAACATTTTTTAAAGATTTTATTTGTTTATTTATTCATGAGAGACAGAGAGAGAGAGGTAGAGACACAGGCAGAGGGAGAAGCAGGCTCCACTTAGGGAGCCTGATGCAGGATTCAATCCTGGGTCTCCAGGATCACACCCTGGGCTGAAGGCGGCGCTAAACCACTGGGCCCCCCGGGCTGCCCAGGAGGTGCCGATTTAAGATCTTCTTAGCCTCTTAGATTTAAGATCTCTCCACTTAGGAGCTGAGTGGAGCCTGGGGTGGCTGGTTGCCTACATTGGTTTCTGTAACCTAAAAGAAGACTTACACAGTCTACCTCTATTACCACTTTTTAAACAGGCCATAGCAGAGGTTTGGGGACATTGTTTTAAGTGATCACTATGTGATGTCCATAAATTTTGAGTATCACATTCAGTTCCACTGAGATGACAGATGGACCAAATAAAAAACCCTTCTGCTACGAATAGCTAAAAAATATCTGAAATAAAATAATCAAGATAATTTGAATGCATGACCATGTTCCTAAAAATGGAAAAGAAATTTGAAGTTTCTAAAATTGGAGTGAAAGGCAAAAAAATAAATATCCCATCAAGTTATCACATGAGGATGACTCCCCCTCTCCGCATTTTAACCTGAATTCCCTGCCTCTCTTTCCTGGCTGCCAGAGCCATTTTTAGGGCTTCTTACAGGTACAAGAAAAAAATACATATATCCTGGGGGGCCTGGGGGGCTCAGCCACTTCAGTGTCTGACTCAATCTCAGCTCAAGTCTTGATATCAGTGTTGTGAGTTCAAATCCAGCACAGAGCATACTTTAAAAAAAACCATACATACATAGATATATAGTATGGTATGTATATATATATATATATATATATATATATATATATACATACATAGTTCAGTCCTAGATAAACTGTAAAGGGGTGGGTGGGGGAAAATCTGTGTGGCTGCTTCTGACTATCTGTTCAGAGGTCCATGCCTTCATTTGTTCTCCCATACTCTTCACCCCATGCTAATATGAAGAAATTCTGTGTGGCTCCCAAGACTGAAAGGAAGGGATGGAGTGGAGGGATGTGAGGAAAGCAAGAAATCCCTCCACTTCCAGTATTTTTGTCACCCTTCCCCCAACCTTATAAGAGGCCCATATACTTTTTGAACTGATTTTGTTTCTGTTTTGTGTCATTTAACATTCTTGTTAGTCTTTGGTTTATAACATAAATGTTTAGAGTCCTTCAATGTGCTGAGCTTTAGCTTTTAAAACTCATGAATATCATCTTCAGTCTATTGTTTGGACCAAGAGGTCCAAAGACCTAATTTGAATTTCAAAGCTGGGAATTTTTTGTTTTCTTTTCTAATGTGACAACCCTTTCCTGCAGCCCCAGATGAATCAGCCTCACATCTAATTTAAGGAGAGAGTCCACAGACTAATAAGGGAATTACAGTAAATAAAGAACACACGGTCTGATATACCAAAAGGTTATCCTGTCACTTTGTTGTAACTTTGCTTTCCTCTCTCCTGTGGAGCACATCCACTTTCCTGAGTCATTGCCAGTATAAGAAGATCCAAGCAAAGCAAAAGACTGACCGCAAGGCTGAAGTCCCTGGTCAACCCCGACAGGGGTACAAGGCACAGATTTCAGCTTTTCTGAAATTTCTGGTTTCCTTCTACAGTGGAAATACCTGGACAGTGGAACAGAATAGGCCATGAGGAATTAGACCACAGGTTTATTAACTATATTGACTTAATTAGAGTCAACAGGAGGATCAACAGAAGACAATATTTGTTCCATTTTTACATGAGACAAAGCTCAAACTCTGCATATAGAACTCACTGACATTATGGCAAGAGAAACAAGCTCCATATTTCATTAATTTTCTATTACTGCTGTGACAAAGTACTCTGAATTTAGTGTTTTAAAACAATAACTACTTACTATCTTTTTAAAAAATGTTTCTATTTATTATCTTATAGTTTCTACGTGTCAGAAATCCAGGTGGGCTTTGCTTAGGGCCTAACAGGGCATAAACCAAAGTGATCCTGGCTAGGTGCTTAGCTAAAGATTCTTGGATCCATTTACAAGCTTATTTAGCTTCTGGGCATAATTTGGTTCTTTGTGGTTATGGTACTGATGTCCTATTTCTTTGACATGTTGCCCACACCATCTTCAAGACAGTTACACTGCTTCAAATATTTCTTGTCCTTTAAATCTCTCTGACTTCTGTCAAATCTCTCCGATGTCCTCCTGTGCTTTAAAGAGCTCATGGGATTACACTGGGCCATCCAGATAATCCAGAATAATCTCACTATGTTGAGGTCACCAGATCTGTCACTTTAATTATATTTGTAACGTCTCTTTTGCCATGTAACATGATAAATTCGCAGGTGTTACACAGGGGACAAAGACCAGCGGGGCCAGAGTTTTGCCTATGACATAAAAATTTTAAAGATGACACAGATTAACATATCGCACAATGAGGTTCTACACTTTCAACATTCATGCACAATAAGCATGCCCTGCACATGTTATCTGGCCTCATAGAGAAACAGAAAAGCCTCTTCTAGTCTTTGCTTACACATTATATCACTTGGGATACATCATTTGGTCTTTCTGTGCCTCTTTATTTTTATCTTGAAATAGGAATAGTGCATATTACCATACCTAACTTGCTGAGCTGATGTAAACCTCACAAGGAATCAGTAAATAGTGGTAAACACAGTATTTCAGAATTCAATTCCTATTTCTTATTTCTCATCATGGAGACTAGACCCTGATTAGAACCACTGCTCTTGGAGTTTAAAAAAATTTAAAAAAGAAAATTAAAAAAAAGTCAATGGTTAGAAGAATATGTAGTTAGTATTATTTAACTCTAATGAACTTTAAAAATCTTATGGAAAATTCCATATGGTGTGTATAAGTGCAAATAGATAGAAAGAAAAAAATCAGATGAGAAATCTATTTCTTTTCATGTTTCATTTTGCCAAGAGATAATGCAGTCCTCGCTCTGGAATCTCATCTGTCACACTGTGCTCTATAAAGTGACAGGACACGATGTGACATGTTGATGAGACCCAACGTGACACAGGGCATGGTTTGTGGTCTGTGCTGGCATAGGTAATTAGGAAAACCCTGGAAAAGGGTAGTTTGAGAAGGATTTAATGAAGAATTATATGACAGATAAATAAAAAGTAAGAATGAGCATAGCTTTTTTAATAAAATAAAACATGCAGAATATTAGCTGGTCTTCCCCTGACCCTCAAATTTTATAATCATCTGTTTGGCATTTAACCTTCATATATGATTAAGATAGCAAACCTCATACCACAGCATTCCCCTGTAAGAGGAGAATATAGTGATATGAGGTAATTGAATTTTGTTCTGACCCTCTTTGGCCTCTGTGCAGAAGCAATTTGTGAATTATTTAGGAAAAAAGGAAAAGGATATTTGCCTCAAGAGAGAAATGCTGGGTGCAAAGAAGAATTTAGTTCAGTGGAGCTGTCTCTTAGAATACATCTGCTTTCCCAGCTTGAAATGAAAATCGAAATGGAAATTTCTATTCATCCTTATGCATTAACAAGATCCCTTCCTTTCACTGCCATGCTTCATATGTCCTAAACTAGACCAATGGCAGATCTAAAACTTTACAAATCATTCTGAAGCCTTTGTTATTAAAATGACAATCTATGACTGAACCAATGAAAGAAAGTAACCCCATTGTAAATAAATACAGCAAGCACAGTTGAGCTTCTTAGGCCAAAACTAAGGCAAATTAAGAGCAGTGTAGATGTTAATTGTAGCATTTCTGTTCCACTATACTTCTTTATATTTATACATTTTAAAAAAGAACTGCAGCTTATAAGGAAAAGAATAGTGGTGAAATGAATAAAAAATTATTTTTCTCGTCTCCTTTGGTTTTAAAGTTCTTTTTAATGTTGTGATTATATAACTTTCCTTGTGAAAGAATAAAAAATGCCGATATTATCATCGGGCTTTAAAATAAGTCACCAATATGTCTAAAGAACACTGTTCTCCAAAGATTACGAATACACTACTTTTTATAGCCATCGACAGTATTGGCATGTATGTGACAGCAAAACGGGCAGAATGAAAATGATTTAATAAAGAAATTTCAAACTAACACAAAAAAAATGAAATTGCAACCAGACTGTCACAGCCTTAGAGAGTTGAGAGGCCAGTATAAAACATTTTGTTTTATTTCTAAGGCTTTGATTGGCCTGCCAACATGCATTTGGGCTGTCACTCTGAGGACACTTCTAGTAGCACCGAAGTGGCAGGCAGCTCTTGATTGATGAGTGTTTGCATCCATTTTATTATTTGTTGCATATTTCTTCCCTGACATGTTTAACTAAAAAAAAAAAAAATCATATGATAACTTTTACAATTATGTGAGTCAACCTGCACCAGAATTCCATTTCAGTGTGGTTAACAGACTGCAGCAAAGACAAACACACAAACACAACAGGTTTCTCGGAGATAAGGAATATAATGTCAGTTCCATAACAACATTAATATATTCCTGTTGAAGAAAGGAGGAACAAAGAATTTAATAATACCAAAAATACAACGTTGTAAATAAATCAGACGTGGCTAAGAACTTTCTGAGATCCTTTCTTTGCTATCTTATTTTTTGTTGCATTTTTTTTGGGGGGGTAAAAGGTAAAGAACCTCAAGATTGAGACTTTAAATTACAACATTTGATTGTCTAAATATTAGCAAACAATGTTTAGAGACTACAGTGGCCTTGTAATCAAGGACTTAGCATTCTCATTTCATGAGCTTCTGTGGGTTTGTACAGGGTGAAAGCCGTGTAAGCCCGAGGTTGGCTCAGGGTGCGGGTTGGATACGCATATTGGCTTCTACTTGGTCTTTTATTGTGCCACCTGGCTGAATAAAAGGCATGCAAAATATATTCTCCTCTTAATTATTCTCCCCTTGATTTCTCTTCCCTATTATAAAGGAGCAGCTTTTGTGTGTGTTAGGGCTCTCTACGTTTCAGTTAAAAAGAAAGTAATTCAAACTGGCTTAAATGATACATGATATGGGGGGAGTTTTGCTTGTTTGTTCTGACTTTTATAACTAGAGGATCCAGGGGGTGGGCATAAATCAAGACTGACTTGCATTAGCTGCTCAGGGCATTGCCACATCTTCAGCCTGGCTTCTCTCCGAGCTGCAAAATGACTGCCACAGATTTACGCTTCACGTTCACCCACCTCAGAGACAGGAGTACAACACAGGCTAGCTTCTTTCTCAGAATCCACCGAAAGCTTAATTGTCCTAGTTGATTCAAAGATTCTCTCCTGAGCCAATATAAAGAGCATGGCTGATAATCAGCAAATACCAAACACAAAACAAAATTAATTTAAGAGAATTTTAAGGCTCATGAGTTAAGGATTAGTCTGTTGATGAGGGTGGTGAAGAAATTTTTGTGGAAATAGAATTAATTAGTATTAAAAGTTTTCCTGAAAGAAATTATAACTTTAAGAGAGACCAGAAATATAAGAAATAAGTGTGAGCAACTAGGAGGGGTGTGCATGTGTAATCATTCCTACTTCAGTACTTGTATGTCAGCTTCCGAGATGCACTTAAAAACAGCTTCCGTATCAAGCACTATTCTAAGTGCTGTGGTAAGCTCTTCATAAATATTATTTCATATGTTTAGAATTAGATATTATCATATTTATTTTGTAGATAAAGGGACTGGATTTCAGAGAGATTCAATAACTCTTCCAAGATCATTGATAGAAAGTGATGGAGGATAATTTGAATTCGTATCTTCCTTAAATTTTTCTGAGTATTATTGACACATAGTGTTACATTAGTTTCAGGTGCATGAAAAAGCGATTTGATATCTCTATACATTATGCAATGTTTACCGAAAGCGTAGCTACCATCTGTTAGCACACAATGCTATTATATTACCATTGACCCATATTCTGTATGTTTTGCCTTTTATTTTATTTTTTTAATAATAAATTTATTTTTATTGGTGTTCAATTTGCCAACATGCAGAATAACACCCAGTGCTCATCCCATCAAGTGCCCCCCTCAGTGCCCGCCACCCAGTCACCCCCACCCCCCACCCTCCTCCCCTTCCACCACCCCTAGTTCGTTTCCCAGAGTCAGGAGTCTCTCATGTTCTGTCTCCCTTTCTGATATTTCCCACACGTTTCTTCTCCCTTCCCCTCTATTCCCTTTCACTATTATTTATATTCCCCAAATGAATGAGACCATATAATGTTTGTCCTTTTCCGATTGACTTATTTCACTCAGCATAATATCCTCCAGTTGCTTCAACGTGGATGTTTTGCCTTTTATTCCTGTTATTTCTTCATCCCATAACTTAGATTCTGTTTCACCCATTCCCCTTTACCTATTTATCCATGTCCTATCGGTTTCCCTCTGGCAACCATCAGTTTGTTTTCTATATTTATAGGTCTGATTCTGCTTTTTGTTTGCTTCTTCATTTGTTTTGTTCTTTAAATTCCATATATGAATGAAATCATATGGTATTTATCTTTCTCACTCTGACTTATTCCACTTAGTATAATAACCTCCAGGTCCATCCATGTTGTTGCAAATGGCAAGATCTCATCCTTTTTGACTGAGTAATATTCCACTGTGCATGCATGCACATGAGTGCAGAGATATATAATATATATAATATAATCTTCCTTATACACTCATATATTGATGGACATTTAGGTTGCCTTCATAATTTGGATATTGTAAATATTGTAAATAATGCTGCAATAAACATAGGGGTGCACATTTCTTCTTCATTAAGTATTTTCATTTTCTTTGGGTAAATATCCAGAGTAGAATTACTGGATCATATGATATTTCTTTTTTTTTTTTAAGATTTTATTTATTTATTCATGAGACTCAGAGAGAGAAAGAGAGAGAGAGAGGTAGAGACACAGGCAGAGGGAGAAGCAGGCTCCATTCAGGGAGCAAAATGTGGGACTCGATCCTGGGTCTCCAGGATCACACCCTGGGCTGAAGGCAGCGCTAAACCTCTGAGCCATCCGGGCTGCCCGATACTGCTATATTTTTATTATTATTTTTTTCAATATTTCCTGTTTATCTTCTAATTTCAAAGTTTCTGATCCTAACAACTATATTATTGTTATACCTATATTTCTTTTGGTTTATAGGTCAATCTCTTACTATATGTGAACTTCCCAAGGGCAGGGATTTTTTTGCTTCTTTCACTATCAAGACTTCAGTGCCTAAAATAGAATCTGGCTTTTGGTAGATGCTTAGTTAATATTTAAACAGTGTTGCATAAAGGGTTAACTATATCCCTTTGGCTAGAAAAAATGATATTTGATGATTGGTTTGGGGGAATCATGAAGTTCATTGCTATATAAGACTAGAGGAATAGAATTTACCATAGGAAAATAAAATAACTACAATGTCTGCAATGTCTGTGGGTTATCCTTGAGAAAACAATTCTGGATTTGAAATTTGACACCAGTTTTTATTAGCTCTATAACTTAAATATAATTTTTTTGCCTGTTTCCTCACTTTAAGAATTATAATTTACAGTATACGTTATATTGTTCTAGTATGTGTCACGGAGATGATTAGATATAAGGTCACATATTAAGACAGTCATCATGCTTTCTGCTGAAAGTAAGCACTCACTTAATATTAAATATTTTTATTATTATTACCCTCTTTTATTTCAACATCATCATCACCTTCATCACCATCATCACCAGGTCTCAAAGTGGCTTATTTATATATATCCTGAGGGATACTATCATTATGATCTGTTTTAAAGTGTAAGATGGTCCTTAATGGCATCAATAAATCTGTTTCAATTGGGTAAGTATGCCTGAGAAGAATATTTGGACTTATTTGTCCTAAATCAGAAACTCCCTAGAGACTGTCCTCATCAGAAGTCATTTAAAATTCTATCTAATGAGGGCTTTGCCAGTAGCAACACAAAGAACTTAAAGGATGCCTTTGATATCGAAACAGAATATTTTTCATTCTGACTTAGTAGACCCAGGTAGCTGAAATAAATTACCCAATTTTTCAGTTTCTGGAAAGGTAGAATTTAGGAATTCTGTAAAATACATTTTAGCTCTGAAGACTTAATTAAATTTTATTCCCACTCTGTAAGACTGATCTTAAATTCACCTCTATTTTAGAAAACTGTTTTTAATCACTTTTCATCCACTGAAATGTTAATGCTCACACCTGACATTTGTAGCTATTTATCACACAGAATCTGACAGTATTAGTTGTTGTTTAATGTGTATTAGACTTGCTTTTCTAAAAATTTTTGATCATTGCATATTCTCATGGTGACAGCATCTTCCAACCTTAAAAACTCACAATATAATTAATGTGTATACACACACATACACACAGAGTACTTAGAAATTCTTTTAAAACACAAACCTCATATAACATATAATTTTTTTGCCATGAAGAAAAGTCTAAATTTCAAAGCATTAAGTCATTTATTCAAAGTTACTCATCTAATAGGTGACAGACCCCAGATTTCTACTCGAGAACATCTTTACACTTCTAATGGGGTACTTTGGGTTCTTTTCTAATATAAATATTGCTGCCGTATATGTATATACTTGCAGACTTGGCAGATTTATGAAAGCAGGTGCTTTTTCTTCATTTCTTTATGCCTCTCAGAATGTTCAATGTATTTCTCAGAATACACATAGTGGCTATAAAAAAAGTATGCTTAATTGATAAGAAAGGAAACTCAGAAGCATGTACAAAGGCTGTGGGTTGGAATGATGTCCTGTCTTCTATAGACATTTTCAACTAATAGCTTTAGACAAGGCTGAAATACAGCTTCTCAGTTTATAGAACACTAGAAATGGCACACTCAAATCTGGATAATTTGGTCACAGTTTATTTAAAAAATAGTAATCACAGTAAAGTGATGGGATGTAGAGAAACTGTGAGGAATAGTGTAGGGATCTGAGAGTTGTCTCCATCCTCAGGCTTGAAGAACCTGGAAGGAAAGAAAATCTGTAAAGCAGACCCTTAGTCAACTGGAGTCCTTTTATAAGAGGGAAACATGGGAAGAAGGAATCCGACACCACTCTCCTTCTTTTCTGCCCAAATCTTTCCTTTTTTAAGATTTATTCATTTATTTATGAGAGACACAGAGGCAGAGATATAGGCAGAAGGAGAAGCCGGCTCCCTGTGGGAAGCCCGATGTGGGACTCGATCCCAGGATCCCAGGATCACCTGAGCCAAAGACAGATGCTCATCCACTGAGCCACCCAGGTGCCCTCTTACCCCAATCTTTTGACGTGGAAGAGCAGTCTATTTTTATGGTCTTTGGAGGCTGATCTAGAGAAGTAGAGGGGATGAGGAGGTGTGGAGAATAGATCTGGATTACAACAAAGATATTAAAAACACACTGATCTTTCTGTGTAGTTGTGAGAAATAATAAAATCATGTATGTAAATGTGCCTGGTAAACTGAAATGAATAAAAGTATGCTTTATTTTGTGTTACATGAAGGCTTATTAAATAATTATTATTTAATTTAACGAGAGTATAATTATTTTTCTTAAAAAATACAGATCTGTAACTTGTCCAGCTAAAGAACAAAATATTAGTTTTATTTCTATTACATTTTCTAGGGAAATATGGTGGTTCAGAATATCTCAACTATTTTTTTTTTAAGTTGCTAAGTGAACTAACCTTATAGCTAATAAAAAAAAAATCACACAAAAATAAAAATTGCGTTTGGGCTGCAAATGTCATCAGCTGTTTCCGTCTTCAAGTCCTCTGCATCTACTTTAATAATCCTTTTAATGAAGCAAACTCTTTTCTCTAAAACTCAGATAAATAAGAAAAGTAAGTGAAATGATTCAGAATTTTACACTTAAAAGAAATTGAAGATGATTAAGTCCTCCATTTTCTATCTACACATGATAGAAGTAAAGTTCAGAAACACAAAGTAACTTGTCCAGGGTCATGGAACTCCCAGTTGGGATTGAATATGAAAGTTCTGACTTCCAACATGGGGCTCTTTGTGTTATTCTATCCTCATTTAGCTAAACTCACTGATGAGTGCTAACTTATTTAGGCAACTTCTGATTTTTTTCCTGACTTTTTTCTCAGTGTTTTTATTATTCTGAACATTTTTTATAACATATAGAATATGAGAGTAGTGTATCATTCCAGTGACCCTCAGAACTGGCTCATTTGACAATATAAGCAATTACTATGTACCAGTCTCTGTTCTAAACAGTTCACATGTGTTGGCTCAATTAATGTTTGTACATGTCTGGCAGATAGGTATTATTATTTATTTTATCATACAAATGATAACAATAGGGACTCAAATAAATTAAGTAAATTTCTCAAGGTGGTTATATAGTTACATAGTGACAAAACTAAGGCTTAAAACTATACTGTCTGACTGAAAAATCCAAGTTCCATACTGTACTTCCTTGCAATCTAAGAGCTGTGTGTATACTACTATGTCAGTCATAAGATTCTATAATAGCTAGTTATTTGTGTACATGTGCCATTTTTTTTTTTCTGCTAGATTTTTAGCCCCACGGAGAAAGAAGCCGTATTTCATGTACCTGAGGCTTACCAAAAGTATCTATCTTCATGTTTTGGAAGTGATTACTTTAGAGACAAATTAAGGAATAAATGACCATCTCTTTGTATACATTTGTAACTAAAGAAAACATACAAATTATATCAAATATAAGGAATGAACCAAACACACTGAGCAAAATTTGCAAATACATTGTGTAATAGAAAATGTAGGCTCTTATAGTAATGCAGGATGAGCTTAATGCTCAAAGAATAATCCTGTTCTATTGTTAAATCAAATAGGATGTCTAATTAGCTAAGCATAGATTTTTCTTTCTTTTTTCCTCCCCCAGAAACCCATTCAATTTTTAAAATATTCAAAATTCCTAAACGAAACAATTTTAATCATCTATCTGTAAGTTGGTAGCACTATAGGAAATTGACAGCCTGGCATCAGAGTTAAACACCCTTTTAATTCTTCTTACTCCTAATTTGTATCATTAGCGTATCTTAGTCTGTCAAAGTAATCAAAGCCATCAGTGGGGGAGAAAAGGTGACTTGTACGTACGGGTATCATGTATTTATTAATATGATTATTTAAATCATTTAGTTGGAGAGAGGCTTATTTGTAATGAGTACAGTTGCTGACCATGTATATATTAGCGTCTTTCTACAATGGCAAAGGTCCCACTCGGAAGTAAGCAAGCTGTGACTAGCATCAAGGATTGATAATACAGCTCTGAGTAATGTGTGCTCACGCACTATGAGGGCATACATGTGTGGCCTTTGTGTAAGGCATAAGCAAACTGGTAAAATCAAATCAAAGACATCTGGGATAACATCTCTTATTTCATTATTCTCCAATTAGAATAATATGAAACCTTGTGGGCATGTTATCTGGAATGAAAAACCAAATTTCACCCCGAGTTTGCACACATGGTGCACCTTAATTATTGACAAGAAATGTTTCTCTCTTGTCAATAAGTCTCTTTCTCAGCCCATTGCCTGCCAGGAGCTGCTATGTGGGGCTGCAGAAGATCTTCCTCTGTAGCACCAGGTGGACGATTGGGAACGTCTACCTGCCTTACTCCTGGCTTCTCACAGCACGTGTGTGCTCTGATGCTACAACTGCAAATCTTCTGATACACACCAAACTGAGTTTGGTCAGTGCCAGTTGCCAGAATTGTAAACGTGATTTGAGGAAACTAACATTTGCATTTGGTCTTCAGTATGGACTCCTTTTTCCTCTTTCTCTTGACCATTGCCTGACTCTCAGTAAAAGAAAATACACATGAGCATGCACATGTGCATCAGCTATACATATGAAAATATATAGTCGCATCCATAGATGAGAAACACACTTAGCCATTCAGAATTCCCTAGGAGGAAGAGCACAACTTAATAGAATGCAGTGTTTTATTTTTAGTTTTGAGAAAGTATTCATTAAGGGTAAAACAGGAAAGACGATCAAAGCACATGAAAGAGAAACTGCATTCTTTGTACTTTCCTTGTTGTCTTGAATGAAATTTAGTCCTCTTCACCTCTTGCCCCACTGGATTCACTAACCTCCAGTTTTCTTCTCCCTATTGTGCTAAACTCAAAAAAGTGCCTAGAAACCAAAGAATAAGGTTGCCTGTGACTTATGTATGTTTGGAATAGGGAATTACCATACCTAAGCTTTTTCAGATACTTTTGAATTATTTTTACCCCCTCAAGGAAATGGAATCTATTTTTTTTTCCTTGTTTCTTCCCCATCCCACTTTCACTCGCCTTTGTCGGTTTAGATGTTCTCTGAAATAGGTACTGTGAAAACACTGGGTGGCAGTCCCTCTCCCTCCCAGCCACTAACACCGGAATGGATTGTCATCACCAGTGCTCCAGCTATATAGCATTGCATTATTTCCCTGTGTTTGCTTGCTGCACTGAAGCTCTAAATTCTGCAGAAGCCCAGCAGTTCAGTAGAGACAGGGCAATGCAGAGCAGCAGAAATAACAGCTTTTCCACAAAGCATGTGTCACAAAGCAAAACCATGAGATTTCCGAGGTCAGCCAAAAACACGAAAGCTGGAAGTGAAAAATGTCCTGTTCAGTGATCCAGTCAATGGGATTAAATCACAAAACTCCCAACAGTTGTTTTCAGTAATCTCACCCGTGATGTTCTGAGTACAGATCACATCCGTACTTGTGATCCGGTTCTTTTTCTGCCTTCCACTTCTAGTCTATGTACCGTCATCATTTATATGAGTTTCCTGCAATGAAAGCATCTATAAGCTCTAGCATCCGGAGTCTTATGCCATACTCTGTTTCGTTCCTTTTACTCTCCAAACGCACCCTTCCCCTCATCTCATTCAAGACATGACTTTGTGTTATGGAGCTCCAAAGTAGCACAGGACAGCTTGCCCTCTGGGGCCCTGCAGTACCCCAGCACAGGACTTACCAGTCAGCTCCTTCTGAACTCCTGAGCGCTGCTGGATGGAAAATATAGATTTTTTTCGATTAGCTTTAGAGATTTAAAAATATGACAATGCAAGACATTCAGAAAGTAATTACATAGTCATTGTGTGACGGTATAAATATTGTAAGCAAAAAAAAAATTCCATATGGTATATCTAAGATATTTAAACTAAAATAATCCAAACCATTTAAAGAGCCTGAGTTTCCATCAGGAAGAAGCAGGTGGTTTAACCAGATGTCATGAGAATTGTACCTAAATGGAAGTTAGCCGTATCTGTATCTTTATCTACATGTAGTCTTTTTTATTGTTGATGCTATACCACTAATCACCTAAAACTCAAAATAAGTAAACAGATAAACAGAGTGAATAAATACTTTCAAAACTGCAAAGGTAATTTTTCTTGGCAACAAGTTCACCACAAAATACTCTATGTCCCTTAGAAGTACATTTTTCTTTATTATCAACTGCCCATAAAGAGTTAATAGGAGTCAGATTTCTTCAATGTTGATTATTGCAAAGTTAAGTTAAACAAGTTAATTAGTAATTTAAAATATAGCCTCCAAAATCGTGCATAAGAGTCAGAAAAGGGTTGTAAGAATTTATCATTCAAGTAATTTTTCAAACAATAAGAATTTATTAATAATTCCTCTTTTAACAAACAGTGCTTGAGTTTCTTCTATACGGTAGATTTTGTTATGATTTTCTGGAGATTTAGCATTGCACAAAATAGATGAAGCCGTGCTCATAGGGCGTATACCTCATATATCAAGCATCTGTCTTCAATTCCACATTAAAAGGTGAGGTAACCATTTCTTATATATCATTAAATTATCTAGTGCCTTATCTTAGTCATTTAAGATGCTCAAATTTTGTTATTAAAGTAAATTAATCACTAACGCCTTTGACAACAGGATGCTTGCTTGTAAAAAAGCAATGTGCCTGCATGTAAAATGATCAGCCAAAAGATTTTTTTAAATGCATACTTAATTATAAAGAAAAATTACATTAAAGTCTGTATTGTAATGTTAATTATAATATGTGGCATTTTGATAGCACGTTTCTAGAGGCACTAATAGTTTGCTTACTCTTCAGCCTACAATTTAATTTAAATATTTATAATAATAACACAGAAATGATAACATTTTACTTTTACCAGAAATTCAATATTAAAGTTTTTATATATAAAATGGAAAATCTTGCCCATGTGACTCATACATTGTGCCTGTGACTTTAATGCCTTTAACAAGACAGCCTAATGGCCCATTATTGTTTTTAACATGCCACCTTAAAATAACCTTTCGGCAAATTTTCTGACATATTTTATCTTAGCCTCCATTTATTTCATTTATATTGACCCTGGTCCCTTTAAAATAGCTGGTTTTTGAGAAACATTGGAGTAAGCACAGCATTTCTGCAAAGACTTTCGGATTCTTCCAGTAATTCCACGTTGACGTTGCTTAGTTTTATGGGTAGCAATCTGCTCTTCTTTTGGAATCTGTCAGGATCAGAAAAATACACATTAATCATTTACTATAGAAGCCTGTACAGCTCCAAATGTCCCCTATTTCAAGATGACAATTGGACACTTATCAGGAATTACCCATATCCTTACAAGTGAGTAGTTGGCTGTGCTGTGCAAATCGTGGACTGGAAGTCCTCATCAGGTGGTGTTCTTAGAGACCCTAGGATGGACGTCTATAGATTGTCATGTGAATTCATGACTGGCATAAAAATGTTCTTTATTTACTGATGTACTATATTTACTGATGTACTGTAGTGACTGTTTCACTTCCAAACTGAATCTGAACCTTGATGCAGCTCCAAAGGGGCAAGGCAGCTACTAAAGGACCTTTGAGTCAGGTGCAATACCACCATCAAAAGCCCTCTTCAGGCTGGCGTTGGGCCTAATAGTAGAGGAGGCTGGGAAGACCGTGGTTCTAAACTGGACAAGCAGTGTTGTAGGGATTCAGGGAGAGAGTTAGTTTCTCCCTCGCAGATGTGAAAACACCTCTTTGACTGTTTGACATTGTGTGAAGATGTGTGGTCCCCAGAAATCATTAAACAGAAGCCTTGTAGAATAATTTTCACCAACGGAATGTCTTTACATTTTTGTTATTTTTGAGATTCTTACCTTCTCTAACATTCTGGCCTAGGCTCCTAGTCTTTTAATTCCTCTTCCCATCTCTAGCAGGTTGTATCCTCAATTGGGGCAGTGTTGGGGGAGAGGGGGACAACCCTCCCACATAGCTCTTGGAAATGCAAAACTCAGAGTCAGCTAGAATGCAAATGTTACTTTTCTAAAATATATGATAACTGAATCACTCTTTTTTAGCATATAAGTCAGGCAAAACACTCTAGAGAAATATATATGTTATTTCCTACTTAATCCTAGATCATTCTGTCTCTGAAAATATACAATTTTTAATATTTTGACTCATGCTATCTCCAAGATTACTGGGTTATTTATAGTGTTACTCCTACCCTCATGTCCACCTATATTTTCAGTTTGAAAGAGAAAAAAAAGAGACTTAATACATCCATTCATGCCTATTCATTTCTTTGTATCTTTTCACATTTTATTCACATCTATTTCATTCTCTTCAATATCAAGAGTTTAAAACTGGAAAGTAAAGATTTAATAAATAGTAAAAGATGAATTATAATATGAGTGGAAATCAAGCATTGAATTAAAATATTAAATTAAAAAATCTCAAACACATGAATATTTTTGTAATGCAAATTCAATATTGTCAGACATGCACATAGATAAGGTGTGAGAGATAAAATGAAAAAAGTTATGAAAGACATTGAAACTTGTGTCCTTAAAAATTTCTTTGGATAAACTTCACATAATCTTTTCAATGAAAACAATCAGAGAGTAATTTAAATGTTATATACAATGAGGATATGTAATTCCAGTCCATGCTCGGTCTCCAGATGTTGCTGAATAAATGAATGAGTGGATGAGTCAGCAAGTCAATAAATGAATGAATAAATATATACATACATACATACATATATACATACAGGAATAGTTCAGGAAAGGTTGCTGCTGTTTGGATTTCATGAAAAATCAAATCTGGCCCTTTAATGAAAGAAATCTGAAAAATAGGAAGAGCAGGGTTCTATATTAACATTCAACATGTGGAGCTGAGAGTATGGAGGGCATCTTTAGCAACTGAGGTTAGAAAAAGAGGGGAACATTTTTAAAAAATTATGTAAGTGATGTATTGAAAGTGATTTTTGAGGAAGATCAATCTGGCAAAGTAGGAATACAAATTAGTAGGAAACTTTCTACCCAATAACTTGATAAAACATATTAAAACCCTGAATTTGAATATTTAGTATTTATCTGGCCATCCAAATTTAAAAATTTACCTTGAGATAGCTGAAGATACATAAAAGTGTATGACTAATGGGGTGCCTGGCTGGTTCAGGCGGTAGAGCATACAACTCTTGATTTCAGGGTCATGAGTTCAAGTCCCATGTTGGACATAGAGCTTACTTGCTTAAAAAGGAGAGTATATGACTATTGATATTCATTTTAGTATTGGTTTTAAAGATAAAAGAAAGAGAGAATGGAACAAACCAAATAGTTAAAACAGGCTTATAGGTTAAAAAAATATATCCATAAAGTGTGCAAATAATTTCTGATGTGGAAAAATTGCCCAGACTATACTTATTGAAGAAAAAAGAAGTTATGGAAAGATTTTATTATATAATCCATATATTAAAAATATATATTTCTGCTTTTGGGTTTTTCCTGAATCTTTTTATAATATGCAATATGACCTTTTATGGTATTCCATGGTTTCCTTGCTTTGAATCTACATTTTTAAGGTTCTCACATCTATGTGTATGTATCTATCTATCCATCTAAATTTACCTATTAACTCCAGTTAAGAAGACCTCATCCTTAAATACAGATTTCTTGGGATACCTAAGTGGCTCAGTTGGTTAAACATCTGACTTTTGATTTCGGCTCAGGTCATGACCTCAGCATCATAAGATCAAGTCCCTTATCAGACTCCACAGTCAGCATGTAGCCTGCTTGGGTTTCCTTCTCTCCACCTCCTTCTGCTCCTATCACTGCTCACACATTCTCTCTTAAAAAAAAAAAAAAAAAAAAAAAGCAAGCAAGCTAACAAATTGGTCTTTCTCCACTTGGCAATGCTACTCTTTTGCCTTGGCTATGATGACCTATTCACTGGGACTGTTAAGGTACTATTAAAGTCATCCTTGATCTTCCAGGCCACGCATGACCTCAAAAATTCTAAGGCACTGTGACCATGAGAAAATCCTGATGCCCATATCAATACCACATCGATTTGATTCTCCATCTCCTCCCTTCTTAGCTCTGGTCTGAAGGAACTAAATTGTGCTATCTGAACCCCAGACTCTTCATCCTTAAAATGGGGCCATTACGTGTGAATGAATGAATTCACAAGAGTGTTTTATAGATGACATATGCAGACCACCTAGATTAATGTGCCCAACTCAGGGGAAGGGCTCTAGACATAAGAGCTCTTTCTCTAGGTTTTATGTTTATATGATATTTCCCTGATTGTACTGAATAGATTTTTTTAAAGATTTTATTTATTTATTCATGAGACACACACACACAGAGGCAGAGACACAGGCAGAGGGAGAAGCAGGCTCCATGCAGGAAGCCTGATGTAGGACTCGATCCCAGGACTCCAGCATCACACCCTGAGCCAAAGGCAGACGCTCAACTGCTGAGCCACCCAGGTGTCCCACGTTGAATAGTTTTTAAGGGAGAATAAGTTGGAATCATTTTATCCCTTGTAATATGATAATGCACCATGCATCTTGCAGTAATTTAATGAATATTTGTGGACAGTGTGACTATAAATTCACCATAATAGAAATTTGAAACAACTTTTTAAAATACCTTTTTTGGGAGACAAATGTAAAATGGAAGTATTTCCAAGAATACACACTGTTTTCTCTTTCCAGATGCCTGTATCTCTCTAAGATAACAGGAAAATGTTCACTAATGCAATGGGAAAAGGAAAACAGTAATCTTGGTGAAGTATACATTGATGATTTTCTAGTTGGTCACCTACTAACTCAGGAGATAGAACCACAGAAGAGGCAAAGATAAGGCTCAGAAAATTTGAGAGAACTCAGCAAAGGAGGTTATGGAGTTTATCAAAATTATAAAAATAGCTTACTTTTTAAGAGATGTGATTTCTTTTGAGGAATGTTTTTTCTTATTAATGAAATGTATTGGTTTTGTTAATTTGCTAATAATTGTCTTCTTGGTCAGGGAGAGATATTGTTGGGGACAGTATGATGGGGGCTTTGATCGCCTCAGCTATTTCCTTTACGGCAAGCAAGCAGTCAAAAGAGCAAACAAACAAAAATCCTTGAGAGAAAGGAAACAAGATTTGTCTACTGAATTTCCTATTAATTACACAAGAGATAGGGACATTTCAGTAAAAGCAGACAAAGTGTGACCTTGTAAATTTATTTTTTAGGTTAAGAGTCAATATAATGTAATACTCTGATTATCCCCAAAGTAAAAAAAAAAATTGTCACTTGTTTTAGGCATTTACTTGGCATAAACAAAGACATTTACCTGGCTTAAAGGGGCTAATGGCAGTAGAGACTAGAACATGTTTTGTTGGAGTGAATATAAGCATATTCGAAAAAAAATTGCTCAAGTCATTTGAAAAATGCACTACAAACTAAATTGGAAAATAATTGCAAGGCCTGGCTTCCACATTTAATCAGGTGGCAGCTATGGGCTCTTAGCTAACAGACTATAAATGAATTCTGTAACATTATTAGTAATTGTAGCATCACATTTCACAAAACAAGCTAAAAATAATGGCAATGTGTAAATCTCATTGCCATAAGGTCCCCACTGCTGAGCCGTTTATTTTGCATCATATCCTCACCAAAATAATAATAATAATAAAAAAAGATCAATAGAACTGTCACTGAGTCATGGACAGTTCTTAACTGTTCCCTTCCGACAGATGCGGCACCTGCTGTAGTTCCTGGTTTTGCACTCTTGCTTGCCTCCAGAGTGATGGTATTTACTAGCAATCGTAGGAACAGAGCAGGGTATGACTCAGTGTCACAGAGGCCAATGTATCATGCCCCCTGTAGGTAAGGAGAACTGCCAACAATGGACAGATTGTGAAACTGAAACAAGAACACAGAAACTGTGTAGGAGGAGGAGGAAGAAGAAATGAGAAGAAGAAGGAGAAAGTGGCAGATGTAATTTTTTTTTTTTTTTTCGTTTTTTCCTCAGTGGTTCAGGGTCTTGATAAAGAACTAATGATTGGAGTGACTTAGCCATGCTTTTTAAAAGACAATGTTTAAAGACCCATCTCTGGCTAGAAGGCCAAAAGATATTACTTTGAATCCTGGAATAAGGAAAGTGTCATTATTTTCCACTTATATTTCTTTTTCTCCCCCACCACCCCCATACCGCACCACCTCCATCCCTTCTACTTCCCTTCCTCCTCTTCTCCTTCCCTTCTTCCTTCCTTTTTCAAAGTACACAATCACTGAAACAACTTTTAGATAAATATTTCTGATAGGAAGAAAATGTTTCTGTGTGTGTGTATATGTGTGTGTGGGGACATTGTTATAATGTAACATTTTGCTGTTTCCTTGGCTTATTTTAATTCCTTCTCCTGATTTTTTTTTATTTTGCCAGAAATGTATTTATTTTTATTTAGATATAATAATTTAAATTCTCAAAACTTATGTGACCACATCAGCATATGATACTTTTTCATCTTAATATTTAAGATTTAATTTAAATGTTCTTATATGTACCTAGGAAAAATGAAAATAGTGACTACAATCAACATTTTCTTGGAGTAACTAAAATAACGTGTGTTCGGTGGGAACAGCACAAATTCAGCCTTTTGACAATGGAAGAAAAAATTGGTTCACCCTCTTTTACTAAAGCAAAATTGTGTTACGGCATACCATTTGTAAAACAACAGCAAAACCTGAATCTTTAATATAAATACTCGCAAGAATTGTTTTGTTTCTTGGGTCTGGATTACATAAATCTAAATTATAAAATGATTTGATGCATAAAATACTTAGCAAGTTATTGTGCTTTAGAAAGAAATCATTTGAAGTAGTGCTATTTTCAAAGAATCTTTCCGTCTACAATATATCAAGGATGTGAAAATGACTTTATATGTTAGAAAATTGGCCTTTAACGAGAAAAAATTTTAGACAATTTTAAGTGCAAAGCTATTAACTGGCTGATTTCTGATCCCTGACACAGGATGTCATCCTCAACCCAGTGCCTGGCTGTTCAGCATCCTGTGGGAACCACCGGCTTCCGAAGATTTCTCTTTACAAATAACAATCAGTTTAGATAGAGGAGACACAAGGAGAGCCAGTTAAATCTTTCACATCATTACCAGCCTCATTGTTTTGCAAATCAGTAGCATAAAGTAGAACACGTGCATGAATCCTCTTACAGGTTCCTGAATGCTAGGGATTTCAAATACGTGAATCCTGTTGATTAGCAGCAAATGAGTAAGCCGAATGATAAATCATTACCTTTATCAGCCAGGTAGCTAGCTTAAATTAAAGATTGCAGGTTATAGTTTGAATTCATCAAGACTTGTCCATCTGAAACGACGAGGCTTACCCCTAGCCATATGTCAGGCCGTCATTATTGTGAAGTCTGCCACTAGCTCACTTGAATAGCTCAAAACAGCATTTTGAAAGTATCCTATTTATAGTAGAGATATGTAGAGTAATCCAAAACACTGTCTGCTTTAACATGCTAACCCTCTCTTGGCAAGCAAATCTTCTCAGGAGACTCCAATTTCTGAAATGATCAGGTCCCAAAGCTGAGTGCCACAACAATGGGATAAAAAGTGATTTATCTGTGTTTTAACTGGCTGTTCGCCACCCCCCCCTCCTTGTAATTTGCTTTTACAAATGCGATTATTCATTTTCTTCAGTAGGTGACTTAGTTGATCATATTGCACTTATAGGTATTTAATATTCATTTTCTTGTAATGATTTTTCAGTACTATTTCCCACAAATGTCAAAATCCCGAGTTGTTTATTTGAATCCTGCGTTATCCCTCTAACAATGAGAGGCTCTAATTATACAGTGCAGTGAACTAGGAAGCAGAGAGAGAGCTTGCATCCCTAATATTACTACTAACATCGAGACATATGATGAATACTAGTAACCTCTTTACAACACATTCCCTACTTTCTGGTGTTTGGATACAGATTGTTATTTTACTTTTAGAGGGGTTACAGCAAGCTCTGGAGTTAGAAGCTCCTTAACCTTGTTTGTACTCTCTGTTCACATTGAATTTCATCTCTATAAGCAGAGAACTCACCTGAAGCTTATTACCCTGTAGGTAGGGGTGAAGACAACAGTTCCCTCACTCAACTAAAATAAGCAGCAGAGAAAACAGAGTTGGCATTGATCCTCACCCTCAATCATTCATGTGGGTGGTGCAATGCCACTCCACTCTCAAACACTTGTTTGTTATACATATCTAAACAATATTAGTTATAGGGAGCACACAAGGAAAAAAAATTTTCCCCTCCTACTCCCCATCTGTTGTGGAAAACACACAAGTTTTTCCACCACGGGTTTAGAACAACCTCATGTCCTTGGAGCACAGATTCAGGTTGTATTGTAATAGCAGTGTGAACCTTCCTCCCACTCCTCAACCCACAAACCTATTTTTAAGGCTGCATATTGAGAATAGCCTTCACCGTGATGCTGTTGGAACAGAAGCAACCATGTTAAACAGCAATGGCGTGAGACTGACTAATCATTGTGAAATGACCAGCTGGGTGGCTCACTAGCTCCTCTGCAGAGCAGTAGTGACTGTAAGCCTTGCCTGGCATCTATGGATTGGGATACCTTCACTAATCTCTCAAAAAAGGTAAATGGTATAAAACTACTCTTCATCAAGGCAGAGCCTAATTATCCTTTTAAAAAAAATAATTTAGCACATTTAGTATTTTCACAAAATATTTGCTGATTTTTTAATTAAATATTTAAATGCAATGTCTACATGAGTTGTTAACGTATTGCTTCATCCATGGATTCAATGATTAGAAAATACATATGAGGGATAAAAATGACTTAAAAGATATAGACATAACTAAAGAAGAACACTGAAGAAATAGCTGATTTGGCAACAAAGCTGAATTAAAACTCAGAATAACTCTCTCTCTCCTGAATAGCACAAGTGATGGGACATATAAGAAAAATTAGATGGAGATACCTGATTACAGAGCTATGAATCCAAAGGCCTAGGTTCTATTCTTGGCTTGATTACAGGTAATTTGTAGAGTCTTTTCTAAATTATTTTTAACCATTTCTCCTAATATTAAAATAGTCAACATTCATTTAACTGCTACACTTCTAATTTCAAAATAACATTTATTAGCAACCAATTCTATGGAATGTTCAGAAAACAAGATGCATATAGTCCCTATAGATCTTACAACATATTTGGTTTCAAACATATTTTTAGTATCACTCAAGAATTAAAAAAAAATGATAATGACTGAGCTAAAACAAGGGAACCTAACATATAACAGCCAATAATGTGTGGCTTATGTTATTGTTAATAATTTTACCTCAAGATTTATTCAATAATGAATTTTTATATAGTCAAAAAGTGACAGGGTTCTACATATAATGTTATTTATGATTGAATTTTTTAAAAGATTTTATTTATTTATTTGAGAGAGAGAGAGGGCAGGAATGAGGAATGAGGTGAGGCACACAAGGAGAGGAAGAGGGACAAATAGACTCCCAGCTGAATGCAGAACCACATGGGGATTGATCCTGGGATCCCAGATCATGATGATGCTTAACCAACTGAGCCCCTGCAGGCAACCCTACAATGATTATTTTTTTATGAAACTTAAATTTCGTTGTTAAATACATGATAAATAAGAATGAGTACATAGCACTTCCTACTGATTTCCCTGAAATCAAAGACTTGAAAAGAATGGAGACTTGATTCTGTTGTACATAATATCAGCTTATTTAAATATTAAGTGGAAAGAAAGCACACTTCATTCTTTCATAGGCTAACCTAGTGGTGAAATCTTAAGTTCTGAAGAGAGAATGAGAATGATAATTGTTTTATTTTTTCAAGATAGCTGTTATATGAAAAACTAACTCTCCATAACTAACTTTATGCTTCCAATTAAGCTTCTTAAATCTTACCTATTGATAACTAACTTTTCATAAATATCCTTTTATAATTAATTTATCATAACCAACCCTTCATACCTCAAATATATGGTCATTACTTTTTGTTAAGGATTCTTTTATTTATTTTAGAGACAGAGAGCATGTTGGGGACAGGAGTTGGGGGGCAGAGAGAAAGGGAGAGAATCTGAAGCAGACTCCCTGCTGAGTGTGGAGCCCAACTTGGGGCTCAATCTTTCAACCTTGAGATCATGACATGATCCCAAATCAAGAGTTGGATGCTCAACTGACTGAGCCACCCAAGTGCCTCGTCATTACCTTTTATATCTGCTAACATCCTTCCACTGCTTGGTATTTACACATAGTACTCATTGGTGAACCTGCTGACTGGTTGGTGCTTTCCTTCTGCCACTCTACAATGAGTAGAATCCTCTCTTTGTAGCTGTGTCTCTAAAGAAGATTTGAATTTTTACCTTATATGTCTCTCAGAATACTACTATAAGACAATAGTGAGAACAATGGAAACCAACTCACTTGAACAAAAATCAGTATATATTAATATAGTAATTGATTATATATATCAGAATAACTTGAGGATCTTTTCTTTGTATTTATAGAGAACTAAATTTATTTGAAACAAAAAAAGTATTAGTTGTAAAAAATTAAATGGAGAAATAAATGGAAATCAACATGAACTAAAGTAGTAGACTTGATATAAAATTTTTAAAAAAATGATAAGTAAAAATGAAATTATTCAATGATGAGCTTTTTTTAATCCAAAGTTAGAATGGGGATAGCTAATATCCCAATGTCATTCATCTCTTTTATTCTTTTACCATATCAGTGAGGAATAGGGGCCAATTCTCAGTAATACTTTGGATACTTAGAAACCCTAGTGGTTTACTTGAGTTTACACTATATAAACTTACGTACTCCCAGAGAACTTGTAATGCCGATGGCGTTTATCAGGTATTGTTTGTAAAGGATATGAATAATAATAGTCCATCTGCTATATTCCCTTTTCAGCAGAGGAATCATACAAATTAATGTTGGCCTGGATGTAATCCATTTAGGATGACTCATGAGAGTCATAAAAATGAGATATCTCTCTTTAAAAAAATTTCCCTAGCAAGTATTTGTCCACTAATTATTTTTCCTGCTTCTTTTTGTAAAGTCCATATTAACGTTCTTTAACTCAGTCAAGTATTTTATGACTATCTGGGAAAAATACCCAATATTGACAGGACCACCACAGTCAACAGTGATGTTAAATTTATATTTGCAAAGATCTAAGCTCATACTGTGATACTTATGAGAGAAGGAAAAAAGAGAATATATGAAGATGCATCAAGTATCACAATATAAGAAAATGAAAACTAATATTTATCGAGTGCTTACCAACAACTTTAGAAATATTATCTCCTTTTGATTTTCACAGTATCTCTTTGAGGCAGATTCACAAATTAACGTCATTTTGCAATTGAGGAAACAGAACTTTAGGAAACAGAGAACATCATCTTGAGGTCACACATTGAGAACATGACAGAGCCAGTACTGAAACACTGGTCTATTTTCTGACAAATGTTTGCTTGTAGTTACAATGAAAAATAGTCTTTGTTCATGGGCTGATGGAAAGCAAACCTACATATAAATAAAGTGGTATGAAATGACAAGATTTTGTGACTACATTGATTTTATTTATTAATAATGAAAATCACCAATACACAATACTTTTTAATATTGGTAAACAATTTACACCTGATATAATTTATATCAGTTATCATTCATAAGCCAATACAATTTCCTCTCCAAATTTTATGGGGAAAGGAGCAAACAAATTCTATTTAATTATATCTTTACATTTTCTGGTACATGACAAAATGGAAGATTGATAATAGCTTAGACATAATAAGTAAAAATAATACTTGGACAGCACATGAGTGGAAACTATCCCAAATCTTACAAAGATTAGAACATATGCAGTTTGGGGGGAATACTTCCTTTCATATACATTCTGGTTTTTCCTTAATTTGTTCTTCTTTTATAAACATATTTCCATCATCTCCCATCTTTCCTTTCTTCCCCCAAATTGATCTATTCTTTCCATGTCCCATTACAATTTCTTTAACTTATTCACTACTAATATTATCACAGTGTAAACAATTGAAGGGGGTGGAGATTACGGAAAATATTATGGAGTTTTTTATTTCAAAATATAAGATCTATTGTTTGAGTGACTTCTTTTTGGGCAATAAAGGACCCTGTCTTATGCTCCCTTACTAGATGGAAGGGCGGTATAGTAGAAAAAGCAAAGATTAAGGGTTCACACATATTGAGATTTAACTTTTAGCTCAGCCACCTACAAAGTATGAACATCTGACCAAGTAATTCTTGTGTTCTAATTCCATGTGTGCATTAGAATTAATAATACTTATGTTTCTTTTTTAGAAAGTTAAGAATAATTCATATATTTAATTAAATTTTAAAAAATGTATTGAGGGTCACCTGGGTAGTTCAGTGGTTGAGTGTCTGCCTTTGGCTCAGATCATGATCCCGGGGTCCTGGATGAGTTCCGCTATCAGGCTCCTGGCAGGGAGCCTGCTTCTCCCTCTGTCTCTCTTTCTGTCTCTCATCAATAAATAAAATAAAATCTTAAAAAAAAATGTTAGGTGCTTACCAAGAGCCTAGTAATTTTCCAGGTTCTTGAATTTACCATGAACAAAGATAATTATTTCACTACTTATGGAATTTACATTTTAAAGAGGGGAGATAGAAAGTAGATAATTAACATTATAAACAAATCATTCTTATGTTAGAAAGCGACTTGGAAAAAAAATAAGTAAGGGTGCGCCTGGGTGGCTCAGTCTCTTAAACATCTGCCTTTTGGCTCAGGTCTTGATCCCAAGGTTTTGGGATGGAGCCTCACATTGGGCTCTCAGCTCAGTGGGGAGCCTGCTTCTCCCCTCCTCTGCCTACTGCTCCCTTGGCTTATACTCTCTCTCTCTCTGCCAAATATATAAATAAAATCTTTTAAAAAAGAAAAGTAGGAAAAAAAAGTAGGATAAGGGATTGGGAGTGCTGGACATGGAGCACATTGTAATTTTGAATATGCAATGTTGGGTAGATATTATTGAGGGGATGACTGAAGAAAAGAAAGAAAGAAGAAAACTGAAGAACTGAAGAAAAAGAAGAAAGACTTTATGAATCTTCCAGAAGAAAGGTTACAGCCAGTGCAAAGACTCTACAGAGGTAGTGCCCTATATTAGAACAAGATGTGGTGTGCCTTGGAGGCCAGCAGGAGATAACTCATAGATATCGCAGAGATGTATAGGTCATGTAGGGTCTTGCCTCCAGAAAACAGTTCATGCAACTGTTATGGTGTTAAAGATGACAAACGTTAGGCTTACCAACAGAAAAAAAAATTGCCTTGTAACTGAAAAAAATAAACATAGCCTTGTAAGTATTTATTTAATATTGTTTGTGTGTCAAACATTATACTGATGAATAAAAAAAAATCTCGTTTATTTCCCCATGAAATAGTATGTGGAAAATGCCATTTCTATTTCCACTATACAGATGAGAAAACGGAGTCTCTTATAGGTTCAGTACCTTGCTCAGGGTCACATTCTTATTAAATGACAGAGGTATTATCCCATGCCTTATTATGATTCCTTTTTGTTTAATGTTGAATGCATGTATTCCTTTGCTTCTATCCAACACACACTTGTGATGTTCTTTTCATTTCCAGATTAGCCCTTTACTTACTTTAACTTCTTAGATGGGCTCCTTAAGCTCTTTATCATTATGTCCTTTTGTAAAAGGTATTCAGTATACAAGTTGTGAGAACTAAATTACTTTTCCCCAGCTTTCTTCTGTATTCTTCTTTCATGAGGGACTGGATTCGATTGTCCTCTAGCAATCATTAGCTCATTGTGCAGAGATTTTATTTTAAACATGGCCAAACTACATTTTTGTGATTTAATTTCCTAAATCATATATTTTAGGTATCTTTCTTATTTATTGTTGGTGCTATATTACCTCTGAAGGTATTCTTACTTGCATTAGCAATGATTTACTCATTCATTGGATTTTGGGTATTTTTTTTTCTCTGAATGATTTTGTTATGTTAAAAAGAGAATTATCATTATATTTTTGTTTCAATTTTTACATAACAATATGCAAATCATATGATCAGATTTTATTGTTGACAATATTACAAAAACCCTGCTGCTGAACTCATATGAAAAAAAGGTATTAAATATACATGTTTTTCTTTTAAAAAATTATCATCTATTCCTTATTACCAGTTTCATATTTTCAAAATTCACCATGAGAGCAACATAAATTCTAATACATCTTCTAAATCTAGAATGGTATTTATTGATTAAAACATAGTATTATAGGAGTGCCTTGGTGGCTTAGTTGGTTAAGTAAACAATTCTTGATTTTGGCTCAAGTCATGATCTTGGAGTCCTAAGATTGAGCCCTGCCTCCCAGAGCATGGAATCTGCTTGAGATTCCGTCTCTCCCTAACCTTTTGCTCCACCCCCATGCACACACACTCTCTCTCTAAAATAAACAAATGAATAAGGTCTTCTAAAAACGTATTATTTCAAGGTTAATATCTATAAGCCATAACATCTCCTTGTTTTTATATTCTTTATATAATTTTTAACACCATGGCTTAATATTTATATTCCCCCTAATTTTACCTCTCTTACTTCTAAGTCTATATGCTTGTGACAAAGAATGAAAACTTATTATCAGAGAATTCAAACTTTAAGAAGTGCAAAATTATAAAATAGCTTACTTATCAGAAGTATACAAGGGATCATTTGCTATTGAGAGCATTTAGAGAGTTGGATTTTCTACTCTTAATCTGATTCTTTTAGCATAATATGGACAAACCCGAATTTTTATATCTTTAGGCAAGGCTGACAAAATGTTTCAATAACGTAAGGGTTATACTCAGTGTACTAAGAATCTCTAGTTTCCAACACAGAAATTTGTTATGTTCCCTTCCTTATATCAAGGTACAATACCTATCAGCACAAATGAAATTAACTACAAAATCCTGATCTCCACTCAATCACCTATAAATGAATCCATTGATTATGACAACCAGTTATTAGAGTCATCAACAAATACAACCTTATGATTTAAGAAAATTAAGAGGTTACATGACCCAGAATGCTTATTGGACACTTGGAATTTTCATAAAAAGAGGGAACTGGTCAAATACATATGTGACCCTAGTCTTAAAACAGTTTGAAAATCGATGTCACATAAATGGGTCAAGCAGCAACATTCATTGATTATTTGGTATTTGTGAGAAACTGAAATATTTAAATTAAACCATGGCAAATAGTTACGATTTAATATTGAAATAAAGCGTGATTTTCAGCTAAAAATTCTCCAAGACCATTTATAGTTCTCAATAATAGAGTACACAAAGTGAGCTTCATGATTTTCGTTACCTATAACAGTGAGGTATATTATTAAAGGTAGGGGCGGTGAGAGGTGAAAAAGACAAGGCATTATTGAGATGAATCAGTGAAAATTGAAGATCTAAAAAAGTAACTTAAATGTTCAATCAAATACTTTACCCAAAGGACAGAAATATCTATCATGTTACAAATGAGAAAAAAAAAATGTCATGTTGAATCAGGAAGAAAAGAACTTTTTTTAAGGAGAACTTTTAACTGTTTCATGCCACTTAAACTTTTCAATCCTAGTAGAATATTGAGAGTAAAGATTGCTGCATGAAGAAACTAAGGTGACTATACAAACAAATAGCGATAAATTAATACCAGCTGCTTATCTTTGCAAATTTTTTTTCATGTAGATTATCCTATTCTGACATACATTCTGTAATCTATCACTATTTTGTTCTAAGATTTTTCAGTGTCTTGAAAGAATGAGGTATGTTCATGAGAGGTATTTGTTATTCAATATGACAGGTCCTAATTTGAAAAAAAAAAGTCAGTATGGACTACTGTGAAGATCCCACTTGAGTTTGGAAAATGTCATGTGATTATATATTGCTATATATATATATATATATATATATATATACCAAGTTATCACCAAATATAGCTAGTAGATTTGAAATTTTTTTCTAACTAAAATGAAGAGTTTTATTGTTTTTCTGGCATAACATTAGACTTTACTTTTTTATGTTTCCTTTGTTTTACATCTTTAAGTGTCAGGAACTTCATCTAAACTAAAAGATTAAAAAAAAAATTTAAAAAAATTAAAAAAAAATTAAAATAAATAAATAAATAAATAAACTAAAAAAATTAAAAATTAAAAAAATCTCATCTAATTTTACTTTTAATACATATAAAAAACTCATTATCATCCCTATTTTATAGATTAGGAAGCTGACGCTCAGAAATTAACTGATTTATTCAATGTTATTGAGTTGCTATATAGAACTCAAGAAATTTAAACCCCAGAGACCGTGAGATTTCTATTATATAAACTTTCTAATTGTCACATATCTTATAGAACAATGTCAGTAGAGTAAAAATATGTAGCAATTGATAATGACTTCAACTTTATTTTTAGGCAAGCTCTTCAAGAAAGTTAACCTTTTATATGTTATTTAAAAAAAATCTTGGAAAGAAATGGGCTTATATTCTTAATTTTCCAACCCATAGCAATCACAGTTTCCATTAAGATCCTCTTGTCTTATAGAAGCAGAAATACAATCAATGTAGGTTACTGATCATTCTCCCAAAAGATTAAAAGGGTAGCTCAGAGTTAGGAAACACAATTACACTGCTAAAATAAAACTTTCTTCACTGTGATATACAGTATGTGTCTGGCATGAAGGCAAAAATGGATAAAATGAACACTTTACCTGTATTAGAAATTTAGTGCAGTTAGTTTTTATTTGACTTAAATGATTTCTCTTTTGCATAACATTGTGCTGTTTGTCTTTGACCTCTTTCAATTTGAGAGTGTTTTTATTTGTATATATTATTCTCTACAACAGCTGAAAACTAAATCACTTTTATTTTTAATATCTAAATTAATATTTTCATTTATTCAATCATTGAGTTTTAGACAACAATTGATCCACATAAGGTACTGTTCTAGAATCTAGAAACACAGCTGTGAAACAGAGTGACATCTTTGTTGCCGAGGAACTTGTGGTTTAGTGGTAGGTACAGACAAAGTGATTTGGTACAACATAGGATAAGGGTTATGAATAGAAACATATGAATTCAATAGATGCTGGGAACTAGAAGGATCTACTAATCTGGACTTGGCATATTCAACATTTTTTTTTTCAGCATCAAAGGTGGAGTCTGATGGGTGGAGCAAAGTTAGTAAAATAATGGGAAAAGGAAAAAGGATAAAGTGGGCAGAGAGAATAGGAGAAGCCAAAGAACTTGATGAATAGTGAGATATGGAGAGTGATAGAGAGAAAAGAGTCAAGCACTGGGAAAAAAAGCAATGCCATTCCACATTGAAAAAGGTATGGAGGGGGGAGAGAAGAGACCAAAGTAAGGGATAGATATATTGATTTTATTTTTTTGGACACAGTTTTTGGTGAACATGAGATGATCACTGCTAACACATGCATATATTCATGCACACATATATTTTATTTTATTGTTTTTAAGAAGAATGTATTTTCACATTTCAATTTTCTAAAATCCAAAATGCAGAGCACAAGCCAAAGTATCTTACAATTATAATTGCCAGTGGGCTTTCTTTCTTCCTTGTACGTAAAGTATTGGTGCATATTATAGTGTCTCAAATTGAATGAAATATGATATGCCATGGATTTCAGTCTCATCCTGCAATATTTAACTTGAACTTAAATCATTCATAGCCAACTTCCAGCCATTATATATCATTTTTGATATCTTTAGTGAACTTCAAACTCTCTTCACCCTGAAACCAATTCCAAATCCAGGCAGCACAGCACTTTCTAAGTCATGATTAGAATCCCAAAACAGGTATGCTTCCATCATACTGTTTAACAGAGTGATTTAGAGCCATATTATGATTTTACAATTCTCTATCTCTCAATCCCCACAATGTATCTGGAAAACAAGAGAACATTCTTACCTGAGATATCATCCAGGCACCTTGCCATGAATACAGCATATCTTACAGGCAGAGCCCAGATAAGAACCCACGTCTCCCTAACTGCCTCTTGCTCCAATTGGCCGTATTCTGAGACCACGTGCACACTTGTGTCAAACCTGCTGAGATTTGAGGCGACCATCTCCCAGATTTCTTTTCTCTCACCTCTTTTTCATTTGTCTTTTGCAAGAACCATGCAATAACTCCAAGGCATTTTTAAAATGACCTTCTATTTAGTAACTCTATCAGACCTCATGCTAATTAAGGGCTTAGGAGTGTTAAACTAACAGAAAATATATCTCAGACTGTCTCTCCTGAGATTCCAGGGAATGTGCTTAGTTGAAGATTAAAGCTTTGGCTAGAATGTTGTGCTTGATTTTTTTGTGAGTCTTCTTGTGGTATTCAGAAAGAGTAGTTTGCTTCCCCTCCCCCCCCATGAACAAAAGGTTACTAAATAACTAAGCTAAGTTATTTTCAGTTTTAATTTATCTATGTTTAATTTTTATTCGCATTTCTTTTTCTGAAGTTTTTAATTCCATTATGGTTAACATATAGTTTTAACTTATTTTTAAACTATAAAATAAACTTTAAATAAAGTGTGTGTTTGTGTACATTACTAAGGATACAGATAATGAAGAGATGCAAGGCACATTTCTTTTCATCAAGTGGTAGACACACATATAAACATTCTCTTTCAGTAGAATGACGGAAAGCAGAAAAACAGAACAAAGGCAGTAAAGATTTAATCTGTAGGTGAGGGGGCTTTAAAGAAGTAGGTGTAGTTGAGATATGTTTGATCACTGGGGGATTAGAGGAGGCCATTAACGGCTGGGGAGTTAGATGCAGATGCCTAGAAGCATAATGTTTATCCATGGAATGACAACAATCCTCTGTGGTAAGGTAATAAGGTCCATAGAAGGCTAAAGTGGGAAATGCAGCTTCAAAGGTAGTTTATACACAGGGTCAGACCATTGGGCTATGCTAAGCTGTGGTTATTATTTTGAGAGGATGGAGAAACTATCGGAGGCTTCTGAAGACTAGAGAGCCATTACTGAACCCCTGTAAAGCTTCAACATTGAACAATACCTTGGATGTACGCAATCTTACACTACTCCACAGTGAGGAAACAAAGCTCCAAAGAGAAAGCTGGTCAATATTAACCTTGTCAGCCGACTGTCCTGTTGTTTGAAAAAGAACAAATTAGCTTTAACAATATCATTATTATTATTACTGAGCAAAATATTTAGGGATTCTAAATAAGAAATGTTTCGAGGACCTAATATTTTTTTTTTTTTTAGAGGACCTAATATTTAACTACACAGGTAAGATATTTTTAAATTAGAGTCACAAAAGCATCCCTAAAACAGAGGAGCTCCCTGCCAGCTCTCACCTGTATAATCGACAGATGTAATGATACGCTTGGGGCAGGGGGGATGCATATGCATCGAGGCTACACTGGGTTGTAGGAGGACTCAGTTTATTCCTAGTCCTTGCCTACCAGCTCACATTCCCATGAGAGAGTCAGGATATGGATAGAAGATCATAGTAACTTATCTGAGGGGAAAAGAGATGACTATATCACTATTTAAGCCTGTATCAGAAAAAAAATGCATATGTGTAAATTTGGGGTGAGAGATGGAAGAGTTGAGAAGGAAGAAGAGATGTTGACTTTTATTTCTGCTTTGACTACTTATTCTAACAATCTTTTCATTATCTTCAATCCTCAATTTAAGACACCTATTTTTTTCCCTATTGAATCAAATGAATAACAAAAAAAAAACAGTGAAGAGTATGAACTTTTAGTAATATAACACTATTAAGTCTGATATAAAACTGATCCTGTCCATTGTAAAATAAATATAGGATAATGTTAGTCAGCTTAGGCTATCATAACAAAATATCATAGATTGGGTAACTGAAACAACAGAAATTGATTTTCTCACAGTTCTGGAGGCTGGAAGTTCGATATTAGAATGCCTGCATGATTAGTAAGTACTTATTGGCTTGCATAATTGGCAAGGACCCTTCTTGGCTTGCAGATGGCCACCTTCTTGCTGTGTGCTGACATGGCCTTTCTTCAGTGAGTGTACGTGGAGAGAGAGAGAGAGAGAGAGGGAGAGAGGGAGAAAGAGAATGATACTTTTTCCTCTTGAAAGGCTTTAATTTTAGAAAATTAAAATGTGAAAATATATTCTTAAAAGCAATAAAATATATATGTGTATGTATATATTCATGTGTCACCTCTTGAAATGCCACCAGTCTTAATCAAATTATGACTATATTATCACATCATCATTTAAACATAATTACCTCCCAAAAAACCCTATCTCTACATAAAGTCACATTAGAGGATAGGGGTTCAACACATGAATATGGGAATGGGGATAATTCAGTCCATAACAAGTCATTATGGAAAATTTGGAATGTGGAGAATGACATTCTAAAGGAAACACCAACATTGTTCAGTCCTTCTCTCAAAGATAACCACTCTAAGCTTTATGAAATAATGGTTATTAATATTTTAAAAATACTTGACATGTCTTTTCCCTTTAACTCTCGGAGAAGTTGATAGAACTCCTCAGGAGTGTAGTCAGAGAAACCCTGGAAATAAAACTGAGGAAGTCAGATATATGATGGATGATGCATGTTCGTTCGTTCGTTCGTTCATTCATTCATTCACTTAAAATTTACTGTGTCAGGTCTGTTCCTGACAATTTATGCAATGAAGTGGAGATAGGAATTAAACATATAATCACAGGTTAACATAAAACTGATAAAGCAATGAAAAAAAATGCAGAGTATATGGTAAATAGACTAAATTTGGCCTGTATGTAAAGGTAAGAAGATCAGAAATTCCTCTTTGATGAGAAATATTGTAGAGGATTCACTGCATGTGGTGCATTATTTTACTCTTGATGCCTTTTAGATTTTCTTTTTGTCTTTGTCTTTTGAAAGTTTAGCTATGATAACCTTGGTATGGATTCCTTTGAAATTATTCTACTGGAGTTTGTTGAGCTTCTCGGATGTATAAATTAATGAGTTTCACCAAATTTGGAAAGTTTCTGACCATATTTTCTCAAATACGCTTCTTGCCCCTTTCTCTTTTTCTTTCCTTCTGGGACCCCTATTATGCACATGTTGGAACACTTGATGGTGTCCCACAGGTTTAAGAGGCTTTGTTCATTTTTCTTCATTATTTTTTCTTTCTCTTCCTCACACTGGATAATCTCTATTGACCTATTGTCAAGTTCACTCTTTCTTTTTTCTGCAAGTGTAAATGTAGTGTTGAGCCCCTCTAGTTAAATATTTCATTTCAGTTAGTGTACTTTTCAATAGCAGAATTTCTGTTTGTTTCTGTTTTCTAATTTCTTTAATTTTTATCTAAGTAAATTTTGGATTTAGATAACTGATCGATTATATTATTCATTGATAAATAGATAGACTGTTGATATTCTCAATAAAAGGCTGATTTAATAATTTTGTTAGGCAGGTCCAAAATCCAGCTGCCACAGGAATAGTTTCTATTTTTCTCCCCTTATATTTTCCCTTTTTAAAAAGTTATTTAACTTTTTGCTGATGACTGGACATTTTAAGTAATATATTGTGGCACTATGAAAATCATATTCTTCTCTATCCAGTGTTTTTTCTTATTATTTTTGTTTGGTTAGTGACCTTCTTGGACTAATTCTACAAAGTCTGTATCTCATGAGGTTTGTGTTCACTGAAATTTCTGCTCACTTGGCTTAGTGCTCACCTAATTCTTAGAGATTTCCCTAAATGCCTTAATCTGGTAAATCTCCTATCTTTTGTTGAGGGATATTGCATGTATGGGGAGGAGGAAAGCTTACAAACTTTGGTCCATCTCTGCTTTAAACTTTAAATCCTGCTTGTGCAGGGCCTCCAGTTCATCCAGAGATGAGTAATTGGATCCTCTTAGTTATTTTCTAGGCATTTTCACAGCCCTGTGTGTGTGTGTATTCAGCCCTCCAGATCACCAGGATTGTGTCAGAGCTTTTCAGAACATCCATGGTCATCTCTTTCTACAAATCTTCCTTTAAATTTTTTTGTAAGGTCTTGCTTGCCCCAACTTGTATCTCAGTCTCAGGCAACTGTGATGTTAAATAATTGCAGGTGATGTTTTTCAGCAAACATGCTGGGGAAAGAGCTTTTCTTGAGAAAGAACTATAAGTTACATCAGATAACAGCAATGCATTGTGAATGATGATTTTTCAGGAAGCCATGAGACAATTCAAATAGTAGCAATACTCAGAATGGGAAGTTTTAAGGAACTCCAGTCCTGGGTACTCTCTCTGATGGCTGTAAAGTGGCTAATTTTCAAAGCTACCACTATTATAATGCTGTTTTTCAAAACTACTGCAGGGCTGGTGAGGGGAGATGAGAATAGGCTCAGGTAAAAAGTTAAGAATCCTGCTGTTATATTGTTCAGCAGTTTGTTTTCTTAATAAACTGCTGTTATGATTCTTTTAACTCTTTAATATCCAGAATTCTGAAAAAATGATTTCAATAATTTTCCCATATTGTGTGGCCTTCATGGAGCATTTATATATTTATATTTATGGTGGTCCTTTACTCTGCTATTTATGATATATTTATGATGGTCCTTGCTCTGCTATTCTCGAAGTCCCACCAAGAAATCAACTTTGAAAACCAAATTTGTTTAAAAATGGAAAGATCAGGGAAGCCTCTGTCACTCAGTGGTTGAATGTCTGCCTTTTGCTCAGGGCATGATCCCGAGGTCTGGGATCAAGTCCTGAATAGGGCTCCCCGTGAGGAGCCTGCTTCTCCTTCTGCCTATGTCTCTGCCTCTCTCTGTGTCTCTCATGAATAAATAAATAAAATCTTTCAAAAAATAAAAATAAACATTGAAAGATCAGTAGAAGTTTATTAGATGATGACAAGTTAGCATGTGCAAAGTCCCTGAGACAAGAAAGAGCCTACTAAGCAAAACATAGGGAAGATTAGTAAAATTAGAGTACAAAGAGTGGAAAGATAAGAATGCAAACAAGATTTTGCACCTTGCAATGAGGTATTAGGGATAACAAATTGAAGAGTAATAAGAAACTAACATGATTAAATTTTACTAGAAAGAGTACTTAGGTTATTGTGTTGAGAAGTAAATGAAATACCATAAGAGAAATATTTGTTACCCAGTTGAAAAGGCTCTACTATAAAACAGGCCAAAAATGATCTCTAGTTAGAAAATAATAATAAGTAAAAGTAGCTGAAATGCAATGAACACTGTTGTACCGATGTATGTGATACTTTCACAATATGTTGCAAGATAAACACTATTGTTAGTCTTATTTTGAAGATAAAGAAACAAGTTGCCAACGGGATAAATGGGATAAATAGTTTTCCAGGTAGTATAGCTATTAGATGGTAGAGAAAGAATTGAAACACAGGCATTTTGGCTCTGGAGTCTTGGAGGAAGCTGGATAATCTGTAAGGTCCAAAGGAATATTTTGGAGTAAAGATCAGTGGAAGTGGGCAATAGACAAGATTAGAAGTATAAAGGGGAAAGGAATTATTCTTCTGAATCTGTAGAAAAAACTACTTACATAAATGAAGTTGCCATTTATTGAACGGAAAATACTGGAAGATAAATATTTTGAGAGAAAGGAAATTTGGAATTCAGTTTGAGATATGTGTAAATATACACATATAATGTATATTCGTCTATGTAGAAATATCAAAAGTTTAATTAGTTTCATTAATAACATTCAGAGGGAGAATCTGGACTGGAAAAATAAATGTGTGACTCTGAGAATATATGTGCCATCTGAAATCATAGCAGTAGATAAGATAGTTTAGGGATAAAGAAGGGACCAGAAAAATGATGATGAGGCATGCCAATTTAGGTTTTGGGTACTGGCTTCTATAACACAAATACAGAAAAATTAGATTTCCTCAGGAAATAATAATTGGTATAGTAGTGTATATCCTCTCAGTTGCTTAGTCATTTATATTTATTTTTTATTAAATAGTTTTTTCAGTTTTATTTAAATTAGTTAACATACTGTGTAATATTAATTGTAGGTATAGAATTTAGTGATTCATCACTCACGTACAACACCGAGCACTCATCACAAGTGCTTTCCTCAATACCTATCACCTTTTTAACCCAGTCCCCTTGCCCACCTCCCCTCTGATAACCCTCAGTTTGGTCTTTTCTGATTTCCTCTCTCTCTCCCACTCCATGTTCATCTGTTTTGTTTCTTAAGTTCCACATATGAGTGAAATCATATATCTTTCTCTGACTGACTTATTTTGCTTAGGCTAATACTCTCTAGCTCCATCCATGTCATTGCAAATGGCAAGATTTCATTTGTTTTTAAGGCTGACTAATATTCCATTGTGTGTGTGTGTGTACACACATATATATAGTGTATATACACATATATACATATAGAAGAAGATATGTGTGTGTGTGTGTGTGTGTGTGTCTTTATCCATTCATCAGTTGATGGACATTTGGGCTCTTTCCATAATTTTTCTATTTTTGATAAGGTTGCTTTAAACATTGGGGTGCATGTGTCCCATCTGATCAATATTTTTGTATATTTTGGGTAAATACCTAGTAATGCAATTGCTGGATCTTAGAGTTGTTATATTTTTAACCTTCTGACGAACTTATAAACTGTTTTCCAGAGTGCCTGAAGCAGTTTGCATTCCCACCAACAGTGTCAAAGGGTTCCCCTTTCTCTACATCCTTGTCAACACCTGTTGTTTCCTGTGTTGTTAATTCTTACCATTGCGAAAGGTGTGAAATGATACCTAATTGTCATTTTAATTTGTATTTCTCTGATGACCAGTGATGTTTAGCATCTTTTCATGTATTTCTTAATTATCTGTAGATCTTCAGAAAAATGTCTATGTCTTCTGCCCATTTTTTAACTATATTATTTGGGTTTGGGTGTTCAGTTTTACCAGTTCTTTATATATTTTGGATACTAACCCTTTATCAAATACATCATTTGCAAGTTTTTCCCATTCCAAAGGTTGCCTTTTAGTTTTATTGATTTTTTTCAGTGTGCAGAAATTTTTATCTTAATGAAGTCCCAATAGTTATTTTTGCTTTTGTTTCCCTTGCCTCCGGAGATATATCTATTAAGAAGCTGCCATGGCCGGTGTCAACGAGGTTACTGCCTGTGTTATTCTCTAAGATTTTGATGGTTTCCTGTCTTACAGTTAGGTCTTTCCTCCATTTGAATTTCTTTTTGAGAGTGCTGTAAGTGGTGCAGTTTCATGCTTTTGCATGTTGCTGTTCAGTTTTCCCTATACCATTTGTATATATTTGTATTTGGGAAAATACTTTTTCCCATTGAATATTCTTCCCTGCTCTGTCAAAGATTAGTTGACTATATATTTGTGGGTTCATTTCTTCATTTTCTTCTGTTCCATTGATCTATGTGTCTGTTTTTGTGCCGGCACCATGCTGTCTTGATAACTACATCTTTGTAATATAGCTTGAAGTCCACAATTGTGATGGCTCCAACTTTGCTTTTTCAAGATTACTTTGACCATTTGAAGTCTTTTATGGTTCCATATAAGTTTTAGCATGGTTTGTTCTAGCTCTGTGAAAAATGCTGGCAGTATTTTGAAAGAGATTGCATTAAATGTGTAGACTGCTTTAGGTAGTATGGATATTTTAATAATATTTTTCTACCAATCCATGAACATGTAAGTCTTTCCATTTCTTTGTATTATCTTCAGTTTCTTTTATCAGAAAAGTTTTATTTCTAGTTTTCAGAGTACAGATCTTTTACCTCTTTGGTTAGGTTTATTCCTAGGCAACCTAGGGTTTTTGGTACAATTGCAAGTGGGATCAATTGCTTGATTTCTCTTTCTGCTGCTTCATTATTAGTGTATAGAAATGCAACTGATTTTTATACATTGATTTTATATCCTGCAACCTCACTGAATTTGTGTATCAGTTCTAGCAATTTTTTGGTGGAGTCTTTTGGGTTTAGTATATAGAGTGTCATGTCACTTGCAAATAGTAAAAGTTGGACTTTTTCCTTGACAATTTAGATGTCTTTTTTTTTTTCTTTTTGTTGTTTGATTATTGAGGCTGGGACTTCCAATACTATATTAAATGACAGTGGTGAGAGTGGGCATCGCCGTCTTATTCCTAACCATAGAGGAACAAGTTTTTCCCCATTGAAGATTATATTAGCTTTGGGTCTTTCATATATGGCCTTTATGATGTTGAGGTATATTTCCTCTATCTCTACTTTGTTGAGGATCGTTACTAAGAATGGATACCTAACTTTGTCAAATTTTCTTTTATGCACCTATTGAGAGAACCATATAATTCTTATCCCTTACTTTATTAATGTGGCATATCACATTGATTGATTTGTAAATATTAAATCACCTTGACAGCACAGGAATAAATCCCACTTGATCATGGTGAATAATTCTTTTAATATACTTCTGTATTCGATTTGCTACTATTTTGTTAAGAATTTTTGCTTCTATTTCATTAGGGATATTGGCCTGTAGTTCTCTTTTCTGGTGGAGTGTTGGTTGGGTTTCGTAATCCAGGTAATGCGGGCCTCATTGAATGCATTTAGAAGTTTTTCTTCCATTTCTATTCTTTGGAATAGTTTGAGAAGAATAGGTATTAACTCTTCCTTAAATGTTTGGTAGAATTCCCCTGGAAAGCCATGGGGCTTTAAACTTTTGTTCTTGGGAGAATTTTGATTAGTAATTCCATTTCTTTGCTGGAAATCAGTCTATTCAAGTTTTCTATTTCTTCCTGCTTCAGTTTTGGTAGTTTATAAGTTTCTAGATATTTATTCATTTCTTCCAAGTTGTCCAGTTTGTTGGCATAAAATTGGGCATAATGTTCTCTTATAATCATTTGTATTTCTGCAGTGTTGGCTGTTATTTCTCCTGCCTCATTTGTGATTTTATTTATTTGGGTCCTTTATCTTTTTTTTTTTTTTTTTTTTTGAGAAGTCTGGCTTTTTTTTTTTTTTTTTTGAGAATTTCTTTACCAATTTTATTAGTTCTTTCAAAGAACCTGTTCTTCGTTTTATTGATCTGTTCTACTGTGGTTTATTTTAATTTGTTTTATTTTATTGTTTTATTGTTTTATTTTTTATTTCTTAGTTTCTACATCTTTAATTTTTGCTCTAATTCTTATTATTTTCCTTCTTCTACGGTTTTGTACTTGGTAAAGTCTTTTGTGTCCTAGTATGTGATCTATTATAGAGAGTGTCCCATATGCACTTGAAAAGAATGTGTTATGCTGCTTTAGGACAAAATTGTTCTGAATATATCTGTTAAATGTTTCTGATCCAGTGTGTCATTCAAAGCCATTGTCTCCTCGACTTTTTGCTTAGATGATCTGTCCATTTATGTAAGTAGGGTATGAAAATCCCTTATATCACTATTATTATCAATGAGTTCTTTTATGTTTGTTATTGTTTTATATATTTGGGTACTGCCGTGTTGAGGGCACAAATATTTATAATTGTTAGATTTTCTTGTCAGATAGTCCCCTTTATTATGATATAGTGCTCTTCTTCATCTTTTGCTACAGACTTTATTTTTTATCTTTTTTAAAGATTGCATTTATTTATTCATGAGAGACACAGAGAGAGAAGCAGAGAAACAGGCAGAGGGAGAAGCAGGCTCCATGAAGGGAGCCCAATGGGACTTGATCCCAGGACTTAGAATCACACCCTGAGCCAAAGGCAGACGCTCAATCGCTCAATCGCTGAGCCACCCAGGCATCCCCAGTCTTTAGTTTAAAATCCAGTTTGCCTGATATAAAGACTGCTATTCCAGCTTTTGTTTGACTTCCATTTGCAAAACAAATGCTTTTCCATCCCCTCACTTTCAAACTGCAGATGTCTTTAGGTCTAAAATGAGTCTCTTGAAGGCAGCATATAGTTGGGTCTTGTTTTGTTTTGTTTTAATCTGTTCTGACACCCTCTCTTTTTATTGGAGCACTTAGTCCATCTACATTCAGAATATTCATTGATTATTGATCATTTATTATTTAGTGCCATTTAATTACTTGTTCTGTCATTGTTTCTGGAGATTTTCTCTGTTCCATTTGATTCTATGTCACTTTGGTCTTTCTTTCCTAGTGAAAGAGTCCCCTTTAATATTTCTTGCAGGGCTGGTTTAGTGGTCATGAAATCTGGGAAACTCATCTCTCCTTCTGTTCTGAATGACAGCCCTGCTGGATGATGTATTCTTGGCTGCATATTTTTCCTATTGAGCACGTTGAATATATCATGCCACTTTCTTCTGGCTTGCCAAATTTCTGTGGATAAATCTGCAGCTAGGATTGTGGATCTTCCCCTGTAAGGTGGGGACTACTTTTCATCTTGCTGCTTTTTGAATTTTTTTTCTTTATCAGTATATTTTACAAATTTAACTACATTATGTCTTGGTGTTGGCCTGCTTTTGTTGATTTTGATGGGAGTACTCTGTGCCCCCTGATTTGGATATCTGTTTCCTTCCCCAGATGAAGGAAGTTTTCAGTTATTGTTTCTTGAAATAAATTTCCTGCCCCCTTCCTCTCTCTTCTTCTGGGATTCCTCTGATATGAATGTTATTACATTTGATGGAGGTACTAAGTTCCCTAAGTCTATCCTTGTGATCTATATTTTTCCTTTCTCTCTTTTGTTCATTATTCTATCTTCTACATCACTTATTCATTCCCTTTCTTCTTCCATCCTTGTGGCCATTACATCCAGTCAGTTTTGAATCTCGGTTATTGTATTTTTTATTTCTGACTGTTTTTTAACTCTTATTTCTATGGTAAGGGTCTCCATGATATCTTACTTGCTTTTCACAAGCCCAGTGAGTATCCTTATGATTATTGCTTTTAATTCTCTATCAGGCATATTACTTATATCTGTTTCAATTAGATCTCTGGCTGTGACCTTTCCTTGTTCTTTCTTTTGGAATAAATTCCTCCATTTGGGATTTTGTCTATATCTCTGTCTTCTTCTCTGTGTTAGGAAATCAATCCTGTTATGTTTCCTGCTCCTGAGAGCAATGGCTTTATGAAGAAGAGGTCATATAGTGTCCATGGCCTGGCTTTAAAGAATGTCTCTGGTGTGTGTTGCATGCACTCTGCTGCTGTGTTTTGGCTGCTTTATCTCTTAGGTCAGTCATCTATAGAGGCTCTCTTTGCCTGCAGTACACAGTGTTCAGACCTTAGCCATGTTGTGGTGAGTTTTAACTAGATGTGCTCTGATTGGGTTGCTAAAAAAGACCTTATGCTATTTCCACTAGAATTGAAACTTTGCAGAACTCCATGGTCAGTAGACGTAGTGCGTACAGTGCTTTGTGCTGGTCTTCTGAGGAAGGGGCCTCTGTGCTGGTCCTTAGGTACACTTGCCCAAGAAAAGCAGTGTCAGCAAAGCACTGGGAGGTGGGACTTGGTGTGAGCAGGTTAGGCAGCCAGTGTTGGCACTGTGCTGTTACTAAAGTTAGTTTATGCAAGGGGCAGGGCAGGAAATGGCAAAAACTCACTGAAATCAGCCCCTCTTATTTTTCCCAGCCAAGTTCCTGAAGGAAGTCTTTATCTCTTGCATATTCCTGTGCACTCCTCTCTCTGTCTTGCCTTTCTCTGCCACCATGGTTTCCTCCCCTCCACAGCAACCAAAATCTGTTTATCCCCCAAAGCATGTCTCTGCATTTCCTATCTTCCTTGATGTGGCTCCTTCTAGTTGTACATTTTGTTCTGTCAATCCTCAGGTTGATTTCTTGGTTATTCAAGAATGATTTGATAGTTATCCAGCTGTGTTTGAGGGACAGGTAAGCCTATGGTCTTCCTACTGCACCACTATCTTAACTCCTCCCTCTCTTAGTACATTTTTACAAAAGACATTGGAATTTAGTTATTAATGCATTTATGCTTGATATGCAATGTTGGTCATCTTTATGTAACTTGTCAAGAAGATTAAAGGTTCTGTAGATGGTTTCTGAGAAAATCAACTAAAGCAAGTATGCAGTCATAAGAAACCAAATAGGTTATGTGTGGCAGGGTCAAAAATTAACACTAGAGATTCACATCTATAGAGGAGAAGTTGGTTTTATTGCAATCTTGAAATACCAAATTCCAAAAACTGAGATTGCTATTTGTTGTTTTGTGTTATTTCTTGGGAGGAAAAATAGAGCCCATATTGCTAATAAAGGATATTTAGTTGTTCAAATGGATTAATTTGTAGTTTAGCGATATAAAGTATTGCTGATAGGAAATGTGAGGAAAGGTTGAGATCATCATGGTTTAGAGGAACATGTATGAATGTTAGATGGTGAATTTCCCTGTTGTTAACAATAATTGCAACAAGTGCTATTTATTGAGTACTTAATCTCCTAGGAAATGTTCTAAAGGCTTTATATGAATTGACTCAATTAATCCTCAGAGCAACCTTATAAGGTAGGTATTACAATTATACTTAAAAGAGGAAAGAGTCAACAGAACACGTCTAAGGTCAGTTTTTAAATGGCAGAGCCAGACCTCCAATCAGTCAGTCTGACTCTTGAGTCCTTTATCTGAACAACCACCAGGCTAATCAAGAAATTAAGGACATGTCTTGTAAAGCCAGATACCTGTTTTGTAATATGAAAAGTTAAAAATTCTTGTAATTAAGGAAGATATGTCTCATAATGTACAAACATCTTCTTAATAAAAGTTATTGAAAAGACACTAAAGTTAAAGTTGTCAGTAACTTTTGTTTAAGTGTATGAGTTGTTGGATATACAACACATAACTTCTGTTTGCCTGCTTGATATACAATCAGAAATTTTATCTATTGTTAAAAAATTAAACCAGACCACTAGCGTTTTATGAAATAGTAAATTTATTTACTTGTCAAGCCGGAGATGTACCAATGAAGATGTTCACTGGAGTGGAAAAAAATCAAGATTTTCACTGATGGGGAAAATCAGGAATTTATAAGTGCTAGAAATGTGAGGATTCATGAAGGTCATACTATTTTGTTTATAGTATTATGATTATACCTGTATGAAGTTATATTATGCAACTTTAAAAGTTGGTGTGCTTAAGAAGTATTGATTTATAGACATTCTTCATGTATTTTGGATACAGGTCATTTGTCAGAATTAATATTGAAAATATTTTCACCGAGTCTGTAGCTTGCCTTTTCATTTTCTTAATTCAATGTTTCAATAAGCAGAAGATTTTAATATGATAAAGTTCAATTTGTCAATTTAATTTTTTATATTTACCACATTTTGTACTTTATTTAAGCAATTTTTTTCCATTCCACGGTTATGAAGATAGACTCCTATGGGCTTTTTTTTTTTTAATTTGAGAAATTGTATTATTTTATCTTTGATACTTAAAGTCTTATCCATCTCAAATTATTTTTCTATATGGTCTGAGGTAGGGGTTGAGAATCTTTTATCTCCATATGTACATCCAATAACTCTTATATCACTTGTTTAAAATTTTTCCTTCTTATTGAATTAACTTTGTGGCTTTATAGAAAATCAATTAACTATACACATATAGGTCCATTTCTAGACTCTCACTTTCACTTTCAATGATCCAGATGTCTATTTTTTTTTTTTTTTTAAGTAGACTCCACATCCAGCATGGAGCCCAATGCATGGCTCAACCTCACAACCCTGAGTTGAGATCAAGATTTGGAAGCTCAACTGACTGAACCACCCAGGTGCCCTCCAAATGTCTATTTTTACACCAGTCTTACTCTTTCTTAATTGTTGTAGCTTTATAATAAGTCCAAAATCATGTAGTGCATTCTCCATCTTAGTTTTCCTTTTTATTTTTTTCTTCTTAAGATTCTGTTTATTTATTTGAGAGAGAGACAGAGAAAGACAGCAGGAAGAGGGAGAGAGAATGAACCTACAGCAAACTCCTCACTGAGCACAGAGCCTGCTGTGGAGCCTAATCCCATGACCCTGAGATCATGACCTGTGTTGAAACCAAGAGTTAGGCACTCAGTTGACTGAGCCACCGAGGCGCCCCTTAGTTTTCCTTTTTTATTCTTTCCATCCTATTTTATACTTTTTTCTTTATAAATTTTGGAATAAACTTCACTTATACAAAAAAAAAAAATGGTCTGTTGAAATTTTGAGTGGGATAGCAATTAATCTACAGATCAATTTTGAGAGAACTGACACTTAAAAATATTGAGCTTACTCTTCTATAGATATGGTATATATTTCCATTTATTTAAGTCTTTATTTATATGCAGTTTATATTGCTATTTATGCTATGTAAATGGATTTTCCTTTTTTTCTAATATACCATAATATATAGAATTACAATTGATTTTTGTAAAAAATCTTTTATATGAGGTTTATCATTTTTGTAATTAATTATAGTGGTTTTTCTGTAAATCCAAATCACTTGGGAATAAAGATAGTTTTACCTTATTTTTCCAATCTTTATGTCATTTATTTATTTTCCTTGCTTTGTAATAGCTAGAGATCCAATAAATACTGCATATAAAGGGTGAGAATAGATATCATTGACTGTCATACAATTTTAAAACATGTATTTATTATTTTACCATTAAGTATGATGTTACTATAGGTTTTCATGAATGTCTATTATCATAAATAGGATATATTTTTCTATTTATATCCTATATATTTGTTGTTGTAGCTTTATTGTTATATAAAGCTATATATTATATCTAATAACTTTTATACCACTTGTTTAAAAAATTTCCTTCTCTATTGAATTAGCTTTGTGGCTTCGTAGAAAACCAATTAACACTACACATATAGGTCCATTTCTTGACTCTCACTTTCTAGTTTGCTGAGGCTTTTTACCATGAATACATATAAAATTTTGTATATAAATTTATTTTAATCTAATGGAGATAATTATGTCTTTTATCCCCTTACTTTATTAGTATGATGAATTACATTGATTTTCTTTTTCTTTTTTTTTTTTTTACATTGATTTTCAAATGTAAAATTAGCCTATATTCTGAGATAAACCCCTTTGGTAATATTACTACTTTTTTGTATTGTTGGATTCAACTTACTAATATTTTTTAATGATTAAAATGCTCTCTTTGTGTGAAATATTGGTGTGTAGTATCTCTTAGATTTTGTAGCAGTGCAATGCTAGCATCCTAGAATAAATTGTGAAATTCTCCTTGCTCTTCTACTTTTTTAAACAATCAATATAGAATTGATTGTTTTTGTTCCCTAAATGTTTGATAGAATTCACCAGTGAAACCATCTGAGACTGAAGTTTTTTCATGGGCAGATTATTTTCCAACTTTATTTAATTATAATTGATATCTAAAAATGTGTACATATTTAAAGTGTATGAATTGATTAATGATATACATACATGCCCACAAGACCACTACTATACATGTCTCTCCTCATCATGCTCCCTTTTCATATTTATAACCAAATTCTCTGGCATTGATAAGCCCAAATCTTAATTTTTTTTGTATGCTTAACTTTTTGATCATCCTCTTGGTAAGTAACCAACTTCTTGTTATTACCACCACTATACCCCACCCCCACTCAGGTGGATGTCCTCCATATCCTACTTAAGGTCTAACACCCTGCCCTGTACCATCACTTCTGCTCTCCGATTTAGATAACTTCTTTTCCTTGCCAAGGTTCCAATTCTGTCTCCCATCCCATGTAGGTTGCAATTATGAATTGAATTATGTTCCCCTAAACTTAATAATTTGAAGCCCTACCTTTCATATGATTGTATTTGGGGATGAAGCCCCTAAAGAGGTCAGTAAGGTTAGATATCATAAGAATGAGGTATTAACCTATTGACTGATTATGCTTATAAGAAGAGATTCCAAGGATGTAGATGTACAAAGAAAATACCACATCAGAAAATAGTGAGAAGATGGCATCAGCAAGCTATGGAGAGAGGATAAGGAAAAACTAAACCTGCAAACACCTTGATCTTGAAATTTCAGCCTCTAGAATTATAAGAAAATAAATTTCTGTTGTTTTAGCCACCTGGTCTTTGGTATTTTGTTATTGCAACCTTACCACACTAAGAGAGTTACCTCCTCAGATTGCTCAAATTCCAGCACTTCATGCTCAATCATCCTACTAGGGAGAAATCTCCCCTCAGGCCTCAACAACTGCCAGCAGGCCAACATACCCTACTGGCTCCCTTCAATTCCAGACTGCACCCTCATGGGAAGTCCTATTAATACCATTTGCACTCCAATTCTCCATTGTAGGTTATCTTCTCTAGTGGCAGATTTCTTCTTATATCATAGTAGACTACCTTTCTGTAGCTTCCAACCCTCATCCTCTGATACTATTTTTTTTGCATCCATGTGTGGATGCTATTATTACTACATATGGATTTTCACACTGTACATCAGGCTGGCCTTCTCCAGAGACATTAGGTCATCCTTCACTTGAATATCACTCTATGTTTAGGCTTCAACAACTTGTGTCAAACTTCCTCTGCTACTTGGATGCATTTTTCATGTTAAACTTTGATATCTCACACCAAGAACCCTTCACATGGACTCATTTCTCATCCTGCTCAGGCTCCAACTCTGTACTCTATGTAACTGTGAATCCTCCTTTACCACTCTCTCAAATGTGTATGTTTAGTTTGCCTACTACCTGACTATACCCAATGACTTTTATTAATATTAGTATTTTAATATGTTATTAATAATTAATATTTTATCAATATTGATTATTTTATTAATTTATATTTTTAGGTTTCATTTTATTTCATTTATTTTTAGGAAGAGAAAGGAAATAAACAAAGCGAAAAAAAAGAGAGTTGGGTAGAAACATTTTACTCTATACTGGACATTGTGGATATTACGCTGTAGAAACTCTAGATTTAATTTTCTTGGGGCACCTGGATGGCTCAGTCAGAAAAGCATGCTACTCTTGACCTTGAGTGGTAAGTTTGAGCCCCACATTCGGTGTAGAGATTACTAAAACAAACAACAAGCAAACAAACTTGGAAGAAATTATTAGTTTTCTTCCTTGAGGAGTACTGATTTTTGTTGTGCCAGGAAGTTAATTGTGGCTGATCACATTGAACTTGTGTAAGCTTAGGTTGATACTTTTTATAGAGTGGTCTTTTTAAGTTTTGCCTTTACCACTAGTTCTATCTTTTTAGTCTCTAAATATAGCTCTATTCCTAAGGCAAGAACCCTATGGTGATTTAATCGGAAAGTACAAGATATTTATCAAACTCTTCTAATTTGCTGGGACTCAAATTCCAAAGTATCTCCTTTGTAGTAGGCACAAGCTGCAAATCTCTGCTCAGGCTTTTCAAATTTGTAGCTTTTCTCTGGACCACTTGAAATCTCCTGTTCAATTCAGTGGTAAGTCAAAGGATATAATGGCAATTTATACATAGTTTTGGGGTTCTCTCTCTTTTGGTGTCTTTCGATGATTTTCTTCCTCAATTTCCATCTGCACTAATGGTCTGTTACTTCAACTTTTGTCACCTCAACTCAATGAAATAAACTTTCTCCTTAAATGCCAGACAATATCACAGTGTAGCAGGAGCTGTGCTCTTAGGAGAAAAGCTATCTTAACGTTGGTATTACTAAGTTTCATTCCATGTTTTCAAAAGTCATGTGGGTCCAGTTTCCAACTGTAATTGTTATATATCAGTATCTTCAAGTATTTGCATGTGTTTTTTTTTTAAAGTTGTATTCTAACTTTATAGTTGCTATTAGCAGGAGGCTCAGTCCAAAATGAGTAATTTCACCATTAACAGTATTGAGACCGTGCCTTGTATTCAGTTTTAATATCTCTTAGGCATGTTCCAAGTAGTTGAAAATTTAATTTTTTTCCGTCATAAAGTGTTACAGATATTTTGAAGAAACAATACATATGTTCATCTTACAAATAAGGACATGAATGTGACACTTACATATTTTGATATGGTATATGAAGGGGAAAAATCATGCATATATTCCAGAAAATTCCTTGTCGGTTTGGTAATTGTGATTTAAATATCTGTTCTACAACTTTCTTTGAATAATTAAACAAAGCTATATTGATGACAAGCTGATGAATAAAACATGACCCTGTAAAAAGTATTTTGAAATAGGGCTAATATTTGAGTTTTCCAATTACAAATTTTATGCAAAATATATGGCATTTTGTATCATGCTTATGTATTTGGTAAAAATCCAATTCTTTTTATATTATTTATAAATTTAATTCAACTCAAATATATTGAAAATGGAAAAGCAAAACACTGAACTCAATTGAGATTTAATGATTTTGATGGATTTTCCTAGCTTGTACAGCTGATAAAGCCAACATTCAAACCTAAGCATTACCAACTAGATTTAACTATCTTTTTTTTTTAGATTTTATTTATTTATTCATGAGAGACACAAAGAGAGAGGCAGAGACATAGGCAGAGAGAGCAGCAGGCTCCATGCAGGGATCCCTGCATGTGAGGGACTGGATCCCAGGATTCCAGGATCATACCCTGGGCTGAAGGCAGGTGCTCAACCGCTGAGCCACGCAGGCATCTATAACTTTCTATCTATCCATACATACCTATATATATATGCTCCTAAATATACACACACACACACACATATATATAAACATATGTACACACAAATACACATTTCTTTTAAATTGTCTTTTTAATAAGCACTTAAATTATTTATAGTTTTTATGTGTGTAATAAGTATTTGAACATAATATATGCTTTTATGGTTATACTAGCTGTACTACTTTATATTATTAGGAGCAGAATTATGAATTATGGGATCAAATAATTTTTTTAAATTCACATTTTAATACAGCTAAATAGATTTCAATTTAGGGTCAAATAGTTTCTTCATACATATCAAAGACTAAACAATTTAAAATATGCAATTTCATTTGATTTTGCTTAATTTTGCGAAATAGTTTGTACAAAAGACAGTTTCATGTTGTTGTAAGTTGTATTTCCCTGATATGCACCTTAACTTCCCTGTCAGGTTGACATTCTGTTCACCTGTTTTTCAAATTGTCTGGTCACATATTTTACTTACTTCTCTATTAGACTGTGTTTTGGTAGCTATATAGAGTTCCCTTTGTATTATGAATAATTAAGCTATTTTTGTTACATTCATCTTAAATAGTTCTTTTTTTTCAGTTAATTGCTTGTTTTTGAAATTCATTATGGATGATTTGTCATGCAGAGTTTTCAATCTTCTTAATCAAATCTACTGGACTTTCTTTTTTTCCTGAATTTTTGATACTTTAGAAACACTGGTCACTCTAAAATTATACATCTAAAAAGATTCTGCATGTCTTCATTGATATATAGGTATTAAATTATTATCCTTTACTTTTAGTAATTTAATCTACATTTCTTTTGATAATGGATTGAGATAGTTATAACATCTTATTTCTTCAAAGGCTCATCAGATGACTCAAAATTTATATATTATGTATCCTTCTATAACTGTTATTTTCTATAAAGCCACTTATTTCTTTTAAAACTATTTTTAATTACTGTGTTTTGATATTATTAATTTAAATAAATGGACCTTCTTATCTCCATTCTTATAAAAAATATTTTAGTCTAGATAAAATGTTAATATAAACATTTGGTCATTTTTTTCTCCATGTATTTAACTTTTCTTTGAAAAAAATTTCTTTCTAAATTACCTGTTTACATTTTTATGTATATATTTATGAATGTATTTATACCCCATCTCATGCAGAAAGAAATTTAAGGCAGCTTCAAAGATCATAGAGTACAAAGATATAACTTCAAATGAAATGCATTTGTGGGAAAAGAAAGGAAAATATTTGAGATAGAAAATTGTTCCATACGTGAGATGAGAAGTGAAACACACCAATCTACCTACATGCTAAACTGTTGCCGTCTATGAAGGAGAAACAAAGACCAGACTTACCCTGCATCTTTAGCTATGGAAACTTAGAAAAATTATATAAAACATTGGTTTTGTATTGTTAATTAATAGCCATTGCAAGGAATGATCCATGAGAAAAGGAGAATAAATAAATTGCCCTGTGAGAGTCTTACCTTAGTGTCTGGAGAGAATTTCCACACTATAGTCTAGGAAAGGAGAATCAAACAAAGCAAAACAGTCTCACTGTGTAGAGAATATACAGTTTGGCATTTAGGGAAGCCAAGGAAGCTAGAATCTGCAGAGCAAAATATCAGAGTGAAAAAGAGCTACAAAAAGAGTGTTCCAGAGATCTGCGAAGGGATTACCTCAAGTCTTCGACAGAATCCTTACCTGAACATTTGAGGAAAATTCCCAAGTTGGGTAATGATGAAACAGTCACTTAATAAAAGTGAACCGAACAATCCCTGAGACTCACACACTGCTGGAAATAATTTTTGTTTCTTCTAATCCAAGTTAAATGTCCTTCTAATACTGGCATCATGTAGAATCCTCAAAACTGTTGCCTCAGTTATGGGGACAACTAATTAGACTGTGACTTAGACTAAAGACTGCCCTGGACACATGTTATCAAACTTAACACAAGTCATTGAGGAGCAAAATATCCAAATTAACATAACAATACCCCAGAACAATGCTAAAGAAAGTGTAAAGAAATGTGGCCCCTAATTAGCATAAATTTCCAAATGCTTAGTATTGAGTGAAAAGAGGGACATTTGACCATAACTAGGAAAAATGATCAATAAAAATAGACCTATGATAGATATAGATGATATAGATATAATGATATAGACTATAGAATTAGGGGATTAAGACATTAAAAGCATTATTATAAAGAGATTGCATATTTCTAAGAAGGTAAGGCATAAACATGATGAGAGAAATGGAAGGTGTAAGAAGATACAAATCATATTTCTAGAGATGAAAAATATACATCAAATGAAATATACTTTGGATAAAATTAATAGAGTAGATGTTTCAGAAGAAATTATTAGTGAGTGAGAAAACATAGCAATATAATATATTCAAAAGAAAGTACACAGAGGAATAAAAACATTTAAAAAATGAACTCAGAATCAGTAACCATTTAGTAAAACACAAAAAAGAAGGACAGGAGCTGAAAACTATTAGCAAGAACTTTTCTAATTTTATAATATCTATAAACTCACAGCACTAAGAATTTCAATGAACTCTAAACAGAAATAATTATGAAAAAATCAAACCAAGACATAATCAAATAAAATTCCTAAAACCTGATAAAAAGTAAACCTTAAAAGTATCTAAAGGGATGTGGTAGGGGAGAAGAAATAAATTATGTATATTAAAAATATATATGTATAACCGTTGACTTGTCATAAAAAAATCATGCTTTATTGAAGAAAAGGGAGTAAAATCTTTAAATTTTTGAAAGAAAATAAAACCACCAACTTGGAATGCTACACCTATAAACTTATCTTTAAAAAATGTAAGTAAATTTTCATATAGACAACCAAAGCTGAAAGAATTTACTGCCAGCATATCTGTCCTATAAGCAGTGTTAAAGGACATTATTAAAATAGGCAGAAGGAGATCTGGGTCTGCACAAAGGAATTCAGAGCACCTCATATAACAAATATGTGGGTAAACATATTTCTTTAAAATCCTCTTTTTTTTTCTTTATGTCAAATCATTTAAAAATATCATTGATAATAAAGCAGAGTAATAACAATGTGTTATGGAGCCTATACCATAAGTAGAAGAAAATTACATTCCATCAATAGAACAAAGGGCAGAATGTGACAAATATAATTGTACATTTTAAACTTCTTGTAATAAACATGAGGTAGGATCCTTAAAGATGAAAAGTTGTATGCTTTTCCCTTAAGATAGGGAATAGAGTTAAAATATCCTTTTCACCATGCCTATTCAACATTATACTTGAAATCCTAGCCGGTTTAATAAGGCAAAAGTAAATAAATAAAAGGATTGAAAGTTGTAAAATAATAAAGCTATCTATGTGTACATACTCCATTGGGTATGTAGGAAGTCCTAAAAAGTAGATAATAAAGATATTAGAAATAATAAGTGAATTTAGCAATATTGCAGGTTGGAAGTCATTATATGAAAAAAAAAACTATTTTTAATAAATTAGCAATAGGTAATCCCATCTGAGAAATGAAAATATGTCATGTATAATGGCATCAAAAATATGATACATTTTAAGATAAATTATCAAATACATGCTGGAATTGTACAATTAAAACTAAAAATATCGCTAATAGAAAAACATTTAAAGGTATGCCATGTTTATGAATTGGAAGATGCAGATAGTTAAGGTATAAATTCCCCCAATTTTCCTCTATTTACACCCCACTACCAAAATTCCAGAAAAAAAAATTGTCTTTTAGGGAGTTTATTTATTCATGAGACAGAGAGAGAGAGAGAGAGAGAGGCAGAGACACAGGCAGAGGGAGAAGCAGGCTTCCCACAAGGAACCTGATGTGGGACTCTATCCTGGATCCTGGGACACGCCCTGAGCGAAAGGCAGACGTTCAACCGCTGAGCCACCCAGGCGTCCCCAGAAAAAAATTTTTAATAGAAATTGGCAAACTGATTCTAAAATTTATATGGAAGTACAAAGGACCTAAAATGGCAAAAACTATTTTAAAATATAAGGACAGAGAGAATTTACATCATCTTATTTTAAGACTTACTGTTAAAGTAAGATACTGTGGTGATCTACTTGTGTGATGGCAAGATGCTGTGGTTTTGGCTTAAAGACAAGCTAGGGTCAACTCAACAGAAGAAAGTCCAGAAGTAGACATGTGCATATACAAAATAATGTTTTTTACTATTATTTCCAAAGGGAAATTTAATAGAGAAATTTAATAGAATTTAATAGAGGAAGAATAGTTTAAAACAAATAATGTTTAAAGAAATGTATATTCATAAGTAAAAGAAAAGAACATTGACTCATATTATACCATACACAAATTTTCACTCTAAATAGAAGATAGCCCAACATAAAGAATAAAGTATAAAATATTATAGGAAATATAAAAAGATAATAAAGACAAAAATCTTTATTTCCTTAGGTTTGGCAAACATTTTTTAGATTAAAAATAAATTAATTAATTAGCCTCAACAGTAGACATCTTTTATGTACTTTATGTCCTTCTTAGATATCATTTTGTGAAGTGTCTGATAAAATATTTTGTCCATTTTCACTAGGTCAATTAATAATAATTGGGTTTCAAATAGGTTTTAAATGATACTTACATATTCTATATATAGTCATTAATCAGTATTTTTTGCAAATATTTTCTCCCAGTCAGTGGTTTTCTTTATTTTTTGAACAGTATTTCTTGTAGAGCAGAATTATTTAATTTTTGTGGAGGCTAATTAATTAATTTATTTTTAATCTAAAAAATTCTATTATTTAACACCATAATGAAAACCTTTTATACACATTTTAGAATTTCTAAAACAAATTAACTGGCAAAACCCAAATGCTGGCAAGATTTCAGAGCAACTGAAACTCTTTTACATTGCCGTTGGGATTGTAAAATTATACAAGCATTTTGGAAAACAGTTTGGCAATTTTTTATGAAGTTAAACATATACTTACCATGAGACCCAGCCACTCCACTTCTAGTTGAAATGAAAACATTTCCCCGCAGAAACATTTGAACATGAATGTTTACTACAGCTTTATTTATAAGAAGTCCAAACCGGAAACAACATAAATATAACAGTTATATGGCTAAAAAAATAACGATATGCTCATAAGTGGAATAGTGTTCAGCAATATAACAGAATGATCTATTGAAGACATGCAACAACATGGATGAATCTTAGCAACATTATCCTGAGTGAAAGGAGCCTGACACAATTTCATTTGTTTTAAAATCTAGCAGAGACAAACAGAATCATTGTGACAAATGGAAGTTTGGTAATTGCCACAGTGGTGGTGCGGGGAATGGACTAGAAAGGGTTTATAGAGAACCACTTTGGGATGATGATGATCTTCTGCATTTTAATTGTAGCAGTGGTTGCACAAATGGACCAATTTATCAAAACTCATGAGTACAGTGTGTTGCGGTTTGCACATATTCATAGGATCCATAAAATAGACAAAGAACTTTCCTCATACAGCACAGTGATACAGTGCATTGATCAAAGTGTGAAATAGCCATCTCGAAACATCAGTATTCATAAAATAGAATAAAAAGTCAAAGTTTAAAAGCTTAATCAAGAAAAATAAAGATATTTTAAAAGTTTGCAGAAAAAAAAAGATTAATCTTAATATATGGAAATGCTTCTATCAGTAGTTTTCTGCTACACTGAGCAAAAAGTTAATCAGTAATATTTGATTATATTATTAACATTGTGAGACCAAAGAACACTTAAGATATTAAGCATTTATTCTGAAACAAAATATTTTTATTAGAAGACACTATGGGCAAAATGATGGAACACATCCAATGTTTAAATAGCTTGAAATTTGACAGATGCTAGGGTTTTCTTTTTGTCACTATTCCATGGCATTCTCGTATAAATCAGAATATCTTTACAGAAAAGAATATACCAATTCCTTTATTTATGTTAGCAGGTTAATTCCACTGTCATTCCCATAATACCTCTTTCTGAAAATCACTAGCTCTGACATTCTTCTGTGTGGTTTAGAAATAGAATCTCAGAGTTAAAAACAATGACATGAAAATCTCATTCCTGAAATTCAATTTCAGTAAAAAAACAAACAAACAAAAAAATGAAGCCATAGTGAAATAACTGGCTAAGAGAAGAACAGATCAAGAGCTGACTTATTTTAGAAGAAATGAAGAATCAACCAGAAAAATCAAACAAACAAACATTATGGAAATGGATGGTCTTTGTTACTTAGGCATTATTTGACTATTCAAAGTACCTACATCAAGTGATTACAATTCTTTTCTAGCTTTTAGAAAATTAAACAAAGATTGCATTCAATTATTTTTAAATTGAAATTTATATTCAGCATAAGTATTTTTTACACTCAAAATTTTGGTCGACTCAAAACATTACATTAGTTATAGTTATGCAAGGTAGTGATTCAACATATCTGTACATTATGCTCTGCTTACCACAACTGTAGCTACCGTCTGTCACCATAACTCTATTACAATATTACTGAATATACTCCCTATGCTGTACCTTTTATTCCCATGACTTATTCATTCCATGACTGGAAGCCTGCATCTATCACTCTGTTCACCCATTTTGCCCATTCCCCAACCCCTTCCCTCTGACAACCATCAGTTTGTTCTTCACATTTATAGGTTTGATTCTACTTTTTGTTTGCTCGTTTGTTTTGTTTTCTAAATTCCACATATGAGTGAAATCATATGAAATCATATGACTTTATCTTTCCCAGTCTGACCTATTTCACATAGCTTACTACCCCCTAGATCCATCCATGTTGTCACAAATAGCAAGACCTCATCCCTTTTTTGGTGGCTACATAATATTACAGTGTGTGTGTGCGTGTGTATGTGTGTGAGTGTGTACCACACCTCATGTATCCATTCATCTATAGATGAACACCTATAGATTGTTGCTTCCACAGCTTGACTATTGTAAATAATGCTTCAATAAACACAAAGTGGACACATCTTTTTTTTTTTTTTTTAAGATTTATTTATTTAATTGAGAAGGAGAAAGAGTGACAGAGAGAGCAGAGTGGAAGGGCAGTGGAGAGAGTCTTAAGCAGAATCCATCCTGAGCGTGGAGCGGAATGTGGAGCTCCATCTTATGACGCTGAGATCATAGCCTAAACTGAAACCAAGAGTCAGACAGTTCACCACCCAGGCACCTCAACATCTTTTTGAATTAGTTTCCTTGGCAATATGAGTATAGTGGTAAGACAAAAATCTCTACTTTCACTGATTAGAACTACATAAAATTTGTGTATATGTAGGGAATTAGGCCTTTTGTATCTGATTTTCTGAGTTGTAATTTTACTTAATGTTTCTTACTTGAGCAGGATATTTCACATTAGCAAGCCTCAGGTTTCTCTTCTATAAAATGGGGATAATGACACAAACTTCATGTGTTTTCTGTGAGGATTCCTTGAGCTAATGACCATAGAACACTTAGTATGCAGTAAATAGTAAAAAACTGTTAAAAGAATTATTTGATCCAAAGGAACTTCTACTGTCTGCCACCACTGTACTTATTATGCCCACTGGTCACCTCTTACACTGTGACTTTCCTTCCACTGGACCTTCAGTGAGGCTCCCCTGGTCTATCATCTTAACCCATCCTTAGTACCTTGGAATCCCAATGACTCTATACTTTTAAAAACGGGGGCAGTCTCTGTACAATGTGTTACTTCACCCTATATTTACATGGGTAAGGATCTTTCTTCACCTTTCTAATAGAGTTCAGTTGATATACTTCAAGGTAAAAGTTTTCTGAACCAATCTATGATAAGAAATATTTAGCTGTTTAACCACACAGAAAAAATACGTGTGTGTGTATGTGTGTGTGTATATTCATGTCCTAGTAGATACATTGTTGAATAGAAAATGATTTGCTATGATTTTAATGTTATCTCCTTTCCTGGTTCTATATAATTACCCATATAGTCTCTATTCTTTTATACATTGGCTTCAATGATTTATGAGAAAATATAAACTATAATGAAGAATTTATCTGAATCTCTCTCTTTCCTCTCCACATGCCCATGTCTTACATGTATGTCATCCTTTCAGTAATGATATTGCTTCTAATTATTTACCATCAATTGCCCACTTTAACATCTTTTTCAGATGCTATTTAATATCAAAATTCAGTACTTAAGCTTTGTGTTTCCTTTTTTGCTTTATTTTTATTTTTAGAGCAGGGGTTTAAGTGCCATTTAATTTCCATTCTGTATAGTAAGAATGCTAAAAGGCATTTTAGAACTGAAATAACTATTTCATTTTCCTTACATTTATTATTATAGGTTCCCTTAAACTCAGCAGTTTTAAAGCTTTATTTTTAGAGGCAAGTCACTCTTAGATGGCAAGGGACTATTATTTGGCACTGAAACAATGAACTGTGTCCCATTCTTCTTTAAGACCTTTCTATTTTTTTTTTTGTCAGCAAATAGCCAATTGTGAAGAGTCTATTTTTCTCAGTTTTTAGTTCCAAAGTCCCATCAATCAAATCAGACCTGAGGGGAGAAGGCATCATGTGTGCACTACATTTTCAAGCCCAAATGTAGTGCACAATGTGTTGCTGCTCTCTGGAGCAGTACCATCTGCTCTGAGCCAAGTTTAAAGCCAAGGGACTCCAGAAAACTAACACGTCAAAAACTTCCCACTATGCAAGGAAATCATTCTAAAGAATCTGTGTGAAATATGAGCACACACATCAAAAGAAGGAAATAATATTTGAGGTAACACCATAGAATTCAGAGTGCCTATTATAGAGCTCACAAAGAAGCAGCTATACCAGGAGGTGGCACATGCCAAAGAAAAGTACAAAAATTAAAGTGACATAAAAAAGAAAAAAGCTGATCAGAATATTACATTTAAATAAATATAAACATACTTTAGTTATATTGAGGAGAGAAAAGGACCTTCTAAAGTTTGAAAGTACTTGAAGATCTTTTTTTGCGAAAAAAGTTGTAGCTCTCTTTTAAAATTTTTCTTAGAATGGTATTTTAAAGTAATTTTTAGGATACTCAATGTTTAAAATATTTAAACCATAATATTATATTAATTTAAACAAATTAATAGGGCAAAGATGTTTATAAAGTTCTAAAACTATGAGATGATCATGTTGTAGGTTAAGAATTTTTAAATGAAATAATACAGATATTATTTTTATGCAGTTGTTTAGAGCTAACAATGCTTTTATTTAAATGGTTTAAGTGCTCTTAAGTTCATTATGTTTAAATGTATTTTCCTACAGAAAAGACGAGATGATAGAATTTATATTCCTAAGCAGAGCTTAATATATACCAAATTATATAAGTGAATATATGCATGCTATTTAATTTTGACATATGTTTTTCTCCTGGAAGTTTATCATGGTAATACACCAGTCAGAAAAAAGGTACATTTTAAAATTTTTCTTTTCTTTAATTTTGTCTTCATTTGTAGGGTATTATTTTGTGTAGAAAGCCTACATTGCAGCTTGGGGGAAAAAAGGATAATAGAGGTTTTGGTAGAGGAGAGAGGAATAAGAAATCATGAAGAAAATGGCTATGCGGAAATAATGAGCTTGAAAGGCTTCCAGAAAAGGCAAATTTGAAAGCAGGAAAGTCTCCTAAAAGTCAAGAATGAAGGTATATTTTATTACATGCAAAAATATTGACTAGGTGTTTTTGTTTTCTGTTATGAATGTTAAATATTGCCTCAGTTGCCATTTTGCAGTAAAATAAAGCACTCCAAAATTTAGTGGCTTAAAACAGCATTTATGATTGTCTCTCACAGTTCTAGGTGTTGACTGGTATCGGTAAGGTCATTTTCACTCAGTGTCTTCCATGCAGATGTAGTTCAGATGGCTAAAATATTCTTTTGCTAGGATCACTACTCTAAAACAAATATAGGTGCTATATTTTCAATGAAACAAAATTTAAATTTCTTAATGGAATATACAAGATTTTTTTTGAATTCTGTCTTTACCTTCTGCTCTAAACTGCTTAACAAAATGGTTTCCTTATTCATTAGCACTTATATATCTGCAACATTTTCACATCTGTACTTGAAGTTATTCTTAGGGATGTACATCTTTCTAAAACCAGTGGTCAGTTTAATCAAACTTTCTGTAAATATGACAAAAACTAGTCATGCCCCTTTTCTTGAAATACTTTGGTATCTTAGTTGGTTTCTTTATTAATCCATTTGGGAGAATTTCTTGTTAATCTTTTTTATTACTTCTCCCTTTTCCCAGACCCCTTTCTTAAATTTCGTATAACTTCTAGGCGCTTACCAGGTCCCATTGTATACTTTTGGACCAGAACTCTCACTTGGCTCCAGGTTTGATTGTCTACAGAGAATCACAACCATTACATGGCCAAATTGAAATGAATGATCATCACATGCCCTCACTAAATCAGCTTTCCTCTGAAATTTTTCCTTATGAGTAATCTCTAATTATTCTCATTTTTATACATTTCATTTCTAATTCATTAACAATTTTTGTCAGCACTGTCTTCAAAATTACATGAGTCTAACCACTTCTCACTACTCCCACTGTCAAAACTCTAGCCCAGATTCCTCCATCTCTCTTCCAGTAATAATCTCATTGGTCTCCTTCCCTCTGCTTAGGCTCTTCTACAAGTTCATCTCCCATACAGGAACAAAGCGACCTCTAAAACAAATCAGATTACATCAGTCTCTGATTAAATTATACCAGAGGCTACCAATTATACATGTAATGTAAGATAATGTTCTTAATGTAGTTTATAAAACTTTGCATAATCTGGTCCCTCCCTGCATCCTTGATGCAATCTAGTCTCTACCATGTACTGTGTATTCTAGTCAAACTGGCTTTTTCACTATACTTCAAACACAGAAAGTATGTTCCTTTCTCATTATGTTGATATTGTAAAAGTTATTCTCTTATGTGCTCTTTTAAAATAATTATTTTTGAGAACAGTGTGCGGTACAGATTACAGTTATTTTTTTTCATAAAGATGTTGAGTGGTTTCATCAATATTTGTTGAAAATATTACACTTCCCTACTGAATTGCCTTATGTCATTGTCTAAAATCCATTGTACATGGGTAAATCTATTTCTGTGTTCTATTCCCTTCCATTACTCTATGTACCATCTCTATACTGTCTTGATTTCTGTAACTTTCTAAGTCTTGCAATTAGATAGTATAAGCCTCCTAATTTTGGTCTCCTTTTTTAAAAAAAAATTGTTTTGGTCCTGTAGGTCACTTATTCATAAAGCAATATATCTTTTTTTTCCCCCGGGAGCACTTAATATCACTTTGATGTTTACAATTATGGTACAATATGCCTAGTTTATAAAACATTATTAATATTTTGTTCTACTTGGAACTCAGCTTTGATAATCCCAATGAATATTCAGAGACTCATTGTATCAGTTCTGTTTTTAGGAGTCTAGTGTTCTGTGGAATGATAGAACATCCCATACAAAGTAAGGAATAAATTATTTTATCATACAGGTGCCATTATCTGAAGAAGAGGTAGGCCTGTCTGTGATCTGCGACAGCATATTTCATATTTGGAATACTTTTCCAACTCTTTTATTTTATTGAGTAACTTGGATGGCTATCATGTTTGCACAGAGCAAGAGCTCTGTAGCAGGTTCGAGTCTCACCGGAAGCAGTACCAAGCCTTGGGCCAAAAACCCTGGACTACCCTATGGAAGAATCTCTGTGGAAAAAGATACCATGTGAAATTTATGACAAGTCCTGGTGGGAGAATCTCACTGTAGACATCTAGGTTTCTGGAGCAAAGTAAAACTTTCTAAAGCATATATCATTTAAAAAAATCTTAAAATCATTTAAAAATAGTCCCCCAAATGCTAATAAAGCCTGGTAGAAATTGAGCCTCTTGCCATTGAACATAAATGATTCTGAATCTAGATTTTAACTAATTATAAATTTAAGCAGATGAAGGGACAATTTATCATATACTGGAAGTGACAATTATAGGATTAGGCTTCAGCAGAGGGTACAGATAAGCTTTAAAAACAGATAAGCCAATACATCTCCCTTAGTTTACATCTAAGACCATATGAAGGAGTTTACTATGTCCAGCTGACCAAAAGGAAAAAGCCAAACTTGGATAATGAGTGAGTCATGTGGTGGATACAAGCTGAAAAGGGACTGCTACTATTTTGCAGTTCCAACCATTTGTCATCCACTTGGGTACAAGGTAAAACCTGACCCAAAGTTACAATTACATGTGGATTCATGAGAAGTGGCCTATGGCTTGGCTATTCAGTCAGAGGCTTAGAAAGAAAATATCATGGGCTGAAGAATGGGAGTAAATATTTGAAAATAATATATCTGATAAAGGGTTAATATCTAGAATCATAATGAACTCTTACAACTCAACAGCAACAGCATAACAAGTAGCCTTTTAAAAAAAATGGAAAAAGGATTTGAATAGACATTTTTCCAAAGATCAGACACAATGGCCGACAAGAATGAAAAGACGTTCAATATCACTAATCATTAGAGAAAGGCAAATCAAAACCACAGTATGATATCACTACAAACCCATTGGAATAACTACTATATGAGTCTGCTAGAGTGTCCTTAACAAATACCATAGTCTTGGTGCCTTGAACAATAATTTATTTTCCCAGAAGTACAAAATCAAGTAATTGGAAAGTATGATTTTTCTCGAGACTTCTCCCTTCGGCTTCTCACTATGTCATCACGTGGCCTTGTCCTCACTGTGCAGGCACACTTCTGGGGTCTCTTTTTTGTGCAAATATCCTTATTTGATAAGGACATCAACCTGGAAGGATCGGGGCCCATACCAATGGTCTCGTTTCTACTTCTCAGTTGCCTTTTCACAATTATCTCCACATATGCCCTCCCTCATGGTCTAACATTCAGTTTGTGGCTTATTTTCTACAGTGATTATACATATCCAGTCTTCAGGCCAGAGAGAAGCTTGATTTTCGTCTTAGAATCTTGGTTATACATATGTCTTCCTGAAGGGTAGAGCCATAGTAGGTCAGCAGCAATATCACCAGTCATCTGACCAGTAGCACTATTGCTTTTTTTTTTTAAGGTTCCACTCATGAACAGGTAGAATATATTCCAATACTTGAATTCCAGCAGTAAGTAGGCTCTGAGTCTGTTTGTCTTGCCTTAAATAGACTTAGTCTTTTTACTAATAACAGTTAAACTCCTGGCCACCAGGAAGCCATAACCTGCAGTTGTATGGCTTTAGCTTTACATCAGTGTTCTCTTTGTGTTCTAAAATATAATCTCTGTTTTTGATACCAGTTTTTATTTTGCTTTGTTTTCTTATTTGATATATCATTGTCATGCACGTGGGGCAGAAGCCACGGCAATGCTGGAAAATCGTCAGCATCATCTACCAACTCTTCCTGTCACAATCAGCTTCTGATTCTGTATTTTAGTATATAAAATCCTCCTTCAATACCACAAATATATACCATTGTCAGTTTTCATGCGCTATAAACTTTTAGTATGGTCAACATCATACATCCTTCATAATTTTTAACACAATGACTTTCATAGGATAGACTAAATTAAAAATTTGTTAATATTGATGAGTCTAAGGAAAATTCCATTTAGAGAAAGAAAACAGCAGAAAGATGTACCTCGTAGGATCCCCACAAGGTTAAGTCAATCTTTTTTTTTTTTCTTTTTTTCTTTTTTTTTTTTTTTGGTTAAGTCAATCTTTAAGGTCTACTTTTTCCTTAGTAGTTTATATCTAAAAGTGCTCAATTAAATTCCTTCACATTGTTGCAGTGTAGTAATAAAATTATGGTACCCAATAATAGAGATAGAGTTTGTTAGTTTTCTAAATAGCCCTTAATGAAGGGAAAAACTATGACAAAAGACACATATAGCTTTTGGAGGAGCAGTTGCCAAAACATCTAAGCATGACATGTTACTTAAAAAATAGAGTTCCCGGGGCACCTGGGTGGCTGGCTCAGTGGTTGCGTGTCTGCCTTTGGCTCAGGTTGTGTCCCCAGAGTCTGGGATCAAGTCTCACATTAGGCTCCCTGCAGAGAGCCTGCTTCTCCTTGTGCCTATGTCTCTGCCTCTCTCTCTGTGTCTCTCATGAATAATCCCAGTGTGTTCTCTTTATATATATTTGTGTGCATTGGCTTTAGGGGAGAGGGGCTCCCTTGGTTATCAGGAGCCAGTGCAAAGGTCCTGGGTGCCTAGGGGAACACAGAGCAAATATGACATAAAACTATCAATATTGCCAATTTCTCAATTTTCTGAAAACTATCTCTAGTTGATTGCAATACTTGTTTAACGGTTTATTTACTTTGAATCTTTGAATTTCACAAATATATATATTATATATATATATTATATATATATATTACATTACATGTGTATCTTCTTTAAGGATTAGGGGTGAGGTTTAGATTTAATAATCGGAGAAAAAAGATAATATAACAAAATAGTAGAGAACAAGAAAAAAGACACTTTCTAAACATTACTTCTAATTTTTATAGCACCTAAAGCATTTTTGGCAGGAAATCTTAGCATATGACCCTATCACTTTAATTTCGTTTCCATGGCCTAATGAATTGTATTACAGTATCAGAATGTGAGCTTATTAAATCCATGGTTCTTCAGTAGACAAAGTGCTTATCTTGCTTTTTTTTTTTTTTTATATTTGATTCAATTATTTGTTATGTATTGTGAATAAACTAAAAATTGGTAATTTAAATATTACTGCATATCTAAAATGAATGGTTTATTTTACTGCAACCGTACTTTCATGCTTATTTTTTTTATTGCCACCAATTTTCAACAGTTCAATAATCCCACTGTGATTTTTACATTGAGATAAAAGAACTAAAAAGACAAGCTTTGCAACCCACTGCTTACCAAGGTAAGCTCTGCACAGCTCCCAGGCTTAGATCCCTACACTCACAAGACCTAAAAATTATTTTGAGCTTTAAAAAAAATCATGACACTGAGATGAAAACAGAATCGATTTGGAACAATATTTGAAAATACAATACTGGGTTAAAATGTAAAGTATTTCTCTAAGGTAACAAATCAGATATACTCATTTTTATAAACCAAATTCAATTTATTAAAAGTTAAGTTTTAAAGATTTACAACATTCAATGTATCAGCCACCTGTCTAAACTGATATTAACTCAATTAATATAGTAAGACTTGTTTCATAATGCTTTTTCAAGAGGGAATTTAAAGAAAACAAATTGAAAATTTTGTTAAACCTTAAGTTTCCTAGTATAAATTTATCTTTTTTTAAAGATTTTGTTTATTTATTCATGAGAGACACAGAGAGAGAGAGAGAGGCAGAGACACAGGCAGAGGGAGAAGCAGGCTCCATGCAAGGAGCCTGATGTGGGACTCAATCCCAGGACTCTAGGATCACGCGCTGGGCTGAAGGCAGACTCTAAACCGCTGAGCCACCCAGGGATCCCCATCCTAATATAAACTTAAAGGTACAGTTCCCACAGGATGTTTTGAGGGAAAGCTCACATAATCTTAAATGTGTTTTATGTCAAATCTGGCCTACGTATTGAGTAAAGTGCTTTTTGATAGTGTTCGTCAGAAAAATCTGGCACCAGGTGCCAGTGGCCTGGAGGCAGAAAGCACCAAAAGAGATGAGAAAGATATCAGAACATGGCTATACTGCCAGAGTTTGAATCTTGGCTCTGCTGCTACTAAATAGCTTTAGGAATCTGGATAAATTATTGAATCCCTGCTGCCTCAGTTTCCACACCTGTAAAATCTAGATGATGATAATAATAGTACTCAGCTCACAGAGAACTTGTGAGCATTAAGAAAGTCAGTAAGTTAATGTGTATAAAATATTTATAGCAGTGTTTGAAATATTGTGCACTCCCAATAAATGTTAGCTATTATAATTATTGTTTGTATAAATTATTAAAACTCAAAATGCTAAAAAAAAAGGAATGTTTGTAGTAAGTGCTTTGGAAGCCTTTCCACTGTTCCACTGATATCACCATTACTCACAACTTATTTGCAAGCCTTTCCTTGACACTGCTTTCAAAACCTATAGAACAAAAACGTTCAGCTCACATTGAATACTTGGCAACACTGAATGTAAGATATTATTCTTGGTGCTGGGGATGAAAAATGAGTAAGACACACTTGCCCTCAATAAGTTTATACTCCAGTGGAAGAGATAGAATACACAAATAAGCACCACAGCAGAGCATCCTCTCTGTATTTTAGTACAGAATTCTTGACATTGAGCCATATTTGAGGATTTACATGCAATCTTGATTCTCATGGGACTAAAATGTATACAGAGTAGGGATTGCCCATAACCAGCACTGGGACTGACAACACATAAGTATCCAAGAAATGATTGCTAAAGGAATATAAACAGTAACAAACATACATTAAAAAAATGGTAATGATAGTGGAAACTGCCAAAGCTTCATAAGAATGAATAATGTGTTCATTACTCATTAGCTTTTGAATGCTAGATAAGAGTTTATGAGGTAGGGAATCAAAAAATAATTTTGTGTGTCCACAGAATTGTAAAGAGTTTTTATTGGTATGGTGTTTAAAAAATAGAAAACTCTTCTAAGCCATCTCAAGAAGTAGAGGCCCCCTGAAGGGAGGTTATCCAGAATGGAAAGTATAGTAATATGAGACTGGAATCAAGGCTGAAGGAGAAGACTGAATCTGAACAAATTTAGGAATTATTATCTGCACAATTTGGAGATGAACTGAATGAGGAGTGGTGTGTGAGAGAGTACTGGGGTGTTTTTAGATTTCAGTGTAAGGTGAAACATGGAATGAGCAGAGTGGTGATAATTCTGTATTTTGATGGCCAGTTTTAGAAACATCTAAAATTTTTAGAGCCATTATTTTTGAATAAAGTGGTGCTTAAATGAAATTTCAGCAAAAAGATACTGTTTTTCTTTTCTGGCATATCTGATGGTTGTGTAGACATCACGAGATGAGCTTCCAAACATTTTAATTAATGGAAACTTATGGGAATTTCTGTAGAGTCTATATGGAGTTAATTTTAAAGATGAAATTTAATTGAATGAATAAGTTCTTATTTATTTAATATCATCTTATGATTGTATTATCATATCTTATATTTGTTACTACTCTATGGCACTGGGACTTATGACAGTGCTATAGGACCTCTCACTAACCAAGAATTACTCTTTGTCTTCCTTGATCTAGAGTTGCAAAATGTTGATAGAAATTGAAGGGGGAAATATTTGTTGTTGGTGTTGGGATATCCAGTTAGTCATTTAGATAATTGCATCTGAGGAACCTAAGAATACTATAACCTGGGTGATCTGTCTCTCTGCCTATCTCCTATATTTCAGAAATAATGATATGATATTTGTGAGGCATCTGGTTTTCTAACCTCATTTTAAGTGTTCATAAGTCCCTCTTTCTGTTCAAGCTTTCTTGTGATCCTTAAACTGAAGAAAATATCTTTAGAATATTTTTGTGCTCAAGTTTTAACAGTTTGTGCAACTTCAATTCCTTGGGCCTAACATCTAACTTGTCCTAAGATTCAGGACAAATCCAGAGGCTTACATTTTTAAAATTCTGAGGCAGCAAAAATTCCGTTACTATACACTTACTATATGTATAAGAAGACAAATTTCAGGTAAGAATCTAAGTTAAAGACTATTGACATTTTTATTCTAGATTTCCATGTACTTTAAAAAAATGAATGCCTATAGGTACACTCAGTTACCACATATATTTCTTTAAACCTCTTATTCATGCAAGGTATTTATATGCAGACCTTAGCAAATCTGCATATCAATGCCCGCTATGGTACCAGTGCATGAAATACAATTAAAACAGACATGCAGGTACCAAGTTCAGTATAATGAAAAATTAAGTATACACTTTATATAAACAAGATACTTTCTGATAATTTTGGGTGGTAGATTAATTGCTCTCAAGGCACTTTTAACCCAAACCACATAGCACTTCCCTAAATTGGACCATGAATGACTCAGTCTGTTTCATATCCTTTTTACTTAAATTCTAGTGATTTTTTTTTTACCATATTTTATGGAGCAGCTGCGGGGTCTGAGCTTCTTTTTGTCTTGAAAAAAATAAAGGCCTCATTTAGCTCGTGGTGGAGCTATGAGCTGCAATGTGTTTGTTAGTCTAATGCATCCGTCCTTTGTGTAGCCACTAACTCCAGACAGCATCGTGACTCCCTTCCCTGCTCAACTATGTGAGAAGACAGTAGGTCATTGCTGCAGTCTGCCATCCAACAAAAGAAAGAGAGGTGTGAAGAAAATGTTTGTGTACATTTGAGATGCAGTGACTATCGCTAAGTAATTAGCATAAGACAGAGGCTGGCCCATAACCACAGGAAGGATAAGAAATTTTACTGACAGCTAAATTGGAACTATGCTAATCTGGCAAAGATTGTGTAGAAAGGATGCTTGTATTTAGTTACCGATGCCATACCCTGTACAGTTTTCTTTATCGTTAGGCGATATTCAAAATTCTTGGTGAAAGCAGTCAGTGTCCTGATTTGTGCGGTGTGAAACCATGGTCAGTTGTAACCATGACTACCCTGTCACTGAGAAGTCTGGCAGACAATGGAATCGACTAATTATAACATTATAACCCTCCTTTATCTCTAGTTTACCAAATTCTTCACAGGATTATTGCATTTAATTTGTCTCTTAGTGAACGACCTGAAAACCCCACAGCTCGCTTACAAATCTTATCAGAGTTGCTGTTTACCATTTCCAGAAACCTCCCTGAGCTCTAGCTACAAGACAACCTTTAGACTTTCCTCTTCCCCAGATGTCTTTTCAAGCAGTACAAACTTCTTTCTAGTTGGAAGATTTACTTTCACCCATTAATCATGTGTAATTGTTTCCATGTTACAGAGTTTTTAGTACATTCTCAATGATGTGATTTATTAAATTTTATGTTTTAAATGACTTAGTTATGCTCAGAAGCAGTAAAAGACATGCACGGTGCATTCAGGAAACACTACTCTGAGTTACAGGTGGTAATTACCTTAACATACTCGAGTGATTTCTCCCATTTCAGAGTCATAATTCATAACCACTTTTATGACCTAATTTTAGGATACATGGAATAAAGAAGATGAACTTTTATTAATCTTTATACTTTTCAAATGCATATACCTACATGTTTGTTAGTACTAGGAACAGTAGTGAGAGATTTAATATTCTTAAATGATAGGAAGAAAGTTCACACTATTATTTCACATCGTGACTTTTGCTTAGGTCGTTGGCAACTTCAGTATCTCTAAAAGGAAGACTAATATTATGTGTGCATTATGAAGTAGTCATGAAACAATGTTTGAAGTGTTATTAAGTATAAAATTGTATGTTTGAAATGTTAACACAGACAGCAGTTCAGGTAGTTAAACCATAAAACATCATTATAGATATAATGAAAATAATTATAGGAACAAAACCAGATACCAGATAGAGACAAACTTAACTATACATCAAACAGAAAAATACATGTTCTATAATTGTACTTAAAAGAATGAAAATATAAAATAAATATACTATATTATGTCATAAATCATAAATAAGTAATAATTTTTCAACTTTTGGTCTAAAGTACCATATGATTTGTTATAGAGGTAAGGTAAATTTTATTTTAATTTACTATTATATAACATTTTAAATCCCTATACTCTTTCCAATAGTTTGATGTTGAGAATTATACCTTACAGATTTTTAGGAAGAGGGCTACACTAGATATAATTTATTTAGACCAGTAGAGGTAATTAAACACCTGAAAGCAAATATCAAATAAAGAGGAAGGGGATCCCTGGGTGGATCAGTGGTTTAGTGCCTGCTTTCGGTCCAGGGTGTGATCCTGGAGTCCCAAGATCGAGTCCCACATCAGGCTCCCTGCATGGAGCCTGCTTCTCCTTCTGCCTATGTCTCTGCCTCTCTCTCTCTCTCTCTCTCTCTCTGTGTGTGTGTGTCTCTCATGAATAAATGAATAAAATCTTAAAAAAAAGAAAAGGGGAGAAGTAACCCCAAGAAGAAACTTCTAAGTGTTGAATTGTATGCTCGCCAAATTCATACGTTGAAGCCCTAAACCCCAATATGGCTATTTTTCAGATAGGGCTTTTAGGTAATAAAGGTTAAGTAAATTCATGATGCTACAGTCCTAATGCAATAAGATTGATGGTCTTATGAAAAGAGGAATGGAGAGAGATCTCCCTGTCCATGCACATGTACAGAGGAAGGCCATCTGAGCACACAGTGAGAAGATGGACATCTGCCAGCCAAGAAGAAAGCTCTTACCATGACCTGACCCTCCTGGCACCCTGATCTCAGACTTCTAGCCTCCAGACTGTGGGAAAGTAGTTTTCTGTTGTTTGAGCCACCCCATCTATGGTATCCTGTTATGGCAGCTCCAACGGACCAATGCAGAAGCACAACATAAAAATTACTCATTTATGTCTGAATAATTTTTATGTCATGAAAACTGTAAATCTCCTCCATTGTATACTTTTTAAAAAAGATTTCATTTATTTATTCATGAAAGACACAGAGAGGCTGAGACAGATAGAGGAAAAAGCAGGCTCCCTGTGGGGAGCCAGATGTGGGACTAGATCCCAGGACTCTGAGATCACAACCTGAGCCAAAGGGAGATGCTCAATCACTGAGCCACCCAGGTGTCCCCATTGCATACTTAATTAAAGACGTTAATTTCATTATAGGTCATAGAGCAGAAATGTAAAGCTTTGTAACTAGAGATTTTTATAAATATTTCAATACCAGCCATCTTGAGATATAAGAAGTAGGATTTTTATCCACCATCTTTTCTATCTTGTTCAACTTTATTTTCAGATAACTGGAAAAGGAAATGGATATATAATTGTACACTAAGTATTCTCAGTTATAGGATACTTCTTATTGAGGAGGACAGTTATTGAGACTATGTTCTTGAAGATCGCTGATCATTGTTTTCCTTATCCTTCCTTAAATATATATAAAATCATGAGATATAAAAATAAATAAGCACCAGTCTACATTAAGTGACAAGTAAGGAAAATAACAGTGCCATATGTGAGATAGACTATTACTAGTTTTCCACAAAAGAAAGCTGGTATGTATTTTTGAGGATATTTTCAAATAATACCCTTAATTAAATGTATTATTGTGGATGATGTGCAGACTCTCCTTTTAGAACCAAGGAACTCATTCTCACAGCTGCCTGGAATGCTTCCTGTTGAAGAACCTCCCCTCACTGATTGCTAAGAATTCCCTTGCCCAAAGGGAATTGCTTTACCTGAGTTCTTTGTGCTCCCAAAGGACAGTTCATACACAATGACTAACTGATGAATAGTACAAAGGTTGCTCCCCTCTTTTAACTGGGGACATCTCTGAAGGGCCATTTCAGCTCCAGATCCCTTCTAGAATCATAAGCATTGGAATTCATGTACCCAATTATACCTTCCTCACTCCCTTTCAGATGTGGTTCCCCAGAACACTCCTCAATAAATGTCCTCTGATCAAATCTTCATTCCAAGCATCAATTTTCAATTCCTTATTGAAAAACTTATTTTATATAAAAAGTAACATGGGGGACATTCGATATATATCAAATAAGAATTTACAAAAAGTCACCTGGGAATGGTACAACTATTTAAGGGTAACTCACTGTCATGTCTTCCAATGTGTGGGTGATGCTCCAATGTACTTCCTAAATTGTCTTACAGGAGTGTAAGGACTGTTTTCTAAGCTGTCGGGAACATTGTCAGATTATCTTTAACTTTCAGCCATCTTTGTGGATTTCCTCGGATGATAAAAACTGCCTCATTGCAGGCCATGCCTCTCTCAGAGGCGGAGTGCATCTAATGGCATATTAAAGTGAAGTTAAAGCCAGCTCCCAAAGAACATCCCAGTTGAGGAGTTATTGGTAGGTTTGGCTAAGAGGTGACAAAACTCCCTTAATCCAAGGGTAATCTTCAGAAAAAAGAAAGCACTCTAAACTTTGGCAGCCAGTATTCTAAGCAGCCCTGGGAATTAATTCCTGATTCTGAAGGAGAACAGGGAGGCTGGGGGTGGGGGTGCATCAGAGCATCCATTTCCCTCTGCCTAATCTTTCCTCCCTTCCCTTTCTTTTGTATGGGTTCACGAGCATTCACTAACACAGTCTACAAGCTAAAATTTGCCTAGACTTCTTTCAAGGGAGCTCAACCAGGTGACTTCTAATTCGGTTGCATATTTAATAGCTTAAATGTCAGAAGTCATCTTTCTTAGCTTTCTTGTCCACTTTAGTAGGATTATATCTTGCAGAATCAAGATAGCATTTTGTATACTTTATATTAGTATAAATACTACTTCTTCCTTTCTGCCCATCATGTGCTTAGTTAACAGAGAAACCCAATGAACTACAGAAAGAAGGATGCTTGTAGAATGAATTATAATTCTGTGCTCTGTTTTGATATATTATGAAGTAAGTAATTGGATAGTCTCTTCTCCTATTAACTATGATCCCCTAATATCAACAGTATAGATTTAGTGAATTTTTTTCTTCTTATTGGATCACTTGGTAAATATATATTGCTAATTTTTTTTTAAAGATTTTATTTATTTATTCATGAGAGACACAAAGAGAGAGAGAGAGGCAGAGAGACAGGCAAAGGGAGAAGCAGGCTCCACAAGAGCAGCCCGACACAGGACTCTGTCCAGGCCTCCGAGATCAAAGGTAGATGCTCAACTGCTGAGCCACCCAGGTGTCCCAATATATTGCTAATTTTTGTGACGCTAATGGTAATGGAAACAAAAGAACACATCTTCAGTTTATAGAACTTTTAGCTCTGCTAGCTAGCTTTGAAGTAGGAGTACAGGTAAAGATGTTAAGTACTGTGCTTGCCATTTGCCATGTTTAACTACACCACTAAACTGCTGGTAGTTCCATATGTGAATTATTTTTGCAATTTATTTTTCAGTTACCCAAGTAGCCAATTTTGGGAAATCTGTCTAGGATAAAAAGAAATATAACTCATATGTCAGGTTGTCATGTACAATTCATTGTTATATAGATACATAAGCTTACAGTGGATATGGGCAAGATGCAACTTAGTTTTGATGCAGTTATCAGAGATAACAGATTATAGCTGGGTCCTCATACTTGGGATAGTGATTCTGATAGAGAGGATCATGATATACATACATGCAACATTTAATATAGATATTCTTATGTAGTGGATTGCCCAGAAAGTCTCCCTTGAGATGGAAGGGTTCCTCATTTGAGCATCATTAGGAAAAGTAGAATGGCCTTCGATGGAAATAACGGTGCATATAACAAGTTGGTAACAAGCTAGTTTGTTGTAGCATAAAATAGGAAAAGTGTAAAATTATAAATATAGGTGTTAATAAACTACAAAGTGAATAGGTGGTGGAAAAAATATGATCACTCTTATCCAATAGAACAAAGAACAGATGAAAGCTACCTACAATTGTTGAGCTATGTTTTCAGATTCACAATTGACTGAAGGAAAACCTCAGAGGAAAAATAATAGCAAAACTTTTGTTATTTTATGGAATTTAGTAATGGTACGTTTAACTTTTTAATAATTTTATTGTGGAGGCAAAAATGTAGGAAAAGAATAGTAAAAAGAACGCTAAAAAGAATAAAATACCTAGAAATAAACTTCATCAAGGAAGTGAGGGACTTGTACTCTGAAAACTACAAAACACTGATGAAAGAAATTGAAAATGACATAAACAAATGAAAAGATATTCCATTCTCATGGATTAGAATAATCAATACTGTTAAAATGTTCATACTACCCAAAGAAATCTACATATTTAATGCAGTCTCTATCAAAATGCCAACAGCATTTTCACAGAAGTAAAACAAATAATACCAAAATATATATGCAACTACAAAAGACCCTGAACAACCAAAGTAATCTTGAGAAAGAAGAACAAAGCTTGAGATATCATAAACCCAGATTTCAAAATATACTACAAGCCTATAGTAATCAAAACGGTATGGTACTGGCACAAAAAGAGACACATAAATCAATGCAATAGAATAGGGAGTCCAGAAATAAACCCACACTTACCTGGTCAATTAATCTATGACAAAGGAAGCAAGAATATGTAATGGGGAAAAGATAGTCACTTTAATAAATGGTGCTGAGAAAACTGAACAGCCACATGAAAAGAAAGAAACTGGACCACTCTCTCACACCATACATAAAAATTTACTCAAAATGGATTAAAGACCTAAATGTGAGGCCTGAAACCATAAAACTCTTAGAAAAAATCAATGCAGTAATTTCAGTGACACCAGCCTTAGCAACACCTTTCTAGATATGTCTCCTCAAGCAAAGGAAACAAAAGCACCAATGAACTACTGGATCTACATCAAAATGAAAAGCTCTTGCACAGCAAAGGAAACTATCAACAAAATAAAAAGGCAACCTATAAATAGGAGAAGATATCTGCAAACGATATATCTAATAAGGGGCTACTATCTAAAATATACAAAAAGCTTATACAACTCCACAGGAAAAACAAAAACCAATAACCCATTTAAAAATGGGCAGAAGACCCATGAAAATGAATAGACATTTTTTTCCAAAGGAGACACACAGATAGCCAATAGACACAGGAAAACGTGCTTAACATCTTTGATCATCAGGGTGATGCACATCAAAAACACACTTCACACTTGTCAGAATGGCTGTACTCAAAAGGATAAGAATAACAAGTGTTGGTGAGGATGGAAAAAAAGGGAATTCTCATGCACTGTTGGTGGAAATGTAAATTGTTGCAGCCACTCAGGAAAACAGAAATAAAGATAGAAATATCAGATGATCCAATGATTCTACCACTGGATTTTAAGAAAGAAAATGAAAATACTAATTTGGAAAGATATACACACCTGTATGCTTATTGAAGCATTCTTTGTATTAGTTGTGGAAGTTGTGGAACAACCCAAGTGTCCATGGTTATAGATGAATGGATAAAGAAGTGATATATACATAGATACATATGTATGGGGAGGATGGTGGGAGGGATGGGCAAAATAGGTAAAGGGGAGTGGGACATACAGGCTTCCAGTTATGGAATGAATACATCACAGGGATAAAATGTACAGCTTAGGGAATATAGTCAATATTTTTTAATAGTGTTGTATCGTGACAGATGGTTACTACACTTTTGATGAGCATAACATAATGTATAAAGTTGTGGAATCACTATGTTGTACACCTGACTCTTACATAACATTATGTGTCAACTGTGCTTGATTAAAAAAAAAAAAAGAATTGCTAAAAGAACAGGGTAAAATATAGGGCTCTTTTTATGAGGAGACAAAAATTTAGGAAAGCATTTATAAGTGAGGGAATATTAATTGGCTTCTATTAACAATGGGGAAATTAAATGGGGAAAATTTATTTTATGGAGCAAGGGGATGCTATGATATTAGAATAAAGTACAGTAAGATGCTTAAAATTAAGGATATCATATTTGGCAGTTCAACTGCTGACCAAATATAATAAGAAGGGAGTAAACTATTAATATTTTTCTTTTTGTAACCAAATCATTTAAGGGGAGGCAATAACACAATAGGAGTTTAACCAAGTAGAATTTGGTAATATGCAAAGGCCCTGAGAATGGGCTACCCACCCTATAATAACAAACATAATGTGCAAATGAAGTAACCAGAAACCAGATGCTAAGTTATAGCTAGTCCAGTTAGCTCTATACCGGAGGGAAGGAGGGAGAAAGAATCTGACTTTGTGAGATGATCAAAGCATAAGTTAAAAAGAAAAAAGTCTGAGTAATGCTCACAGGGTTCGATTTAATGTGCAAACTTGAGAGTGCTTTTTGGATACTATGGAACTTGGTTTCATCCTAGTGAATCTGATCAAGTCAATGTAGTTGCATAGTTAATCTCATGCTCTATTTCTTGAGAAGTAAGATGTCAAGAAAGAAATTGCAGGGGATCAAGACCGGGAAAATGCTGATGTTCCTTCTCCTGACCAGCACATTTAATGTAGGGACAGTGTGAGAGTCTCACTGTGTTTCACATCTGCCCAGGGGCACTGAAATGGGAGAACAACAGGTAGCGAAGACATTAAAGACACAGATTTCTAGGCTTAATATAGTATGAAAACTTCATTCAAGGATTTTGTTCAGGCAATTCCTGATTAATTCTTCTAGGATTCTGGACTCTTGTGTTTCATGTTTTTAAATTAAAAAAAAATGTATTAGACTGCATTGTTTTCTTTGTGTGGATTCATATGATAATTTGGTAACAAATTGCCTTCTTCGGTGTTCCATATTATTTTCTGTAGCATGTATAACACAGAGAATCATCGATCACAGTCATTTTCTGTGTGCCTTATATTTACAATTAGTATAGAGATCCCCAAAGGCAGGAACTAGGATACTATTGATCACTTTGTCTTTAAACTATCTATATGCAATAAATGTATACTCCGGGATTGCGTTTGAAACATCACCAGTAAGGATAAAGCTGTGGCTACTATACCTTGTAAAAAACAAAGCCTTTAACTCTTTGACAACTCCTGAATTTGCAAGCCAACTCCTGAGGGCTGTATTAGTCATAGCGTCAACTTGAATATACTGTTAATATACTTCACTGGATAAGTCTGACTGTTTTGCTTTTTATCATAAATATGAAGGGCCTATAACTCAAAACTGCAAACCCAGTTGAGCTATTAAAAAATTTCTCTTAGAGAAAACAAAACAAAAGAAATTAAAGCTTAGTTTATGATAAGATCTTTGTTGTTGAACTGCTCTGTTTAAACATAAAAAGCATAAAGCCTAGCCTTAAAAAAACAATGGAACATTAGGAAAGTATAATAGAAGTTCAAATAGAATTAGTCACAGAGCTTTCACAAATTTTTAGCAAGCCCACTGAGAAAGGCAATGAATGATTTCATGAGACTTCACTCTTAAAATAGACTAGAAATTTATTTAACATTATGCAGTTTATTATTTTAAATATCATGACATACAAGTTCAGTTGCATCTGACATGATTAATGTGGGCAACTGCTAAGGAGATGTTGAATAATGACTCAGAAAGAAGCTAACTAATCTCCATGAAATTTGGTGCATCGTAATGATCCAGTATCTTCTACCTAATGTACACAACAGTATCAGCATTAGTATCTTTGTCTTATAAACTGATGCAGAAAGAAGACTCTGTTGTCTTTACGTTAGGTAAAGGGCCTAATATTCATGGAAAAATTTTGAAGCACTAAATATGAATAGTTATAAGATCAAAAATAAATCAATCTTGATAACATATGTTTTAAATCTAAAACAAAACATAGTTTTTAATGTGTAACAATTATCCCAAATCTCACAACTTAGAACTGGTGACATTTCTACTTTGGTGTGATTTCTTACAACTTTTTTATCTATGCTTTTTTTTTTTTTTTTTAAACTAAGTTGAAATCCTAGTATTTAATTACCATTTGTTTTGCTTTTCCATTTAACATACACTTACTATTTTCATATATCTCAAACTGGACATTTAAAACAATAAAGGTATCATTTACCTTTTAAATCCAATCCCCTGCTGGTATCCCCCATCGCATAAGTGACACCACCCCTTCACTCTTGTTGCTTACAACAGACACTTGAGAGCCATCCTTTGCACTGCTTCTCCCTCTATTCTACTCTTGCCTTGGCATAGTCACTCTTGCCCCTGCCAATATCATTTTCACACAAGAGTCAGAATTAGTTTTTCAAAATTGAAATATGGTCTTGCTACTTCTCTGCTTAAAACATGTCAATGATGTTGGCTTGCTCTTAGTAAATTCCTTAATGTTGGCCCTTATGATCTGGTTCTTATATCTGTTCAGCCTTCTCTCTCTCACCCTGGTCTTCTTCCACTAGTTCAGATATTTGAAACTCCCTTATACTCTTTGAACATCTCATTGTCTGCTCCTTCTGCCTGTAATGTCTCCCTTTGCCCCTTTCCCCTTAATATTCTCTAGGGCTTACCTGAAACATACCATTTGTTTACTAAAATCTTTCCTGTTGTGTATTCTTAGAGTATTTCTTGTACTTCTGCTTAGTAGCACTCATCAAAATTTAACTTGTATAACTCCTTGTGTAATATTTATTTACCTTGTGTCTCAAAAATTATAAGATCTACAAGACAGGAGTACATTTTTTTCAACACTTTATGCTCACTATATCAACATTAATATCTAGGCCAAGATTTGACATATCTGGGCACTCAATAAGTGGTTGTTATTGGTTTGAATAAATGAAAGAGGGCACTGACTCTAGTATTGTTTTTCTGATCTATTTGTTATGAATATTCTTCCACTTTATTTTTGATTTTTCACTCCATAGTCATATCTATAAAACATTTTCAATGTGATATGTTCCATATGTTTTATGCTTGAGTGTGCTCATTACCTAGATATTTTATAAGTATTCATTTCTACTTCCAACTGATTGTTTTAGATTTTATATGAAGTTAATGAATCTACATTGAATTATTTGGTATTTGTTATAGGTTTTTAAATTTTCCTAAAATCATTTATTATAATGCATTTCCATTTCTCTCTGGTCTCTGATGTCACTCATTATTGTATTCCTATCTAGACCAGATTCTGACTCCTTGACAAATGTGTCAAAAGGATCAGTTCTACATTTCAGGGGTTTGGGAATTTATTAAAAATTCTATTCTTATTTTATTGTTTAGTTGCACTGTAATATTCTTCATAAATGTTAGTCCTCCATTTTTGTGGAAATTACTGCCTCCCCCATACACTTTGTAAGTTCTCAGTATTATGTGTATATGTGTGCTTCCTTGTTTTGTGCATTGGAAAGTGCTTATCTTAATGAAAATTTACCAGAGAATTTAACAGAGACTTCAGGGTGCTTCCATTTGAACTTGGGAACTTAAGGGTTTATTATTTATTGTAATGAAATGAAAAGCTGCCTTGAACCTAGTTGAGCTTTCCACTCAAACCTTCCTTTGAAGCTTGTGTTCAACCAACTTTTCTTGACTAATTTCATACAGCCCTCTTGTTGGGACATGATATATCTTATAAGATATAGCATCGTTTCTATTGCTTGTCTTTCCCCAGTCAGAATTAGAATCGTCTAGCACAGCTGATACAGCCATCTAATCTTTCCTCTGAAGAAAATACTAGTCTGAGTCTTGAACTTTTTGTTACATGTAGTTACTAGGTGATTAAAATATGGTATGAAAATACTAAAAATGAATTCCATTGCCACAAACCATAAACATGTAACTTTGAGCCTACTATATGCCATGATCAGTGAAAGACAGTTATTTTTTATTAAAAAATGCAGCACTGGGACACCTGGGTGGCTCAACAGTTTAGCGCCTGCCTTGGGCCCAGGGCATGATCCTGGAGTCCTGGGATCAAGTCCCACATCAGGCTCCCTGCATGGAGTGTGTTCCTTCCTCTGCCTGTGTGTCTATCTCTGCCTCTCTCTCTCTCTCTCTCTTTCTCCCAGTCTCTCAAGAAAAAATAAATAAAATCTTTTGAAAATGGAGCATTATTATTCATAGATATAAAACAAAATTTAGATTTGGAAGAGTTAAATAATTTCCTAAAGCCTAATAAATTCTCAGGCCAGAATTTAATCCAAATTTCATTCCAAATTATAATTTCTTTTTAATCATAGAGAAGTCACCTAATTATCCAATACTATGGCATAAAATGGTAAGTGACATTCTTTTGCCAATAAGGTAAATTAAGAACACATTCTCTTGTATTTGATATTGAGTTTTGTTAGAATTAGAAAGGATTAGGAAAATCATGTAATAACTAATGGTTGGTATATCAGAAAATATGGAACTATATATTGGCTCTCATACTGTTCCACAGACATGGGCTTCAAGTAAAGCTGAAAAAATGAATCTAAGAAAACTTTGGGACAAATAGAGCCTATGTTTGTGCCAGTGATAGAATGAGTAAAGTACATTCTTCACTATTTATAATATTTCATAGGATGTAGATAATCAACAAATGTATTGGATTATAATCTTATCCAATTTGATGAATAATAACTTAAAAATCAATGTATAGAGAATCACTAATAGTTCAAAGGAGAAGGAATATATTAATCAGTGAATCACAACCAAATGACTGTTTTGCAAATTGTAAAGAAAATCAGTATACCCATAATTTCATACCTTACCTCAAAACAAACTTCAAGTATGTTAAATATTCACATATTTATAAAACCAGGAGAAAATAAAAATGAATATTTATTAAATTTAGGTACAGGTAGTAGGAAGCAGATATTCTAGGTTCAGATGTAATGGAGAAAAAGCACAAAGAGAAGATTAATAAATTTAAGCACATTGTAATAGTAAGCACATTGTAATAGGAAACACTTGTGTATTTAATACACAAAAAAGTGAACACATGAAAATTATTGGTGTGAAAATAAAGTAGATAGTTAAAACATAAATTATTTCAATATATAATCAAACCCAAACCTTAAAATGTAAGTGGTGAGAAAAATAAAATCATCATAATTAACAAATAACTAATTTGAAAAAATCATAATAATTATTAGTAGCAAAGAAATACCAATTAAGTCATCAGCGAAACATGTATTTTCCCTTTCAACTTAGAAAATAAAAAAGAACAATTTAGGTTGATAAAAGAGAACTAAAATGTTTATTTTCTTTGGTGGTGGAAGTCAATTTGTATGAACAATCTTAAAAATAATTTTCAATATTTATTAAGCAATTCACCCAATTCCATTTCCTGAGTTTTAGTATAAAGAACTTATCGTGGGCCAAAGGGAAAAACATTAGGCAAATATATGTCTAGTGAGGCATTATTCACAATGTTAACATTTGGAAATGATTTCAATATCTAACAATTAGGAGTATGTGTATACTGTGGGATAGTCATTCAACATTACATAGTTCTTAAAATGATATTTTTTAATGATATGTTTAAAAAGAAGTACTATCATCTTACTTTTCATGTAATTTTTCTTTTATAATTTTAAGGAATCTAGCACAATGCAAAATAATTTTGGTCTACTTTAATTTAGGGTTTTACTAGAAAGATAGGTTTCTCTTTTTCATCAATGAAATTGATGGAAAACTAAGAAATTATGTTTTTGGTAGTTTCAATGTTGAAATGTTGACTTTTTCCTAGTTTCTACCTATCTGTGGTTGTAAATTACTGACATTAGTATCCCTCAAAATCTCTTGGATGGTGCTGCTACCTGCAAATGTACGAACTCCGTTTTCACTGCCCACACCATCACACTGCCCATTGCCTGTCAAGATTTCAAGAATTTTGGCTAGAGTCCTCTGCTTTCTACATGTGCTTGTGACTCAGCCCACTTTTGTTGGGGCTGCTTCTTCTCTCCTGAAGTCATTTTCCAAGAGGTGGTATTTGTGTGTGTTGTTCCCTAGTGTATGTAATAGGTCACTAACCTAGCCATCTACACTGGAAGTGGTTTTACTATTGCTTTAGATTTAAATGATCTTTTCTCCTTCCTGAGCCCACTCCTATTCCGCTGACACTGCAGTTTCCACTGCCTTTTTATGGTCTTCAAGATTGCCTTGATTAGGCCTGCTGCTTTCTGCTTTCCAGGGTATTCACATGCACTTGGAAATCCCTGATGCACTGCCAGAAAGTTCAACTTCTTCACCAAACAGCTGGAACTGCTTCACCAGGTGCAAGGACGATTTCACTGCACCTCCAGGTAAATCCATCTGTGTCTTGTGCTCCTGAGTCTGTCTCTCACTTGTCCCTGCTGCCAAGCACTCATGGACAACCAAAAGAGTATGACAACTATATCAAAGGGAATGTAGCAAGGAAAAGAAAAAAAGCTTTTTCCCCCCCTTAAGGTCACATTTCACTGGAGGATCCCAAAGCAGTGTGGCTTGTGATCCAAGCTTTTGCAAAATGTGCTTTCCATTTTTTTTTTCTTACAACAGTTTTCATTACAAAGATCTAAATTCAAGAAACAGCCACTCTTGTGTATTCATAATCACCATTCTTTTTTGATGACTAAAATCTTTTTACTGGATTAAGATTCGCACATCTGGCTTTATGCCTTCCACTTCTTCCTAGGAATCCAGCTGTCCACTTCTAGTCCTTTAAACCAACACCAAGCAACTTTCTTGAATAGAATCTAAATGCTGACTCTCTTTCCTGCATATTTCACATGTGTTCCATGAGAAACATACACACATTCTTCACTCTGAGAAACTTTGGAGTCTAGGTCAAATCCAATGTAACAACTTCTCTTATAGGTCATCAATGGAATATTCACTCAGTTCATTATTTACTTCTTAAATTTTGCAGCTGGGATTCAGGCTAGAGATTTTAAAACTAGACAAATGGTTCTCAGAACTCACTTTGGAAATGTATACCTCTACTTCCCTTGTAGAACCTATGTATCACTATTACTGTCTCAGCAAAACTTCTCCTTTAATATAAATTCTGAGTGTCAACAAAATCACAACTCTAGAATTCAGTCAAATCATGGGTTTTCTGTATATAAAAGTAATAACTAATTTAATGCATTTTATCATGTGTATTTTAACAGAGCAGGTTATATTAATGGGGCTGTGCTTAAATAGTATATAAATAATTTACATATCTTCCTGACACTTTCATAATTGTCACCTGAAGTACATTACCAAATAGACATGTTGATTTATGATAAGCTATAGATCAGCAATTGAACTTCAACCTTTACAAAAATGTTGCTATGAAAAGATAAAATTGCTACAGACTTCTTGAAAGAATGGATCCTGAATTATCACAATATCATAATGTAAGTTCAAATTTAGAATAGGTCATATTATTTTTCCTTGAGTGAAATTTTTATACTTTACTTGGATTTGCATTTAGAGTCCTTCATAAATAATAACAAAATGCTAATAATGCATAAAGAACGGTTATATTATCAGTTGCCACTATGTAAAGTTTATTGTGAAAAGTCTTATGGATCAAAGTAATATTGAGGTGCTGCTGAACTTTTGAATATAGATCTAAAATAAATCATATGTCCAATTTTTCCCCCTGGAAACAGGCATATTGATTTGTCTTTCTCATAATGTGATTTAGCCCTCTAAAACAAGATGTTTAGAGGAAGCACTTCACCTGTCCTCCCTAACAATTTTAAAGGCAATAGCTATGGATTGCCACTCCATCTTTATATGTATAGACACACACACACACACACACACACACATAATGTATAATATATGTGTATATGTGTGTATATATGTATGTATGAAATGAATGCACATATAAAAATAATACATATTACATCATGTGTTCATGTACATGTGGAAGGTATATTTTATATATGGACTGCATACACAAACATATTAATGCATACCTGTACATATATAAATAAATACTCTTTAAATAAACATAATATAATTAAATAATGAATTCATTTGAAATGTTTAAAGATCCTTAAATTTCAACCTATTGGTTGCTTAGTAATTATTCCCTAGTTTCTCACCTGCATTCCTTAAAATGGTAAGTAAATTTCTGTTGCTATGGTTTAGAATTTTGAACAGAAGACTGACAATTACATGATTCAAAGTAGATGACAGTTTGCCTTTTTGGAGGTAGTATTTATAGTCTAAAATAATAATTATCTGTAAGATTGTCAAGGAGTTACAAAGTTATTACAATTATTAAACACTTTTATTCATCATAGTAATTTGGAATGCGGTGTTAAATGGTTAGTCTCTACCTTTGTAGTAGAAATTATACATTTTTCATATAATGAGTGAGGTAAAAGATTGAAAAGAGAAAATCCAAATAAATTAGGCACTGACAATCAGATAATAGATATCTTAGTATAGAAGACTTGGCATACTGATCAGACCAATGGTACATCTTTTCCATGATTCAATTTCTTGATAATTTTGGCCAGTTAATATAATGGCAAAGTTAGGATAGCAGTACAAATATACATTTAATGAATTGTTTTTGTCTTTTTATTAGGAATTTAACTTAACCTTTTATCCTATATAATATCTGGTAGTGTAGAAATTTGTAACCCTCCCATCTACTGTATAAAGAATCTTTATTTTTGTTTTTTATTTATTTATTTTTTTAAACGATTTTATTTACTCATGAGAGACAGAGAGAGAATGAGAGGCAGAGACACAGGCAGAGGGAGAAGCAGGCTCCATGCAGGGAGCCCGACGTGGGACTCAGTCAGGAGTCCCAGGGTCTTGACCTGAGCCAAAGGCAGATGCGCAACCTCTGAGCCACCTGGGAGTCCCTATAAAGAATTTTTAAATTGAATTATTTTTAAATAGCCTCTTTCATGATTCATAAGAAACAAATTATTAGAGAATTCTGTGATTCTTTACATAAGTCCATGTAACTAATATCAATATCCCTCATAATTCTAGAAACTTAACCCATCTCTCATTCAATCTTCAATTTCCAAAAAAAGATCTTATATGATTTTGTTTAATAGAATAATAGTTATCCTTTTGATTGTCTTGTGCTTCTAAATATTCTTCCTTTCTCTGTTTTGTTTTTATTTTTTTAGAGATGTTATTTATTTATTTGAGAGAGAGAAAGAGAGAGCGAAGGAGCACAAGCAGGGGGAGCAGCAGAAGGAGAGGGAAAAGCAAGCTTCTGGCTGAACAAGGAACCTGATGTGGGGCTCAATTCCAGGATCCTGGGATCATGATCTGAGTGGGAGGCAAATGCTCAATCAGCTAAGCCTCCTAGAAGCCTGTGTTTTGTTTTTATTTTGTTTTCTATTTTAATAAATGGTAATCCCACACTGTATTCAGGTGTTCTTATTTTGAGGCTTTAGTGTGGGAGGAGCCTAAGTTAATGAGATTAATAAAAATATTTGTTCTTAATCAAAATCTTGGTTCCCATCATTATCAGGCACAACCTCATGCAATTTACTTTGCCTCTTTGGCCCTTAATTTTGTTATTAGTAAGATATAATAATATATTCTTCATTAAATTTTTATCATATATAACTGAGAGAGCATACAAATAGTATTTAGGCATTTCTACACATTGCATAGTAGCTCAATAAACAACCACCTTTATTATAACCATTATCATTAGACCCAATGAGGGCAAAGCATAGCTGCTCAACAACCTGACCTCAGGGGTATGCAATACTGTATTTTGTTTTTTCTGTTCATCTTCTACTCTGCTCCCAAAGAGAAAGGCCAATACAAGAGCCAAGGCCACAATCTTAGATACATGTTCTTTATTTCTAGAAATCCATTTCTTGGAATGTTTCTATCTCTTCCACTTGCAAATATAGAATAACTGCTTACTTGGAAGATGAGTAGGCCTAGAAAGACCAAGATTTCACAAATTCTTAGGGAAAGCTCTATTGTTTTTATACATGTGGATATAGTTTTTGTTTTTTCAGATTAACTTTCTTTTACCACTGAATTATGAGAATCGATGGAGACCAGGAAAAGAGTCCTTAAGTGTGCCTTTAACCTAGAAAAAAAGAGTGCCTCACCACACCAGCTTAAGAAAAGAATCACATTGGACTTTGATGGCAAAGTGTAATAGCAAGAAAAGTGTGTAGATTTGGACTTGAACTCTGCATATATATTTCTTTGGGAGACCTTAAGAAGATTTGACAGTAATTGAACAAGACTATATTTTTATATGACTTATGAAAATCCATGGTCAAATATTTAATAGAGTCCATATGATAGAGCATTCGGTTTATTGTTTGTTATTTTTACTCTGTGTCTCTAAGCTAGTCTGGCCAATTCTCAGTGTGGTTGATCAGTGGTTAGTAAAAATACACGTAGAGTCACTTTCAGCATTAACTCTCACTTTTGCTTCTTTCCATCATCAGCTTCTCTAATGTTGTGTTTGTCTCAATGACTGAATTTGTCTTCCTTAGCTTTGATCTTTGATATACACCCTAGGGTATAAGTTTCATTTATTCATTTAGTCTTATAAACAAACAAAAGCTACAATGTGATTAAAAGTTTGACCTTCTGGGTAACCACTGCCAGATCTCTCTCCTGCAACTCCCTTGGTACATGGTCCAGATGGACACAGAGTGGGCGCCCTCGCAGAATGATCTAAATCCTTTTGCATTTTATAACTCATTTTATTGTAAAAATGCAACACATACACAGAAAAGTACACGAAACAAAATAAAAGCTATCAATTATCATAAAGTGAGCAAATTTACTAAGATAAGGATATAAAACATAGCCAGCACCCTTGAAGCTCCTTTTTTGTCCATTCTTCCAAAGATAACCAATACCTTGGCTTTTATGATAATCCTCTTCTGATATTCTTTACGGCATTGTTACATAATTATGCATTCTTAAATATTAGAATTAATTTTCCCAGATTTTTAAACTTTATTGCAAAGAAACACACTATGTATTTTATTTACTTCTTTCACTAAATAATGTGTGTGGTGTTTACTCTTGTTTGCAGGATTTGTTGATTACTTGTCCATTGTGTGAATATTTCGTAATTTAAGTGCTCATTCTAGTTTCTTTCCAGTTTCTTCGACATTCAGTTTTTTGCTAGTACTGACTAATATGAAAATCGCTAATACTAATATGAAGTATTTATATTCATATCCTTTCATGCATATAATTACACAATCTTTTTGGATGTATTCCTACGTGTGGACTTACTAGATCAATAGGATAAAGGTATGTTCAGCAATAGGAGACAATGCCAAAAGTTTTCTGAAGGATTATATCAATTTGCATGACAACCAGCAGTGTCTGAGATTTTCCATTACTTTACATCTTCTTCAATTCTTATAATTTACTGACTTTTTATTTTGCTATTCTAATGAGGATATAAAAATGATTTGTCTTAGTGTTAAAAGGCATTTCTTCGATAATTAATAATATTGAATATCTTTTTGTATATTTATTGGCCTTGTAAAATTGGCCTATTTTGTGAAATGTTTTTGTACAGGCCCTATTGGATTCTTTATCTTTTCTTTTTGGTATAAAGAATTCTTTATATATTTTGGACATGTTAGATTTTAAGGTAGATTTTTTAAAATAAAATGCTACCATTTAATTTATTGAGTGTCCAAAAATTTCATTTACAGAATTTTGGCCTCATTAAATTTTCATGGATTAACTTAATAACAAATAAATGAAATAAATCTTAATTTAAAATAAGCATATATCAATAAAAATATTGAATTTATATTTTATGGATATGATTTCTACTTAACATTTGACTTAAACATAGACAACTCCACAAAAAAATAATTGAAAACCACTGCATCCAGAAAATGCAAACAAACAAAAGCCACATGTATTTATCAAGCAGATCTAAGCTTTTTCCCAATTGACGCTGAGAAATGCCATTTCCCTATTAAAGATACAAACGTTATACATTTTTGGAATATCTTTTAAAATTAGGTGTCTTAACCTCTCAATTGTGGAATCTGAGGGAATTTTCAGAATAGGCTTTATGGTGTTTTGGACCCCCTGTACATTTCTGCAGAACTGTCTGTCTATATTGGGGGGACGGGTTGCAAGAAGAAGATACCAAAACCTTAATTACATTATTACTATGACTAGCCAGATAAAAGTATATGCAAAATTAAAGGAATTTGGATTTTCCAAGTCCCAAGCAAAAGAGAACTCTCTGGAAGAGACATTATGATTTTTCTAACTTTGCAGGCTTTGTATAATTTTTTTTTTAAAGATAAAAGCATTCTTTTTTTTTTAAGATTTATTTATTTATTTATGATAGACATAGAAAGAGACAGAGAGAGAGAGAGAGAGAGAGGCAGAGACACAGGAGGAGGGAGAAGCAGGCTCCATGCCGGGAGCCCGACGTGGGACTCGATCCCAGGACTCCAGCATCGCGCCCTGGGCCAAAGGCAGGCGCTAAACCGCTGAGCCACCCAGGGATCCCGGCTTTGTATAATTTATAGAAAAAGGCTCTATCTATCTGTTGAGGCACTTTTCAGATTTTGATCATTTTATTGTCATTCAAAGAGTCCAATACTGGTTGTCCTTCTGGGTTCTATGTGGAATATTAAACTTCTATCTTCAGGGAAAGCAAATACTCAAATAAGTGTTTAATACTTCAGAACCCATCATCTTTTAGATTGGTTAGGATAAATTATTCTAAATATGTCACATTATACAAATGGACTTTAAGGGTTTGCATTTAAATTTTTTTTTTTTTCAGATTTACTTATTTATTTATGAGACACACACACACACACACAGAGGCAGAGACACAGGCAGAGGGAGAAGCAGGCTCCACGCAGGAAGTCTAATGTAGGAATTGATACCCAGACTCTGGGATCACACTCTGTGCCACAAAGACAAACACTCAACTGCTGAGCCACCGAGGCATCCCCAAAAAAGGTTTGTTTATTTAAGCAAGATAGAGAAAGAGAGAGAGCTTGGGAGGCAGAGGGTAGAGGGAAACGAAAAAAGAGAGAATCTCAAGGAAACTCTCTGCTGAGTGTGGCAGGGGGGTGGAGATGGTCGATCTCAGGAACATGAGACATGACCTGAGCTGAAATCAAGAGTTGGACACTCAACTGACTGAGCCACCCAGGAACCTTGAAGGTTTGCATCTTATTTTTTAAGGCAATTATAGGACTTATTAATGAATCTCCAACATGTTCACACTCCAATATTAGTCTTTTCTTTCATTCGATCTTAAGATCAGAATGTTACATCCTCTTTGACAAAACCTTCAATTTCAAGATTACTGGATAATATTTTTTAATGTTATTGATACAATAATTAATTATCCTTACAAACTTTTGTTTTAAGTAGAACATGTTTATGTTCTCGTCTTAATAAAGATGTTTAACTCCTATCCATATTTTCAACTGGTGTCTCTTAGCTCAGCCAATCATAATTCCTTCAAACAATAGAATTATTTTTTTCTTATATGGATTATACTAGATGAATAGTTTGTGTTTCTGCAAATTTTATATGTTTTATAAGCTTGGAATGAATATCATTAGCTTTTTAAAATAAAATTGTTCAATAGAACAATCTGCTAGGTTGGCAATGGCCACCACATATAGCAACTGAGCATTTGAAATGGTACATCTGAAGGATTGATTTTTAATTTTATTTAATTAATTTAAATTAAAATAACTACATTGACCAATGTGTACACTTTGAACAGTGCAGGTCAAAAATTTATCCTCCTAGAAAAAATTCAGAAGCATTTCTTAAACTTTCAGGAACCATGTTGACAAGCTGTCATTCTTCAAGCATAATGGCAGTTTCTGAAAATCCTAAATTCTATATAACTTTTTGAAACTTTATATTGATATTTCTCAAAATATCCTGGTCTTTTGATTTATTTATATCTGCTATGCTGATATCTAGTTTCCTAATAAGAGTAATGGAATATCCTAAACATTTACATGAGTTTATATTATCTTAATTTTCTTATTTATTGCCTTTTTCAAAAGAATTACTAAAAAGAATTCTCCAAAAAAAATCTAGTGAAAATATGTTGTTGAGCTTTATTCCTATATCACATCATTCTTTTTGTACACTGTTTAACAAATGGTCTCAATTAAACATTAAAAAAAAAGAAAGAAAGAAAAAGGAAGCTTGCTTTAGAATTTGAATGGCTTATTTAAAAGGTGTTTGTCATTTGCTAAAAAATTTCCCCAATTTTATATAGCATTTAACCCATGACAGTTTGCTGTGTAATTATTTTCATTTTCCTACTTTTTAAAAAATATGATTTAAAAAATTAATGACGATCTATCTTGATACTTGACAATGTGAGCTATAAACAATGGTTTTTCTGTTTCAAGATTTGACTTTTTGGTGCAAGGAACACACAAAACGTTTTTTAAAATAATGTACTCAGTAGTTTTCACTTTAAAAATAATATTGTTTTTAACATTTTCTTATTGCTTGTATTTTACTGAAGTTTCCTTTTCAAAAATTGGTAAGCACATATGTGTTTTTTTTTTAATTTTTGTTTATTCTTCTGGATGTTGGCTTGTATTCTGATCAGTATTTTTTAGAGCTAAATTTTCTGTACTCATTTCTGCCCTTTCCTCAAAATCAAATTCATGTCCTGGCTTGTTGCTTTATGGGTCTAAGTAAATTTGCTTAGGGAGGCAGCTGTAACTCTACCTTAAAACCTTACCTCAGCATTGCATCATAGTAGACTATTTTATGCGTGTTTGTGTGGAAAAGATAATTGAAGTGTCCTACTATTTTAGCGACAGTTTCCAAATATCGTTAACTTGTTAACATAGTTCATCTATAGAGTAATTATTTCTGCAGTTAGTACTAAAGACTATATAGTTTGCAATTATTAAATTGTTGGAGAGTTTAAAATATCTTCAGAAAAGGTCAGTTTGAATCTTTGTACGGTTAAAATTATTCCCAAGCATGAATTTTGAGAAAGAACAGAATACAACTAATAACTTAGGAGAAAATAGTGCTGAAAACAAGAAAATAAGATTGAGACATAAGGACAGAGAGATGGGGGTGTGAATTCCAAAGTATCACAGTGTTACAGAGAAGTCAGAAGGAATACATGTTTTCTTCATGAATGCTGATATTTTCCCGAGTTTTTTGTTTTGTTTTGTGTTGTCTATTCCATACTCTTTTTTCTGACAACCCATCCACATTCAGAAAGTCAATGACATTACCAATTTATTAGTAAACTTTAATATCCCATGTCAAATACTTTGAGGAAATATGCCTAAGGGTCAGGAACCACTTATCAAGCCAACCAAACAACTAAAAATCAAGTATCTGCTCTCATTGAAAGCACCTTTTAATTTATAGATTTTTTCATGTTTAATCATTTAGTTAAGATGCTTGGAATAAGAAAAATAATCATAGCTATTTCTGAGAAGAATACTTCAAAACTTAGATGATGTACATCCTAAGTTACAGAATAAATTGAAAAACGTAGCAATAGATAATTTCACTTCTCCATGTTCATTCAGTAGACTGATAAATCTTAACATGTGAGTTTGCAAAATCTTCTACATTGTGTTGACAAATGAGCCATATTTATGCCTAATTCACCTCATTTGATGAAACTCAACACGAATTTTAAATCTGTGATCTGGTTTGTAGCCTGATTTTAATGATAAACACTAAAGCACCTATTGCTGATGGGGGGGGGGAAGAAAGCAACAATTTCTATAGATTCTATAGTAAGTTTTGCTTTTTTATCATTTCTCTTTGTTTAATCCTGAGATGGTGGTGTGGTCTTTGGCCTCCTCATTTTGCTTCATTTATTTCTCCTGTTCTTTTGAAATACATTCTCAAGACATTAGTGAAATTGATAACAGAAACAAAATTATTGGAAGTCATTATGTGAGACAAAAGACAAACAACATGCCACAAAAGTGATCTCTTATGACGACTTTAAAAAGATTGTCATTGACGCCATGACTTTTTTCTCCTAATCATCAGGACACAGTGGTTAAATTATTTAAAAAATAAGTACATTTTCAAAAACTATACTAAGATTTTTTAAGAGGTAGAACATTTTAATAGAGCTCAGAGAACTTAAGTAAATAGAACTGCCTATAACTTCACATCAACATTCTTTTTGTTGTTAAAGGCAACAATCAGTGATAATGTTGGCAGCTAATAGCATAACAGTGAAGATTTGACATCGACCTCTGACAGCACATTTTAGCTTCCATTTATTACTAAGACATCAGCTAACAAAGATTGGAAGGGACAGTCTGTCCCTCCCACCCCTACTTTGGTGTGTTACAGCAGAAGAAAATTGATTTAAGTGACAAAGTCTCAATTACCACTGTTCTTTTCACGCAGTATTTAATGGATTCTAAATCTGTGGAGAGAATCATACTCAGTGTCTAATTCTAAATAGCATCCTAACCATAAAAATGTGACTCCCCTGTCAGCACAACATAGACCTCCTATGGAAAAATTTAAAAGAACCATGCACAGAGCTGCAAATATTTCATTTTAACTTCCATACCATCCCATGCTGTGATGTTTTCCTTGTTCCTTATGTGCAGGTCAGTCTGCATATTTCCCACAGAATTCCCGCAGAGGACCTTTGACTTGTACACGAAGTTATAAAAACATTTAGTTGAGCTAGGCTATGAAATAAGGAGACACATTCCAAAACTTTACCCTGTAAAATCCTATGAAAATAGTTACAAAGGGAAAGCTAATTACCTGAGTGAGAAATTGCCTTTATTCAATTTCTTTATGATCACTTTTAAAATGATGTTTCCACAAATACCCATGGAAACTACAATCACTAACTTAAAATGAAAATACACATATTTAAACATATTTTCTTTGCCTACGTTGGTGGCCTGAAGATGGTAAGAGGGGAGAAACTTTTGTTTTGGGTGATCGCTAATATCAAGAATAGTACTATGTCATCTATGTGTGCAGTCAGGGGTATTCTTCTTACTTTCCAAAAGGTACCTTTGAAGTAAGTAGAATTAAGTATGAACTCAGGTCAGAGGGCAATAGTTGGTGTTCATCACATGGCTATTTGGTTGGTTCATAATGTTGAAACCAGCATCTTTTATAAGTGAAGATATCAATTAATTAATTAATTGAAACAAGGTCAATGCCACAGTTGTAATTCATGAACACAAAGCTTTATAAAAAATATATTACAAGTAGAAGACACACAAATGTCTTTGTTTAAAAATCTCAGTGTCTGGCCTGAAAGTAAGAGAAGTGGATTACAACCGATTCTGCTAATTTTTTGTCATCACCTTTACAAGAACAATATTTTTGGACCATATGAGTTATCCATTTTATCTGTGTTTATTCTGAACATAAATGGTATTTTTAAAAACAATCCTTATAATTTAAAATGGTTTTAGACTTAAAAAAATTGCAGATAGTACAGAGAGTTCCCATTTATACAACATGCAAATTACTCTGTATTTTATATCTTACGTTCGTATGGTACATTTGTTCCAATACACTAACCAATAGTCATACAATATTATTATAATTGAAGTTCATACTTTATTCATATACAAATACTGTGTTTAGTGGAGGGAAATTAGAGGTCTTATGGAGAGCAGAAAACTTTAGGGTTACAGACTTAAGCTTTGTTTAGTGTCCAGTTAGTGTCTTTGATTTGTGTCCTTCTTCACTTTCTGGCCTGAAATTCCCCATCTTCAAATAAAAGGTTAAATGCTATAAATTGCAATTTCTCTCTTGTCTCTAAATTATCTGATTATATTACTTATGACAAATCTACACAATAGACATTTAATAATATACTACTAAATAAGCATAATAAATAAAACTTTGCTTGTTTTTCAAAAGTAGTAGTATTAGAAAGGATCTCATTGAAGCTTTTTGCCAACCCATTGACTTTCAATCAAATTATCTCATTCAACAAATATCTATTGAGTTCTTACTATATGCCAAGTACTTTTAAAGTACCATGAATAAAACTATTAATAAAATAGGCATAAACCTCTACCTTCATGGAATTTACATTTCACTAGAGTAAATTAGAATTTCATCCAATAACTCTAAATAAGTTCATATCTGTTCATAACATATATTTAGAATTTAAAGAATACAAATTTCAAAACAAAGATCCTCCAATGAAGAAACACAGATTATTTTAGGTTATAAATAAGGATTTACGGCAAAATATAATGAAGAAAAACTGAAAGCAAAAATAACCACTGCACATTTCGCATACACAAAAAAGGGGGGAAATCACAAAAAAAACAGGAATACCTTTCATCTATTTGGCCGGATTGTTTTGGTTTAGGACCATTGTTAAAGTTCTTAACAGGCCTCATTTTCATTATTAAAAATGTCTAAGTTTGGACAGTAAATTATCTTTTAACTTACCCAAAATGTAGGAAAATATAAGGGTATAAATCAATATAAATCAAATCTAAAAGTATCTTGTACCTCATGTAAGGGATTTTTACTACATGAGACAATTATATTGGGCCAGCAGATAATGTCAGGCAAGTGCCTGATGAGGTTTAAGTGATAGATAATTCTCTTATAATAGTAATATTTTCTCAATTAAGACAATTTATAATTATTTTAGAAAACATGCAATGTATTAGAAAAGTATAAGAAAGATAATATAAGGTACATGAATCCTATCATTCAAATAGTATTTTGATACATATCATCCCAGTGTTTTTTGATTTTTTAAAAATATTTTATTTATTTATTTATGAGAGACACAGAGAGAGAGAGAGGCAGAGACACAGGCAGAAGGGAGAAGCAGGCTCCACGCAGGGATCCCAATGTGGGACTTGATCCCAGGACTCCAGGACCATGCCCTGGGCCAAAGTCAGGTGCTAAACTGCTGAGCCACTCAGGGATCCCCTGTTTTTTTTTATTTTTATTTCTTTTATTCTATACACACACGTACAGATATGACGATCTAATTGCTGGCCCAGGATGAGTGTGGGAAAATATCAGAAATAGCAAGACCAGAAAATGTACTGCTATAATAATTTTGATTAAAATAAGAAATGATTCAGGGATTAGAATAAGCACTAGCAACAGAAATGGAAAAATACAAATTCCAGAGATACTAAGAGACCCAGAAGAACTTAATGGGCTTGTTTAGTATGAAAGCTGAAGGAAAAAAGAGAATTCCAGGTGGACTCTCATATTTCAGGGTTAAATATTAGGCTTATCTGGGACAAAATGACAGTAAATGCTGCATTAAACAGGAAGTATTCATTGATTCATTTATTTATTCAAAGTGAATCAATAGTGATGCTTTTTTTCCGATTTAACATCATATTTTCTTTTACATATTCTCAGAGTACCAATCCTGTGGCCTGTGGATACAGATCGGCACAAATCATGCATAACAAAGACATATTTCACGGCAATTTATTTTTTTTAATTTCTTTAAGACATATTCTTATACCTTGATTGAGAAACTGGACGTAGCTTTTTTTAAATAGAAACCTATGAGTAAAATTAACAAATCAAGTTTTAATTTAAGCCAATTAAAAATAATGTGCCACAGAGTGTTTTCCAGTCTTCTCAAAGTCTCCTCTTCTAAGTTGATTCTTAATTGCTTTAACATATACCCCTAACTTGAAAGGCACCTTTGAAATTTTGGCATCACCACATGTGATATTGCAATCTTTGTGGGTTTCTAGAGAGGATGATTAGGAGTAATATCAATAGTAAATTAAAAGAATTAATATTGATATTAAACTGGAACCAGTTCATTCTGTGTACAGCAACGTATGCTGAAGGGAGGAGACAGCCCTCATTGCCTAGCCTCCCTGAGGTAATTGGCTTCCTTATGTCTCACTTTTTAAAAGGGAAGCCTAGTGAGAAGTAAGTTTAATATGATGGCATACCCTTTGTTTGGGTTGAAAGAGTTCGTTAATGTTGAGTTTTATGGGAGAGTAGCAGGCTTCTCTGATGTTGAGCACACCTGTCCAGTGTTCTTTCATACATAACTTTTCCTTTCAAGAAGTTTGATGAATCATTTTCCAGATGAAAAATGAAACTTATGCACCATGGTTCTTTGCAAATTATCGCCAACCTACTTCCTGCCGTCCTGCAGCACTCCCTATAGCCTTGAAAACCTCTGGTAGGCATCCTGTAATGCTTAGTTTTCAGAACATTCCAGATGACTTGCAGGAGGAGAACACCTAGCCCTAGACCTAGGACATGGACCGGAACAATCCATGCTCCTCCTGTTGGCTATTTGCCCCATTTAGGTTTTCTCTAACTTTAATCTTTCTCTTTCTTTATGCTTATTCTATTTCCTCTGAATTTCTATCCATCTCTAAAGGTTTCCAGAGTTTGTATTTTATAACATGCTCCTAATTAACTAAAATTAAGAAGAAAGAATAATATATGATGCGTTTCTTTGTTTTCTTATAAAAAAAGACAAACATACATATTAACTCATTTTATTTTTCTTCCTATAAAAGAAATCTAGTTGAATAAAATGGCTCATGAGCCAAATGAGAAATTTTATCTTTTCACAAATAATGATCCTCATTTGCCTCTCCCTAGAGCTTAAATATGGGAGACATAAATGTAACTGTTCTGAAAATTTGCTTTATTTTAAGCAACTCAGAAGGTGCTATTATTCAGATGATCAGAGCCCCAAACATTCAAGATTTTTTTTAAGTTATATACAGAGATACAGAGAGCATGTGTATGAGTAGAGGGGCTGGGAGCAGAGGGCTCTGGAGTGAGAGAATCTTAAGCAGGCTCCACACCAAGTGTGGGGCCTGATGTGGGGCTCAATCTCACAACCTGGAGATCATGGCCTGAGCTGAAATCAAGAGTTAGACACTTAACTGACTGAGCCACCCAGGTGCCCCCTGAATCATTCAAGATTTAATAAATTTTCTTTATTTTTGGAAACTCTATCAAATATAAACATTAATAATGAATCAATTGTTGTTTATCAAATACTACCAGTATTCTTTCTCCTACACTAATGTATTTTTCTGACAATATTCACTTTTTAGGTAGCCTACATCATGACATATTGTAGTCAAATAATTGGAAACTTTTTTTTTTTTTTTTTGGCGGGGGGCAGGGCTGCGGGAGAGGGAGAGAGAGAATCCTAAGCAGGCTCCACTCCCAGTGTGGAGTCCAACATGGGACTCCATCTCTTGACCCCGAGATCAAGATTTGAGCTGAAATTAAGCTTTGGATGCTTAAATGACTGAGCCACCAAGGCACCACAGTAATATCTTTTAATGTTAGGAAGACCCTAATATTTATACATGCTTTCATTCAATAGTAAAAGACTATTAACCAAACAATGTATGAGGTGTATTGCACCACCATACTTTAGTGATAAAATTATATAGGTAACCTGGTCCCTGGCTCCAAAGAGCTTACACTTAAGAAAAAATAAATTATGAAATGCTTATGAACTAAGGTACATAATGGTGTTATAAATGAGGTTCAAGAAAGTCTGTGAGACTGAGGGGTACCTGGTGGCTCAGTCGGTTAAGTGTCTGCCTTTGGTTCAGGTCATGACCTCAGGATCCTGTGATCGATCCCAGAGGTAGGGCTCCCTGCTCAAGGAGGAACCTGCTTCTTCTTCCTCTTTTCCTCTCCCCTCTCATGCTCGCTGTCATGTTCTCTCAATAAATAAATGAATAAATATTTTTTATAAAGTCTTTGAAACTGAAGTGAGATTCGACTTCTGGCTAGAAGATAATTAAATTTGTCAAAAGAAATAACATGTGAGCTAGACCTAGAAGAATGTATAGGAGCTCAACAGGGGAGGGCCATTAGAAAGAGGATGTTATGAGCAAAGACAAAGCAATTGAAACATATGTTCAGCAACAAAACAACCCTTTGCAGGAGAAATGTTCTACATGGAGTGGTGGTGAATTTTAGTTAAAAAACTTAACGTGTCTATAAATATAACTATTGTTTCCTTTAATGCAGGTGGATTCCATTATTCTCAAGCTTTTGGTGCCTCAAACTTTTCACAATAGCATACAAAAAGTGGCCAACAATGTTTTGATAATAATTTTAATGAAAGAAGAACACAAAGTCTTTGGGTACCTTTCAACTAAAAAAAAATTTTTTTTAATTGTTCCTTTAAAAAAAAAACCATTTGTGCTTCAAAATGTTTGTTTTTGTTTTGTTTTGCTTATATTTATCTATTTATGTATACATTGGAACTTATTGATCATTATCAATAGAATCTCAGTAGCTATGATTACTTGTTTTGTGTCTTAATAAACTGAATAGAGCATGAAGCAGATAAGAAAAGAATATGGCATATTTAACAATAATTTTATGACAGCCAGAATGTTAAAAATAAGTCTGGTGACAGAATTACTGTTTTCTTCTAAGAAAACAATTTTCATAGTTTTTCACAGTTAGGTGGAGTTGACAAAGCCCATAATTATAAGGATAGGTATATAGCAAAAAGCTTAAAACATTTTTTTACCCTAGCACTAGAGACACATAATAACCCACCTATAATCTCTGAAACCTAAGATATTTGCAAAGGTTTGGAAGATGGAGGGAGATAGTAGGGGTAGAGGGGAAGAAAATGCAGAAATGCAGTAATAAAAAATCCATTGGATGTGAGTAATATTATTTTATTCCTGGATTAGGCAAGAATTTAAACTTTGACTAAATGAGAGGTGGCCTCCCTTCCATGACCTACTCCTCCTTCAGGTCAATTATCGCCTCCCTTGTACTTCCTAATGTTTGAAGTTCTCCTCCAGCCTCTCTAGCAGGAGGGTGCATGGGGGAGGTGGCCTCTAGTACCTCTTCTTTCTCCCATTTTCTCCCCTTTCTCTTATCTTTCCCACTCTGCTTTAGACTTCTTGATTATCAATCTGTCACATCCGGTGATTGTTTTGGTTTCTGTTCCCTTTCTAACTGCCTGAGGAGCTCAGAACCCCAGGATTCCCTTCTTTTCACCATCTTCTTTTTGGTGGGTAAATAGAAGGGACTGAAATTGTGGGTGAAATGTAGGGGGCACATCAATAAGGAGGAAACCACCAAGCTGGAAAAAAAAAAGGAAAAGAATTTAAGCTTTGTGCCTTTTGGTTTCAAGAATCATTACATTCTTGTGTTGAATTTTCTGCAACTCAAATCATCCTCAATGTTCTTACATTCATCCCTACCTTAGCTAAAAGCTATTTATTTTAAGCTAAATTCTGAAGAGGAAAAAACAAACAAATAACAAGCAGCTAGGATATTAACATTCTATTTTATTATTTTTCAGTAATATGTTTATTTTGGACTTTCTTAGAGAATTATATAATAAGCAAATGATTTGCTGTTAATCCGTTAGAAATTGAGAGGGATAATTGGAAAATAATTATGATATTTCAATTGCTGAGCATCAATATACTGAGACTACTTTTCTATATGTATATAAAATGAATAAAGCAGATCTTGAACTATGAAAAGGTCTAGTCTAATAGGCAGAAATATAAGCACATAATTAAAGCTCAATGCAGACAAATAATGAGAGAAATGTGCACATTTGCGACCTGAAGTATTATAGGAAAGCCACCTAAATTCGATTTTAATGGAAAAAAAGAACATTTATTTAAGCAAAAATAATACAAAAAAATAAATGGAAAGGAAGAACAACTTTCAAGGGAAAAGAGATGCAGAAGTAAAAAAATCCTGACAGGAATGAATGGCATGGTGTGTACAGCTTCACAGTTGCTGGTGTGTAAAGCATTTCCTCTGTGAAGTTTTCCAAGATTACTGTTTGATTTCATGTCATTCCTCTTGTCTACCACAAGAATCTTCTACTATTCTCTAGAATTATTTTTGCTTCATGCATCCATTTAGGCATTAAGCTCTTTAATGGCAGCAATATATATGACAAAATATAAGAATGAATACACATACATTAGATTACATTGATCTAAATACTTAAGATAATTTCTTCCTTACTCATGCTTTTTGTTTTATAAAATGTTTGAAGACAATGACTGAATTGGTGATCAAAAAATCCAATACAAGAAAAACTAATAATCAGTGAGAAGAAATTGAGTATATGATGTTTTTGGCTTATTCAGTTAACAAGATAATGATATTCCTAAGGATTATTTAGAAGACCCTGAAATTACTATAAAATGCTGTTTATAATTAAGGCAGAACTTCCCTAAATTTTGTTTTTACTTGATTACCTTTCTAAAAAGTTTTAAAGCAAGGAATATAATTTTTTGAGGCTAAAATAAAAGGCAGAATGAGTTCAGTTCTCAACACTATAGCTACAACTTATTAAGAAAATGTCAATAATTTTTAGGCTTCTACTAACACAGTTTCAGAACAAAGTAGCATGTTCAAGAACATATTCTCACCTTGACTTCTAATCACTTCTTTCCTAAGAATTCATAGGAGGAGTCACAAACATAAACTCTCCAAAACATTCAAAATTTTAAGATTAGATAAACCTGATGTTCATCCCGCCTTTTTGGAGAAAACAAAATGTTGCAGTGATAAGTCATAGCATGCCTTTTCACATCTATGTGTCTGGCCCTTAGCAAAATATTGAAGTGAGTGAAAGCTTAAGAGTTCTCTGATTTATATTTTCAGATGCTTTATAGCTTGGCTTGGGGATGCTATGGGCCAATTTGCCTGCACTTTGAGCACTCTGTGCTCTTAATGTGGGCAGTACTCGATGCACTCAAGATAGACCTCTTTCCTCTCCTATCTAACAGATCTTATCTCTCCATCAAACCATTCTCCTCAAACTCTCTGACTCTTGGTGCCAGTGGGAACAGTGAAGGTACATTTTTAATCATGAAGAGAATGATGTATGTCAAACTCATAGCTAGGTAAAATACTTTAGACTTCTTGGATAATCCTGCCCTTTGGCCCACTTAAAATAAAATCTTATTGAGAAATACGTGCCTGAATGTATCATATTAATGGTGAAGAATTTCAACATAAGGGCAAGCCAGCTGAATAGCATAGAGTAGATATTTTTAGGACCATTTTTTTTTTTTGTGCCACTTAAATCAGATCAGTGAAATGATTTATTTCATTTCCATGTAAAATTAGGCCTTCCCATGAGGTCAGAATTGAACAGTGGAAGAGAACATGGAAAATATTAGCCAGATAATTCATACATCAAAATAAAGATTAGATTTAAGAGATAAATTTCAACCCCATCTTCTTTTGTGTGTGCAACTGGTTATTTTTTGTAAACGGATAGTAATATTTTTAAGACATCGCTTGCTCTTATCAACTCTTACTGTAAAAACTCAGAGAAAAAAGTAATGACCTGGTTTCCAACAAAATATATACCTTTACGGTGAAATATAAACTATGTATCATGAGGGTTGGGTTGAGGGAAGAAATAGGATTGGGAGTAGTTGCTATTCAGACTCCGTTGTCTATAAGACTAAATCCACACTCAATTCTCAGGAAGTAAGATTTAAAAATAGGCCTTTCTAGTCCATGCCACTTTATAGTCTTTCTTCTATACTGTGGGGTTTTTTTCCCTGCAAATTTATATCATCCCTGTTGAAATTTTAACAAGAGTTTGACTACAAAGAAGCTCAAGAGCATCTGGTCAACAATTCATAAAATCACCACTTGTATACTTCAAGGCAGTTATTAAATCATTCCTCATGCTTCTCCTTTACAATCACACATTTCAAATAACATTATTGCTTCTTTGAAATTCCAATTTTCTAATCACTTGATCTAATTCTGTCTTTTGGGCCCTCTACAAATTCTCCAGATTTCAGCTGTCCAAAATCAGACACACCATCTAAACTTTAAGCTGATCAATGTAAAATGTAGATGAAGTTTTATCTTATTTTTTTCATCAGAATAGTCCTTTTCTTATAGTATATTCCAGTATTATGTATTCAAGCCTCTAAAATAATGCTGCTGAGCTGAATTATGTTCAATTCATGTCCCCTGTGATCTCTAGGTTCTTTTCTGCCATGATCATGCCTAATTAGTCATTCCCCGTCTTGCATGGATCATGTTTTCCCGTACAGTAGTTCCTGCTTTATATCTGACCCCAGGATTTTCATTATTTCCAACTACTCTTCCAAATTGTCAAGGTCAATTTGAATTATAATCTTCTCCTCTAAAGGGCTAGCCAACATACACATTTATTCTTCTAGGTCACTGACAAAATATATAAAACTGTACTCAATTCAGAACCTATAAAATAGCTTCTACTACTTCTGTATAGCAAGTATTAATAGTAGTGTTAATTGAAAATGTATCTGAGTAGTAGCCAATTAGGTAAAGAATGCCCAGGTTATAACTCTAACCTTACACCAACCCATCAGCTTTTCTATGCTTCATAATCACAGACAATACTTCTGACCCTTGTCATAAGCAACATAAAGAGATGAATATGCAACATTTGAATGATAAAATGAATATCAAAGAACATTAAATGTCATATTGTTATTTATAGGATATAACCTATTATAAGTTGATATACCTACCAGTATCAAGATGTAAACTAACTATGAAGGCAAAATGTAGACAATCAAGGCCAGCAATTCAGGCTAATTATAGTCAACCAATCCTAAGTGAGAGAATTGTAATAAGAAGCAAGGGTTGAATTGTTAAAAGGTAGAGATGATGCAATAATTTATTCATTTTATTCCCCTTATGATTCTCGCCGTACATAGAGAATGATCTTTATAAAGCTATGTTAAATATTTGTCTTGAATGTTTTAAGAAGATGATAAAATAATTTTATGAACCAAAGGTTTTTGAAAACAGAAGCAATAAGTATTGTAAGAAGCAGCCTTTTTCTCCTTATAGAAATTCAGAATAAAATTTTATATGCATAGAGTATAAATACAAAGTCTAAGTAGAAATTTTTATACAAAGATTATTCATACAGATGTTGAGTTGCCATTTCCCTTGATGTATAAGACTTGCACGTGGAGGAATAAACTTGCCTTCCAGATCAACACACCCAAGGGATGTTCTACTTATTGAATGGCAGCTAGTCTAGTGTCTCTAGTCTCCTTTGCTAGGATCTCATCTTTCTGGCCTTTTAAAGTTAGAGGAATTCAGAGATCAGCCTCTGGCTCATTTCTATTTTCTATCACCTTTATTTGCATAAATGTATCCAAATCATAGGTTTATATCCAGCGTACATATTAAATCTTACATATCTATATCTATATCATCTATATCTATATCTATCCAGGTTAAATGTTTTCCTTTGACTCCTTAACCACAACTCTTACTATTCATTATATTCCACTCCACACGTGGTGACCTCTTTATAATACTTGGAGTACTCAAGCATACAAGTACCTTAGGACATTTGCATTGGTTTTTCTCTTGATCTCTCTTACCCCACATTTGAACATTATGTATTTTTCTCCCTTTTCAATACTTCACTCAAAAGTTACACAAAGAGATCTTCCCTGATTACCCAACCACAATTCCCTACTCCCCTCACTTATTTAATTTTCTCTTTAACAACAATTATATTAAAATAATATTTTTTCTTAATTATTTTGACTACCCTTACTAGACCAAAATGCAGATTGTTTTTCTCAGTTTTGTTTACTAATGGGTTTCTAATGCATAGAAAGGTGTGTGGCATATAATGGCATTTCAATAAATATTGACTACAAAACGGGGATTACGACTATGTATTAGTAGACAAAGAATACAGAGTGGTTAAAATGTGTGCTCTTAAATTAAATTGCCTGAGATTACAAGCCCAGCTTCATCACTCTAATTGTTTGACTTCCAGCAAGTCATTAACTCCATTTGGCTTTGGATTCTTTATCTTTAAATGGAATGATAATAGCTGCTACTGGTATTCCTAGGGCTGCTGTTACAGATTACTGCAAATTGCTTGGCTTAAAACAACAGAAATGTATGCTTTCATAGTTCAGGAGGCGGAGCCAAGCTTCCTCTCCAGGATCTGGGAGATAATTTATCTCATGCCTTGCCATTCCTTAGGATTCTTTGGCGTCTAGTTGTATCACTCTACTCTTTGCCCCCATTGCCAGATGAGCTTCTCACTTTGTCTCTCTATGTTTCTAGTTCCTCTCTCTGTATGAAGATATGTCATTGGATTTAAGGTTAACTCACTTAATACAGTCTGACCTCAACTTACCTCTAGTATATCTGCAAGTACCCTATTTCCAAATAAAATACCATTCAGGTCATTGTAAGAAAAATGATAATGATGAAAAAATTTTAATAAAATAGCTATCTCATACTATATACTCTATGTTATGCACTATTCTGTAATTTGCACGTATTAAGTAATTTGAACCTTTTAACAACTCAGTTGGTTAAGAGTATTATTTTCTCTTAATTACTGACTGAAAATGAAGGCACAGAGAGGTTAAATAAATTGCCTGAAGGGACACAGTAAGTGGTAGAGCCAGAGTTGGAACTAAGGATGTCTGGCCCTAGAGCTTTGGCTCAGGATCTTATAGCACCTCTTGGTAATATAATCTCTCTTTTTGTTCTACATTTCTCTTAAACTGTGAATTCCGTCAAAGCTGAGCACCTTCTCTCTTGCTCACAGTATGTACTCAGGGTCTGACATACTTTTTGGCATCAAATAAATACTTTATTTAATAAATGACTGGCTATGCTATTGGTAGGGTGGGAGTTGATACTCTATGTTTATAAAAAATATATTTAACAGAAACTTTGAACCCAACTTCTCTTTAAATTAGAAAGGCATGAGCCTAAAAACAGCGGTTTTTGAGTAAATATTTTGTGGATGTATTACCAATTGATTAGTTCTGAAACCATTTATGTCACCTTATAATCAATAATCCATTTAGTAACTGATGTGAGAGCATTTCTTAAATAATGCTTTCAGAAGAATTATTATCACAAATGCAATATGCTTGTTTGATCATATCTCCTCTTCCAAGATATTTCAGATTCTTTCACTTAGCATTCTTTTACAGTAGAAATGATATGATTCTAATCATTGGGTGGTATCACACATCTAAAATGCTCAAATCTTTTTAGGTGATTTTCAAAAAGCAAATGCATAATATGCACTTGCCATTGACTGTAAACAAAATGATCATTCATTACACCATTGTGTATTTTCTCTTATTTTATATCTAACATAATAAATATATGTAAAATATCCTCAGTTTAAAGAACTCTCAAATGACTAGAGTGTTACCTCTAGATATGAAGTATATTGCTTGTTAAAAATATTAAGTAGATAATTTATAATATTAGTATTGTAATATTTAAATATTACATATGTATATGAATGTACGTGTGTATACATATATGCACTACATCCACAAAATAGCATAAAAATACTCAAGATTTAATGGGGGCCAATGTATAAATATAGGATGGAAAAGATTGAATATATCATAATATGCAGAGAACATGATTACATATTATAGAAAATGGATGGATGGGACAGAACAAAGAGGTGAGACATAAGCCATCACATATATGGAAAACCAACACATGATAGAAGTGAAAAGAATTCAGTGGAGAAGGGATAGATTCTTCAACTCTGCTAGCAAAATTTGATTATATAAAAAAATAGGTCTATTGTTATGCATTAAAATGGATTATATATGCATGAAATAATTAAATGTTAAAAAAACCTTTAAAATGTTGAGAGGATGTACAAAATCCACTTTTAAAACATAAATACAGTGGCAGATTTCTAAAACAGGATGTAAAAATACAAACTCTTAGAAATAAGTTTGATTTATTTAACTACATTAATATAAAAAAGCTTCCATACTACAGGGGTGCCTGTGTGGCTCAATCGATAGCTTCTAACTCTTGATTTTAGCTCAGTCATGATCTCAGCATCATGAGATTGAGCACCAGGTCAGGCTAAATTCTGGACTTGGAGTCTGCTTAAGATTCTCTCTCTCCCCTTCTCCCTCTGCCCATAGCTTTCTCTCATTCTCTCTCTCTCTCTGTCTCTAAAACATAGAAAATAAAAAACAACTTCCATACTACAAAAGGACCCATGAACAAAGTTAAACATGCCAAAGAGTGTTTAGAGGACTTTTACAACACATGTGAAACGCAAAAGGTGGCACCCAGATACATAATTAACTCTTTAATTCATTTATTATTTTAAAGCTTGAATATTAAGTATTTGTTTCATGTCAGGCAGTTTTGTAGGCTCTTAGGATATGGTAAACAAAGGAAAAAGAAATCTCAACCTTTTCAGAGTTCACATTTTAGCTAGGAGATACTACAGAGTTATAAATGTTATGTGGGCAAATGTAAAAGAAAACTAGTCATGAGAATTGGGAGTACGGAGACAGGGAGATGAATTATAATTTTAAGTCTAATGGTTAGGATAGGTCATGTTGATAACTTTACATTTAAGTGAAAACCTACAGAAGTATGGAGTTAGCTTTTCATGTACCCAATCTGTAGGCAGAATAAATTTTCAAAGGCTCTAATGTTGGAATTTGTCAGTGTATTCAAGGAAATAAAATAAACTAGTGTAGCTTGGAGTGAAATGAGGAAGAAGTTGAAGATGTCAGAAAAATAAGGAGCTTCAAGTTATGTAGAATCTAATGGGCCATTGTTAGGATGAGGGCTTTTACTCTGAGTGAATTAGGTGGCTTTTCAAAAATTTTCCAAGTGTGGTAATAAGATATATATTTTTAAAAAGAACACAGTTTGGGGAATAAATTACATTTAGGATCATGAGCACTGAATAATGTATAGAATTTTTGTATCATTATATTGTAACCTGAAACTAATATGACACTGTATGATAACTCCACTGAAATTAAATTTTTGAAAAAAATAAAAGAGTACAATTTCAAATCAATAAAGAAATTACAAATATAATTGGTAAGTAAGTAAAGGATATAAATAGATAATTCACAAAATAGAAAATCAGGTCAATTTATAAACATGAAACATGCTCAAGCTCACTGGTAAACAGAATCATACAAATTAAAAGTGAATAAAACATTATTCTATGGTCATAGAATTGTCAAAAATGTTGAAGCCTGATACCACCATCTGTTGGGGATAGTGGGCTTTCCTGTACATTGACTATGGGAGTGTATTAATTGGTCCAAATAACTTGGGAAAACAACATGAAACCAAGTAGAAAAGATGAAGAGCTATATACCAATGAACAACTCTCTTACATATTCTGCTTGTATAAACTAGATGTTATCTGGATACTGTAATTGGAATTTTTGCCAATATAATAGACAAAAAGTAGTATTGCTAAGTTTGCACATCATTAATTATTAGTTAAGCTGAGCAGTTTTCACAAGCTGGTCTCCTGTTTATTATCCTTGCTTTTTAAAAACATCATACTGTCTTTTTCTAAGAAAATTGTAGGTGCTTATTATATGTTGAGATAAATAATGTACTTGCAAGATATATTACAGAGACCGATATCTCAACATATTAAAAAAAATATTGCCAATGCCAATGTGGAGGAGCTATTTCCCTGTTTTCTTCTGAGTATTAAGGTTTCAGCTCTCACTTTTAAGTTTTTAATCCATATTCAATTGATTTTTATATATGATGTAAGATAAGAGTCTGATTTCATTCTTTTGCATATTGATATCCAGTTTTCCCAATGACATTCAATAGGTTTCTTTTCTACATTGTGTATTCTTGGCATTCATGTTGAAAATTAGTTAACTATATATGTAGAGGTTTTTATTTGTGCCATTGTTCTATCTATTTTCATGCTATACTGTTTTGACTCTTATATCTTTATAATATAGTTTGAAATGAAAAGTGTGATGTCTCCAAGTCTGTTCTTTCTCAAGATTGCTTTGTGGTTCCATAAAATTTTTATTTTTTCCTATTTCTAATAAAAATGCCATTAAAATTTGGTAGGAATTGTATTGGGTCCCTTACAGTAATTGAATTGTATATTGCATTGGATAATAAGTACATTTTAACAGTATTAACTCTTCCAATCCATGAACATGGGATAGTTTTTCATTGATTTATGTCTTCAATTTCTTTCATCAACGTTTTACAGAATTTTTTATTTGAGAGAGAGAGCAGAGAGCACAAGCAGGGAGTAGCAGTGGGGGAGAGGGCAGAGGGAGATGGAGAAGCAGACTCCCTGCTGAGTGGGGAGCCCAATGCGGGGTTCAATCCCAGGACCCCACTATCATGAACTAAGCTGAAGATTAATGCTTAAGCAACTGAGGCACCCAGGCATCCTAACTTTTATGTACAAGTATTTCATCCCCTTGGTTAAATTTGTTCCTAGTATTTTTTTTCTTTTTGATACTGTCATAAATAAGATTATTTTCTTGATTTCATTTTTATTTATTTTTTATTTTTTTAAAGATTTTATTTATTTATTCATGAAAGACACAGAGAAAGAGAGAGAGAGAGAGAGAGAGAGAGAGAAATAGGCAGAGGAATAGGCAGAGGGAGAAGCAGGCTTAATGCAAGTAGCCTGATGTGGGACTCCATCCTGGGACTCCAGGATCATGGACTGAGCTGAAAGCAGATGCTTAACCACTGAGCCACCCAGGCATCCCTTGATTTTATTTTTAAATATATTATTGTTAATATAAAGAATTGCAAAAGGTCTTTTTATTTTATTTTTACTTTTTAAATATTTTATTTATTTATTTGACAGTACCAGCAAGGGGAGCAGCAAGCAGAGGGAGAAGAAGAAGCAGACTCCCCGTTGAGCAAGTCTTCAGGTCATGAATGGAGGGGAAGGCAGATGTTTAACTGACAGAGCCACTCAGATGCCCCTTATTTGTATTTTTTAAAGTAAGCTCTATACCCAAGGTGGGGCCTGAACTCATGACCCCAAAATCAAGGATCACATGCTCTACCAACTAAGCCAGCCAGGCAAACCTTGATTTTTAAGTTTGATTTTGTCTCCTGAAACTTTACTGGATTTGTTTATTAGTTATAATATTTTTTATTTTAGTCTTTACGGTTCTACATATGGGATCATGTCATCTGTTAGCAGGGGCAACTTTCCATTTTCCTTTATGATTTTCGATATCTTCTATTTCTTTTGCATGAATGTTCTTACCAGAACTTCCAGTGTTATGCTGAATAGAAGTGGTGAACGTGGCATCCCTGAATCTTACCAGATCTTAGAGGAGAACGCTTTCAGTTCTTCTGCATTGATTATGATGTCAATGTTGGCTTTTCAGAAGTTGTCTTTATTGTGTTAAGGACATTTCCTTAACAGTTTTTATCATAAATGGATGTTGAGTTTTGTCGATTGCCTGCATCTATTGAGATTATCATTTGGTTTTTATCTTTTATGTTAATAATGTAATATAACACACTGATTGATATTTGTATGTTAAACTTATCTTGCATCCCAGGGGTAAATCCCATTTGATCATGGTATGTAATCATTTTAATTTGTTGTTGAATTTGGTTTGCTACCATTTCATTGAGAATTTTTGCATTTATGGTTTTCTTTGGTGGTGGGGATTTGGCCTTAGTTTTCTTTCCTTGTGCTATATTTATCTAACTTTGATGTTAGAGTGATGCTGGCCTTATTTTATTTTTTTAAGATTTTATGTACTTATTTGACAGAGAGAGGAAGACAGTGAAAAAGCACACAAGCAGGAAGAGTGGCAGGCAGAGGGAGAAGGAGAAGCAGACTCCCCGTTGAGCAGGGAACCTGATGTAGGGCTAAAACCCAGGACCCTGGGATCATGACTGAGCTGAAGGCAGATGCTTAATCAACTGAGCTACCCAGATGCCCCTGATGCTGACCTTATAAAATGAGTTTGGATTACTTCCTCCACTTCTATTTTTTTTTTTTTTGGAAGAGTTAAAAAAGGATTGATACTAATTTTTTGAATGTTTTTTAGAATTCATCCATGAAGCCATCTGTTCCTAGGCTTTTCTTTGTTGGGACATTTGGATTACTACTTCAATCTCTATTTGTTATTAGTCTGTTTAGGTTTTTTATTTCTTCTTAATTTAGCTTTGTTTGGTTGTATATTTCTAGTGATTTATCCATTTCTTCTAGATTATCTAATTTGCTTCTATATTCTTGTTCATAATTCTCTCTTAGGATCTTTTCATCTCGTTTCTTTACATCTCATTTCATTTCTGAGGTATGTCTTTTCCATTTATGACTTTGTTTATTTGAGTCTTTTCTCTTAGTCAAGTCTTTATTGTTTGATACTGTGTATGTCTACAAAAAAACCCACTATTCTTAGCTTTGCTGATTTTTTCTATTGTTTTTCTGTTTTCTGTTTCTACTCTGATCTCTACCATTTTCTTTGTTTTATTAAATTGACTTTAGTATTTCTTCTTTTTCCAATTCCTTGAAGTGGAAAATTAGATTGATTATTGGACATATTATTTTCTTAAGGTAAGCATGTATTGCTATAAACTTCCCTGTTAGTGCTGCTTTTACTGCATTTCAGAAATCTGGGTAAGTTGTGTTTTCATTTTCATTTGTCTTAGGGTATTTTTACAATTTTCTTTTGATTTCTTTTTTAGCCTAGTGGTTATTCAATATTACTTTAGTTTCTATATATTTGTGAATTTTCCCATTTTCTTACCGTTAATTATTCCTAGTTTCACTCCATTATAGTCAGAAAAGATTCCTTGTATGATTTTGATCTTAAATTTCTTGAGATTTATTCTGTGACCTAACATATGATCTCTACTGGAGTATGTTCTGTGTGCACTTGAGAATAATGTGCATTCTTCTTCTGTTAGGTGAGTATGTATATTTTTAAGATTTTATTTATTTATTTATGAGAGACACAGAGAGAGAGGCAGAGACATAGGCAGAGGCAGAAACAGGCTCCTTTTAGTTTCACTCCCAGAATCGAAGGCAGACAATCACTGAGCCACCCAGGCGTCCCAGGATGTATGTCTTTTAAATAACACTAGCAAGAGCAGCCTGAGAGGCTCAGCGGTTTAGTGCTGCCTTCAGCCCAGGGCCTGATCCTGGAGACCCGGGATCCAGTCCCACATCGGGGTCCCTGCATGGAGCCTGGTTCTCCCTCTGGCTGTATTTCTACCTTTTTCTTTCTCTCTGTGTCTCTCATGAATAAAAAAATAAAATCTTTAAAAATAAAAAATAGAATAAAATACTAAAAAAAAATAAATAACACTAGCAAGATTTTTTTTTGTTCTGTACTATTTTAAACATACTTTTCTTATATTTTAATAGACATTATAACAAAAGTTTTTTGCTTTGTATATTAGAATTAAATATTAACTAATCCTTTCCCATGATACTAGTACACTTTTAATTATTTCTCATTATGAAAATACTATATCCAAATATAAAAAGGATTAAAAATACTGAAATATAAAAGAAGCAATAAAATAAAAGAAAAAGAAAAATATAAATAAAAATTATCTTGTAAGTCAATGGTAATAACTATTATGATCTCTTTTTTCTATGCAATTTGTGACTATTGTCAAGTCTCCTAGTTTATAAAGTAACTTTCTATAATATGTAGCAAAGCTTGGGTTTTGTAAGTAAAATTTAATTGATATCCTTATTAATACATTTTTGCACATACCTTTAGTATATTTTTTAAGATATTCAGTATTTGGGTCAAGGATTGTTCATATCTATGTTCTTAAACATATTGCAAATTACTCTCTTGAAATGTATCAATTTATTTCCACTTCAAATATATGAAAGAACCCATTTAAAGCCTTCATTTGCAAACAAGGGTATTATATTTCAATATTTTACCAATTTATGGGTCATAAAATAGCATTTCATTGATCTAATATGAATATAAGCAGAATTTGAACTATTTCTGAATATGCTTCATGAGTATTTCAGCTTTTCCTTTTCAGTTTCTTCTATTTTATTCAATTTTTTTATTATCATAACTAAAATAGTTTTAATTGTAATAATCAATGCATCTCATTTTATTTCTAATTTCATTCTATGCTTATTTCATTTTTTTCATCTCTGGTCTTATTCTAAATTGAATTAGGATCTTTCCACCTTTTCTCTCTCCATCAGTTGAAAGATATGCAACACCTCCTCCACCCTGAGCTGCTAATTATTTTATGTTCTCTACAATCATAATTCATTTCCCTTTATTATTCAACTTCATGAAAGGAACTATAGACTGTGCTAATATAAGGTGAGAACTAGAGTAATTCCTTATTCTTTGCATTCTTTTTCTACTTAGAGATTTCATAACATGCAACTGTTACTTGAAATTTTGCAATACATTTTTTGTTGAAAGTGAATTTGTCTCCTTTCAGTTGGCTTTTCAGATATTTCTAACACAATTGACATTATGCTGTGTTAGGATCTCCAGTCTATTTCTTGTCATGAGTACTGTCAATTAATTAGCTCTTTTTTTCCTACTTACTTCCTTTCTCCACCATCTTAAAACCCTACTTAATTATTGTAAAATTCTTGCAACACACAGACTTCATTGATCCTTTTCTTTTGTTGCCTCAAAAGTCAAAGATCTAACCCTAGGTGAATATAATTCTCCTTTTTGTTTTAATTTTTCTTTTTGCCAAAATCAAGGACAGTTAGACACAACTGAAGGAAATCATAGGGCAAGCAAGCATACACTGTAAAGTCTCATCAGCCCCAGTTCACCCTAGCAACCTTACTATGATTTCCTGTATAATTCACATACTTAACGTCAATCATACCATTTCAAACCATCTCCATTTTCCTTAAACATCAGAAACGCCCTGCATCTTCTCTCATCTTGCTTTATACTTCTCAGTGAAAACAGAAGTCATTAGACCTACCAAAATACAAACTTATCCATGTTTGCATCCATCCTGTTCTTTCTTGCTAAAATAAAGAACTATCTTCCCCTCCTGAGGACCAATTTCTCCTTTCGAATTAATCCTTTAACCATTCCTTCTCAAATAGATCCTTTTTGTTAACTTTAAACTGGCTTAGGTTTTTTTTTTTTTAATTTTTTTTAGAAAAACTTCATCCCTTTTTTCTTCCAGCTACTACCTGGTGTTTTACCTCTCAGTCAACCTGTCTCTATTTCTGTACTATTCACTGTCTTTATTTCCTCAAGTCTAATGACTGTAAGGTCACCAGGAACCTCTACATTGCTAAATACAATGGATATCCCTTAACTCTTTTAGTGAAACCTAGTTTTCATTTGCTCAGTAACTTTCAGTTACTTCTGACAAAAGAAACTCAATGTACTATAAAAATTTTTTACTATGAGATTTAGTTGGAATTGACATTATTTTTGAAATCCTAATTGAGTGGGCCTATCAAATCAGAATGCTTTATTCATATTGCTCAATGACTGGGCAAAGAGCAAGCACATGATTCAAACAAAGTTGAGCACAGAAACTATCACTGCCCAGCTTGTCTTTCCACATCATTCTTTAGGAAAATTATAAGAACAATACCAAGAGAGGTTAAAACTTTTATTCCTAAAACAAACAAACAAACAAACAAATAAACAACAAAAAAAAAACTTTTATTCCTGAACTTGAGTGTTGAATAGCTTATCTCTTCCATTTCATGGATGGGGATATCTATATCTATATCATCTATATCTATATCTATATACAATCTATATATTTCTACATTGACATAGTAAGGTTTTTACTGAGAGGAGAACAGAAGGAACACAATCCTGGTTACTTCAGAATACATGTTGCCCGTGGTGAAAGTGTGCTCATTCACATAGGCTGGTGTACCTTATATAGTCCAATCTTTGCTCTGAAAGTAGAAGTGAGTCTGATCTTGCTCTCCCACTTTCATTTTTTTTGGTAGCATTGTTTTATAAACTTTACATTAGCTATGTCTTTATTAGTTCATCTGTTTCTTTGTTTATTGCAGATAGTAAAGTTCTTCATTGATTCTAGTAGTATGGTTAACTTTTATCCTTTATTTCTGATCTCACTGAAATTCTTTTACCTTCTTTTTGTTTTTATATCTATTCAAAAAAGAGAAGACACCAGGCTTTGTTAAATCTCTGGCATTTCAATCTATATGTTTTTATTGCATGTGTTACTTTTTATCATTTGTATTAACAATTATAATTATTTTATTATCCATAATGATCCCCAAATACAAAGGAAACATTGTGCTAAACACTTTGGGTGCATTTTATATTTTTATCCTGTCAACCCTTCAAGATTACAATTGTTATATCCATTTTACAAATGAAAAAACAACTTCAGCAAGGTCACATGAGTAATAATGATCATAGAGTTGGTTAGTGGTCAAGAGGAAATTGAAGTCAGATTCTCATCTCCAAAGTTCATACAATTTATCATTATGCAATACTAATTAATTTTTAAGCATCTTAATACATATGCCCTATTCTGTAGATAACACACTGTCGTTTTAGAACATATATTTTTTAGGCAAATCACTCATACTCTTATTCATGGATACTAGCATGTGTAAAGGACACATCAATAAATTTAAATTCATACTATAAAAGCATCTACTTTTTGCTGAAAAAGTAAAATTAAGTTTTAGTTTCTTTAGTAGTATTTAATTTTTGTTATATTTATTTTTGTATTATTATTTGCTGCTTATTTTCAGTAACAAAGAAAATGTCATTTTCTTAGTTTTAAATCATTGCAATAAATACTTATATATTAATGTTTTTCTTCTCACAGATAAATTTTAAAATATTACTAATTAATATTTATTTCTAGGCATTTGTTTCATTTTCATTGAAGTAAGCTTTTCAATATAGCACATTTTATTTCCAGAAAAAACAACTGGAACTAGTCACATTTCCAGGGACAGATAGATTCATGTTGCATTGGTTGAGAATAAATAGGATATTTGATTACAAAGTGATAAGTGACCTTTTGGAAATAGCAATTAAAGTTAACTTGATATGGTTAATAAACCAAACAGAGGAGGACAAATTGAGTGCAAATTACTTCTTTTCTAGTGATCAAACACAGGCATTATTAGGAGTGATATTTATTAATTCTTAGAATCGAAATTACATACATATGAGAATCAGTCAAAATCTCTTAAATAACTATTATCTGTTCTTTTTATTTACATGAAAAGTTTTAGTTGTTTTTTCACATCAAAAAAATTCAAAGAGAAATAATTATTATTTCATACAATACACTCATATTAGAATGGACTAGAGAGATTCTGTTTCTAGAACCTAGAATTCAAATATTAGTTTGTATTCTGTTTAATAATTGGATCTGAGAATAATAGAGACTTAGTTGATAAAGACCTTGTAATACAGGCAGCCCGAGTGGCTTGGTGGTTTAGTGCCACCTTTGGCCCAGGGCCTGATCTTGGAGACCTGGGATCGAGTCCCACGTCAGGCTCCCTGCATGGAGTCAGCTTCTCCCTCTGCCTGTGTCTCTGCCAAGCTTTTTGTGTCTCTCATGAATAAATAAATAAATAAAATATTTTTAAAAAACACCTTGTAATACATACCAAAAATGATGTCTCTTTATTAGGTATCCATCCTTTTTGGTGTGTATATAAATTGATAAACCTGTTTGTTCATTTGCTTCTTTTAGATAGATAGAAGAAAAAACAATATATTGAGGAAAAGGATCTTTCCCCTCCAGTTATACAGAGGTCAATTATAATAGCCCCATTAAACTTTAGAAGGCCAAAAAATAAAAATAAAATAAAATAAATCTGGTGATAATCATTTTAGGCAATCATTAAAAGAGGTTCAACATGTGGGTGGAGTTGAGAACAGTAAGTCATGCTATCCTTCCTGTTTTATACCTTAATCTTTTGGCACTCAAATTTGCTGAGAGAATATTTGATTGCTCTCTTGTGTTATGCAAAAATGCAGCCACGATTACATAATATCTTAGTAAATCAAAAGACTGAACACATTTTTTACAAATTTATGGTCAGTGTTAATTTTGGTAACCTGCTTTTTAGAAGTCACAGACCATAGAGTAAATTTTAAGCCAAAGAGAATTGAGCTAGATATTACACTCAAAACGGAGACAAAAGCTGAAGTTCCTACATGGATTTGGTTATTACACTTGTTAATTTGTATGTATCAGGTTTAATATTACAACTTAGGATAAGTGAAGTCTGGATAAAATTTATTTTGAACTAGACAGAATCAATTATCCCTAAACTTTTGCTGCTAGGAAGATGTTTAATGATGTGACACTGGATGTGCCAAGTTGCTTCCCAACAGAAGGTCAAGTTTCTTGGAAACGCAATGAGAAATTGTTTTCCTCAACAAAGTGAGTAGACAATGCACCATGTCCGTCACTGCCACATAGGAGATAATGTCAATTGCAATACAAAACCAAGATTCCTTAGGAGTCCTCCCTTAGAGAAGAGATATTTTTGCAAAAACAAAATACAGAACAAAAAAGACCCTCCACAGACCATAAATGAAGGAAGAGGACTTTATTAAAATGTTAAAAGTTTCACTTAAACTTAACTCTTAAACTCACTATGAATATATTAATAGCAACTCTGAGACGAAATAGCCATTAACATGGGATTAAAAAATATGGAGTAAGAAAACGTTAAAGATTGACAGGAAAGCAGGGCAAAACTTGAACAGTAAAGGGGAACAAGCCAACTAGACTACAAAGATGACAACTCAGCAACCGAGTTGTTGGAAATGGATAGCATTTATGGTTCTCCCTCTAACAAAACATAAAATATTACTTCTCACTGTAAAACTCTGGCTTATTCCTTTTTCAGTAATTATATTTTTCCTTAAATATCCCAAGTTATTCATCCCAAATATTACTGCTTGTAGACCATTGGAGGGAAATAAAGATTAAAAAGTAAAAGGGAATCAACCAGCTGCTGGTGATGATGTAAAAGAATGTGTATACAACCCACTAGAGGTGATTTGACAATACATTTTTAAAAATTAGGTTTTTAGATCCTATGATACAGGAATTTCTCTTCTGGAATTGATCCTAAGAAATAATGAGACTAAGACCAAATATTTATTATATTAGGATATTAATTGAAATTTTCAATTATGAAAAAATAGATGCAACAGTTAATTTTATGTCAATTTGACTGGACTCTGGGGTGCTGGAGATTTAGTTAAACATGTATAGAATGTGTTCATTTTGATGTTGCTGGATGAAATTAACGTTTAAATTGGTGGACCTCAGTAAAGCTGATTGTTCTCCTCAGTGCAGACAGGCTTCATCTAGCCAGCTGAAGATTTGACCACAACAAAAAGCCAGTATAAGGGATAACTTACTCTATCTTCAAGCTGGGACATCAATCTTCTAGTGGCTTTGAATTTAGACTCTGACTCAGATTGAAACTTACACCACTGGCTCTGCTGATTCTCAGGTCTTCAAACTCAGACAGAAATATAAAATCAGTGCTCTTGGGTCTCCAGCTTGCCTTATGCAGATCTTGGAACTTCTCAGCCTCCACAATCACACAAGCCAATTCCCTATCATATAAAACGAGGAAGACCATGCAGCCATAAGGAAAGTCCTATGTGGCAGATAACTGGAATTCCAATATGAGCATTTCTCTTAAACTCCTAACTAAAGTCAGAATCAACTTCCTACCCATGAGAGTGAGCCATCTGATTGACCCTTCAGTTTCAGTTGAGCATCCACAACTGGGGTTATATCATTCAGGGAGAAACTATCCCTTGAGCCTTGTCTAAATTACAAACCAAAATGATGAGCATATTAGAGATGGTTATTTTATTTATTTATTTATTTATTTATTTATTTATTTATTTATTTATTTTTTATTTGTTTGTTTATTTATTTATTTTTAGAGAGTGCAAGTGGAGGGCGGTGGGAGCAGGGAAGGAGAAGAAGAACCTCAAACAAACTTCACACCCAGCTCCAAGCCCAACATGGGGCTCAATCTCACCACCCTGAGATCATGACCTGAGCCAAAATCACAAATCAGGCACTTAACTGACAGAGCCACCCAGGGGCCCGTAGTGATGGTTAATTCAGCATAAGTGTGCAATTTATTTTTTTTTTAAATTTTATTTATCTATTCATGAGAAACATAGAGAGAAGAGAGGAGAGAGAGAGAGAGAGAGAGAGAGAGGCAGAGACATAGGCTTAGGGAGAAGCAGGCTCCACGCAGGGAACCCGACACAGGGGTCCCCAGGATCACGCCCTGCACCAAAGGCAGCGCTAAACCGCTGAGCCACCCAGGCTGCCCGTAAGTGTGCAATTTCTAAGAGACATCTCAGAGTACTTTAGTGAACCCCCAGGGTTTCCATGGGTCAATATAAATTTTAGAGAGAAACACAATACTTGATGCCTATTGGATACTGCATGATTCACTAGTTTCATGTAATTCACAGTTTCAACATTGTAAAATGACCTATAATTTTTTTCAGTGACAGTGTACCTTTACAAAGCCAGAGTTTTGGCAGTTCTAGGGAGAAAAACAAGTACTGTGCAAAAATCAGTGTTGAAAAAGAAATAAGACAAGTACTGTCCAATGTAACTCCAAGATTTGAAGAGCAGACAATGACCAGAGGTACAGACATTCCATCAGTGATTGTGGTTATTTAGAAAAAATAACCTGTATTTTATGTGCGTTGTTTTTCAAATGGCATTAAGATATAAATTCTTCTTAAGGACAATAATGCTATATATTAAGGACATAAAGGCATATTAAGAGTAATATTATTAGAATATTAATGCTTATTCAATAGTTTGCTCTTAACTTTTTAATAAATAGAACTATCATTTTTTTCCTAGAGGGGCTGTGAAGAACAAATTCTAAGATGCTAAGAGGTCTATGAACTGAGAAAATTTGGGAAACTGCTATAAATCCTTACAGAATATTATTTGGTCCATAAAATAAACACTTAATTTCTTGTGAAAATATTCATGATAAAATCTTTGAATGAAAATAGTTTGTAAAATATATATATATAATATACTATATAGTATGATCTGAATTTTATGCTATATAGCATGATATGTATATGTAACACGTGTATAATTTTATATATATATATATATTCTGCGTGTAATGCTTGTTTTAAATAAATATTGAAAATAGATATGCCTGAATACTGATAATGTTTATTTCTAATTAATGGATTATGGACTGTAGAGAGGTAAAGTTTCAAGTCCTGATATCAGATTCTATCTGTATTCTATTAATTACTATCTGTAGGACCTTGGATATGTTACATTTTTGTCTCAGTTTCTTCATCTTTAAAGTGGATGCAGTTATAGGATCAAATTCATGAAGTTCTTGTGAAAATGATTTAATTATTTTAACAATGGGTAGCATAGAACTAAATAAATATTAACAATGATGATGACATTTCTAATTCTTTATACTTCATAAAATGAATTGCTTTGTAATGCTAAACATTATTAGAAGTGTTATTCAAGCAGAGGCATTGGGATGCCTGGGTGGCTGAGTGTCTGCCTTCTGCTTAGGGTAGATCCCAGAGTCCTGGGATCGAGTCCCACATCAGGCTCCGCAGGGAGCCTGCTTCTCTCTCTAACTGTCTCTCCACCTCTCTCTCTCTCTCTCCCTCTCTCTCTCATAAATAAATAAAATCTTAAAAACATAAAAAGCAGAGGCATTTATGTTACTCTTCCCTGGGTTACATATACATACTTTTTCCAGTCTGTTGCATATATTCTTCTCTTCCCCATTATTCAGGGTTTGATCTTGTTTATAGAATCTGACAGAAATAATAGTGGGAATATCACAATGTGAACTCTATTGAAATGCGTATTCTAGAAGCAATGCTGAACCAAAACTGTTTTAGTGAGGGATTTTTTAGGATAAAAAATCAAAAAAGAAATTGAATAGAGATTTAATATTGAACCTGGAATGTACCTAGAACATTTAGTCCAAAGAACCAGTTCTAACTGTATATGGGAAAATTAACCAGGAGAGGTTTAAAAGTAAGGCAGGCTGTGGTGCCACAAACAAGCCACAGTGAGTGGTCTAGGACTTAAGAGAGGTTAGAGAGTGGGCATAGGTGTCTGGTTCACATTTGTCTCATTTGTATTTGAGTGTGCGTATGTGCACATATGTGTCGGTTTGTATGTGTTCACACATGCTTGTGTGTGTAATGAAGAGAATGTCCAGTTTAAATAAGTTGAGCAATTCTTCCTTTCTCTTCTGTCATTATGTTGTGCAGTTCTTGTACTTGTGAATAGGCATAGATATAAGTAAAATGAAATTAAAAGGTTAGTGGATTTGAGAAAATGTGCTTTAATATTGCCCCCAAATAAATAGATGCCTTTCTGCCTCATTATGGGACTGAAGAGTAATGACTTTCAAAGTATAGCATTGAGGTTACTTAAGATTAAACATGTTGAACATGTCTTTTTTAAAATTCATAATATATTAATATCTTTAAAAAATAAACTATTGGGTTTACTTTAATATGAAGTAATACTGAAGTTGTATCTATAATAATGATTTAAATTTTAGATCATTAAGTAAAACTATGACTTGGTTTAAAATTAGATGTAGTACTTAAATATAACATAAATCATAAAGTTGATACATGACTAACTCAAATTTGGGGAACATTGCTGGATTTGACAAGTTAGAGAAATGGGAAGAGCAAAGTGATGAAGACTGTGTTCTGAATATTTTGGTAGAGGGATAAAATACCTTTGTCTTTCTCCCTGTAACTTTGCTTCCCTAATTTACCTAAAATACCCATTGTCCCTTGCCTTTGACGTATAGTATTGTGAATGTGTCACAGTAAAGGCCAGTTCTTGATTGGTGATCTTTTCCAGATGACTGGCAAGGGCACCAGGGTGTTCCACAGCTTGTATCCGTCACCCAAGAGGGCACACATTCCTGCCGCTCATCGATGAACATTCCACAAGCTGATAAATATAGTCCCTTTCCGTGAAGGATACATTTTCTTTTTTTTAATTTTTTTTTTATTATTATTTATTTTTAGGATACATTTTCCAACCCAAACTTTTAATTGTCACAGGAAGGGCAACAGTCAATACATTTATTATCTATCATTGTAAAGCTGGAGTCATATAAGGAAAATTAGAGTCCTTCCCAAGGCAACAGTTAATTTCAGTAAACACCTGTTCTATTATTCTTGACAATGGTAATACTATATTTGTTGAAACAGGAAATTATTTCATGCATAACTAAAGGCCCTGAATTTTATATAAGTAAAGGGAATAACAAAAACTTAGAGAGAAATTAGTACATATACTCGTGGACAATGTCTGTAAATCAGAAGTGTCCAAATTGAATTCCAGTGTCACAATATGAGAGATTTCTAATAGTTCTAATGTTTATTACAACTTCAAACGCTATTACTTATCAAGTAGCATTACCATCTGTTTAAAAGTCACCCACAAAACTTTCAAATTGGAGAACTATATATATCTCATAAGTTCTCAAAGTAAATATGAAACTTTCAAGATAATAGGAAACTATATCAAAGGTTCTGTGTGTATGTTAGCCAAAATAAAATAAAGTATGCTGTACTTCTTTAGATGTTTCTTAATAAAATGTTAGTTTCTACAGGGGAAAGGGTTACACTAAAGTTTTTCCAAACGTAGATGTTGTTCTTCCCTTAACGTTTTACATAACGTCTTCATGTTAATAAGAGGAATAATGCATCCCAAGATTGACCATCCTTATTTTCTTTCTCTCTCCTCTACCTATGGGAGTAACATGCTTGTAAAAAAGCAGACAGATGATGATAGTGCATACAACTTTGTTCCTTAGTGTTACTTATGATAATTGTAAAATAGTATCACGCTGTTTGTGAAGATTTAAGGATAACTGAGTGAAATCATGTATCTTTTTCATTCCATAAATTAATTTTAATAATTTTCGTAATAAAAATTGTCTTAGTAAAGAACAATAAAAAGCACTCATGCTGACAAATACTTACATGTTGGCTCAAAAGCAGAAACATTTTTTGGTGTCTGATCAATATGCTTGGACACAATCGACAGTAACAGTCTTGCATAAGCCTAGTTCTTATCTTTAAACTGCATTACCAAGCAGTTTTGAAGTGTCACGAAATCATACATGTTCTTGGGAAATACCATACTTTATGTATCAGAAATGCTCATAGTAGAAATAGGAGAAATTTAGTAAAAGGCTAAAGCAGCATCGGCATTTTGTTGTGTGATAAAAGAACTGTTTTAAATATAGAGATGTTGTTATCAATTTGTATAATCTTTTAAGCTCCACCCCCACTCCACCCAATGCTACTGGTTTCTTCAAAGGAATGAAATGCTTTATCTTCTTGACAGAACAAATTGACTGGAAAATTACATAAACCCCTTAGCAGATGTTCTTTTCCACTTTGTTTGGGAATTTGCACTGCTATACAGTGTTTCCAAGACCCATGTGGAGATGGGCTCGCAGGATGCAATCAACCTATGCAGAATGTACTACAATGAATGGAAAGGCTACTAGTTATTCTTTGGTTGTATGGCCAAGTACAATTTGGGCAATAAACAATGATACTATTTCCTCATATTAACAAAATTACTAAACATCCAAAAGATTTGAGCTATTCAAATTAGCCCTACAAACACTAAACATTTTCTGACCCAAGTGAAATTCCAAGCTCCTAATTGCTATAAATGTGTTTGCCATAATCATTCGGTCTTGGAGTCAAGGATGTCAGGCAGCAAAGAATAGGAAAAAGAAACCAATTTTGACTTCTGATCCCTTGCATCAGCTCTTTATCAGTCTGGCATACTAATCTGTGCAAATCAGATGACATCTTCAAAATTATAATGCACACCATTGAGTTAACATCTGTACAACAATCTCAATTGTCATCCATCTCTCTGTGAACAGTATACTGCAACTTAGTGTCACTAAATGCTAAATGGCATCCATCTACATAGTCTGCTTCTCTGTCTAGCATGGTAAACTTATAATTTTATTTCATCTCTTTATTTTTTAGATTTTGCAAAAATCTCTTTTTCCATGCAGTTAAAAATAAGAGAAACTAATGCAACTAGCTCAATAAAAGGTTATCAAGTTGTTCAATGAATTATATATTGAAAACATCCAAAGTAGATGTTTACATTCCCAAAACATTGCAAATTCTTAGCAACTCTTTGAAATGCACTGATATTTTCAGCTAAAGAGATTATTTTAAGAGGGAAAGCGGAGTGAGATATCCAGAAATGAAATAAATATTTTAATGAAAATTCCAAAAGTTACAGCAAGTCAGAAAAAAATCAAGATAATATTGGTGTAAACTAAGCTATTGATTGCCATAATAACATGATTTGGAGATGGGCAACTGTTCTATGGATGAACTTTCCTTACATAAGTTGGGTTCTATTAGTGTTGACTATGAGTCATCTAAGTCATACTTCATAGAAATTATCACCCTCTGGTCAGTTAGAATTTGCTAGCTCAATCCAAGTAGATTTTCTAATAACTAATTAAGATTTCATTTTGGTTATTTCTTCTAATTATTTTATTTTAAACATAAGAGAAGAATAATTTTTCATCATTTATTATTATTATTATTGTTATTATTTTACTTAAATGACTCAGATTTGCATTGATTAAGAGCTACACCTGCCTCTAAAATACTTGAATTCTACTTCAGGCTTTCCTAGTAATTAAATGTGTTTTGTTGTTCAAGTCATTGTCTGGATGCCATGTTTCTCATCTATAAAATTTTGGAAGATTTTCTTCCTCCTTAAGATCCATTGCACACCATAGAAGAGAAGTTTGGAGAAGTTGACAAAATCGGGTCTTTGGGAAGATTTTAATCTCACATCAAGTGACATGGGTTTCATCCTATAGGGAAAGGGCTTGTTGATGTGTTTCAGCCAAAGCACCAACATTAATTATCACTGCTTTAAGGCTGGAGGTTTGAAGAACATCAAACAAAATAAAAATTGACTTCCAAAACTCATTTGCTAAGTAATAATTGCAAGAAAAAATACATTTTACATGTTGCATGATGTCATTAAATAAGTTATAGGAAAAGGAAAAATACAGTGTGAAAAAATATGTAGCAAGTAGATATTTTCTTTGATTTTTGCTTAGTTTCTCATGCTGGGAAAGATTTTATTGAAATGCTCCATTATTTTTTTCCTAAAAAGCAGATATTTGTTTTTTGAGATGTGATTGGGACATACAAAAAATAAACTTCATTCATACACCAAGATTCTCAAAAAGAAATTTTTTAGTTCAAATTTTGTACAATGGTCAGTATTTCTATCATTTAAATAGAATCTGGTCAACTTCTGAGACTATTATAATTATGATACTAGCTTGACACTAGGTAGTCTCAGTTCTGACATTAAAGCTTCTGTTATATCACAACAAAATTAGAATGCCTTTAGATTAGTAGCTAACTATTGTCAATAGCTTAATTTCCTTTTTTTATTAAGTATACTCTCAGCAAATAAAATATAATACATAACTTCGTGAATAATAAGTATATATAATTTTGTGAATAATAAATAGCAAAAGGTAGGGCCTTTCTCTATTTTTTTCCTTTAGATACTCTAAAAAACTATGCTATGTAAGCAGAAAGTTCCAACTAATATGAGTTTACTAAGTACCACCATTGCTATTTATCACTGCAAGTGCTTCGCAACCTAGAAGCATGTAAAGCCAGTATGGTTGCGATGAATATTCAAACTCTTCATTGTTTTGGAAAATATCATGTGAACACAAATAAATGCAAGTGAAAAAACAACATCCCCCCCCCAAAAAAAAAAACCCCAAATAATATTGTTTCAAGATGATAATGCTATGACAGAAAATATCTGCAAATAATCATGTAATCATGCTTTCCTATAAGTCAAATAGGCAGATGCTCCATTTTTTCCTTATTCTTTTTTTTTTAAGATTTTATTTATTTATTCATGAGAGACACGTAGAGAGGGGCAGAGGCACAGGCAGAGGGACAAGCAGGCTCCATGCAGGGAGCCCAATGCAGGACTTGATCTCAGTACTCCAGGACCACACCCTGAGCCAAAGGCAGACGCCCAACTGCTGAGCCACCCAGGTGACCCTCTTTATTCTTAAAATACCATTTCTTTTCTACCACCAGATAAGTTTGGTCAATCTAACTTTATATATCTATGAACTGGCATTTCAGGAATATTGCCATTTTATGAGATAATCATCTTATTTAAATTTTTACAGTTTACACAGACTAGTAATTTTAAATTCATGATTTTTTTTTTTAAATGACGGTGTGGGGGGCAACTGGGTGGCTCAGTGGTTAAGTGACTGACTCTTGATCTCAGCTCACGTCTTGATCTCAGGGTCATGAGTTTGAGCCCCACATTGGGCTCCACACTGGTCATGAGCCTACTTGAAAAAAATATGAAATGACAGTGTAAATGAGATACTTTTATTTTAACTAAAAGATAAACCCTCTGAAGGTTCCCAGTATAGCACAAAAAATCACCATGAGAAGGAATTTACCATCATGGTACATTAAAACAAAACGTGCCTGAGTTTATCATGAGATAAAAATGCGTATTTCCAGTCACAGGGCTTTCTAGGTATCAGTTTACTGCATGTGTTTCAGCAAGGAGGCCCAGCTGATGTAGGGCTGCATTCACTCAGACCCTGTATCTCTGATTTGCATTGCCTTATGTGACTCTGACTTGAAATACATTATCCATCAAATCCTTTTCAAATCATCTGACTAGAATGAATATTATCTATTTTGTTATGTGCTCTTTCCGTTTTAATCCACCTCTATTTCCACACTCCTGCATATATGTTTGTTTAGCAAGCCTTGGTTTTGTCTGATCATCAGTCCAATTATTTACACATCATTTAAATTTTAATAACTTAAATCATAGGAATTTAAAGAATAATGGGGCTCAATCGAAGTTAGTAAATGTTCTCTTGTTAGAAATGTTCACACATAATATAAATTAACTCTCCATGGACCAAAGCTTGTGTGATTATGGTGCATTTTAGAAAATTCTGGAGGGGACTGCATCCTGCTTATAGTTCATGGGCACCAGGAAAGTTACGGCTGGAAGGTGGGCAGAATAGTTTCTTAGGAAAAACTATAGCTAAAATGTAAAGAGGTATTCAACTCCTTGTCATAATCAAAAAGAAAGGATCAAAACTAAATCCATTCAAAATAAGCCAGTAGTGTTGTTACTCCATATTTTACCCCCAGCCAAAACCATTCAATACTTATAAAATATACAAAAATTCCTAAGAATCGATTAGGTCATGTTTTATTCTTTGGTTCTCTACTGTGTATAACGTTCTCAATTTCATAATTCCAGTTTCAGGAATATCCTTGGGATTTCTTCAAACAAAGTCAGAAGGGAATATAGTCAATAATATTTTAGCAATTTTGAGTGGTGACAAGTGGTAACTAAACTTACCCTGGCGAGCATTTCATACTGTGTTTAAATGTCAAATCACCATGTTATATACCTGAAACTAATAGGATATTTTATGTAATTTGTACTCCTTTAAAAAAAAAGTTAAAAGTACTCCACAAATAACTACAGAGAATCACTTTATTTCCATTTACTGTCACCATTATCTCTGTAAATTATTTCACATAGTGATACAGGTCTGGGAGAAGTAGGAAGGTTTATAGCTTAAGAATGCATTTCATGGGCATCTGGGTGGCTTGGTTGGTTAAGTATCCAACTCTTGATTTCCACTCAAGTTACGATCTCAGGGTCTTGAGATCAAGCCCCTTGTGAGGCTCTGTGATGGGCATGGAGCCTGCTTAAGATTCTTTCTCTCCCTCTGCCCTTCCCAACCTTCTTTCTTTTTTTTAAGATTTTACTTATTTATTCATGAGAGCCAGAAAGAGAGAGAAAGAGAGAGAGAGAGAGAGGCAGAGACACAGGCAGAGGGAGATGCAGGCTCCATGCAGGGAGCCTGATATGAGACTCCATCCTGGGACTCCAGGATCATGCCTTGAGCCAAAGGCAGGCACTAAACTGCTGAGCCACCCAGGGATTACCTCTCAACCCCGACCTTCTTTCTTAAAAAAAGAAAAAGAAAAAGAAAAAGAAAAAAAGAAAGAAAGAAATGTATTTCCAAAGAATGTGATCTCAGTATTGTGTGATCTTTAATAACCTGCAAGAGTAAAGAAGCCAATTGGAAATTTTTCTTACTCTCAGGTGTATTAGGTGATTAGGTGCCATTGTTCTTGTTTATTTAAAAACGAAGACAAATGGACACAGCACATTCAGAGCCCACCAAACTGGCATTCTAAGTGTGTGGTCAAATGTATCACAACCATCTAAAATAATAAAAACCTCATTTGGTTATAAGAATAATAGTTAAGGAAACTCTATTTGATTTCAGGTCATAGAGAAATATTGTAAAGAAAAATAAAAAAAAAGAAAAAAAGAAAAAATATTGTAAAGAAAAATAAAGTTTTAAAAAAAACATTTCAAGTAATAATAGAAATGCAGGTGGTATTTATTTGAAATTTATAAAAATTTCCAAATAAGTATTAAATTGGCACAGAAAATACACAAAGGGGTCTGGTGTGTGTGTGTGTGTGTGTGGGCACATGCGTGCATGTGCGGGTAAGGGGCAATGGATTATAATAATATAGGATATATTAAATAGGATATATAATAACGATGACAAAGATAAAATATCTGACAGAAAAGAAAATTATATTCTGGTGATAGATTTACAGCAATAAATAGTTAACGGTGCTATGATTCTAAATCATACTATTGAGGGCATTCTATGGCCCATGCTTTCATATATATCTATATCTATATATATGATATATATGTTATAAATATATATTTAATATATATATATGTTTATATATATATAAAATCTCCCTCTTAAATAAACATTTAACAATTATGCTTAAAATCATTCCACCATGCAAAATATAAGCTCACAGGTGCATAAATAAATGGACAATGAATGATCTTCTACAGATGAATACACTTTGGCAATTTTATTCTCTAGAGACATTTTTCCTTCCCTGAGCATAGCTATTGTAAAAGGTCATTAATTTGAAAAATTGAACGTTTTGAAAAAAATCATTCAGTTAAGTTATTATTATCTAAAATCCACAATCTAAGTTAACTAAGAAAACCAGTTTTCTTTTCTTTCTTTTGTTTTCATAAATAGAAATCATGCTACAAGTTGCAAGTCCTAGTTCAAATAGATAAAAGTAAAAAATAGAGTGCTGTCATTCTAAATGTTACATGACTATAATTGCTGCTAATGTCATTGATTTCAGGTAGGTATTATTTCGGTAAGATAGTTATAGTGGACTTTGTAAGTATTAGTGGATGATACTACAGATGCTAACATATCCTCTTTTTAATATTTATCTTTATTAGCATAATTTATTCTTCCAGATATAGATTATAGATTCTGTAAAACAATCTAATATTTACATAGGAGTAGTTGGCTGCCTATTACATAAAGAAAAATCTGTTTTTCCTTACGTCTGTATATTGGATTTGTACACACATACACATACACACACATGCTTATATTTTGCAGAGCATTTTAATTCAGGAAACTGATTTTGAAATTTAGAAAATAAATATATCAAATATCAAATATTAGGTCACTAATAATTTTTCTGGTTTCTATATTTTCTGGGCAATAATCTTCTCCATGAAAAAAAAAGAGCCTTATGTAATGTGAATTCACAAGGCTCTTTTTTTTAAGCACAGATTTGCACTAAATTTTTCCAAATTTCTTTAGACTTGACATTCTAGCACTTTCAAAAGAAGTCTATAGATATGAATAAAAAATTTTTATGAGTTAAAGTACTTTAACTATTCAACATTATCAACACTGAAACCATGACTTAAAAGATGAAAAGAGTATTTTAATAGCATCAAATTTTTCCTATTACAAAAACAGGAAGAATTTTAGATTGAGTCTGAAATTAAGAACTGGAAGTTTCATCATTGTTTCCAACTTCCTAAATGTATTCAGCAGATAAGCATCTGTAGGCACAATCTCTAAAGTTAACTTCAGAGAACCAAGTTACTAATGTTACTCCAGAAGAGTAATATAATCCTCTTCTGTTTTATTCTTCCAACCAGAAAATGGACTAGTGATTCTAAAATAATGGGAGAGGACTGAAATATTCCCACCATAAGAACTAAAAATATAAATATGTTTAGAAGAACTAAAGGAAGGGAAAGCATGGTAATATATCCATGACTATGAAATACAGCCTTGACTTTTTACTTAACTTACATTGACTAATAAGATTTTTGCAGCTTCCTTTTTTTTAAAATAAATTAATTTTTTATTGGTGTTCAATTTACCAACATACAGAATAACACCCAGTGCTCATCCCGTCAAGTGCCCCCCTCAGTGCCCATCACCCATTCACCCACACCCCCCGCCCTCCTCCCCAGCAGCTTCCTGTTTGTACCAGCTCCTCAAATTATTTTTGGTCCTTCTTCAATTCCCAGTGTGGTAATAATGAACTTTATTAAAGGGACTTAATAGAGATGATTATTATTTACTAAAGTATGTTCCACATAATACTGATCCTTAAAATATTCTAGGAGAAAAGGAGATTTGTATCAAAGTAAGTTTATGAGAGTCTGCACATTGTATCACACTCTTGGTGGTTTCTAATGCGCAATGTCACTCTATATTGCATCATGACTGTGTTTCTGCTATATTCACTGATTTTGAAAATACTTTTAAATGATTACATAATCAACCAATATATAATTTATCTATTTCTCTACTGTTAACATAAGGATTTTCAAGCCTTATTTTATTAACAATATTGTACACAAGGCTTCATGCATATTTTTGATAGTTTTTAGGGAATAAAACACTAGAATTAGAAATAACAATGGATCATGCTGAGTGAGTGTTGTAATGGCCCTAATAAATATTGTCAAGTTGCCTTCCAGAAAGTTATGCCAATATGAGGGTATTACTGACTATATTCCCCAAGTTACATACATAAGAGCTTTTACAAATCAACATAAAAATCCCAAAAGAACAATGAGCAAAGCCCTTAAAAATGGGAAATTCAAATAGTTATAAATGGAAAAATAATGTGCAAACTATTGAATAATTAAAATAATGCAAATTAAATCAATGACTAAATATGCTTAATCTGTTAGATTAACCAAAGCAATTTGATAATTAAAATAATATGGTAGACATTCTTATATACTACTGATAGGATGTCAAAGTGGCCCAAAATTTCAGGAAAGCAATTTAGTGATATTTAAATAAATAAATAAATAAATGCCTAAAATAACTCATTTCCCTGATAATTTTTTAGAAAATTGGAAATATGGATAGAAATATTTTGTTTTAGAGTGATCAACACAGCATCATTAATAGCAACAACATTTTTTAAATGGCCAAGAGTAGAAGACAGAAATATTTATATTGATACTGCTAATATTGCCTAATGATCCATTTTCTCCTACATCCTTTACTAAAGCAACTCTCAGATGTTAATTAATATATGGCTGCCTAGAAAAATACTGTAAATCTAAGCTTTTCTCTTTGTTAAGGTTGTTACATGACTATTTTCAGGCTAATTGGATGTATGCAAAAAATAAATCTGCAACCTCTGTGACCTTAGAATGAAGGATAGCCCACTACTACTTCTCACTCCTTGCTATAATGTGGACTTGGTAGAATGAGCTAGAACAACCATATTCATTCATGAAATAGGAACATGGATGACAGAGAAATAAAGTTAATGATCTTGGATCTCTGATGATTTTGGAAATCAGGAAATTACTAGCTCACCTGCCTCTGAGGCTTCTATATGAAGGATAAAGGTCTGTCTTGTTTAAATATTGTTGTTTGGGCTTCTTTTGTTACAGTAGTTCAGATTACTTCTTAGGTACATGATCCATACAGTAGGGATGGTATGCAGCAACTAAAAGCCTCCTAATAGCAAGGAAGAAACCAATAAAATAATGGTGCAGAAAGAAAGCAAAATATATCACGTCAGTTTTTCAATTATGATATTAAAGGAAAGTGATCTCCAAAATGCTAATGGGAGTAAAGTCTTAATAGTTAAGATTAGTGATGATTTTAAGATGTGCTTTTATTTCTAATCTAATTATAAGAAAAATATCAGACAAATCTCAAATGACACTTTACGAAATACCTGACCAGTACTTTTCAATACTGTCAAGGTCATTAAAAATAAGGCAAGTTGAGAAAGTGTTATAGCCAAGAAGAGTCTAAGAATTCATAATGACTAAATGTAACATGGAATCCTGGATAAGATCTTGAAAAAGAAAAAAAATAGATAATAACTAAAGAAATCTGAAAATGGGTTTTGGTTAATAATATTTTAATAGTATTACTCATCAATTGTGATAAACTTACTATAGTAATATAAAGTGTTAACAATAGAGAAAACTGTATGTGAGCTATATGGGAAGAGTCAAGTAGCATACAGTGCATGGTAACCAATGACAAGGGAAGATTCCAACCTCGTGGAGGGTAGCAAAGATCATCACATTCCAGACTCCAGGAATGGAAGTCCAAAGACTTCTGCCTACTGCATCTTGGTATTTGCATCACCAAGGAAAACACAACACAGCCAAATGCTGGATGGTACAATGCCTTTACTCACATAGAGAAGAGACAGTACAAGATCAGTTCCAAAACTGTCAACCCTCATGGGGAGTAGGTGTCCCTGGCAGCCAATGCAGGGAAGCTGGCCTATGTTTCTTCCACTAATGCCCCCGTAAGGACCCTGACTTCTCTCCAGTCAAATATTGAAAGCCATGAGCAAGACTGAAGGCCATTAATTGGCGATAGTTGTGGGCTCTATCTCTTGGTAAGGAAGATTTAAATCCCAAGGCCTATTTTTATATGGCTGAGCTAGATTCCAAAAACCATGTGCATGACATTGCCTTTCCTAACAGAAAGGCTTGTACTGTCTTCACAAGTTTTCTATAAATATAAATCTATTTTAAATTTAAATAGATATAGATACAGATATATAGCAAAAAAGAATAATTCAGGTACTATTGTAGGCCACAGACTTTGCTACCGACCTATTGCTCACTTTGTGTGGGCAGAAGCCAGGCCTGCAGTATCTTAAATCTCTGCCAAATTCCCCTTTTAGCATCTCTGACTTCCACATGCATGTTTTAGCTCCATGGTCAAAGACATTTCCCTTCAAGCTTCTGGCGTCATTGAACTTGGAGGTTTGGAGGTAGGGATGAGTCAATCTGGGCCTCAGTCTTTTCATGGATTCCACTTTTCTTTTGCTCTCCACTCCTGTCATGTCCCTTTCACCTTTTCAGTTGCCTACCATGCTGACCTCAGATCCAGGGGCTGAGGCAACAGATGAATATAAACTGTTCAAATAGTTTTGAAACTAGGTAAAAACCATATAATAAATCCCATGTATTATATTTTTCCTCTTGGTTATGATTCTCTGATCAAATCTTGCCTGCTATATCTACGTAATCCTAGGACCTCTTATTAAAAATCTTATGTATTTAGCACTAACAGTCTTATTTCAAGGGCTAAGGGTCACAGAATCAATCAATCAATCACAAGGAAGCTAAAGATTAAAAGACAACATGTCCTTGAATTCTGATACAGTAGGTTAGAAGTTCCTTAAATGCTACCATTTTCCAAAATGGATCAAGATAAACAACCATTTCGTTGAGCTCTCCATTGAAGAATTAATAATATTAATGAAATCTACTATCTAATCACTATATATTCTAGCTCTTTTCTAATGTAGAATTCATTACATCTGTAATGAAAATAAAAGATATTCTTAGTGGTCAAAAGACATAAAATGATTAATCACATATCTACTAATGACATTTTAAAAGTACCTCAGCCCAGAAATGTGACACTACAATCATTAAAAATCAGATTCAATTTTCAAAGATACTAATCTTAAACTTTATACTGCTGGCAGAAACATAAAATTATATCCAGTAAGCTCAGATGCTCTGGATAATGGAAAAGCTTAGTTCTATGGTGCTGCCAGAAAATAATATGCTTTTAGAAATTCTGCAAGTTGAGTAGAGAGATAACTGATCAGAATATGACAAAGTGATGTTACAAATTGTTCAGAACAGAAAAATTCCAGATCCAAAGACTTTTTTTTTGAGACACTGATTGAGGTCCAAGAGCAGCATAATGGTACCAAATGGATAAAAACAACAATAAAGTCACTTCTCATGCATAATGCATAGGCATTCTCTATTGGAGTTGATATCACCATCTGGTGTCTAATTATTCCCGCCTCATACCACACGGTGGTATGCACCTAATGGAATGACTGTACATTATAATAACTCAGTACACAGACTCTTTGCTGCTAATTATAAGGTGTGAGTTTTTGTTGTTGTTGTTTTAAAGATCATGGAAATCCCAGGGAATTTGGTGTTCATGGCTTAAAATAAGTATTTTGTAGGGTGTCACTAGGAAAAGGGAATGCCAGTTAACTTTTATTTTTCCAAAAGATCTATTATTCCTCTATGTTTAGTTCATTTCTTCCAACATCTGTACCACAGAAATTAATTAAGGTCCTGATTTCCTATTCTCATCACGTGATCCTTTTTTCAAATTGCATCTTTCTTCAAACTGAATACTCTTATTTTGATTTATTCATATATACCTTCAAGTTGTAGGAATCAGGATTAACAGTTATTTGTTCTCCCTGAAAAGAACAAAAAAAGACAACAATGCTAATGTAACCAGACATTTATTCATCATGCATTCTTTCATTCAATAAGCATTTGTGGCATATTTACTAAAAATTGGAAAGGCTAGAGTCTGAGGAAATAATTTATTACCACTTGAGAAGGACTAAGGCTAATTAATGAAAAAAGAGAGAAATTATAACAATAAAGCTTTGTAAATGCAGTGATGGAAATATTTGTAGGTTCTTCATTGAGAGGAGAGATTCTTCAGGATATTATTTAACCTCTGCAGACACTGCTTGTATTCTTGGTTGCAGTTTTAGTTATTTACTGCTGCACAATAAACTTCCCCCAAATGTAGTGGTTTAAACTGACAATTAGTCACTGATAATTCTACAATTTAGTCAGGGCTTGGAAGCAACAGTTCATGCTTGTTCCACATGATATCTTTAGGAAGGCTTTACTGGAAAAAACAGAGGATCAACTAGAGATGGCTCACTCACCTGAAATAAAAGTTGATCTGGCTTTAGCTGGTAGCTTAGATAGGATGGTCAGTTGGGAATCTCAATCATCTACCCTGTGTGGTCGCTTGGGCTTCCTCACAGAATGACAACCAAGTTACATAAGAGCAAAGTAGAAGTTGCCAGCCTTTTTAAAGTGTAGGGCCAGAATTGGCAGAGTATCAATCTTCTACTGTCTTCAATGTAAGAAGACAGAGGTTCAGTTCAGATTCAATGGATTGAAGAATCAGACTGTACTTCTCAGAGGTCTATTTTGGGCTATCTTTAATTCACTAGTTAGTATAAAATTTACCAGGTAAGTATAATCCAGAAATTAGTGAGAAATGTAAAAGCTTACTTTTTTTAAAAACCCAGAGTCTCAGTGTCCATTGAAAGATGAATAGATAAAGCAGATGTGGTCTATATATACAATGGAATATTACTCAGCCTTTAGAAACAACGAACACCAACCGTTTGTTTCGATGTGGATAGAACTGGAGGGTATTATGCTGAGTGAAGTAAGTCAATCGGAAAAGGACAAACATTATATGGTTTCATGGTTTCATTCATATGGAGGAATATAAAAAATAGTGAAAGGGATTAAAGGAGAAAGAAAAGAAAATGAGTGAGAAAAATCAGAGAGGGTGATAGAACATGAGAAACTCCTAACTCTGAGAAACGAATAAGGGGTAATGGAAGAGGAGGTGGGCAGGGGGATGGGGTGATGGGGTGACTGGGTGAAGGGCACTGAAGGGGGCACTTGACGGGATGAACCCTGGGTGTTATACTATATGTTGGCAAATCAAACTCCAATAAAAAAATAAACACACACACAGAAAAAAAAAAAAAAACTCACTTCTCGCAATCTCAAAAACAAACAAAAAACAACCCAGAGTCTCTATGTGTAAAATTCCATTTTAATACCATGGTTCTAAAAAGGAAACTATAGTCCATGGAATATTGGAAAGATAGGGTTTAATTCTAAGTTTCCTGAAATAGTTGTGCTAATGAAGAGAAATTTTTAATCTATATCAATACATGTTAGGTAAATCTGATTTCAAATCTAATTCTATGTACATGGCAAACATTTAGAAATACTTGTTATATACCATAAGGTGACAAATATTTTATGTGTTACTTCATTCACTCAAAAAGTTCAGGCAAAATTATTATTCCCTGAAGAAAATTGAGGCTAAGGGAAATTAGTAGTTTATTTGAACTTATACAGCTAATATGTGGAAGTCTTGGATTCAAGCGTGGGATGCCTTTCTCCAAAGTCTTAATGTTATATTGCTTAAGCACAAATGAAATGTTAAGTTTTACAAAATGTATTTTTATCTATTTTCCCTTCTGATATATTAAGTTTCCACTCACAAATAAAATCTATTATTATTTATTACACATTCTATACAAAAAATGTTAATTTATAAAACTGCAATGAAAGTATGTGTTACCAGGTATATGTGTCTATCACAAATAAACATTTAGAATAAAATAGTTAAAACTAAGAGATAAAATTATTTATGCTCAAAGATCAGATTTAGGTACCAGATTATAAGCGGGATCATCTAGTTGCTTAAGTATTTACCTTTTCTAATGCGTTTTCTATTTCATAAACTATGATGGACAATAATAGGCCTCTTACTTTATACAGAAGGCTGAGTTTAGTAGGTATTGAATGAGGGGAATAAGTTGTAAAAGTCCTATGAAAAATTTATGAAAACAATTAATTGGTTGAAAAGTCAATCAGAAAACCCAAATCCATAATACTAGGTCAACTGTAATCATACTGGAAAATTTCCCTGGGAGTCCTTTGCTCTACATTTTTCTGTTATGCAAAGAGAAAATTACATGAAAGTAGATTATAGTTATACTTTGAGACAATTATTTCAAGACCATTTGAGAGCAAAGAAGTACTGAAGAGCTTTTTGAAAAATTACAGTTGTATTTTTTTAGAAGGTTTCTCCATTAACGTTAATTATGTTCTCCCTAGTGTCATGAGCTTAGGAGCCTTATGAAAAGAAAAATTTATTCACCAACAGGTGAATGTTTTAAGTTTTCAATTCATTACCATTTGACCTGAAACATTTAGAGTTGCTTCTTTTTCTTTTAAAAAAAGAAGCTTTATTGAGATATAATTTATGTACCAAAAAGTTCACCCAATTAACGTTATAATTCATTGGCTTTCAGTTTGCCTACCGGGTTTTGTGATCATCATCATGCTTAGAATATTTTCATCACTCCAAAAGGAAATTAGAATATTTTCATCACTCCAAAAAGGAACCTTTAACTGAATAGCAATTGCCCCCCACAGCCTCACATTCCCACCCTCTATGTTGCCGTAGGCAACATAATCTATTCTGATTTGTCTTTCAGTTCAAATAGAGAAGTGGGCAAAGCAAAGTATTCTCAGATTATGTGTAATATTATGTGTAATTCATAGACCTAGATTGCCTATATGTCAGTCTTGTGTTAATAATCTTAAAGACCAAGAAATATAGCTTTAAGTACATCCTATGAAGCAACCAAAATGATTTTAATGAAATACAAAATTATAGCAGTGGGGGCTGGCTCAACTTTCATCTCAAGAATCTTGAATTATAGTCACTTTCAGAGACCTCATTAAGAATAAGTGGAGAGAAAAGCACATATTTCAAACTTACAGGCTTCCTGCATACTTGTTTTGTGCCCTAATTTTTTTCATGTCTTTTATTCCTCAAATATGATTATGTATCTACAATCATTTTCATTTCTTTATTTTCTAAGATTTATTTATTTATTTTAGAGAGAGAGGAAGAGAGAGAGAGAGCCCACAAGTGAGGGGAGGAGTAGAGGGAGAGAAACTTCAAACCAACTCCGTGCTGAGCAGGGGAGTCAGAGTCCTGGCTCCATCCCACAACCCTGAGATCAAGACTTGAGCTGAAACCAAGAGGGACTGCTTCACCAACTGCACAACCCAGGTGCCCCTCCTCCTCTTTTTAAAAAACTCTTCCCACATGATCTATCACAGTAACTTTAATTTCACTCAGCATTCTTGTGATTCTCCTCTTCCTAATCCTGCTCCACTCAAAATACACACAATTTTTCACAGCTTTTATTTTTTTTATTTTCTTTTTGTTTTTTTGTTTTTTGTTTTTTTCTTTTGTTTTGTTTTGTTTTGTTTTGTTCTCACAAACATTCTCTGTTCAGACCACTGATTTACTTGGAGACTTTTTTTTTTTACCTTGCACCTTGGACAATTTCTTCTCCTTTTCTCTCTTTTTCTCAGTTTTCAAAAGTAACATTTTATTCCCTTACTTAACCCTCTAGCGGGTCTTTGCTTTTGTTCAGGGAAGCCTATTAAACATGTCTTGTTGCATAACTAATGTAAATGATGTCCCTAACAAATTTAGCAGCAGCGTATCTGTGCGTCACGGGGCAGCTTTTCTGGTATTGAAATAAATAAGTATATGGGCATTTTTTTCTGACATTCTTAACATTCATAACATAATAAAATGATTAAAGACATAGCTTTGGGGTCATACAATAGACATAAATTCCTGATTCTGACTCTAAATCCCAGTCACTTGAATTATCTAAACTATAAACTTATCATCTGTAAAAATAGGAATGATAATACTGCTCCCATAGAATAGTAAAGAGAAAATAATGTATTCAAACAGCAGAATGCCAAAACTGACCAGTAATATTAGCCATCACATTATTTTTATTACTACTCTTCATACACATTAAACTTTCACTAGACTTATTTTGGGTGAATCTGGGTAAAATACATTTTAAGCATGATTTTTATGGGAAAATAAATTCTAAATAACAAACTAACTTAAACCATTTTTCCATAGTACTGTCTTACTTGCTGAAGACTCATTGTGTAAAAATAACATAAATGTTAAAAGATGATCTAGTTGATTCTCTGCTCTGTAGTCAGGAATGTATACAAATTCATCTGCTTCTTAAATTTCTCCACAAACATGATGTCATTTAACTGTTTTTTGACAAACTAAATGGAAGCAAAACATTTTTTAAAAACATGTGTTTGCCATCAAAACTTGTTAGGTATAAAGGGGAAAAAAGAAAAAAAAGTACAGTCTTGTCATGTCATTATGGAAATATTTCTTATAAATCTGAGAAAATAATAAATGCTTTTATCTCATTGTAAATCAAATTTTATCAAAGTTTTTTTTTTTTTCCCAAGAAACATATGTTTGCTGTCAATTAACCTGATAATTAAGATATAAGGAAATAGAGACATAAGGCAAAGTCTGGAATCCATTTCTTTTTTTTTAAGATTATTTATTTATTCATAAGAGACAGAGAGAGAGAAAGAGAGAGAGAGAGGCAGAGACAGCCAGAGGGAGAAGCAGGCATGATGTGGGACTCGATTGCAGGAACCTGATGTGGGACTCGATCCAGGGACTCCAGGATCATGCCCTGGGCTGAAGGCAGGCGCTAAACCACTGGCCACCCAGGGATCCCCATGGAATCCATTTCTTGAGTTGATTAACCCTCCTCATCCCTCAGACTGACTTCCCTAAACACACTCTTGCTCTATATATGTGCTCTCTTAAGTAAAATTCTTTTTTTAAAAATATTTTATGTATTTATTTGAGAGAGAGAGAGAACAACAGGGAGAAGAGCTGAGGGAAAGGGAGATGCAGACTCCCCTCTGAGCAGCAAGCTCATATTGGGACTCAATCTGAGGATCCCAGGGTCATGACCTGAGTTGAAGGCTGACATTTAACTGACTGAGCCACCCAGGTGCCCCAATAAATTCTTAGTCTTCCATTTTCCCTCCCAATTTTTAAGTTCCCTGAAAGCAGACACCTTATCTCTATGTATTGCTAATCTCTACAATAAATTGCTGTTGAATGAACTAATAAAAGAGTGAATTCAGAAGGATTTTTTAGGCTTATTCAATGGGAAATAATGCCCTATTCCAAATAGATTCCTTTGAAAAGAAAAATAAGACATTGGCATCTAAAAATCACAAAATATCTTTTACTCAATATGTATATGTGTATGAAGCCAAATATATTTTCCAAGGCTATGTTAAACACAGTCATGTACATACATATCAGCAAGGTTAATAGAGTCTGATTGATTAGTAATTTTTTTGATACCCTGAGAAACCTAACTAGCTAAGTGGCACCCCTAATAACATATTGTATAAATTAGGTTTACTCCAGGGATCTCTGGGTGGCTCAGCGGTTTGGCGCCTGCCTTCGGCCCAGGGCATGATCCTGGAGTTCTGGGATCGAATCCCACGTCGGGCTCCCTGCATGGAGCCTGCTTCTCCCTCTGCCTATGTCTCTGCCTCTTTCTTTCTCTGTCTCTCATGAATAAATAAATAAAATCTTTTTAAAAAATTAGGTTTACTCCAGTCTTATTGTTCTCTAGGAAACATAAGCATTGTTTCTGTGGTCCACTCCAGAAATAAAAGCATAAATATTCACTGAATACTCACTGAAAACTTTGATTAAACACAAAATGCCAGGAATCATGGTTAATATGATTAACAGTTTTAACTGAAAACTTTGGAAAACAATTTCTAGTATTATAATAATAAAAGTATAATATGACTAAGAAATAGTTCTAAAATTAAGTGACTAAAGAGCACTGGTGTTCTGCTAACTTGACCAAGGCAAAAAGATTATAGAAAAACCTTTCAAATTGTTAAAAAGAAAGAAAAAAAAAGAAAAACAAATGGATAGAGTATTCTCAACTTAAAGATTTTCTCACATCAGCTTTTCTTAAATCTTTGGCACCATCCAGAAAGTAGGAGCAGATGAGAAAATGAGTGAGTATGTAGCAAGTGGCTACTAACAGATGAACTTGGAAATAGTATGATCACAGTTAAGTGTAACAGCTCTTTTCTTCTCCTCATAGAATGATTTAGTTTGCATCCATAATATCATAGTGACATTTATTTTCTAGCAGGAAAATTAGTTTTAAACTTATATTATGAAATTGCTATGCCAATATCTCATGGAATAACACAAAAAAAGAAAAGGACAAGCTGACATTCACAAGTCTGCTAGCTGGCCCTACCTGAGAGGCACTGGGGTATAAAATAAAACTAGGTATGTATGAATCCCAGCCAGTTGTCTTGAGAGTAGGACCAACATTTCTATCTTCTTTGTACCTCTTGCCACTATGACAAAGCATTGCTCACGGTCATTTCTGTTTGTTTGTTTGTTTTTTTTTAATAAATAAACACAACACCACCTGATGAGCCCTGGAAAATATCTAAATAATCTAGAACATGGAAGAGTGTGCATATTCATGTGCATCTGTGTGACTGTGTAAGCAAGGGAAAGAGAGGGGTTAAATAATCTGAACAAAAATCTGTTATATCATTATTGTCTTCCTTGCCTAAAATATGTAAAAGATATAAAAATCCATCTTGTTTATTTTGGTCAATATGTTTTTAGCAGACAAAATTTGAGAGAAGAGTATAATTTTTATTTTAAGAATGTGCCCCTATTTTCCTATCAGCAGTTTAAAAATGTGGGTGTTTGCAGCAGTTGGCAAGAAACCCAAAGATTTATCTATAGGCACCAGCTGATGCCCACACAAGGCCTCACAGGATGCTGTTCTGCTGGTGGCCATGATGGTTTAGGGCTTGAATTATTACTTTTAAATTAAAAAACATAGTTTGGTTGCTATACCAAATGCAATAAGTTACTCAGGCCAAACATGCTTATTAAATCATAAGTGATCCTCTGGGAAAAGTCAAATATTTGTAGTTTCTGCTAACTCAGGCATTCATTCCTTCTCACAAACTCTTCTCTCTGACTGAAATACCCTCTTCCAGGCATTCTGACAAACTGTTCAATCCATCCAGGTTCAATTCAAATACAGCTCAAGCACAAATGACCTCTGGCTTTAGAGTTCTTCCTCTATGTCAAACTGCATTCTAGATAAAACTCCCTTATAATCATCAACTCATTTTGTTGTTTGTTTGTTAGCTTGCCTGTCTCTTCCACAATGCAATTCTCCTTGGTGTGTAGAGACCATATACTTGTGGTCCTTCATTTCTTGTCACTGACATTGGACAGAATTCCTTGAGAGTCAAAACGCAAAAAAAAAAAAAATGTGTTAAAGGAATCAAAGGACAGAAATAATGGAAAGATGAATGTATAAAGTGCCTTATGAAACATTTACTTGCATATAAATCATATATACAAATAATTTGACAATATTTGTATTTATTAAACAGGTCATTCTCTTTGTAGCTGTTGCATGAAGAGTAAGGAATCAGAGCTTAGAGAAGTGAATTCGGTCATCTTAATAAATAAAGGAAAAAATTGGAATAATAGGATAGTCTAACAAATAAGTATATACCAGCACTGTAGAGCTATATCCTCCCGCCAGACAGAACATTCCTGCTGCTCCACACCATGATGAATTTAATAAGAAGATCAATATAATAATTTTATATTAATTTTGTAGCGCAGAGAGGAGGAGGTCAACTCTTCTTGAGATTTTAACAGCTTTACCCACCTGTCACCTATCCTCCCACCTCCAACTTATGTTTTTAGTTAGAAAAATACTATTATTTAAGGTACAGATTATATTTGCAGATAACCTTTTTATAATTTATAAACCTAGTTTGGGATCCAGGTTTATTGTAGCTTTAATGCCATATTTTTTAAGGGCCCAGCATTGTGTCTGGAACCTAGGAACACTGAATATTACTAAATAAATATAATGGAGTCATATTAATTTTCAGGTAATTTCTTCATCTAATGTATTATCTATATAATATATTAATTTTTCTTAGGGTCACTGAGTCACCATCAGTAACCATTATGTCTTTGTTTCATTGCAAGGTTATGTTGCCAGAAATGTAAATATGAAGTATATGAGAGAAAACATGAAAATGTTCAGAATTAATCTATTATATATTTTAGCTCATTTAATTGTTTCTGGTTTCACTAGCTTACACACTCACAAAAAGAAGTATTGACGTTTAGATAGTCAATAAAAGTAGAATCAACTTGTACGAAAGGACTATGATGTCATGCCTTTAATGTAACCCTGTGAATTCATTCATTTTTATATCTATTTATAATTATGCAGTCTTTCAGAAATGATTGTGAGATATAAATTATATCTAGCTTTGCATGTGAAGAATGACCTTACTTTTAGGTGTGCCAGCAAATACAACCTCTGAATCCAATTTTTCTCTTCTGTAGATTGATTTAATTAATCTCTGAATTTCTTTCCAGGTATGAGAGCCTATTGTTCTGTTTGGTAATGGAATACTATCAGGGATCCAGAAGACTTCAGAGTTATCATAAAATGTCCGTAACAATATGGCAACATTGTTTCAGGGTAATTTCCCTCTTGATGGATACTCCCCACTGCAACAACATTCATCATTTAAATTGACACCTGCAAGCTCAAAGCTCAATTAAAAGTGATTAGTAGCACATTAGAAAAAATTATAAGGCTATATGTAGACACATCTGAAAAAAATAATCCTCTAAGACTAGATTAGGTCTGCATTGCAAATGTCTGTTTACTGTTCCAGATCTACCACAAGAATTAAAACATTTTGAAGTAAGGGAGCACATATTAGTCAATTTTATTTCTTCATTTCCTCATAAGTAGTACTTAGCTGGTTAAGTGTCAAACTGTTGGTTTTGTCCCTGGTCCTGATCTCATGGGTTCCAAAATCAAGGGTTCTGAGATCATGAGTTCTGAAATCGAGCCCTGTGTAGTGCTCCAAGCTCAGCAGAAGTCTGCCTGGATACTCTCTTCCTCTGCCCCTTCCTTCCTTGCAGGTGTGTAAGCATGCACTATCTCTCAAAGAAATAAATCTTAAAAAAAATAAAAAGAAAGCTTATATAATTTATATATCTCATATTTCTTCTTGCTATCACCTGGAAATACATAAGCAGCTTACATTATTATAATATTCCATATATAAGTACCCAAAGTATAAATGACTCTAGGAACAGTTGTGAAGTAGGCCAAAACTGTAGTATCTCCAGAACTCTTTTTGTCCTGAATTATTTGGCTAGATTCCCAGATATCAGTGCTACATCTTCTATCTTCCTTCCTCCCATTCATGGTTAACTTCACTTAAAAATGTGTAGTTTTGTGTGTGTGTGAGTGTGCAGTGTGCTGAGGATGATGGGTAGATATGGACATATCCAATAAGGAAAGTGTTAATACATTTCATTCCATTACTTGCATTTGAATGTTCCAAGTTGCACATAATAATATGGTAAGCAACTGTGAGGGTTAAAAAAATAATGACCTACTGTCCCTCAGATTCAGATATATGTTTAAATAGGAAAACTCCTATAATAGTAAACATATAGCCATGTGAGTGACTGATAATTCTCACCACATCACTGTTTACCTACTTAGCTTTTACCAATAACTGGCTATCGCTTTGTTGTCTAATTTCTACTCCCTTAGATGAATGCAGGCTGCCTTGCCACAATTCTTCCACCGGGTTCTTCACAGCAGAATCTACAGAAGCCTACCAGTTATGCTGCTTCCGTCAGTTCTTATAGACATCAGAAAGAATTCAGACAGTAAAATAGCCTTTGCTATCAAAATGTTTGAGTTACAACAGCCAGGCAAGTGCTAATTTCTTTGGAGAATTATCCATTCTGTTTTCAAGTGCAAATTTATTTTGAATTAGACAAAAGTGATAGATATTTGCAAATCTTATCATACCAGTGAAATAATCTATACACCATTTTGGAGGTTTCTAATGTGAGAATGTTATAAAACTATCCTTAGGCATCAATTGGATTTGGATTTTGAAAAATAATGGAAGTCCATTAAAGAAAGGATTTCAACCATGCTTGTAATTTCAATTTAAAAAAGAACTGCAGAGTTTCTCAGAGTAGGACAAGCTACCATTATCTTAATATGGTATTGTCCCACTAGTGATCTGCACATTTACAAAATCAAAATAGGGACCAACGTGCTACTATACACAGTCCACTTTCTCTTCCTTGCCTTTCCCCCAAAAAAGTATTTTATTGAACGTGATTGTCCTGAGAATTAGACCTACTGTTATATAAAGAAACTAATTTAGGAATAACATAAAAATCCTATAGCCTCCAGCAATTGCTTTTGATGTAGAGTACTTTGTTCTCTAACTCGTCCTTTGCCAATCCAGAAGAACCTGGGGTGCGAATTTTCTGTTTTCTTCTCCCCACCCCCTTTTTGCTTTGGGACTACCCATAACCCTCCTAAGGCTGAGGTCAGGCCAGGGGAACATCTGTAAAAATGCAGATCAGGTTTGCTGTGCTCAGAGAAATGAGTGGTTTTAAAATAAGCATTTTCTCATCAGTATTCTGTGCCACCATCTTAGCATGAAGGAGAAAAATACAACAATGAACCTAAGAAGAGAAGAAGATAAAAGGCAATGACTCAGAAGGGGGAAAAAGAAGTTTCTTCTTAATTGAGTTTAAAAGTAAGAAAAAAGGGGAAAATAGTTCCACAGCCTTCTCTTAGGGAGATATCTTCGGATCATTTTGAAGTATATGTATTTGTATGACATCCACTTTTAGTGCACCAGATGGAATATAGTTAGAAGTAGAAAAAAGGCTTATGGGTATTGTGGACACAGAAGCTGAGCGCCACCTGAGGGAAAGAGCTGGCAAACCACAGAGGCTAGGACTTTCTGGTGATAGTCAAATTCATCACCTGATCCCTGTTACAATCCAGAAATACTGAAGTTATTTTGCCTCCTCTCTCCCTCGTCTCTACATAGATATAATTTTATTTTATTTTATTTTATTTTATTTTATTTTATTTTATTTTATTTTATTTTATTTTATTTTATTTATTATTTTTCATAGAGGTACACTTTTAAATGAGGAAGCTCTTTTGTTTGTGTTTGCAAGATTATTTTCTTATGAACTACCTCCTAAAGTCAAATTCTTTCTAACAGGTACTCAAACCCAAACGTAGTAATTTCACTTCATCAAGTCGTACTTAACCTGAAGTAACAGTTTTCTAACATTGTGTCCTCCTTGTAGTTGCAATAGATCAATGACACTTTAACGATACTATCAAGATCTTGTCTTCCTCAAACATGACTTTCTTCATGTCATTAGCCAATTTAAGACATTCCAAAAGTTTTGCATGCCCTGTCTAATCACGAAAAGGACAAATGTTATGTTATAAACACATATAGTTCCTCGTTCTGCTCCTTTTGAAATAGTCATCCTGGGGAAAGTCTTTTAATTTTTCCAAGAGCTGATCACTTCTGTGATTGATGCAGATTGGAGAAGCATAATGGGAACTAAAACATCTTATAAAACATCATCCATTAATCATCCAGAGCCCTAAAACTCAATCATCTTTTTCTCTGCTCACCTTCCACCATCTGATTCATCCTTTGCTTCTGGACAGAGGGTGGGAAGTTGTAATCTGATGGTGGGTGAGTACTGTGACCAGTTGGACATTCTCCTGTGAGCTGAGGCCCAGATCCACCACCATTGCCATGTAAATTCTTTTTTTTTTTTTTTTTTGCCATGTAAATTCTTAATGCAAGGAGATCTTTCCTCAATAGAGAAAGAGATATGGAAAATATCGTGATTCATTTGGGATATTTTCTAGGCTTCTTAGTCTGGTCCTGGTCTTCAAACCTCCAGGCTCAAGCCAATAGGCAACAGATTCAGCCTACATGTTCCCAGAAGAGAAAGGTGCAGACTGCAGAAGCAAAGCTATGAAATATATACTTGAATGTTATGAAGAAATGCTGCTGAAACGTTACTGGAGTTAATAAGGAATGAGGAGGCAGGGTTAAAGAAAGTCTTGAAGGCAGAGAAACGGAGGAGATTATAGTCTTTAGACTATAAAAATAAAAGTCTTTATGCCTCTATTTCTCAATTGGAAGCTCAGATTCCATGATTCTCAATTCTAGTTGTTTATTATTAACTCTTGAGTGATCATCTTTAAATAAATTTAAAAAAAATCAATGCCTGCCCTGATCCCAACTCAATTAAACCTAAAGCAAGGGGGACGCTGCCTGGGCATCTTCATCAATTTTTGAAAGTTCCACGGGTCTTTTTAATGTGTAGTAAGGGCTGAGAATCACCTACTGAACTTGAAAGAATATGTGACAATACTGAGTGTTGCCTTAACGTGGATGAAGCACTTACCTACAAGTTCCTAGGGAGAAAAGAAGTCCTCTGCCCACATGCGCAGATAGCAGAAATCTCTGTTGCCATAGGACAAGAGGTTGAGAATGGACAACAAGGAGACAAGCGAAGTTTAGCATTGGCTAAGTACTTTACACACAAATCTTACTGAACACACTTGGGCTTTATCAGAATTCTCCCTGCTGATAAATTTGAGGATGAAAAGAGTGAAAGATTCTTCCCCATTATACTGAAAAAAAGGCCAAAGTGAGACATTGGAATAGAAGTCTTATGGTAGGTTTGAGAAGCTGGGAGCAAAGCCAGTATGATGCACCCTTCAGGTTAAGTTTCTAGTAGTAACTTAGAGGTTGGCATAGGAAGTTTCCAGGTTCTAAATCAGAGAGGCATCTTGAAGCCTGCTGGGACCTATCAGAGGCTACTCTCCCAGAGGTGCATGCTGTTCTAGTTACATTACTGATCTAAAACCCTCACTCTAAAAGTGAAAGCCACTATCAGTATGTTCTTATCATTTACCAAACTACATGCTTGTTAGAACACAAAATCACTTCAGTCAAACCTGCCTTCTTTTCCATTTTATCAATTTCTACACTATTTTGAATTTTTGTTTTTTTTTACCATTTTTATAATATGATTCTTTCCTTTTCCTAACCTGTCTTGCCATGACAAATTCATTAGATATTTTTAATCCTGGCTTGTTATCTGGCTCCATCCATTAATTGACTTCCTCATACGCCCGCTTTTCACCTTAGTGTTCATTCATTATTTATATTGTCAATTTATGCATTTCTCATGCATATTCCTGGGTAAATGAGTTCTTTATTTTCAAATGCCTTGCCTCATCATCTTTAAACTGAATATACTGGCTCCATCATTGCCTTTCCTAGCTCCCTCAAGCCACTAAGCATTGTGACAAAAGATCAAGGAGTAACTCTGATTGGTACTAATTAAAAGTCATGGCTTCCATTCAGCACCCAGATTCTTCTTCACTGCCCCCAGCATTCATTATTCTACTCCTTAATCAATTCTTCTAAATCTCTATCACTCTTTTTAATCATTAGATGTAACAATTTCTCAGATTTTCCCTTGTTTTTGATAATTTTGATAGTTTTGAGACTTTTTTTCATGTTGCAACAAAGATTATGAATTTGGGGTAGAAGGGCCTCAGAAATAAAATGCCACTCTCATCACATCGTATGAAGGGGTGCATACTATCCAGAAGACTTATCACTGTCAATGTTAACCTTGATTATCTGGTTTAGGTAGTATTTGCCCAGTGCCCTACTGAAAATTTACTCATTTCCCCTCTTTCTATACTTTAATGTAGGAAGTCACTAGACACAATCCATATTTAAAGGATAGCCAGTTAAATACCACTTCTTGGAGGGCAGAGTACCTATCTAAATTATTGAAAATTCTTCTTTTTTAAGAGTGTGCAATAGCTTCTTATTTGATATTCCTCATCTACCATCTCCATGTCCTCTGTGTTCATTTCTTCCATACTATAGACGCAGGGGTCATATTAAAGTAGACATCTGTCCTCTGTTTAAAGCCTCCCAATAGCTGCTGATTAATAGAAATATAAGACGCTAAGTCCTAACCTCAAGTTATAAAGCACTACATACCCTCTCCACTATAAACCAGTGGATCTCAACCTTGGTTCACCTGGGAATCAGCAAGTTGCTTTGGAGCGTGCAGATGCCCGGTCCCCACTCTAAAGCTCTCCAATTTATTAGTGAAACATGCCTTTGAAATATTTTAGTACATATTACCTTTTTATTATTATAAAATATGTATTCTCACACAATTATTTTATAAAAGCCATCATTCCTATAATTATATTTACTTATTATATTATTCATAAATTTTCTAGGTTTTTTTTTTTCCAGTTGATTATTTGGAGCCAGTGATTGCCTTTTGATGTTTCAAGTACTTGGGTACATGTTATAAGCATTTCAATTCCCTCTCATTTCTACATTTTTAGTAAAGTGTTTCCATGGTGCTGAAAAAATGTAATTACTTTATAATCAAGAAATGTATTTTAATGCTGTTATAGACCTCTAGAGCAATGAAAACTTCTAATCTAAGATATTCCCCAGATAAACTATGTTATGAAGTATCGTCTGCACATAAGTTATTAATTTTCTCTTCATAATCTCTGACCTCATTTACCTATATTAAATCATATTAATCATTTATTTAAATAATTATTGTAGAATATTCTCAAATTGGTTTATTAAAACATAAAATATGGATTACTTACAATGTACTTGCATGTAAAGAAACAATGAAATTAGAGGACATTTACTAAATATTAGGAAAAAGTATATTGAGCCATACCACCCTTTGATTTTAAAAGATTTTATTTCTAAATTAATACTTTAAAATTCAAATCTGAAAAATGCAAGATCAATGTTTCACAACCAAAAAAGCCTCTATTTTACACTATAAGAAAGTATACCGTTTTCTTGAGCCAAACATAACTATTTCAAATTTAAGGTATATCAAGAATGAGATGTTGTTATTTTGGATATGATTTGATAATTCCTTTTTAAAATTTCTCTTTCTGGAAATAACTTCATTGATATTTCTGGTTATCGAAATCACATGTTATCAAAATAAGAAAATTAGAATGTACAAAAGCTATAATTTCTCTGTAAAACCATACCATCCACAATTTCTACCAGGTAAAACTATCCTTGTAGAAAATATCATATCATATAATTTCATTTCATATCATAGATCATATCATATCATATCAAAGTAATAAAGGAAGAAATAATTACAGAAGTCAAACAGAAGAAAGCAGAGTAAGTGATCTCAGAGTGCAGCTTCCATGCACCATGTTAGTTAGGTCAGACCTAGGTGCAGAAGTTGTTCTGTTGCCAGATCCTCTCCCCAGGAAGACTCAGTGAGAGGTCTGGGGAGATTAGGTGAAATGAGCAGGTCTCTGACAGGGTCTTAGATGGACTATATAAAATATATGACAAAATTTCTACTTTATAGTGCTAAAAACAAGGCAGAAATCTAGTTCCTCAAAATAATTTTAAAACATAAAGCACATATTGACAGGTTATGAAGAAGATTTATAAATCTATCATCATAGGTTGAGATTACTTCTATCAGTAATCTAGGTCAAGAGGACAAACATTTCAGGAAAGATATTGTAAGATTTGACCACAGAAAACCACAAACTTGATCTGCTGGATATATACCTCCACAGGAAACAGGAATCATATTTGAAGCCCCTCACCTCCCTCCCACTATATAGCCACATGTTGACCTCCACTGACAAACGCTGTATTCCCTCTTTTATATCAGAGGTCTTTCTGTTGTACCTAAAATCAATTCTCCAACTCTACTATATCTCCCAGCCCCTTCCCATATCTTTCTTAATAATGTAAGGGCACTCTTTAAAAGACAAATCCAGGGGGATTCCTGGGTGGCTCAGCGGTTTAGCATCTGCCTTTGGCCCAGGGCCTGATCCTGGAGACCTGGGATCAAGTCCCACGTCAGGCTCCCTGCATGGAGCCTGCTTCTCTCTCTGCCTGTGTTTGTGTGTGTGTGTGTGTGTGTGTGTGTGTGTGTGTCTCATGAATGAATAAATAAAATCTTAAAAAAAAATAATAAAAGACAAATCCAGGCTTTTTTTGAGAGAAGAGAAAAATCACATACATTTTATGTACCCGTATTAACTTTTTATATCCACTGCTCCTTATTTCTTTTAGATCTTTTCTGAAGCAATACTTATTATGCTGGAATTAAATTTCCCACCTCAAATAGTGAATATACTTGACTGAGCAAACTCTTCTTCTGAGATTCCTTTCTAGTCTATTGCACACTAGTAAAAAAAGTTATCTAAAAAGAATATCTCACATGCTCCCAGGAAGAGCTATAGAAAAATAAACAGGTATATACAAGTTGGTTTCAATTCACTGACTTTTCGTCTTAATACAATTATAATTAGAAAAGGTAAATGAATATCCATAATTTTTTTCACCTTCACAAGGCCATTCTGTTTTCTCACTCATTGGACAGAAAATTTGCTACAATTGTAACTATTCAAATGAGGTAATAGTCAAAGCAAAAGGCTTAAAGCCATGGATGAAATAATTAAGCCAACCTCTATTAAATACTTAGTATGTGTCAGGCATTGTGATAAGTTTTGGGAATACAAATTTAAATGAGAGACAGTATGGATCAGTTATGTGTTGAGTTTGGAGATCTGATTCATAGAGTTGAAAAGAACACAAATGTTTATTCTCTCATATATAAGAAGGTCAGAGGAAGACCCTGCAGTGCTGATTCTGTAGCTATACAAAATTATCACACTCCTTGGTTCCTTCTGCTTCTCTTCCCTGCCTCTCAAAGTTACCTCATGGAGCGAGATGGCTGCTGGAACTTCAGCTATTATATACTTGGCTCAAGGAGCAGGAAGACAGAAGGAGAAAGAAAATTTAAAAGTAGCTTGTCCTAACCTGCTTTTACAGAAGTTCCATACAACGTTTCTCAGAACTTAGTCACATGGCATCGTATAGCTTTAGAAAGCTCTGTACTCTGTAGCCTTCCAGTGGGGCTCATTATCTCAATAAATAACATCAGGATTTTAGTAATAAGTATGAAAGGAAAAATGTGTGTTTTGGTAGGCAATCACCTGTCTTCATCTCACAGTTTCTCCCTGACTTCAAGTTATAAAGGATCTAGCAAAACAGATTAATAGATACATAGAAAAAGAAAGAGCAACGAAAAATTAAGAGGTATGAAAAAGGCCTTTTCTTTGGTACTGTGGGTCATAACGGGTATAGTTAGGACATAAGTGTACTTTGGAAGGTCATAAACACAATAATGTGCATATGTTTATTAATACTATTCGTTTTAAAGTGTTTCCTATATGTTGCAAAATTTTCCAAAAGGTTAGAGAAATTGGACTAACAGTTTGGTGTCAGGTGTTTTACTTGCAATTTTTCTTTAATCCGAATTTAACCCTATGAAGTATTATTTCCATTTCTCTGATAGAGACATGGCTTTTTGAACCTTAACAAAAACTTACCCAGGACTATTAGCAGTGAATGAGAGTAATATTGAAATCTAGGTCTTTCTCCCGCTTTGATTAGTTTTTTAATAATACCATAAATTATCAAAACCATTCCAACCCAAGATGCAAAATTGAAAAAGAAATCCCTTGGTCTTTTATTGAAGCGTATTGTTAAAAATTATTTCAAGAGATCTTCCTAATTGTATATTCTTCATCTTACTAATATTCCAAGATTTTAGATTTCAAACGTTTGCCTGCATGAAAGTCATCCTTTTCTAATCCCTTTAGGAACTCCCCATATTTTTCTGGCTTCCCAACATCTTTTAAACAACCTTGCCATGTTTTGCTTGCTTTAAAAATCCCACTTCCCCAGAGTAGAAGCCAGGAAATGAACATTCTTGCTCTCCTTTGCAGTGCAACTCAGGATCATGATTTAGGATTCCAACAATTGCACTTGTCCAAAAAAGCTTCATTTGGCACCAGTCCACTTACTTGGGTGGTAAAGTACACCCTGTGTCAAGTTCATTTGATGGACATTGGATTTCCAGGAGTGGTTGGTAATGGTTACAGTTCTGACTTCTGGTCCCAGAACTGATACCACCTGGGGTGGAGTTTTGGTGGTAATCAGGATGAGTTCTTGGCAGCTGGTATAAGCCATTTGCCTCAGGCCGATTTGGGGAATGTTCTGGGCCATTGTTTCTGGATTTTGAGCACAGAGCCTCCTTTCCAGCAATTCTGTGAGCTTCTTGGTGTATTTTTGATCAACTCTTCTTGCCTTATAGAGCTAAAAATTGCTTCTGTTGCTTTCAACTAATGATTATGAATAGTACAGTCCTTACACTAAATAAAATTAAAGGAGAAAGCAAAATTATTATGACTGGAAGGTAATGTTTCTGGAGAAAGAATGCTGAATCGGGGTTAGCATATTAGGTTTCTCACTACTTTTGTGACTAGAAAAAAAAAAACATTTCACTTCTTGGAAGTATTTTTCCCCCTTTAATATGTGGATAAATGTAGTATTAAGATTTTCCTACTTTCAATGTCCTTTTCTCACTTCATGAATAGATGCAGTGAGGTTGAGCAAAGAACATAAAGCCACTTAATTTTTCAGAGCTCCCTAATGGCGATGGTTAATGCTAGCTTCTCCACTCTCTGGAAGTATGACTTGGTAACAATCCCCTAAATTCTGTCTCAGTTTTCTCATCTGAAAGTTTCATACTTACAGTACCTGAATTATGAGGTTGTTCTGGAGAATTAAATGAGTTAAGATATGAAAAGGGTTTTGAAAATGGTTGACACTTTATTTGAAACTTTTATTAAATGATTGTGTTAGCTATGATTATTGCTGTTGCTATTGTGTTTTTGACAATATTTGGCACATTTTATTAAAATACAGATTCCAGGGCCTCAACCTAACCTAACTAATTCAGAAACTCCAAGAGTGATGCTTAATCAGTGTATTAGAATAATGATATACACTGATTTTTTTTTTTAGCACAACTAAGGTTGAGAACCACTGAGTCATAATATTTGGGGTCATTATTAATGCTAGCCACATGGTAAAAGCTTTCTATTTTCAACACATGTCAGTAAAAACACACAAAAACACTTTAAATTGAATAGGAAAAAAAAATATGGTGAAGATACTGAAGTAGCATGATATCATGGAAGATATGAAGACATGTCCTAGATTCTGGGTCTCAGACCCACTCACTCACTGACCTTGGACCTTGGACCACTCACATAATCTCTTTGAGCTGCAGTTTCCTAAACCAAAACCAAGGAGGGTTGATTAGATGAACTAGAATGGTTTTACCTTGACAGCAATTGACTGAACTATTTGGGAGGAAATATACGTGTATGTGTGATATACATGTACAGTTATGTATATGTAAATATTGTATGTAGGGTAGATAGGATTCAGGAATCAGAAAGATATTACTAAGCCATCTATTAGTATTTGACCCTGAATAAGCATCTTAATCAATCGTCTTTCCTTCATAAAACTGTGCTATGTGAGATTTATATATAATAACATAGCTAAAATAAATTAAAAAAATAATTAGAAAAAATAATTAGGAACTAAATAAACAATAGTATCCTTTGAATTCTACAATTTCATAATCATTTAAATTAAACTGGACCTATGCTATGTTTAATCACTTTGATCTAGGTTGATATTTTGTGTTGTATGCACATCCAAAAATAATGCATGACAATAATAGAACCTCAGAAGTCTTATGATAGGAACTATTAGGACACGTTTTATTTTATTTTATTTTATTTTATTTTATTTTATTTTATTTTATTTTATTTTATTTTATTTATTTTATTTTATTTTATTTTATTTTTTACATTTTAAAATATATTTAAAATCTTTTGTTTTTCACATAAAACTTCTTAGTTTATTAATCCTCTCATGAAAAACTTGCACAATCACCACAGATAAAGTCACTGCAGAATCTTGATTCCTTTTAGCCAGCACCAACACTGGCTTTTGCAGTCCCCCTGACTTTCTTCATTCTGTTCTTGCATTCTTTTCACTGTTCTCTTGAGGTCTTTTTCTTCTCAGACAGGCCATTTCTTGCAAGTCTATGTTAGAATTCTTCTTCTTCTTCTTCTTCTTCTTCTTCTTCTTCTTCTTCTTCTTTCTTTTTCTTTTTTGCATACTCCAAGGAATCCTAAATCATGCCAGCCAGTTGTCTAGTCACCACCAAAATCGGTTCTGAATCCAAATACAAAAATGACATCTGATGTAGTCTTGTACATTTTGGCTAGTTTTTGACAAATTTCTGTCTTAGGTAATGTTGCCTTTCTGATGAAGAACATCAATGACCATTTGTTTCCACTGAAGTAGTTGGTTGGTCATGAACCTCCTGGTCCATATAGTTACTGTGTTGTTCATAATGGTGGCAGAGCTTCAGGTAGGCACGGAGGAAAGCAGAACTACTGTTCGCTTATAAATCATATATTTAAAATCTTGACATAATGAAAGCTTTAACCAAAAATACATTGTAGTTGATGATTTGCACATTTGCCCTTTCTGTTCTACTTTCAGTGTTACTGGGTGCTTTCATGCTATACCCAGTATCTTAGTTTATTTTATGCCACTTTGGAAGTGATTATTTTTTATAGAATTGGATGATGTGATGGCTAACCACAAGAAAACACTAAAAGGTCAAAGGCAGTAAAGTATGTTTTTTTCTAAACAGAAGTAAAAATGACTTTACGCCTCTGTAATGTTTCACTTTCATGCTTTTTATATTGGCTCGGTCAGGAAATACATCTCATTCACATTGATCATTATAGCACATGCCATCAGGATAGACATTGCAGACTGTCAGAAAATAAATCAGCTAGACACCAATGAACATCAAGAAGTAATACTTTCGAGTTCCCTACAGTCTGTAACCCATACATTTATGTCAACTTGCAGGGAAATACATAGACAATAAGTCAGCATTAATACAACAATTTTAGATGAAAGAATATAAGTATGGTTATTACATAAAAATTTTAGATGTTGACTTTTAAATTAGATCATTTACTACTTAATAATTGTTTATATACTCACCTTCCTTTGAGTATGCAATTCTCATCTTTCCTCTTTATTTATAAATATTCTTACCTACACTATTTACTTTTAATGTTTTACAGAATACAGTACTGAGCATCGTTATCAAAAGATCTTTAATTGGGTTAGCCTGAGTCCTTACATTTTTTCAAATAGCTATTCTTGACTCTTGAAATTTTCTTATCACTTAAAAATATTCTGTGCCCCGCTGTTCATTTGGTATTAATTTAGCTTTCTTTTTTCAACCTTTATTTCTTATGATTCTTTATTCTTAGTTCAAGTTCAAATGTTTAAGAATTAAAAGAATCAGTTATTTAGGAATCAGGTGTTACTTATTAGAATTATCCTTTTTATTTCTCTAGACATTCTTTCTTGAGATTATCTGCCTGTTGTAATTGGTAACATAAATTTCTAAAACGTCAAGTGTTGGTAATAAGGCCCATTTAATCTTCCACATGGTTTCAAACAATATGTGAAATCATTATTTGACAAAAAAAAAAAACACAAGTATTTGTCAATTATAACCTCACAGAATGAATTAGAAAAATATGAGTCCTTAAAATCTGTAATTCCCACTCTTGTTTTTATGCTTCTTTTTAGCTTACAATATCTAGGGGTGTATGATTCTACATAAAATTTTCATGATATTCCCAATGGAACATCTCTGTTTTCTGTTTTGCCAGATTTGTTGAAAAGTAGGGGATAAAGGTGATCTTCTTTTCAAGTTTGAAAAATGTGTATTGAAGAATCTAAATAACAGAAAAGGCAAAAATATTCAAATATTACCTAGTTTTTCCTCTTTTCCCTTAAGACATTTAGTTTCCAGTTGAAAAAGGAAGAAATGGTTATAAAAAAGAATTAAAAGGCAGCAAGTAGATAAGAAGTAATTTTTCCCAGCCCTTGGAGAATGTAAATAGATAGATGTCTTCAAACAATCACTACTTAGAATACTGAGAGAATTTCTATTTTTAGAATGTCCATTCCCCACCTATATCCCCTTTCTGATTCATGCTATTTCTTCAAAAATCAGTCTACACAGTATGTCTTCTGTGAATCCTTTCCTCTTTTTCCTTTGTGCAGCCCCCTGTACTCCATACTTAATCATCTATTGCACTTAAAACACTGAATTCCTATATTAACAATGTTGGATATTTAAAAAAAAAAAAATCTTTCACCTAAATTGTAAGTTACCTGAGGATAAGATTTATGTTTTATTTTTTAAATAATCTATTTAGATTAGAGGTACAGTTTTTTTTTTTTGGGGGGGGGGGCAAGCATGCATGTGTTCACGGAGTTAAGGGGGAATGGCAAAGGGAGAGGGAGAGAGAATCCTAAGCAGGCTCCATGCCCAGTGTAGGAGCCTGACATAGACCTCAATCCCTTGACCCTAAAATCATGACCTGAGCTGAAATCAAGAGTCAGCTGCCTAACTGACTGAACCATCCAGGCACCCCAAGATTTGTGTTTTATTAATGTTAGTATCATTGCTAAGCTCCTGATGAGAGTTCTTAAATGATTTAATCACAAATCAATTTATAAACCTTTAAAAACTCTTAAAATATTGAGGAGGCACTACATTATTTTTATCAATTACTTTCACATGGTATTCTACAGTGTCCTACTAGTAGTCCCTTACAGAACTGGAATGGAGTGTAAGCAAAAAGAAGAGAGGTCAACAGTTGCTCTCTACTCTTACTATAAAATCCAGGTATTGCCATCCCTTGTCACTTTGACAAGGGCAGCTTAACTTTTTAAAATTTATATATTAACATTCTTCATAACGTTTTATTTTAATAAATGATTTTTCTACTAGGAAAACAAGATCTGAAATTCTAATTTTAGATGATCTAATGACTCCATTTTGAAAAGCAAAAAAATTATGTTCTATAAGTGCACTGTCCAATGTGGTAACCAATAGCCATATGTATTTTCTTAAATTAGAATTAATTACAATTAAATAAAATTTTGAATTCAGTTTGTCAATCACACTAACTTGGTTTCAAGTGCACAATAGCAATAATGCCTACTAGATATTATTTTGAACATTATACACCATATAATATTTCCATCATCATAGAAAGTTGGACAGTTTTGTCTGAAACTACCTTTTTTTAAAGATTTTTTTTATTTATTTATTTATTTATTTATTTATTTATTTATTTATTTATTTATTTAATTTATTCATGAGAGACACAGAGAGAGAGAGAGAGAGAGGCAGAGACACATGCAGAGGGAGAAGCAGGCTCCATGCAGGGAGCCTGATGTGGGACTCGATTCCAGGACTCCAGGATCATGCCCTGGGCCGAAGGCAGGTACTAAACCTCTGAGCCACTCAGGGATTCCCTGAAACTACTTTTATTGAGTAGAATATCCATTATTTTAAAATCCTAGAAGAATCCAAGAAACTAAATGGGAAAAATTAATAAGAAAGTACAAGAGATGTCTTCCCCATACTAATTCCTGAATGTTTTCTAAGTCATATTATAGGATAGAAAATTAGCAGACTGGTTGAAAGTTGGAAGCCTAGAGCGAAGGTTTTCAAAAGTAAAGCACTACCTGTAACTCCAATCAGGTTACCTAACAATTGTAATTAATGTATGTTCCAAAAAATGGGTAATAATAGTATTTAGTTCATAGGGATGGCCTGAGGATGAAGCAAGACAAAGCACACATGGATTTAGCATAGTCCTTTATACATTTTAGTAATCAAATATATATCATTACCAAGTTAATCTTAGTCTAAGTTACTACATGTTGGTGGGTTCTCCTAGCACTTGATGGCTATATCTAGGGATATTTTGATAGATTATGTGCTGCTTTGCAGCACAATATGGGTTATTTGAAGACAAGTAAGGCAGCACTGTGGATGATAATATAAATATATAATTGTTTAATTGTTTAAAGCAAAGTGAGGGAAGTCAGAATCTACCAAATGACTTACAGTCTCCAAATGGTCAGGGCCTAGAACTCTTACTATACTTTCTTGCATTATCCATCATGGTTCAAAAAACAGACTCTCTGAGCACCTGGGTGGCACAATCAGTTAAGTATCTGCCTTTGGTTGAGTCATGATCCCAGGGTCCTGGAATAGAGGACCCCATACCTGACTCCCTATTCAGGGAGGAGTTTACTTCTCCCTCTGCACCCCCACTCTGCTCTCTCCCTCTCTCTCTCTCTCTCCCTCTCAAATAAATAAATAAATATATTTTTTTAGATGGACTCTCAGTCAAAACAATATTATATCTGCACAAAAATAGACACATAGGTCACTGGGACAGAAATAGAGAGCCAAGAAATAAATCCACAGTACATAGTCAATTAATGTATGACAATAGAGGCAAGAATATATACAATGGAGAACAGATAATCTCTTCAATACATGGTTCTGGGAAAAGGTCAGCTACTTGCATACCCCATACACAAAAATAAACTGTACTAACGACCTAAATGTAAGACCTGAAACCATAAAACTTTTAGAAGAAAACATATGTAGTAATTTCTTTAACATCAGCCTTAGCAACATTTTTCTAGTTATGTCTTCTTTGGCAAGGGAAATAAAAGCAAAATTAAATTATTGGGACTATACCAAAATAAAAAGCTTCTGCACAGTGAAGGAAACTATTAATCATATCAAAAGGCAATCTACTGAATGAAAGAAGATATTTGCAAATGATATATCTGATAAGGGGTTAGTATATAAAATATATTAAGAACTTACATAACTCAACATGAAAGCTCCATATAATCTGATTGAAAGATGGGCAGAAGACATGAATAAACACTTTTTTGAAGAAGAAATACAGAAGGCTGACAGAAATGTCAAGATATGTCCCACATCACTAATCTTCAGGGAAATGCACATAAAAACCTCAAACATATCACCTTATACCTGTTAGAGTGGCTAGAATCAAAAAGACAATAAATAACAAGTGTTGGCAAGAATGTGGAGAAAAAGGAATCCTTGTGCACTCTTAGTGGGAATGTAAATTGGTACACCCCCTGTAGAAGACTGTATGGAGTCTCCTGAAGAAATTAAAAACAGATATACCACATGATCTGGTATTTTCACTATTGATTATTTGTCCCCCCAAAAATGAAAATACTAATTTGAAAAGATACATGCACCCTTATGCTTACTGCAGCATAATTTACAATATCCAAGATAGGGAAGCAGCCCAAATGTCCATCCACAGATGAATGGATAAAGAAGGTGTGGTGTATATATACAATGGAATATTACGCAGCCATAAAGAAAGGAGATCTTGCCATTTCAAACAACATAGATGCACCCATTAAGTCAAATAAGTCAGACAGAGAAAGAAAAATCTGTATGATTTCATTTATATGTGGAATTTAAAAATAAAATGAATGGACAAGCAGAGAAACAAAAAGAGTCAAAACTATAGAGATGCCTGGGTGGCTCAGCAGTTGAGTGTCTGCCTTCAGCCCAGGGCATGGTCCTGTGATCCATGATAGAGTCTCACATTCGGCTCCCTGTAGGGAGCCTGCTTCTCCCTCTGCCTGTGTCTCTGCCTCTCTATCTGTGTCTCTCATGAATAAATAAATAAATATTTAAAAAAAAGAATCAAAACTATAAATACAGAGAGCAAACTGATGATTGCCAGAGGAGAAGGGGTGGTGGAGTGAGCAAAATGAGTGAAAGAGAGTAGGAGAATAACAGGCTCTCAGGATGGAAAAATAAGTCACAGGACTAAAAGGTACAGCTTAGGGTATATAGTTAATGGTACTATAATATCATTGCATGGTGACAGATGGTAGCTATACTTGCAGCGAGCATAGCACGACATATAGAGTTGTTGAATCACTATGCTGTGTACCTAAAACTAATGTTAACATCATGTGTCAACTATACTCAAATTAAAAAAAATAAAGAGAACAGACTCTCAGTGGTCATAAAGTCTTAATACATATAATCCCGTTTCTTATTATACCATAATTTATACAACAAAACAAAATATATTAAACATATATTAAATACAAAGAAAATGTATTTGGAATTTTTGGTATTAATAGTAGATCTCAGAAGTTATTTGTTCCTTTATTCTCTCATTTAAATGTGATTAGAAAAATCTATCTTTACAGTCTGATAATGATTCATTAATGATAATCAAATGATGATTGATAATGAGTGCTTAATGTGTTAATGATTTTAAGTGCCCCCCTTTCTACCACTAATTTCTGGATTTCTTATATCGCAACTTTCCAAACAGAACACCATATCTGTTTCCACACTACTTACAGCAGGTAACACAAGACTTTGAGGGCAAACCGGGTACAAATGCGAGAGCCTGAATCCTGGCTCTGTGGAAAGGACTGACACTTTCTGCCTCAACCATAGGATCTTTTGCCCTCCTGTGACCTGCCATTCTTAAATAACTATATTTCAACTGTGTTTTGCTAATACACAAAATCAGATGTGTTTCTCTGTCACTGGATAAGTTATTTCCATAGATGGGTGGAGGTTATGGCAACAAAGTAATATCTCCTGGTTTCAGTATTTCCTAGAGTAATGTACAAATTTCATCCTTAATTGCATAATTCTCAACTTTTGGAACCATCACTTTTATTTTCAGTCATGGATTCAGTTGTGAAAATCAAACAAATATTGTTTTTTCCATGTCTCAGTGACTTCTCGAGCATGGGCTCATGAGGATTTCCAATGAGACACATTCTCAAGTAATTTAATTTCTTTATCATATGACTTTGAAAGGATCAAGAACAAATCAGAATATGGGATGCTTTAAAAATTCTAAACTAGCCTCATTTTCACTTTCTAAGGATTTTTTGAAATTTTGTTTATTTATTTGAGAGAGAGGAGACAAGCAGGGGGAGCAGCAGTGGGAGAGGAGAAGCGGGCTCTCGGAAAAGCAGGAAGCCCGATGTGGGGCTCCATCCTAGGACCCTGAGATCATGACCTGAGCTGAAAACAGAAGCATAACCTACTGAGCCACCCAGGCACCCCCATTTTCCAAGGATTATAAAACAAAGGATTATAAAGTAGCAACTATAGACACAACATCTAGGATTTTAACTCCTCCATGGCCTTTCCAAAGCCTTCCAAGAGATCTTCACTTAAAATCTAGAAAAATAAATTCTGAATTTAGTGAAAGGTTTGTAGTTGGTTAAGCAAACATGCTAGAAGAGCGACAATTAAGCAAGTCAGTACGTTTTTAGTGTAATAGGAGATCATACTTACTAGGCTTTTCATCAGAATTCCAGAAGTATACATCACATAAAAAAAATTGGTATCAGCAAGGTGCAAGTCGTATTCTGATATCTGATGTCATGGGTCTTTAACCCACGTTGAATGTTTTTGAATGAACACATCAATAGCTTTCTTATTACATTTACAAATGTAATAAGATAGCTTTTGTAGCTTTTCAACAGCTACAGCATGATGAAACTGTGGTTTAAAGCATTTAAATCTAAGTACTATCCACAGAAATAAAAGTTAGGGCATGCTCATGTTCATAAAATTAACTGCATAAGTACACTAAAAACAAACAGCTCTGGTTCTGTAGCTGTTTGTGTGAAAATATACAACAAGAATTTCAGTTGCTATAAAAACATTGTTTAACACATTAAAGGAATTTAACTCATTAATAGCACTATATTAGTGAAAATAAGAAATATGCTATTGCATTCTGTATTGATAAAATGCACTGGGCCCAGTTAAGTTAATATTTTGGAGGGAGAATTGAAAATATGAGTGTACTCTAAGGCTGACATCCAGAAGGAGAAGTGCATGAAAATAATACCATTGAAAGAAGTCTTAACTGAATAAGAGAGTTGACTCCAGAGAAGAGAAGTCCTATCATGGTCACAATACCTCTTTTATACACTTGAATGATTGCCTTGGTTGCATTTGTTTGTTTGTTTCTCCTACATCTTATGGGCAAAAGTCAGATAAAAAGCAACAAAGTTACAAGGAAATGTATATGCCTAATCATAAGGATATGCTTCCTTATATTCAGAATTGGCCAGCAATGTGAATAGTATATCAATTCCTCATTCATGAATGTCCAAGGTAAACAGGAATGTTGGAGAAAAAAAATCTTCATTGGAAGATATGGGTCACTAAATGCTAAATGAGGGTACAGGCAATCCAGAAAAGAAAATGACAATATGTCAAGATCACACATGCCATGTCTAATAATTTAGCAACTGAGCTAAACCTTTAAACCATAATTAAATTACTAGATAAAATAACAAAGATATAGATATCAGATGGTGTAAAATACTGTGGGATGAGATACAAATACTAATGCTTGCTAAATGTTAATTCAGAGTACTGATGCTAAGCCTTTAATATATACATTAGAATTCACATGACACTTTTTTTTTTTTTTTGTCTATTTATTTAAGCAGGCTCTCTGTCCAACGTGAGGCTTGAACTCATGGCCACAAAATCAAGAGTCACATGGTCTACTGGACTGAGCCAGCCAGGTGCTCTTCGCATGACAAATTTAAATAGTCAAGGAAAAAAATCTCAAACCCGTTGTGCTTTTTACCTTAAAGAAGGTATACTCTGTTAACCATCAGGAAGATTAACGATTTATATAATCTCTAAAAACGTTTATGGAATGTATAACAGGTAAAGAAAGACTATAAAGTCTAAAGTCTGAAACGATTCCCTTCCCTGATGCTTTAAGTATTGAATGATTTTAACCTAAGGTCTTTCGAAGCCTACCACTTTGCAGTAGTATTCAGCTCTCCTGTGCTAGGAGTCACACATCTCTAAATCATGTTTTCTCTGATGTGATCAAGTGGTCTATGACAAAAGCTTTAAACTTATGTGTATTATAGCTACCAACTCTCCTCCCACCAGCTTGCTACTAACTAGCAAGTGCCCGTAACTAGCTGTGCTTCTTTGGCATATAACTTACTCTCCTGTGCTCAGATTCCTATCTGTAAAATTAGAGGGTTAGGTAGGCTGGCTTTTAAGCATAGTATATTTATCCTCTGAAATTATTTGATTCTCTGCCGGCAAAATCCAAACAGAACCTACTTTCTCAGGGGAATTTTGATGACAGATGGCCTCTACCTTTTATCTACTCTGCAACACCAGAGAGGCTTATACTGGTCTCTCTTCATCCTGTTATGTATAGGAATCATAGCTTTTCATAGGTACTTACCAGAAAGCCTTTAGTCAGGGATTCTTCTGTTTTGCTTTCCAAGAATTCAAGGAATCTGAAATCCACAGACAAAAATGGCCTTTTCAACTCAGTTTTGCTTTTTAGCTTTTGCTGGAACCAAATAAGTAAAACTCAAAGGCTAGCACAGCAGTCTGGGTCCTGCCCTGGTTTGATGGCAGTTTTGCCTTATCAGAAAGCACCCAGAATGAGTTTCCTGCATGATCGCTCTGCGTTTTCAATTCTCCACCTGCTCCTTAGGACATGTGTAAAATATATTTTGCGTCTGCTATCTCTAGTTTTAGCATTTTCCCATTTCCCATTCTTAAGCTCATAGAATTTTAAAGTAGCCAATCCTTTTCCTTAATGAATATTTTTAAATAATTTGAATATTCAAAATAGAGCAAAATAGTTGAAAGAAAAGTTTTTCACATAAAAACAAGAACATATTTTACAGACTTCACACTTGTTCCTTTTTTTACTTGCTCTAGTCTAAAATGACTTTTGGGTACAGACAAAAACCTAGCTACCAGCTGTCCAGATTTCTTTCCCTAAATTGTCCAATTTGAATTATTGTTTGATATCATGAGGCTAACTTCTGATAATACTTAGTATTCTGCAGCAATAATTTTCAAAGTGGTTTCTGAAAATATTTGAAATGAGGGTAACACTGAATAAGACTATTATGTCCCAAGAAGTAACTGAGCATATAACTAAGCCAACTCAGTCTAAGTCCAATCAAAAGACAGAAATCACACAGTAATTTTAGCAAAGTAAGTTCAATATAAAGAATTTGAAACCATCTTAGATATGCAGAAAAATAGTTAACAGGCCTAAGACTATTATCCTTAGGAAGGCCTGCTTGTAAGGTCAGCCTTTGGCATTTGGGAACTTGTATTTTGGAAGGATTTTCACCATTCCCTGATAACTATGGCTCACTGTGCCTAAATTGTTGATGCAAACAATATGTTTTATGGTGAACCCTTGCTATTCTTCTGGGAATCCTGAATTTTGGCATATATTTGGCAGATGGTGCCTATGTGACCAGTCTCTAATGAAATCCCTGGCCACTGAGTTTGTAATGAGCACACTGGTAGATAGATAATACTTCATATGTGTTGTTACTCTTTGATGCTGAAGGAATTAAGTAAGTCGGTGTGGTTCATCTTGGTAAAAACTGTTATAACCTGTGCGTGGTTCCATGCAACTTTTCCCTTGGCTAGTTTTTCTATGTATTTTTTTCCTGTAATAAATCATAACCATAAATACAACTATCTGCTAATTCCCGTGAATACTTCTAGTGAATCATGGAAACCTTGACACACTAGGTTACTATAAAAATATAAAGAGAACTGAGAAGGGTACTCTAGGACACAGAGAACATCTCAGAAAAGACAAATTTGGAAGCATGGCCATGCCCCTCAAGGCTGGGATTCTGAAGAAGAAGGTCTTCTGAAGAAGAAGAAGTTGCAGCCCAATGGGTGGCAGAAAATTTTGCTGGCTTGCCAGAGAGATCTAGTCGAGTCATTGAACAAGTAAGAAACAGTTTCACAGAGCTCAGGCAAGACAAGGTTGGAGGGAAGATACACAGAGGGAGTTAGTGGGTCCTCTAGAAAGCTTGGAGCTTACATTCTCTGAGGCTCCATTGAACAAAAGATGTTGAATGGGAATGCAGATGAAATCTATGCCATGCAGACTTGAGTTCTGGATCATGCAGTGCTGGCAGTCAGGGGGGCCATGGCTGCAAGGTCATTGAGGACTGCCCACTCTAGGCTTGGAGTTGGAGAGAATGTCCCTCCTCCTCCCACCACAATACATGACTGATATTCTATACAGTAGGAGCACGTTAAAGCAGAAGTACACCTTTGGAACCAGGAAGATAACCACCATTTCTGCTTGCCCTACTTCTTCCTGCAATGCCCCTCCAGCTCCCTCTACTGACAAAGTTTAACATGTTCACTGTAAAGGTAATCTGCTGAAAGAGCCCAAATACTGATATTTCAGTATCAAATCAGATACTGAAATAAGAATTTGCATCTGAGAGACAATATATTGATATCTGGGTGGCACATAGACTGAAAGCATCTAAGAGACCACAAAACAAATTTCCTTTTTCAGAATTCTAAATTGCCAATCGATGTAAATCAAACCAAATCCCATTATTTCTATTCCTTACAAATAAATACACAATAAATTTATATATATTCTCTTTGGTTCAGGTTTAATATCTCAGTACATAACCTTCTTGAAGTCCTCATTATTTTCCTAAACATAGTATGTCTTTGACTTGTTCACGTATTTTTTTAAATAGTAAATAAAATGCCAAGATAATAAATATACAAATAATTTAAATTTTAATATTGTCTGGAAGTCACTAGTCTCTCCTTGTTTCACTGTCTATGGTAAGTTAGTACTCAGTAAATGTACAATAACACAACTAATTTGGAGTAAAAAAAGTGCTACTTAATTTTTAATCTGTATTCTGCTTGTTTACTATTCACATTTTACTCAATTGAATTTTACTCAATTAGATTTCAGTATTTTTTTCTCCATTTTGTTCTCCCAGGCTACCCTGAATGTTTAAATCAGAAAAAGTGCTATTGATTTTTTTTCTTTTTCGTATCATGAAAATGTTTCTGGTCTTATTAGGTTGGTGAACTTATTTCTTAACAGAACTTACATTTCCAACTTAAATTACTTTGTAGTACAACCTAATGTCCCATGCAATGATGTTATACCTGTATTTGTGTCAAATCTAATTATGAAGGCTTGATTTGCGTAATGTGCAAGAAATTATTTCCACTTTCCCTACCATGCAAACAGATCAATTTTCTCATTAGTCTTTTCCATCAGTTCTGATTGCTTTAAGCTTATGCTTTTTATATTACTTTATTTTCTAGCCAAATTTGGTTCTCAACTCAAATATGGACAGTACTACATTTCAGGAGATTTATTCATGTTGACATATTAACTATGTAAATCAGTAATAGTGCAATATTTTTCATTATTTCCTCTATTACTAATGATTTATACTGACCCATCACAATCCTTCTACACTTTCTAACAGATTTCTTTTTGCCTTTTTCTTTATGTCAGAACTTAGAGAAGAACAAATAAGGAGATGAACCGAAAAGTGAGTGACAATAAAAGATGAAGAGGAAGTGGGAGGTATAACTCATTGTAGGAGCAAAGCTTTGGATAAAAGACTCTAAGGGGACGTCTTCAGTCTCTGTGCTCTGACAAAAGGAGTTATGTGGTGGTGCATAATTTTCCCACAGATCTTTTGTTCTTTGATGTGTTTGATGCACAAATAAAAATGTGGGTTGAAAGTTTGCAGACTAGAGTTTGTGTGTTTACAAAGGGGGTTGTAAAGTGAATATGCTGATGTCTGTGAAGTCAAACCTGCTGTAGATAATGGACACTATTAGGAAGATACGCTCAGAAAAGAGTTTTCAGAATGCCACCTGCTTCTGTGAATGCCAGGTTTTGTTTATTGTCCTCATGTAACAACCATTCACCAAGTACATATTCAGAGCATTTGCTAATAAAATGCTCTCTAACAGGAAGATTGATCCTGTTTCATCAATGGAAAGATTGAAGTAGTATTTACATAATAAAAAATAGGAGTGCCAGTTTGGTGACCCCTTCCTTTATAATTTTGAATCTTTAAGTGTCTGGTACTCAAACAAGATGATAATAAAATACCTCTATTTTCTTTGCAGTTTCACTAGAAACATTTGTGTAGTTTCTACCAAACTTTCTTTTCTTAATCTGTTTCTACATGTATATATAGAAATTGTATAACCCCTCTCTATCTGTTTACAGTTTATATTGCCTAAACTTAAAAGTCGTTAGGGATGAGACCAAAATATTTCCTGTTTATGGTCCCCAAGTACGTAATTCCTAGAATTGCTCTTCTCTACTCTACTTTAATTTCCCAGTGAGGCATCAGGATCACAGTAAGATGAAAAACTTTTTGTGCTGACTATTATATTTAAAGACCAACGCAGCCCAGTGTGTAGTAATATTTAATAAACAAATATGTATTGCATGAAAAAGCAAGTAAGTGAAAGAATAAACAACCCTGCTGTCCCACCTTAACGCTGACCCTATTTTTCTCAGATGTCAATGGTCTGGTTTTCCAGAGCCTGACTGTCAGAAAGAAGTCTATATTTGAGATAAACTTTTTCCAGTCACCTAGTCACTGCTGTCAAGTAGCATTCTGAACCTGAATTTATTCCTATTAAGGCTCAAATGTGGCCAGGGAAAGACAACTTTTCTGCTCCATGGGGGCACATTCAGGAATCAGTCTTGGACTTCTGACAGATGTACATGAAGGAGAAGCAGACTCCATCAGTAATCAGACAGCCAGACTGTCTCTGGGGCCAAAGAAAGTTCCATCTTTGTTTGAAACACTGGCCAAATCTGCAGCCTTGTATCCCAAAGGTTGTCCACAACAATGAGGCACTTTTTAGCCTCATCACAGGTTAAGGGTTGAATTTAAAGTGGTGGTATCATTTCCCACTCAAGCTGACACTCTTCTGAGAGTGGAAATGGTGAGGGTGATGCCAACACCAGAGAATGGGAAAATCAGGGGTATGTATGTAAAATAAACAAGGATTTACAGTCATGCTCTCCATGAGAATACTTTTTCTCCTAGTTCAAGTTTCCCAAAGAAGGCTCTTCTGTGGAAATAATAACATCTTCACTCTTTTTGAGGTCCCTTATTCACTTCAGAGGAGCCAGGAAGTTGTTGACTTTTGATGACATGGTTCTGCTTTTGTTTGAAACAGGTATCACACAGTAATAGTGATTGGGCCTTTCCCTTTGTTTTTTTTTTCTCTTTGCATTGATAGATTTTTGCCTGTTTCATTCATGAAATTATCCCAAACCCCTAAAACTATGTACTCTAATAGCTATTGTTAGATGAATATGTCATGTACATTGTATATTTGCATCATAATAATATTTCTATAACTAAGTGCTAGTTTCCCCTATTTTTAAAAGTATTGTTTTTCTCTAGTTTATATGAGGAAGAGGACTTGTCCTATGTTGGTTTTTGCATTTCTCTATCTCTCTTTTGTAAAAGATTTTTATTTATTCATGAGACACACACACACACACACACACACACACACAGAAGCAGGCTCCATGCAGGGAGCTTGACATGGGACTCGATCCCAGGTCTCCAGGATCATGCCCTGGGCTGAAGGTGGCACTAAACTGCTGAGCCACCCAGGCTGCCCGGTTTTTGCATTTCTCATTTGAAGTCTCTCCTACAAATTTCATGTTCCTCCCCAACTACTATTAGTTTCTACTCACTTTTATGAAGGCCCTAAGATTTCCAATATCATCTTGATTTGTTAAGGTTGTGCCATACTTTCAGAGCTTCAGTGGAGGATGGAGGTGATATCGGAGCATAGTTCATTCCCTTTTTTTGGTCCCATCCTTTGTTTTCCTTTCACAATACCACAACACCAAGTTGGTCGGTGGTATCAACATCACTGAAAATGTCAAAAACTAAAAATCAGAATGCATTTTTATGTCATGTACTTTGTATTTGCTGCCCATTATCCACATAACTTCCTAGTGAAAGAGTAAATAGCCACTTGTTAGGGCTCAGCTAAATTTTCAGATAAGAATCCTCATAGTCTTCATTTTTAGTGAGATATGTGTTGGGGCATTAGGTAGTGGGATAGGGAAAGGCCATTATACACAAAGCAAAGAGGATGGAAAGGTAGAAAGAATATGTCCTTCAGTTAAGAGTTCACACATAAAGTACAGTATCAGATCATATAGCCCTATACAAACACACACAGACACATATATACACATACACACAACAAATTTGTATGATTCTGTGCCTGGTTAAGATGTGTGTTAAATATCAGCAAATCAAAATTATGAAATGAACAGATTTTTTCTTGTTCGACAAAATTTATTTGGGATTACTATCAAGGCATATAATTATTAGAACTCTAGATAAATCACTGGAGATGGACGTGAAGGAGAAGCAAACTCCATCAGTAATCAGACAGCCAGACTGTCTCTGGGGCCAAAGAAAGTTCTATCTCTGTTTGAAGCACTGGCCAAATACTGAATTCCTGTTGCACATGGGTACACACTAAACATTTACCACAGTAAATAATTTCATTTTTTAACCAACTCTGAGACTAGAATATACTTTTAGAGGATATAAAAACACCCAAATGACTACACTGTGAATGTTCTAAGAAAACATGAGAAATATAATTACTAATTCTGTCATTTGAGGTTGAATATTTTTGTTATGATAATCATTCTGGGAAGAATAGATTTGGAAGGTGGCCCATGTGGCCATTAATGTCTAATCAATTGTTTTCTAAAGTTTGTGTAAAATATGTCATATGATCTCAATTTTGCTGGTATCCCTGTGCCTATCTCCTGTTCATAGATCCCAGAAAACCCAACACTTGTAGCCAAAAGAATGGAGAGTCAGTGCTCAGCAGCAATGTGGAAGACATTTTTCTTTCTTGAAAAGATTTCCCAGGGTCTGGATGGAAGCAGCTGGAGGCAATAATGGAGATCTCATCCCGTTGGAAATGGTAGGATACACCTATTGACAAAGAGAGTGGCTTGTTGAGCAATAAGGAACTTGTAATTCTTATCAGAGTGTGAAATTTAACAATGACTCTTCAGGGCTTCCTAACAGTTGAGCTTTTTGTTGGTTTTTGGTTTCTGGTATTTTAAGGAGGCCTCTAACTTAAATGAATTCTCATTCAGAGTATTCTTCATTTTAACTGAAGACAAATGTCTATTTACTAACAGGCACAGAAGATCTTGACAATTTGCGCTGTAAGTTTGTACCTGAATTCTTTGTGAAGGGGCATGTTTATTTGCTTTTCTACCTGGTTTCAGATGGAGAGATCACCATCAGGGTAATTCTACTGGCTCCCTATGCTTCTTCCTTCCTTCTCCTTCCAGGAATGAATGGTCAATTTTAAAGAAGGAATTAAGCTTGTTTAATTTAGCACTTGCGTTCTTTCTTTTGTCTTTGGAATGTGTCTATGTGAAGAAAACATACAATACCTACTGCTTTGTATAGTAGGTTCTATAGAAATAGTATTTTTAGGGAAGGCCAATGATTTTCTAGCTATGCCCATATCTGGATGGGAATATTCTTTCAGGGTTACATTTTGAGCAAGCTCATTTGCTTAACAGACTAAACCATGTCAAATGGTCTAGCTTTTATTATTATAAAGGTGATGGGCTGATCTCTTTGCCTGACTACTCTCAATATCTCAAAGGTTTATTAACGATGTTGATGACAATTTTAAATACATATAAAATCTATATCTATATCTATCTGTCTAGTCCCATAAATTACTAACACTTCTCAGTTTGTCCTTCTTCCATAGTCCTTAATTTTAATATAATTGCTATTATTTAATATCTTAAGAAAATTTCATGTGAACTAATGTGATATTCTTTACCACAGGAGAATACATTGAAACCTAGTGCATTATTTTTCTTGCTATGTACCTCTGTCAGAGTTCAGCAATAAGTCACAGAAAACACAGTATATATATATTTTGTGTGTGTGTATAAGAAGTGGGTACTAATAAGACTTGTCTGCTCAGTCTTATTATTATATTTTTATGTCTGAAATCATCAATTAAATATATTAAATAAAAAAAATTTTGTGCATGACAACTTTACTGAGAGATACAGGATGACATTTTAAAACTTCCTTGAGCTAAACTAGCAAGATACATTAAGAGGAAAAAAAATCAAAGCTGAATAAAAGCTTATGAAAGACAGAGTAAATCCTTTAGGATGATTAGTTCAGTGAAATGTTAAAAGAATATTTTGTGTGCATGTCAGGTCTCTTGCTATTCTCAAACTAGTAATTTGGATTCACTTCATTATAGCCACTGAAGTACCTTAGCAGAGTCTGGGAAGAGGAGTGAAGAGCCAGACAGAAAGAGCAATAACACTTAAAGGATGGAGTTGCTCTCATAATTCAGCTCTAGATAACTCAAACAAGCACCTTGCAAAATGACAATGCAGGGCTGAGCTCCACTCACTGTGAATGAAAATGCATAAGACACAGGAGCCCTCTAGGAGCTCCCTCAACGAGCCTCAAAATGAATATTCCAAAGATGTAACTCATTTCTCTTTGTTTCAAGAGCTGAGTCTTCCATTTTAACTCAAGGATACTTTTCAAACCAATATTATTTGACACTATGGCTGACTTTTAGGTAATAAAAGTTGTCATATTTTGTAAAAAAAAACCCAAAAACACATGGATGTTTACATATTGGTGGCTTGATTAATGGGAAACTTTTTAATTCTTTACCTATTTAGTATGAGTTTCCAATGGCAATATCATAAAGTATGGCATTTTCTGAATGACCTAATTATGTATTCTTCTGGAAATTTTTCAAGGAAAACTTGATATTCAAAGAAATACTTTAATGATAATAAGCATATTTGAATTATTGTTAGCAAAAAAAAAAAAAAAAGGAAGGGGGCTTGGAGTAGAGGCTCAGGATTTAGACAGACATGGATATAGGCCAAAAGTCTAGATCCAAATCTTAATAATTGTGTGACCGTTGCAAATAAATTGACTTCTCTGTGCTTCCATTTCCTGATCTTTAAAATGGGAATCATATTAGTATTAACCTTGTAAGTTTGTGTGGATGTAAATACAAATAACAAAAACCCATTATTAAATGTCTTTTCCTGCACACCACTCAGTCAATTGCATTTTGTGATTTAATTCAATCTTCACAGCCACTATTTGAGAATACAGACTACATTTTCATATGTGATAGCTGTCTCTCCCATGGCCAAATAGTCCCAAAGTCTGACTTCTAGTTCAAAATACTCGTCTTAGCTCTAGGCCTGTATATTTCTGCACTGTCTCATCTGGCCATCTGCCGAGCACCTTTATAACTATATAAGCCCAACTGTACTCATCATCTTTAATCCTGTCCTATTCTTTTGTTTATCCTGTTCTCCCTGGTAAGTGGCAACACTATCCAAACAGTGCCCAAGCTATAAACCTAGAAGTTATTCAATCATCCTATATTATGTTCATTTATCTCAAACCCATCCATTCACCCCTTGCCACTGTCCTAATCATCTGATACCTCAACTATTCTTACAGTCTCATAAGTGGCCTTCCTGTAACAGATTTGCCTCCTTCCCATCCATCCTGAAATCCATTACTTATATTGGATCCAAAGTGTTATTTTAGAAGCTCACATGTGATTATGTTGCCCTATTGCACAAAAACTTTTAATTTTCCTTTAGATAAAGATGAAATTATTTAACATGACTTATAGGGTCCTGATGGGTTGGCTTCTGCAGTTTTACTATACTTAATTTGGCACTCACTGTCTATGCTTCAGTCATACTAGTCATGTTTCTTTTCCTCCAATGTATCTTCCCCTATATTGTCTCAAGACCTTCATTCATACTTTACCACTGTCTGCAATACTTTCTCGTACTTTCTCAATACTTTTCATTGTAGCTAACTAAGCTCATTGACAACTTTCAGGTTGAGAAGTAGATTAGTCTTCACCCTTTGCATCCATATGACTTTATCCTTTTTGAGTTCTCATCACATTTGAAAATACTGCAATTGTCCATATCATTTGCTGGTTTGTAAGCTCCATGATGACAGGAAAAATGTCTGTCACCTTATTGTAAATCCAGCACAGAGCATTGCTCATTGCTCATTGTGGGTACTCAGTACTCTCTGTTGAATCAATTGAAAATCTAAGCAGGCACTTGTAATCTGTTTCCTTTACCTTTTAGGTTCTAGGAATTGTTTTCAAGCTAGAGAGAAATAGAACAATAGAGAGTGAGAGAGAGAGTGAGCAGGGGAGACAGAGAGAGAGAGGTGGTGTATAGAAGAAAATAATGAGAGATAAAATCATGAAGGCTCAGGGCATGGGCAGTGCTACCTTGAGATCAATGTGCAGAGGGGGCAAAGAAGGTTATCATCTTATTTCCACCTGCCTCCTTCACTCTAAAATGCTGAATAGCTTTTACCCAGTGAGGACATTGCTGCTATTATTTCTAACTTCCATTTACTAAATGCTTCCTATGTGTTTACAGATATTACCTCATTTAATCCTAACAAGCTTATGAGGTAGTCTCCTCTGCTTCCCTTATTTTATACTATCCTATGGTAGAAACAAAAAGATCTTAAGTAACCCACCCAAAGTGATAGAAGAACAGAGATGCAAGCCCAGGAAATCTGACTCCAGAGCCTGTGCACTTACAAACTATGTCCTTTGGCATCGAGATGCCTCAACCACTGCAGCAGTCAGGGAGCACTGGCTAGTAGTATATTGATGAGAAAAATGGTCTGGGTAATCCTGACACTGAGGAACTGAGAGGAAATTCAAAGCAAGACTGCCAGCAGGTGAATAACATATGACAGATATTCTGATCTCATTCTGAACAAGCCTTTTTTGAAAGAATGGTCATATGTGTTTGTACGTGTGTGGTCTGTGGGTGTTAAAATAAAAAATTCACCAAAAATTTGGATACTATAAGAATTTAGGTGACTTTCTTATGACTTGTCACTTAACTGCTCCTGGAAGGCATGCATTCTCAGCCACTCAGCTCCTGAACCTAGATATATACACTTGTCTGGTAGGGCTACCACAGCAAAATACCACAGCCTGGATGGTTTAAAGAACAGAATTTAATTTTTTTTACAGTTCTATAGGCTAGAAGTCCAAGATCAAGGTGTCAACACATATGGTTTCTACTGAGGCTTTTCTCCTTGGCTTGTAGATGTCTGCCTTCTCATATGTTTTTTCTTCTGTGCACAGGCATCTCTTGTCACCATCCCTTCTTATAAGGACACCAGTCATATTGGATTAGGACTCAATTATATGATTCCAAATTACCTTTTTATAGGCCCTATCTTTAAATACAGTCTCATTCTGAGGTACGGGGCATTAGGATTTCAACATGTGAATTTGGAGCAAGGGGCACAAAATTAGCCCATAATACCATCCTTTCTATGAATGTATAGAACTCTACTAAGGTCTAGGGGAATAACTAACCAGAACTGGTCAGTCTAGCCTGTAAAATCTTTAGAGAATAAAGTCAAAACCAGTAGTATTTTTCTTTGTTTTTCATCAGTGGCAAAGGTGGAGGCAGGAACATCCATAGTGGCTGTTTTCTGAACTACCCTCTGGTAGCCTCACTGCTTGAAGCAACTGAAATAGCCAACATAAGAATTTTAGATGACTGGCAATTTCTGGGACTAATAAAGAATTTGTATTATAATATCTAATGTTGAAATATGCAGCTGATTTATTGCTTTTTATGATAAGAATCAACAGGATTGAGTTGCATTTGTAAGGAAGTCATTTTCTAACTCTTCCTTTGTCACAAAAGTCCTTTTTTGGGGGTGGGGAGAACACTAATTCTGTTCAGAAATGGGTAGTCATGTACTTTAGTGAAGACTAAACCCTTCGTTATCCAGGAATGAAATATGCTTAGTATATACTAACCGTGGAAATTGTTCTTTTTCCCAGCTAATTAATGGTTTAGAAAGGGCAACCATTTCTTATGAATGAGACATGAGGGAATGTATTCTGGTTGGAACCACTAGAAATTTCAGAAATTTCTTTATCCTAAAAATGAGAAAACAAGTAGAGATAGTCTTTCATGATTCTATATGTGGTTATGCTGAGAAGGTGAGGTCTGCAACAGCAGGCATTCTGCAAATATGAGGGAACTGGTGGAAGACCAAGCTGGATTGAACAATATCTCCCCCCGAATTCATGTCATCCAGAACCTGTGAATGTGAACTTACTTGAGCACAAAGCCTTTGCAGATATAATCACATTAAGATGAGGTCATATTTGTTGATAGCAGGATCTAATCCAATGATTGGTATCATTATAAGAAGAGGGAAATGTGGACACATGGAGATATGCAGGGACAATACCATGTAATGGATGTAGCAGAAATTGGAGTTGCAAGCCAAGGAACATCAAGGACTCTTGTCAACAAAGTAGGGGGAGGCAGGGACAGTTTCTTCCCTAGAGGGACCATTGCCCTTTTGACACCTTTGACATCAAACTTTTAGTCTCCAAAACAGTGGGAGCATAAATTCACATATTTTTTAAGACTAGGTGGCTCCTTTGTTACAGTGGCCCTTGGAAAGTAGGACACAAGGCAGCCCTCATAATGATAGGGTGGCCATGAAAACAAAATGGGTCCTTGATGATGCTAGTTAACCCAAATGGAACTACACTACCTCTGGTCTTCTTGTTATTTAATGATATTTTTTCTTCCTATTTTAGTCAATTCTGGTTGTTTTTCTTGTTGTTATTTATTGTTGAGGTATCTCAAAGTGATATGTAATATTTGGGGTGTTGCAAGTATTTGGGGAAGAAGAATACTTGGAATAGCCTCAAATTCCCTCCGCTAGCCAAACAGGTGGAGGCTCCAGGTGTAGAGATTTGGGGGATTAATGTAATGTGACCTCATGTGTTCTCACAGTCTGGTGAAGCTTTGCACTTATCATTTACTTCTGTTACTTATTGTCACTCCATGACTATCCCAGACTGGTGTGGCCTGGGGAAACACTGGCGATATTTGCTTGGTGGCCAAGCAACATACAAGTAAATTCCACTTGCCTCATATCAAGATCCTAGTCTGAGTTTTGATTAAAGATAAAGAGATGCAAAAATACCCAAATCACATGCATGAAAACAAAATGTCTGCTTCTTCAGATAGTTCTATTTTTGTGTCTATAATTCTGTTCACCAACTGCATGTGTAACCTTTCTTTAAATTTGCAAAATAATTCAGAAGTTTTCATGCTGCCAATTGCTAATCAAACCTTCTTCATCAACATCCACGCCCTCTTCCCATTTGTCATCTTATTCATACATTGCAAACAGTGGCTCATGCAGCTCCCTCTTCTCTTTGCCTCAGGAAAACAGGCTGTGTATCCAAGGGGAAGCTTATTAGCAGCTAAAAGCTAATTTTTAATGCTACCTAATCAGGCTGCTGACTCATTTAAATTATGAACTTTAAGGGAAAAAAATCCTCATTTAATGATTCAAATATTAGTATGGCTTGTCACACAGTGACTTTAATATTGCTTGCTTCCTCTTGAGGAGTTCAAGTCCTAATCCTTTGTGAGAATAAATGGGTAAACCTGTTTCTTTCTCAGTGCATATGGTGAAAACCTATGAGATCTGTTTGATTTATATAAGTGTATTTGGCTGCTATTTTATATTTATCCAAACTATATTATAAAGTACAAGTAAGGCTTAGCTCCAAGAATAAGATTTTTTTTAATATAAAGACTGGACATGTTAGTGAATATGGCACATGCAGACCTCTTAATTATGACTGGCTTACTAAATTGATTTCATTCATTCTACTTCATGTTATTTGTTTTCATTATTGATTTATCCTATAAGTTAATGAATGAAAATGCAGGTGCTTGAAATTTTCATATATTTTAAATATGTTTTTAAAGCTGCAAGATGGTAAAGGTATTTTTATAGCATTTGGAATTTTTCTAACTGGGCATATTTTGATTTGTTAAGAAGAGGAAAAACCTGTGGCAACATTTTGGCATCTCTCTGCTTCCCGTTGCCACTGTCAAGGAACCAATTTGAAAGGGAATCAACAACTAAAGGACACTCTCCTTTCCAGCATGAATTAGACATGCATGCAGGTCATGTAAATTTACATATAGTAATTTCATGTGGCATGAAGCCCATGATTTGCTCACTTAGAGGAAATTATTTCAGGAGCTACTCATGAGTATCAGTGAAGCATCCAACCACATTTGTAGAATCAACATCTGCCATCTATGAAGGAAGTTTTGCTCCCTTTAGAAGTTTCAAATTTTCCAAGTTTACTCTAGAATGGTTCAATTTATACATTCTTTTTTAAAAGATTTATTTCTTTATTCATGAGAGATACAGTGAGAGAGGTGGAGACAGCGACAGAGGCAGAAGCAGGCTCCCTAGAGGGAACAAGATGTGGGACTTGATCCCAAGACCCCAGGATCATGACCTGAGCCAAAGGCAGACACTTAACCACTGAGCCACCCAGGTGTCTCTGATACATTCTTAACATATGAGCTATATAATTAATATTAGAGGAGACGTACAACAACCTGCTACCTGGAAACAAGGGATATTTGAACAACATGGAAGATGATTATCTGGCCTCTGACTGAGGATTACAGAAAGAAAAATTTTACTGATCCCAATTTTCAGGTTTAAGGCCCTTCTAAAGAGAGTAATTTCTTCTCTGCAACATAAAAAAACAAACAAACTCACAAAACCTTATACCATCTTCCCTCCCACATGGCATTCTTTCAAATATCTGAAAATTGTTATGTCTTCATACATATTTCAAGGCAAAACGACCTCAGTATCTTCATCCACCTTGCCGTCCTCTTCTTTATACTCATTAATGGTGATGCTTGGTATTAAATACAACATTCTGGCTTGATATGACACACATGGAATACAGGATTACTATACCCTGTAGACTGTATATGGAGACATAAAGAGATGATTTTTAAGGGAAAATCTTTAATTTTAAAAGAGAATAAATCCTTCTTCCCTTTGTTCTCTCCCTCCACGTCTTCCTACGTACCTTTCTCTCTTCCTCCCTAAATGATTTAGTCTACAATCAATTATATTGTGCTGATCAAGATAGGTTTTTTCACCCAGAACAGAACTGCAGAGCAAAGTGAGTTGTTCTATCTTCCACAGTGCAGGTTGTTGGACAGTGGAGACTGTCCACATTGTGGTGGCTGTTTCTATGAGGGGAACTGAAGAAAGCATTATAAATTTCTCTCCATTTATTTAGATCTCCTTTTGTTTCTTTCAGCAATGTTTCATACTTTTCTTTTGCAACTCCTTGTATTTCTTTTGTTAACTTCTGAATTTTATTTCTTATGCTATTTTGAAGAGAATTATTTTTATATAACTTCATTTTTGGATTGTTCATTTTTAGTATATGGAAATACAGTTTAGTTTTATATTTTGATCTTGTATTCTGCAACCTTGCTAAACTCATTTTTTAGTTCTAACAGTGTGTGGTGCACTTATGTGTATATTCCCTGGGTTTTTCTATATATAGAATTATGTCATCTGTTATTACAGTTTAACTTCTTCCTTTCTAATCTCTAGATGGTGTTAAGGCAGAAATTTTCTTTTGCCTTATTGCACTGCCTAGAACCTATAGAACATTGTTGAACAGAAGTAGTGAGAGCAGACATTCTTGCCCTATTTTTAATCATGAAGAGTAAGCATTCAAGCTTTCAACACTAAGGATGATGCTAGCTGTGGGTTTTTCACAGATGCGTTTTATCAGTTCCTTTGTAGTTCTAGTTCTAGTTTTTTGAGGGTCTTTATGAATAGTGAATGTTGAATTCTGTCAAGTTTTATTATTATTATTATTATTAATTATTATTATTATTATTAATTGGGATGACCATGTGATTTTTTGGGTCTTTATTCTACTAGTATGATGTGATAGACTGAATAATGGCCCCCAAAATATGTCCAGATGCTCACCCCTATCCCTGGAACCTGTAAATATATATTATCTTGAGTAGCAATAGGAAACTAATGCAGATCTTAGAACTTGGAAATGGGGTACTGCTCTAAAAATTCCTAAAAATATGGAAGTGGCTTTGGAATTGGGCACAATTGAAAAAAAATATGATGAATATATTAGAACAATTCTAGATTGTGTTGAATATGCTGGATGTTAAAGGCACCATCGGTGAGAACTCAGAAGGAAGTAAGGAACATAGTAGGCAAAAAATCTATTTTCTTGAAGAATACTTAAATAGTCATACATAAACAGATGGCATAAATATAAGTATTAAGGGTGTTTCTGGTGAGGGTTCAAAATGAAATTAAGAACATATTTTTGGAAACTGGAAGACAGGGAATCCTTGTTATATAATGGGAAGAAGCTTAGCTGAGTTGTGCCTTACAAGCTATATGAAAAGTAGAACTTGTAAGAAAGGAACTCTAATATTTAGCGGAGATTTTCAAGAAGTGTTGAAGGTGTGGCTTGTTTTCTTCTTAACGTTTATAACAAGCCCCAGAAGATTGTTTCAAGCCCTTGAAACCAAATAGTTTGCCTAGTTGGATTTTCACTTTATTGGGCAGATGATTCTTTTCATCCTTTCATGTTCTTCGTTTTTTATATAAATTTATTTTTTATTGGTGTTCAATTTGCCAACATATAGAATAACACCCAGTGCTCATCCTGTCAAGTGCCCACCTCAGTGCCCATCACCCAGTCACCCGCACCCCCCGCCAACCTCCCCTTCTACCACCCCTCGTTTGTTTCCCAGAGTTAGGAGTCTTTCAGTTATGTCTCCCTTTCTGATATTTCCACTCATTTTTTTCTCTTTTCCCCTTTATTCCCTTTCACTAATTTTTATATTCCCCAAATGAATGAGACCATATAATGTTTGTCCTTCTCCGATTGACTTATTTCACTCAGCTGTTCTTCATTTTTGAATGATGACGTCTGACATCTATAACTGTTTCCTATACCTGTCTCTGCATTGCATTTAGGGAGTGGTTAACTTATTTTCTAGTTTTACAGGTACACAGTTGGAGAGGAATTTTGTCTCAGGATGGATTATGCCCAGAGTTTCACCCATAACAAATTTTGATAATTTAAATGATGACATTTGGGGCTTTTGAACAGGTAAGTCTTAAGTGAGATTTAGACTTGAATTAATATTATATTGAAGACCTTAGAATGTGGCGAATATATTTTCTGTGGGCTGGCGCCCTTTGTGACAAAAGGGAGCATCATGGCAGGCTGACTAATAGCCCTCAAAGTTATAATCCCCAGGTCCTATGAAAATGTTACTTTACATAGCAATAGAAAACCAAGACATGATATATTATGTGAACTTATGTTTGGATGTTAAATTCACTTTCCACCTCTTAATTGGATATTTCCTATTTGGTCATGATGTTTAATACATATATATATATATACATATATATATATATATATATATTTATATTTATATTTATATACCCTGATTTAGTTTACTAATATTTTGATAAGGATTTGCATTAACTTTTAAACACTCACAGTGGTACTTTATTTTTTTGTCTGTTAAAATTTACCTTCTGTGTGCCTTTTCTAGACAATTGAAATAATCATGCTATAGCTATACTTGTCTCATGGTAAGTTATTAAATGTAATATTGTTACAACAATATTAACCTTCATTGGTTGAACAATGTGTAATACATTTCTATAGTTAAATTATTTCTCTTTGGTTCTACTTTAATCTTAAATGCATGCATATTTTTATGTAAGTTTTGTACTTTTGAAAAATTTTACTTCCTTTCTTAACCATCTATGTTATTCATTTGGAACTGAATATATCCGTGAAATGTCATAACCTGTAATATGAAGTATTTTCATTCAACTGTGTGAAATATCAAAATATCCTTATATACTCCTTATTTTATCATTAATTTACAGAAATATGATTTCATACATTCCTCACAGCCCCATTAGGAATAACTCTTTGAAAAATAGGGAGGGATATCACTGGTTGAGCTGGGCTATTTCTTTAAAGTAGCTGGAGTCTCCAATAAAATGAAGATAACTCAACCTCTGTTTCTTTTTTCAAGTTACTCTAAGACAATTTTATTCAGATTTTGACTTTTCTTAATTTTGTTGCCCTTCCTATGATCTTTCATAATCTGGCTGTCTTCTCAGTTTCAATAATTCCAACAAACTTTATCTTTGTTCCTATGGTACATAATTGATTATGTGGTTTGCCTATGATTTATTCCTCTTATGTTTTTAGTTTCTCATTTCACATGCAAATCCTCACTTACAATTCTAGATTCATGGCTTCTGGACATACTTTCCAGTTCTACTTAAGGGCAATTAGATCCTCCTGGATCTTACTCTCTAGAACTTTCAATTTGACCACTCCTCCTATAGCTCTAGGTGGCACTAACTCCACTAACCTCTGAGTTCTGGGCATCTTTACGATTTTGCTCCTGTCATATCATAGATATTAGCCCAGTAAGATTATATACCATTTTAGCTGCGTTTTATTATTATTGTTTCTTAAAATTCAATTTAAAGAATTCTTGATTACATCACTGAAATATACAGAAAAATACCTCATCTCCTTCAATCAAATGTCATCATTATTAAAATACAAATGTCAAGTGTCATCGTTATTAAAATAGAAATGTCATTTGTTCAATACAAAGAATTCAATATCACTATGTACTAAATCACTATTCTAGGCATTGTAATACATAGATAATTAAGCCTTGTCTGAACTCTCAAGCCGTTCATGGTCTATTATAGGAGAGATGATGATCAACTATTAGTTGCTATTGATGACAAGAAAAAATAGTGATTTTTTAAAAATAGTGACAATTTTAAAAGTTGGAGAATATTTGCCAAGTAAATGCTCACAAACCATAATGTAGGGGGATATGGGACTTTCTTGTGAATCATGTGTAGACCAAGGATTTTAGAAAAGTGTAATGACATGTCCAAAAGTTGATGAGTATGGCAGAGGCTTAGTGTGGGTTCCTCAGAAATAAAACCTTAGAAAACATCTTAAATACATCTTGAATATTTGGGAGAGTGGACCTCATAAATAAAACTGAGGGAAAGTGCACAGTGAAAAAGGAAAAGAAGTAAAAACAACAAAAGGTTTCATTTTGAGTTCTGCTGGAAGCAACAGAGACTAAGTCCAACAGTGCCTCTGAATATAAAGGTAAGGCCTCCAAACTGTTCCCCTAAAAGTCAGGATGATAGAATATTTCTCCACCACTCTGCCCACTATTGGTTGAGGATTTCACCAGGGGAGGTGCTCAGAGACAGAGCTTGTGTGAACTGTCCACCACAGCCCATCTGCAATCAGTGGTAGACAGAGATGTGACACCAGCTCCAGAGGCATTTTCTAACTGGGGACTTGAAGGTTACTTGATGCAGGTGAGGCAGAGGACACGTGCATGTGCATGTGTAGTGGGGTATAGAGGATGGTGGGCTGTGAGTGATAGGGCAGGGGACTGAAAAAGCAATGGGAGTAAGATTATTAGTGATTGAAGGGGCCAAAGTATGAAATTTGAACTCTCCTTGAGATGAGCATTGGAGAACAGACAAAAATTCATAAGTGGAAGTAATGTGGTGGTATATGTGTTTGAGAACCTTACTTTGAAAATAATTTTTGTATAGCTTGGGAAGGTAAGAAAGTTGAGAGTAGCAGATAAAAGCAGTGCTTCCTTTGGGGGATGAAGTAGTAATACTGAGATTGGATATTAGGGACTGTATAATGGAGAATGTATAAGGCATAGTCCAGAAACTAGTATTTAATTCAATGTAGAAAGTAAAAAAAAAAAAAAAAAAAAAAAAGTGTGAAAAGAATAATGATTTGTATCTTTGCAGAAGAATGAGTGACATGGTGGCCCCAGGGATGAAGTTCACATATTCAACTGGTTAAGGATACCAGGAGGCATTTGGAGCTTAAGGAATAGAAAGGATTCTGGGTTGGGGTATGGATTTGGAGTTTTCTATAACTGAGTAGCACAACAATCTTCAATTGTGCATTGATCATTCACAAATAATATACACAAAGAGAAGAGATAAGAGCTGAGGACTCTGAATAACACCACAATCTAAGGAGTGTGAGGAAGAAGAGAAACCACAAATGATAATGTAAGGAGTGAGTGGGAAAAATTAAACGAGGAAAGACCGTAGTCATACAATCTTAGAGGCTAAAACTAAAAGGAGAATTTATTAAATTACAGACATTTTGATAGTGATAGCAGTGGTCAGTAGTGTTAAATATCTCTTACATTCAAGTAATGTGAGACTGATGAGTGGAAATTAGAGTTTGTAGTTAAACTATTAGTGATCTTTGCAAGAGCAATTTCTGTGTAGTGGTGAGAAAAGTCAGCTCACAAGGAGTTAAGGAGAGAATAGAAGGGAAAGCAAAGTAACCTGGCTAGGATGGAAAGATGAGAAGTGAACAAATAGAGGGTATGATGTAAGAATAAATTGTGGCTTTTTTAATATAAGAGAAATGTGAACATCTTTAGATGCTTAGAAGAAAGGACCAGCTCACATAGGAGAAAGAGGAAAAAATAATAGAGTAAGACATAAGGTGAGAGCAGTGTTTAGAGCGTGATAGCTTAGTGTTGGATATAAAAAGGGATACATCTTTCTTTTAAGCAAAAAAGGAAAAGAGGAAACATAGTTAAGTTTAGGTGCTTTAAATTACAACATATTAATAGTCCAGCTACTTACAATTTTAATGGCAGTAAAATTAGACAAAATGGATTTTGGCTCCATGATGACATTGGTTATTAGGGAGAACTTCGCCTTAATAGAATTTGTTAATGAATTGGTAATGCTTCTCTAGGAGATCTTTAAGGACAACAGAAATAGCCATCAATCAGGAGTGATTTAGGTGAAGCCTAGTGATGAGGCTCCTGTTGATACCTCCCAGCACTATTCATTCTGTCAGTAGACTCTATCAGATAAAGCTCATTTTGGAAGTGGCAGTTCTTAGCTCAGTTGTAGGTAAATGGTACACAGTAAGTACTTAATAAATAGCTATTAACTTAATGACATAACATCTTCTACATTTTAAAAAGAAAGATACATCAATAGTTTAAATAATTATTATCCTTGGACCAGAAAATCCTAGCACCACTGGGGTTCTAATTAGGAAAATTATTAATAGAAAGACATCTTATCTGCAAGATTTGCTTAATTTGTATTTATGAGATAAATTTTACACATTTCTGTAGTAATGTGCTTTTGTGATTTTAGTTCCTATCTTTGAACATAGAAAATCCCTGTGTTTTAAACAATCAAAAAAAAAAAAAAAAAGGCACAGGATCTCAAGACCTGTTTTTAGAAGTGCAATATCTAGGGCATCATTGGGTCAGTTTCTGATATTGCCTGAAGCCTCTGTGGAGTTGATCCAGAGATGGCTATCTCATTTGTTCACAATAGGGCTCACACCAACTCTCAGGTGGGGTCCCTTAAGAGGTAGGGAACTTGAAGAAAAATTGCCCAGTCTACAGTCAATAGGCAATTGTTTTCTTAACCAAGAATTATTCACTTGCCTTGACCCTCCTTATGGGTTTCCTCGTCACTCTGAAGCTCTAAATGCCAGGGAAAACCTGCTGAGAATGAGGCTGTCTGCCTGTTTTCTACTGAAATTAGACAATTCTTTTCATGTCATGAGAGCAAATCTGCCTTCGAAGTATGAGAATCAGATCCACGGCTAGGTTGTCTAAACTTTGACACTACGAAAATATAACCTGTGGTTTTTACTGCTATAATATTTGGCGTTTCTATAATATTTTGACTGACATAATTCTCCTCAGACATTAGCATTCTGTTTCAAACCAGTTATTTGGAGAATGTTTCCCTTTAAATAAAACAACTATTTTAAACTATTATGTTATGTAGATGACATATAATATAAAATTATGGTTTCTACAGGAGCTATGATATAATGGTCTTATTCTTTACTCTTTTTTTAATACAAAGAGATAGATCCCTTTAAGTGTATATTGTGGAGCACTAATGCATCCTTATGAAGGGACACAAATAACTCTCCTTCTTGCAAGTTTCAGACACAATGAAAAGAATACACATGAAAGAAGTGTATTTCACCCAAACAGAACCATGTCTTGGCTAAGACGTCATTGTCCCTTGAGTGATGTTTATCCAGTACAATTACAGTTTTCAGTTGGATTCTTCAAGTCCAAAGGTTCTTTAACTTTGGAATTATGAAAGATACACTAAAGACATGTTGAGAATATTGAGGCCACACTAGAATGAAAATGATTGACAGTTTTCAAAGCTGTCTATTCATATATAATTGTCTATTCCACAAATTATCCATGTTCTGATATAGGATTCTGTGTTATAGGTAATTACTGTGATAAAAGTTCTAAATCATCAAAGTCTTGGCTTATTTTTTTTATAATATCAAATAATATTTTTAATCACTTGTTCTTATGGTGAAATACCAGGTAACTACTTCTTTAGAAAAATTCTAATTGCTTTCAAATACATCTGAAGTCTCTTGCTCAAAAGAGGTAGGATATATCCATACAAATTTTTTACAAAAAAAAAAAAAATCACACTTGTTATGCCTCCTAAATCATATACATAAGATCAGCACTGTAGCCTAGAATATTAGCACTCATCAGAGAATATCATTTCAGACTCGTAATTATTTTTCCAGAATTTAGAAAAATCTTTTGACTATAAATAACAGAAGTATTTACGTTGGCTCATAGGCCACAAGTTGATGTTCCATACCCCAAATGAGCTTACGTGTAAGTCTTTTATTCAGCTTATAGTACCCAAAACTTATCTTCAAATTAGATAACAATATTTCCAAATCAAGAGATTTCACATAAAATTAGAATATTTGACTTTTTGTGGGACACTGGCAACCTATGTTGTTACAAGTTTATAACTTACACAGGTTTAAGCAGACCTCATTGTATCTTCTTTATTCATTAACTACCTTTGTAGTCACTTAAGTTTGCTATCCATAACTACAAGGACCTAGTTCCAGTTCTAGCTCCACTCATTAATTGTTTCAGCTTGAAAAAAAAGTTCTATAATTTTACTACACCTCAGTTCTTTCATGTATCAAATGTAAATCACAATACCTGCTTTGTCAAATCATTCCTGGAAAAGTACATTCTAGATAGTTCAGAGTATAGATAATCCCTATGATTAATATGGTAATACTGGGGAAACTGTAGCTAGCTCAGTTTCACTTTGGATTCCTTGGATCATGAATTTATGAGGTAATCCAGAAACTGTCCTATTTTTTACAAACTCCAAAACTTGATTGGTCAGCATCCAGTATTAGTTCATATTAATGAACTCTACAATTCTGAAGTTAAACATTCAAATTTTACTATTTGGTGGAATAAACTTTAATTGTTGAGGTATTAGACATTTGAGTCCTATGGCCAACACATTTTTGCCTTTGGATAGTATACATGAATTGTCAGACTCCCAACTAGGAGGCTGTTCATTCATAGTTAGAAATACAATGGGCTAGATGACATACTATTTGAATCCCTGGGCTGGGTATTCTATTCTTCAGATACTTCAATGTGAAAATACAGCTCTGTCAGAAGATGGCTTGGTGAATGTGATATCTCACACACACACACACACACACACAAAACAACAACAAAAACAGAGTTAATTATAAGATTTGAATAGCTGATGGAATTAGATGGAGCTGCACTGTTAAAACTGGACAGGAAAAGGCTTTGGCCTATGGCACCCACTTCCTTGGGTTGTCCTTGGATGGATAGTGATTATATTTGACACTGAACTCTGCTTGTTTTATTTTTCATGCTTAACCTACGCTCCTTCTGATTGATATTGATATTTTGTTGGATGTGTGAATTCATGCAATCAGGATTCATTCAAGGCTTGCTCTTCTGAGAGAATCTTTGTCTTTCTAAGATAGGTTGTCCATTCCTGTCCAGGTTGATTATGTCTTGATCTACCTGTTTAAACCTCAAAAGATATCTTATTTGCAAATTCTTTGTAACCTTCTAGTTACAATTCAGACTGGCTCTTTTTTCTTTTAGCTCCTTGTAAAGATTTGCTACCTAAATTCCACTAATTATCTTTTTCAACATGTTTGTCTGTGTGTTGTTTGTATGTCTCTATCCTGTGTGTATGCCTGTCGGCTTTGGGAAGCAAAGCCATTTTAATGGAATCTGCCATTTACATCTCTTAGTTTTTAAGGAAAATATCCTCTGTAGCTTCCGTTTTTTTTTAAATCTCCCATATATGGTGATATCTGATGGTTACCAGAGGAAAAGTGAGCAGAGGTGGGGGGGGAGAGTAAAATAGGGGATGGAGATTAAAGAGCACACTTAGCATGATAAAAGAAATAATTTAAAAAAGAATATTTATCTGAATTCCTTTCCATTTAAAGTTCCTCTAATTTCATGATGAATCTTAATCTTAAAAATGTCATAATATTGATTGATAAACAGCAATTTGTAGCATATTTTACCTAAAAGTCTCAAATAACTTTGCAAAAAAGTCATATGTACTTGCTATAAGTTATAAAATAAATAACTTGAATTTCTCTAGATTTTACTGACAGATCAAAAAAGGCAAAAATATTTGCTACAGAAATGTGGTACTTAATTTTACTTCAATGACTAATACGTTCATTTAAAAAAAGGGGTACAGCTTTTTTCTGTCCCTTTCCTCTATTCAACATGTCTGAGCAAGGACATGGTGGGTCCTCGTGTGCAAAATTCTGGATTTGTCTGTCTTTTCTGGTAAGAGCTGTGATCAACTGTGCTGACAATATGGAAACCAAAAATCTGTTTATTATCTCTGTGAAGGGGATCAAAGGAGGATAGTAAAGAGTTCTTGCTGCTGGTGTGGATGTCATGGTAATGGCCACAGTGAAGAAAGGCAAACCAGAGCTCAGAAAGAAGGTACATCCAGCAGTGATAATTCCATAATGAAAATCATACTGGAGAAAAGATATTTTTGTTGTTGTTGTTGCTTGTTTTTTTTTTTTAAAGATAATACAGGGTTCATAGTAAACACTAAAGGTGTAATGAAAGGTTCTATTATCCCAGGACCAGTTGCAAAGGGGTGTGTAGATTTGTGGCCCAGGATTGCATCCAATGCTGGTAGCACTGCATGATTCTTTGGTATATTTGTTTAAATAAGTAAATATACAACAATTATTTGCACCTCTCTCCAAAGTAAATATAAAAATAAGTTTTTGACAAGGAACAAAATGTATTGGTCATATGAATACACTAACATGAGAATATCATACTTCATTTCTCATATGTAGATAAAACCTTATTTATGAGATTTTAACTTTATATTTTCAAGTGGTAGGAGAATACGTTTATGTACATTTTTCACAGTATAATTGTTCATATTTAAGTGTTTAAAATTATGTTCAAATATATTTTAATTACATCATTTTATATTGTATAAATTTATAAAAATAGCATAAAATATTTAACATATATATATAAAAGAAGTGCTCAATCATTGTATGTATGCCACAATTATTAAAAAAACTATAATATAGTATAATATTAGATTATAAAAATTCAGTTTGCTTCTAATTTATTGAAAACAGTTGAGGTCCAAATCATTTATTTTGCTTCATAAACTCAGTCTGTATATTATAGGTCAGTATGCTTTGAAATCTAAAGAAATAAAATTTGGTCATATAAAAAGGAGAAACTTGCATAAATGCTAAGCAAAATCTTAGTAAAGGAGAAAAAAAGAGAAGGGGAAAAAGTTTACTATACATAAGCATTTTTCAGTCCTATGTTACCTGTGAACACAATACAGTCAAGATTTAAAAGAGAAAGTCACTAAGTTGGCAATGAAGTCAGTAAGTATTAATTGTTAATAAACCCCCGCTTAATTTAATTTTCAGGACACATGTAGTTTTAAAATAATCATCAGTGTAAGGAAATAACTTTTTTGAGGGAGTGACTTTTTTTGCCCAAATTTTGTAATATTAGATGTAAACGAGTAGTCAGGGAAAAAAGTGAAACTTTTGCGGTTCTCCATGTGGAATTTTAAATGTCCAATATTATTGTTTTCTGCCAGTTGTTATGTGAGAATAACCAGTAACTGAATAGCTGAATTCAGTTATTTATCCAGCAGGAAGAGTTAAATGTAAAGGACAGTGAATGAAGATATCAAAGAGCTATCTGCACTTCCATATTCATTGCAACCTTATTCACAATAGTCAACATATAGAAACAACCTAAGCACCCATCAATGATTAAATATATGGGTAAAGAAGATGTGGTCTATAAAATGGAGTAATACTCAGCTACAAGAAAGAAGGAAATCTTGTCATTGTGACACCATGCACAGAACCCAGGGGCATAGGGCTTAGTGAAATAAGCCAGACAGAGAAAGAGAAATACTGGGTGGTGGTTGTATATGTGAAATATAAAGAAAAAGTCAAAATCATGGAAACAGAGAGTAGAATAGTAAATGTCAGGGGCTGGAGAGTTGGAGAAATAGGGAGCAGTTGATAAAAGGGTATAAGCTTTCAGCTGTAAGATGAATGAGGTCAGAGGATCTAACGTGTAACATGGCAACTGTAGTTGGTAAATATTGTGTTGCATAATGGAATTTGCTAAGAGAGAACTTAAATGTTCTTACACACTCAAAAGAGATAAATATGTGAGGTGATATATATGTTTATTTATTTATTTTATTTATTTTTTTGATAGATATGTTTATAAGTCTTAATTAATTAGATGAGAGGAATTCTTTCAAATGTATACATGTATCAAATTATCACAATGTACAATTTAAGTGTCTTAAAATTTCATTTGTCCTATACTTCAATGAAGCTGGAAAAAAAGAATAGTGAGTGGGGATTGTGGACTAGGCAGAAAGAGGTTCATTAAGTGGGTTATGGGGTTAGCATGTGAAAGGAGAAACTGATGGCTATATTAAGATGAAATACTGAGATATCTAGAGTAGCCCAATTCCTAGAAAAAGAAAGTAGGATGGGAGTTTCCAGGGGTCGGATGGAAAGAAGAATGAGGAGTTAGTATTTAATCAGTAAAGTATTACAATTTAGGAAGACGGAAAAGTTCTGAGGATGGATGGTGCTAATGTCTGTACAACAATGTGATGTGCTTAATGCCACTAGATGGTACACTTAAAGATGATTAAAATAGTGGGGTTTATCTTAGATATAGTTTATCACAATTTTAAAAATATGATATAAAAATTCAAAAAAAAAAGATGAACTACTAATCCATTAATTGGTGGTCCTATCCTATAACATAGATGCTTAATATCACTTGGTGAGAATGGTATTTACTTCTGCAATTTTCCTCCTAAAACGGAACAAAACAGAACACCACATAACCTGAGCCTAATCATGAGAAAAGTATCAGAAACACACAAATGGTGTAATATTCTTCAAAATAGCAGACCACTCCTCAAAACTGTCATGAAAAATAAGGTTGTCTGTGAAACCACTTCCACTGTACTTCTACAGACCTTTCTTGATCCCACCAGAAAACAAAGACCAATCCCTTTGCCCACTGCTCAACAAAAAGAATAGTCCTTCCTCCTACTTCCATTCAACCCAGGGGAAAGGGAGGGTATAAAGCCAGGGGACAGGATCTAACACTCTTGTTTCCTTTCAGGTCTCCTATCTCCATCTGCACTGCTCTGAGAAGTAGGAAAATTTGATTCTGCTTGATAATCTCTTAGATTCTGTGAAATCTTTCTGTTCTAATACCTAAAATAAACCACTTGTGCTTAGGAGTCAAGAATTGCATCTTTTTCATTGTTTGTTTATATTATGTTCTCCTAAAATAACTTCTCTAATGCCACCATTAGCTCCAACATAGTAACCAGTTTGGAAGAAAATTACTGGAGGAAATAAAGCACCTCCAAACAAGAGGAAAACAGAAAAAAAAAAAAAAAGAGGAAAACGTGATACAATAATCTCGTGTCAATAGCTTTCTCTAGAATATATATGGCTTTCCCATTACCCAAAAGTAGAGTCCATTTGTAATGTGATTTTCAAGAATTTTCATTTTTTTCAACTGATCTCTATTATACAGAATAAATATACAATAAAACCTCACATCTAAAATGGAGTTATCCTCACAATACTAAATAGCATGTTTATCCTTTCCTATGCCATCTCCATGACCTGAAATCTCATCTTTGAGCTTATCTGTCTTTCTAAATTACATGCAGATTTTAGTTTTCACTTTAGCCTTCTTTAACCATGCCAGTTCAGGGTGTACACTAAATCTTTTTTAGTAATACATTTGGAAAGCTTTCTTTCATGCAGTAATTTGCCATATGGCCTTCCCAGAGACACCTTTGTGGAACTATGTGATGTTTGGAAAGTATGGAATTTTGTTATTCTGGTGTTTGTCTATAATATGTCAACACAGGATTTTAGACTGGAAAATTGGAGTGACTTGCCTAAGCTCACTAAAATGGTAGACAGCAAGATTAAGACTAGAGCCACAAGTTAGTTTGACTCATGAGTTTGAAGCTTTTTCCGATGTAGAGTTCTGTACTGCTTTTTAGTCCTTCAAATGTTTGGTAATATTTGAAGACCAGATGCTAGGAAACTTTCCAAAGCCACACACCTTTCTCATTTCTCTCTCTCTCTCTTTCTCTTTCTCTCTCTTCCTCTCTCTCTCTCTTTTCCCATCCCCCTCTCTTCCTCTTGCTCTCACTCTTTCACTCTGGTTCTCTTTCTTTTTCTGGAATGATTTCTGTTGCTTTTAAATTTGTAGCTGCCTTTCTCATTACTGTATGCAAATAATAGCCAGCACCATAAGTTATATTAATGTGAATCTAATGCCTATGTCATTAGACATTCATAGAGGCTGATATGACACAAGATGAACAAATTTGTTCCCACCCCATTTGTCATCAATCCTAGGTCAAAAGGGAACTCAATACATTATACTTTTTTTTTTTTTTTTTTTCAGATCCAAAGAAGCTTTTGGCTACCAAATGGAGATCCCAAATGTTTATCATAAAATTTACTGTATTAATTTTTCTATCTTACCAATGGAAAAAAATTGTATTAGTTTCTAACAAAAAGACACATAGCAATTTAGTGTTTTGTAAACATGGGCATGTCATAGTTTAAGGATTATGATCTTTATCTGTATACTCCACAAAGTGTGTGATAGTTGTCAGCCCAGTGCAAGGTCTAGAATTTTAATCTCAGCATTCTCAATAACAACTAGTCTAGTGTCATGAATAGAGTATGAACTGAATTACTGATAGTTGATGAAATATTGTATGGCCCACGTGGCAGAGATAGCTCTGCTTAGTAAATGACACAGCAAATAATAGAATTCAATTAAGTTACTTTCTCATTGATATATTTAGTACAATGAGATTACAATTTCTTATTCATACTGCAGCAATGATGTAAGTATGACTTATGTCACTACAGTTTCTTGCTTAATATCCTTTTTGTCCTCCAGCCTTATTAATATCATATTAATTTAGTGTAAAAAAGTCTTGTTTTCTTGACTACTTTGCCTCTAAGGGTTGGCATATGGCAAAGTTCTAGCCAATGAAATGTAATCAGAAATTGAATTGGGGTGGAGGGAATCATGCAAGTCATTTTTTCCTTAAAACAAAGGGACAAACTCAAGGGCACAGTCCTGATGACCTTTACCTTTTTTCCCTATAGTTTTGACTCTGATGTGAGGCAGCAGCTTGTGAGTGGGGGAAAGGAAGGATCTTGGTTAATTCCTTTTTGTAACATGGACCAATCCTAAATGGCTTACTTCCAGACTTCTGTGTTATGTGAAAAAACAATTTGTTTAAGCTGGATAATTGAGTTCTTTCATCTGCAGCCAAACATAATCCCAATTACTACAATCTTTTTCAAATTGAATCTAGTATATAGTAAAAGAAGCAAAGTACAAGTATCCTTATTAACCACGAAGACCTGATTTTAGGGGTACTGGTGATCATAACTTGTGTAATAAAGTCCCCGATAGCTGTTGCACACTGGAGAGCAACATACTCCAACAAGGTCAAGGTCAAAACCAATATTATACTCCAGTAAGTTTTCCAGGCTCTATGGTTTACTGAAATCTTCCAAATCTGAAATCAGAAGGGAGAACTTCCCTGGAATAATGAAATATTGAAAAAAATGAAATGCTATTTGGTATTTGTTTTTGGAACAGTGACTTATTTATAAATGACTTTCACTCAAGCTTAGCCATATGTCTAAAACTTTTATTAATTAATTAACAAATAATCATTGAGAGTTTATTGTGTATAGATATTACCTTAGCTACAGTTGGCTTCTACCAGCTTTTGAAAGCCTGCTATCCCTTCTCAATTCTCACTTCAGTGGCATTATATTTTTAGTTTGAAATCTGCCAGACTGGGAATTCTTACACTAAAGAAATTGGCTAATTCTGCAGATCAATCCTGTATGTGTGTGTGTGTGGGTGGGTGAGTGTTGGGATGGGGCTACCAGTTGTTTGGCACCATCTGATACCACTACAAGGGATATAAAACTAAGACACTGTCTTTATTTCTTCAACAAATATTAATTTAGCCTAATTTTATGTCATATATATGTTAGTTCCATGAATACTATAAAGATACTCTGCATAATCCTTTCATTCATTCATGAAAATTCTTAAAATGTCCATTGCAAGCAAACATGCATTGCTGCTATTTGGAGTTTACATTCTAGTGAGCAAGGTCTTCAACTCAAGCTTTTTACAATATAGCAGGGGTTATTCCACCTTTTTACACACCACTGTAGTGCAAGGCAGCGTGTGATAAGGACTGAGGGAAGACAAAGTCAATGGGTAATGTAATTTCGAGCAGGAGAGAGAACTTGTGCATGATCTGGTAAGTCTTACAATGCTTCACTGAAGTGGTACCATTTGTCCTGAATCTCAACATTTAGAGAAGAAATTCATATATTAAAGTGAGTATGGTGGTGGGTAGATAACTTCCTATTTTGAACTTATTTCTGTTATTTCCTCATCTTATTATAATAGTGTGCACATGTCTTTTTTACCCATTATGCTTTGAGAACTCTTCACAAAGCAGAAGATGAATACTAGTCTGTTTTGTCTCCTGGCACAGAAATTGTCACAGTGCAAATCCTCAACAAATGCCTCTGGACTGATTTCAGATGGGAAAAATAGAAGGGAAATGCAAGCTGTGTTTAGGAAATGGTGAGCACTGTAATTTGGTTGAAGGAAAGATTATGGGAGGTAAAGTGCATTCAGACAGATAAATAAGAAAATAAGGTAAAATCAGATCATGAATGTGTTACATAGACAGAAACTGACCTTTATTTTTAATGGGCATTTAAAGAATACTTAATAGGGGAGAATGACCAAAGCATCTAGAAGGATAATCTCACAGCAGGGTTTGAATATGGATTACAGAGTAGAGGCAATAATGAACATTTAGAATATAATGAAATAACATAGTTTGCAAATCAAAATAGACTGAACTACCAAGGGGGCAAAAAAAGAATGAAGCTATAGAAAATAGTAGATGTTTAGTAGTTGTCAGTCATTAATATAACAAAGTGAAATGGCTAATCAAATTGGTATTTTATGTGCTAAGAGAATAACACTATCTATTCCCAAAAGTTCCACTGATTTTATGTGAGTTTCACATATAGCATAATGACTTCTTTTTTCCCAGTTTCACTGAGATATAACTGACATACTCATTGCATAAGTTTATAGCATATTGATTTAACTTTAGATGTGTGACCTAGAAGTGCACCTTATGCTATAAATTCATATTTAATGGGATTGATGGTTCTTATCTAAATGACAATAGAAGACAAAGTTTTGTTTATACCTAATTCATTTGCTTTACTTTAATGTGAAATGGTTATACTGACTCCTTCTGGATGGTAAATTAACCCTTTTTTTTGCTACTAGCTGTTTACTAAAAGCAAGCTATTTTTATTTTCTTTATTAAAATGAGGCCTATTACCAATTCTGTAAAACCATCCATGAAATGACTTTTTCCATTAAGTAAATGATGCAGAATAATATTTGACTCTATTTGCTTCAGAAGAACATTTCTAAAAGATTTGTTTATTTATTTATTTTAGAGAGAGAGGGTACACAAGCAGGGAGAAGGGCAGAAAGAGGGGAAGAGAATCTCAAGCAGATTCCTTGCTGAGCACAGAGCCTAATGCTAGGCTTGATCTCACCCTGAGATTATGACCTGAGCTGAAATCAAGAGCTGGCTGTTTAACCAACTGAGCCAGCCAGGTGCCCCTCAGAAGAACATTTTTGAGAAAGAATTAGTTTTAAATGCTCTGAGTAGTTAAGAGGAGAAATTTCTGTTTAGTAGTTTCAAAGTACTATTATGATGATGAGTATATGAAAACAATAATATGAACAATAACTTAATAGGCTAGAAATACTAGCAAAGACCTCAGAATTAAGAGACTAAAACTGATAAGTAGCATAATAGGAAATTTACTTTAACTGCCACCAATACTTTGGGGCCCTAGATGAGTTAATAAAGATGCAGATTAACTATTCTTTGGCTTCTCAAGGAAAAAAAAATAAGACAACACACTAAATTTTCATCAGAGTTTCTTATCTGTTATGAATTCTTAAAATACTCATTTCAGAAAAGTATAACTAAGGTATGTGAGAGTGTGTATATGTTATGTTGTTGCTAGGTATGATTTTTATTAAAATATATATGAATACAAAGAATTATGAACCTGAATTCGAGAATCCTCTGACAGCAGCAAACATCAAGGTAAATATTGACTATCAAGGGGAAATGGTATTGGACTCTGATTGAAACCTAATAACATGTTTCAAAATAACATAAGACTATAGTTGAAACATAATGAAAATAATAAATTGGGAAATATTCCAACTGTCTCTTTCTTGCCATGTGTTTTTAGTAATATACAAATGAAGAAACTTAGAATATCATATAGGAAAGGCACTCTACAATTTTTTTTAATGTATAATATATGATATAAAATCAGTTTGGGAGTGAAAAACAGTTGTATGGAAGTGAGTAGGGCATGTGTTTATTTCATTGAATATTTGTTTCTGACTGATTAATAACACCATATTTTTTTTTTTTACTTTCTACTCAAAGTGAGCCTGCAAGTCACATTTTATTTAATTTTTTTTTTCCTTAGAGAATAATGTTACTGCTTTTTGATGAAGTTAACAAAGATTCTGAGTTGGTCACATTGATAAATTACTCCCTTATCCAAATGACCAATTGCCTTTTTTAGTTATAAGTTGATGGACAGAACATCACTTTATTGAAGAAACGATTAGAGGTTAAAAATCTAGTTTTCTCATCAGAAACAATCTTTGGTAACTAGGCAGAGTCACTGATGATGCAGTTTTTGAATGGAGAATATTATGACCATTGTACATTGAAGGGTAGTTTAGTGCATTTAAAAATGATAGTTGGTTCCAAATTCTTCTTAGGTTTTTACTTTATCATAATGATTAATAAACTATGTTGATACATCAAGGAAAATTACATGATAGAACAAAAACATAATTCTTAGAATAATTAATAACTCTGACTCATTAACTACGTCCTAAAATGTGTTTTTCTTGATCTATCAATGATGTCAAACATATATGAAGAATCTGAGAAACTTCCTACCACTCTGCTTCAGATTCACTAATATCTTTGGCCAGAATTATTGTAATGATCCCCAATGGGTCTCCCTACCCCTACCCTTTATCCTTACAAGATATTCTTAACCCAGTATACAGAATAATCCTAGAAGTCAGACCACTCCTATTTTCAAAACCCTGAGGAAAAGCAAATTCTTTACAATGGTTAAAATCCCTACATTATATGCCCTACACCCCTTAGTCATCTTTTTAACCTTATCTTTTGCTATTGGCTTCGCATACCATTCCAACGGCACTAGTTTTACTTTCCACCATAATCCCTGACATGTTTCCACATTACTGTTTTCCACATTATTCTGGCTGCTTGAACACTGTTTCCCCATATATCCACATGTCTAACTCCTTTATGCCCTTCCAATCACCTTCTCATCAAGGTTATCTAGTCCACCCTATTTAAAATAACACTTTCGGGGACTCCTGGGTGGCTCAGTGGTTGAGGATCTGCCTTCACCTCAGGGCATGATCCCAGAGTCCTAGGATCGAGTTTCACATCAGGCTTCCTGCATGGAGCTTGCTTCTCTGTCTGCCTATGTCTCTGGCTCTCTCTGTGTCTCTCATGAAAAAATAAATTAAGTCTTTAAAATAAATAAAAATAAAAATAAATAAATTAAATAAAAATAATACTTTCCACACAATATCCATGGCCCTCTTAAACCTGCTTTTCTCTATGGTATTTATTGCCTTCTAACTTACATATAACTTACTTGCTTATTATGTTTATTGTGTGCTCCCTTGTTGAATTTTTTTTTCTTCCTTTGATAACTGCTAAATCCTAAGAGCTAGAAAAGTAGTGTATAGGAGTTTCTCAACAAATATTTGTTGAATGAATGAATGAATGAATGAATGAATGAAGACTTTACTATAGTTAAAGAGTTGGGGGGAAAAGACAATAATCTACTATTTCAAGAAAAGTAATTAGGCCAACAATAAAGCTTAGAATGCTAATTAGTCAGTGAGCATAAATAATTAAACTGCCACTGAAAAGCAAGACAGGTACTTATTAAATATTTGCCTTCCTTTATATGATTTAAGTGTCTGTTCCATTTCTAGGCAGATTATAATGAAAGCTATAGAGCAGTCATTGTGTACATAGAGTTCTAGGTTGACCATAATCAGAGAACTAAAGGGAAAAAGCACACCACTATTTTCTTTTTTTTTTTTTAAGATTTTATTTTTTTGAGAAAGAAAATGTGCAAGGAAGAGGTACAGAGGGAGAGACAGAGAGAAGCAGACTCCCTGCTAAGCAAGGAGCACAATGCACACTCAATCCCGCTGGATCTGGCATCATGACCTGAGCTGAAAGTAGACGCTTAACTGACTGAGCCACCCAGGCACCCCACATCACTATTTTCTTAAATGTTAAATCCTGTGTAATATCATACTAAAGTATTTTAAATAAATATACACCCAGTATATATTAGACAATAAAATAATCTGAACTCCAAGTATACAAAAAATATATATGTTCATTTCTTAAGGTTGTTCACCTATTGTAACGATTGTAGGAACATGATATATTCAATGGTGTAGAAAGTGTGTGGGGTTCCAGTTTCTTTAAGAGGATTTTATAATGTCATGGAAAGTCAGTACTGGCTTAGATTTCAGATGTTCTATAAACTCATTCAGCTGAAATTCCTCTTAGCTTCTGTTGTTCAAAGATTATAATTTTTTTCAAGCACAAGTAAGTCCTTTCAAAAAAAAAATCACACAACCCCCCCCCAAAAAAATCAGCTTACCATTGAGAATACATCTCTGTTAAGCAGAGCAGTAAGAAATACTTCCGTACCAAAGCCACAGAAATGGATGGAAGAAACTTTGTGAGTTTAAAGTGCATCATTCTAATAAAAGCTAATGATGATAGACAAAAGCTATGTTTGTTGAAGTATTGTTTCATCCTGATTATGAAATAAAATTCATATCAGCTCTTTTAAGCAGGACAATTGTACATTTGGCCCAAGATCAGGATGTAGCAACTTAGGTTTCCTTTGAGAAAAGGAAAAAAAAAAAAAAAAAAAAAAGCGGAAAATATTTCAGCTGTTTTTTTTAATTAAAAAAGAGAAGTAAAAAAGTGAATACTGCTTTTCAAACTTTATCTAACTAAGCACAAAGCACATGGAAAGATGCATAAATGTAAAATTAACTTTTTGCTGTTCAGAAAAAGAATTTGGATTTGAGAGCAAGTGAGCTAAAATAAAAACATGCATAATTTACACTACAGATGGGTATATTCTCTGCATTAAATGATACCTAGCAATTTCAAGGAGAAAGAAAATAAAGTGACAATCAACATTAAGAAGGTGGCAGAAGTAATCAAACACATGCCATGTGTAAGAAAAGGCATAATGAAGTTTCCATAAGAATCTTTTTTTCATGACTCAGACACCAAATAACTATTTCACAAGCTTCAGCAGAAGTTCCCAGCGTACTTATCAATAATGCATCCAGTCACAGCTTTAGATATTAAAACAAGAGGAAGTTGGCTATATCAAAGATCTAAAGTTCAAATATATTATACTATGGAGCTTAAAACCAGACAAGGAAAATGCAGGGGTGAAGAAGGTGGATTTGTGTGTGCAGATACAAAAAACCCTACTTTTGTTTGAAGGTGGAGAATAAATTAGTAATGAGATACAGGGCCTTAAATCTTACAAATCAGAGTTATAGCAAAGATCCCATAGGTGTGAACAAAATGTTCACCATTTAAATAATATCCGTTAGGCAATGGAAAGATGGAGATCATTGTAATTTAAAGTATTTGCATTGCATGAGACAATTCCATTGGCAACTACCACGTTTGCTGAAAATCTCAGCAGACGACAAAGAGCTATAATGTAGACCTTTACATTCAGAATTGAAGCACGTTAATAAAGCAACAAAGTGCACATTGCCAGTTTGATAATTATGGTTGCATAATTGCAGGCAGAGATTCAATCTGGCCCTAATCATAATTCATAAATAAAATGTTAATGGGAAAAAAATCTTTGTTATAAATATAACTGAGAACATCATTTGTTGTGCTTTAACAAAGATTACAGTCAGTACATGGTACTTTAATTTACTTGATCCTTACCATTTTGTTTTGTTTTTCTGTTTACCATAATCTATGGAAACATTCTGGAAATAGTTTATTTAGGAGAGCAAGTCTACAAAATGCATTATTTTATGGCACTCTAAGTTTCTGATAAATATCTGAAAATTATCTCTTGATTAATTAATAGGGCAAGTAATTAATAGGGCAAATAATTATAGGTCAAGTAAGTAGACATTCTTTGCTTTTTATATTTGGTTCTCTGGTAGCCAACCAAATGAACTTCAAGTCTAGACAGAGCTATTAGGTAGCAAAAATTCAGAAGATTTAGCAGATGGCAATCACTTGTGTAAAATATGTTTTTAGAGTACCAAAAATTTTAGTTTGGGTAAATTTTAGAAATTTTCTTTTGAAGTTAATTAGGATGCTGTTTTCAAGCTTGGTATCTTAAAGGTTTAGCTTGAATCATGGCTATGGTTTCTAAGCTTGGGAATCTAACCTAAAGATTTAAATCTGATAAAGCCTGTATCTGGATCATTCCCACATTTCCTTGATTCAGATTATACTGTAGTTAAGTAGCAAGGAACTCATGTGTCTACCTTACTTCTTCATTAGACCCACCCAGAAATCTTAACTCTAATAAAATTTAAGGAAGAAAAATATATATCAAGCTAAAACTAAAAAATATAAAGCTGTCTATATCTTTGTGTCCATCTAAAAGTTACCCTTAAAATAAGAAATAATTTATATTTCTCTCATGAACTATCAATATGGTGTTTCTGGACGGAATAGTGGCTTAGTTTTCCAGTAGGAGAACAATTCAAACCCCTAAATAATTTCTTGGTGTAAAGATGTTTTAACTGCCAAACCAGCAGCAGTAAGCTTCCATTCCAGAACTGAATAGCACATCATTAAGTTGCTGTATCTTTAAAAAAGGAGGTGCTCCTCTCAATTGACAGCATTAGTTGTTAAAAACTTAAGGGGAGCAGAATTGAAGAAACTAGGTTCTATTTGGGTTCACAGTGCTCAGAATACACTTTAGTAACTTGAATATATGGTTTAATCCACTTTAGAAAGAATGGTGTCACTGACAAAGACAGAACTTGTAATGGGACTTTCTTAGAGACTATTTTCACTTCAGATGGTCTCCCTGCAATCATGACCAAGCATGCAGAGGGGCAACAGTTTATGGATCTCAAGTTAGCAAGGCCACAGGGAGATATACATGAAATTAAACAAATGTCACTGCTGAGTGTTTTAATTTTTATTTTTCTGTTAAGTAGGCCAACTAAAATGATTGTAAGGTGCTATTTTCTATTTGTATTGTAATCCAAAGCAAGTAAAATTTTGGGAAATGAAGTAAAAAATTATGGAAAGACCATTCAGAAATACTGACTTTGATTGTTCTTAAATATATCCTAACTTGATTTGATATTCATTTCAAATTCTACTTCAAGCAATGAAGGATGCCCCAAACTTTTTCCCCCAAAGTGACCAAAGTAAGCCACTTATGATATTAAAAATAGTTCAATGGCACAGTTGTCTTCAAACATGCTTTCTGAATTGTAGTGACCAGATTTCAGAAATTAAATTTACATACATTTTAATATTCTTCATAGATACTTACTATACTAGCCTAAATATTTCCTTCAGTTAATACCATTTTTCGTTCTATTGAAAAAAAAAAAAAAAGACTAGAGATTCCTGGGTAAAAGTAAGGATATTATGTGGAATCCCAGTTACCAGCTGGGATTATATAGTACATGATCTTGAGGAAATTATTTTCAGGGATTCCTGGGTGGCGCAGCGGTTTGATGCCTGCCTTTGGCCCAGGGCGTGATCCTGGAGACCTGGGATCAAATCCCACGTCGGGCTCCCTGCATGGAGCCTGCTTCTCCCTCTGCCTATGTCTCTGACTCTCTCTCTCTCTCTCTCTGTGACTATCATAAGTAAATAAAAATTTAAAAAAAGAAAAAAAATTATTTTCATATTATGTGTCTTGCTTCCTATGAACAATGGGACAATAATAGTTCTCTAAGAGTGCTGCCTAGGGACGCCTGGGTGGCTCAGTGGTTGAACACGATCTTGGAGTCCCTGGATCCAGTCCTGCATCAGGCTCCCTGCATGATGCAGTTATTTATGGAATGTCTCTGTCTCTGCCTCCTTCTCTGTAACTCTCATGAATAAATAAATAAAATCTTAAAAAGAGAGAGAGAGTGTGTTGAGTCAACTATACTCAAATGTAAAAAAAAGAGATTCATCAAAAAAAATGCTGTGGGCATACGGTAAACTATCAAATGTTAGTTAATACTAATTTTAAAAAGTCTTTTTATTCTTCAAAGATACATTCTTAAGAGACCTGATCTATTGTTTTTGTACTGAAAGATTAAAGCATGTTTCAAGCAAGGTGAAAGATTAAAGCATGTTTCAAGCAATTTCTGAACACACCCATTGAGTACTTTGATTACCCTATGGACGGGTTAAGTTCTGTGGGTCAAATGGATAAAAACATTGTCCTACTTTGTTACTAATATGCTGAACTGTTGTTCACGTCATGCTTTCAGGTTTGTTTTTGCAATTTCTGTATAATTTTTATTTTTCCAGGATAATGTTCAGCAGCAAAGCAGAACAATCACATTAAGACAAAAGTTTTCAAGATGATGGATAAATGCATAAATTACAACTATGCCAATAGATTATCAAAAAATTGAGGTTAGATATGTGCAGTTAGTGGACTGTACTTTAACATTCAAACTTGCCATTTAATTATTTTTTCCTGGTATCCTGTTTGATTAATGTGGGTGATATTAATGCAAATTGGGAAAGGAACTGCTGCAGGTGTAAACAATGCTGCTTCAATGCTCTATTTAGCTAAATACAAACTAGAGCTACGCTGATTACAAGTAGCCTGGATTGTCTTTTGCAACACGGTCATTTTTCTGATTACTACTATGAGCTAGCTTTTCTCTATAAGATTTCACTATTATCTAGAGTTCTTTGTGCACAGATATTATCTCTTCCAAGTGATTAAATAGTCTCTTTGTATATAAGGAGTATTTCCCCAGTATCTAGCAATTCTTTGTTTCAAAATTGAAGTGAGTGAAAACAATCAAGTACCCAGGGACAGAAAAAAAAAAAAAAGAATAAAATGGAACTCTTGAAGCCAGAAGTTCAGAAATCCTTGAAAAAATAGCATTTCATTGTAATCAGTAGAATTGTTCAAAAATAGATTTAATCTCTTTTAGATTTGAACAATATGCCACAGTTCATTTTAATATAAACAGAAAAGGAGCATTCCACTAGGTTGAACAAAAAAAGGTTTCTGATTATTTTTCAAAACGTTTATACTTTTACAACAGATGTTATTAGGCAACTTGAAAGATCTTGTATACTCATTCAGTTGCCTCTAATGATTTTACTATCTCATTGTGTATATATTTCCAAGCACATGGAAACAACTGATTGTGCTAAAAGATAGTCTATGCAGTGAAGTATGTGGTATTATCACAAATTTCAAACGAAAGTAATTAGTAAAATATAAACATAAAAATAAAATAGCTGTCAAAATAATATTTAGCTTATCCAGTAAAAAAATAACTTATTTTCTCTGCATTCATGGTGAAATTTAAAATTGATTACAGCAGAGCAATAATTAAGGGATTATTTTTAGAATTTTTAATGATAGTGGAATTCTTAAAATGGAGTTGAATTATCAATGAGAGAAAACATAAGAGTGGATATGTACAATACAATGCCATAATAATCCAATTACTTTCCATAGTCCAGAAATAACATGTAACTTCCACACATGGGAATATGGTAGGATGTTATTTACAGTTTGGTGCTGAATATATAGTAAAACTTACTTTTTCTGGGCCTATTTTTTTTCTCCTTCTCTATTCCTAAGTTAAAAGTGATGTTTCTTTAGCCTGCTGTTTGGCTTGACAAACAACATTGTTCCTTCTTCTCCTGGGATAGACTTGATTGAAGGAGATGGATCAACTAGGGAAGTTAAAGTTTGTTTCCCTATTGTTTCCCTATTGCCTGCTGCTGGCTTCCCATAAGGGAGATGACAGCAGTTTCATAGGGTCTCTGCAATTTCATATTTGCCGGAAAAGGGACATAAAATTTAAACCACTTATAGGAGTGATATACAATCTGGATTGGAAGGAGAAGCAATTCTATTTAAACTTAATCCCTGCTTTCAATTTGGCAACTCTCCCATTGAAGAATGTGAACATTTGAGACTTACTATTTGGGAAAGAACCTATATTGCTTCGATGAAAGGAGAAAATTTTTCATATTTTACCATTTGTCTGCAACAAAAATACTTGATTTGGTGGTTGAATTCTTAGTCCTTAGAAACACTAAATTGATTTTATTTATTCAGATATCTATGCTATTTATATTTTTTGTAAAAATAAAGAGATTATATTTGTTTCTGGAAAATGTATGAAGTCCACATATTAAATACAGAAAGAGAAAAAAATAGCTAGTCAATTTTGAGAAAACACAGTGAAATAGTATTTTGATAGACAGAGATTTTTTTTTGTCAAATAACTTGATTCAAAGTATTTACCTTCATTTCCATAGAATTGAGATACACTGATCATAACTAAAAGAGTTTTAGTTCCTTAAAGCAAACCTAATGGAGCAGGCCTGATTTTCCACATGTCATTTCTTTCATTCTTGATTTCTAGAACTCTATTTTTGATTCATCAATTAAGCCAAAACAGGCATTTTTATCGGATGCATTGTGATTTCTGTCATCTACTATTTAAGTGCCCAGATATTTCCCAAATGTATCATCTGGTCATTTGGTGGCTTGACATTTTGGCAAACCTTGAGTAGGTGAATACTCCTACGTCACCTTCAAGAGCACCACAAATATATCTTTCCATACTTGGGTTAATATAATGCTATATTATAAACTAAGAGAGCTTAAATCAGTAACCAAAAAAAGAAAAGAAAAGAAAAAAAAGAAAAGAAAAGAAAGAAAAGAAAAGAAAAGAAAAAGAAAAAGAAAAAGAAAAAGAAAAAGAAAAAGAAAAAGAAAAGAAAAAAATCAGTAACCTAAACCACCACTTTTAAATACTAGAAAAAGGGAATCTAAACTGAAAGTAAGACAAAGGAAGGAAATTGTACAGATTGGATTGGAAATAAAATGACATAGAAAACAGAAAGCCAATAGAAAAAAAGTCAACCAAACCAATGATTAGTTCTTTGAAAAGATTTATTTTAAATGACTAAACCTTTAGCTAGGCTCACCAGGAAAGAAAGAGACAAGACAAGTTACTAGAAGCAGAGATTAATAAGAAATGTATGGATTGTAATGGACTACAATTAACAGAATTTATGCCATCATGCTAGATAATCTAGATGAAATGGACAGAGAAACACAAAGTACTGAGTCTGACTCAAGAAGAAGTAGAACGTCTGAATAGATATAACAACTAAAGAATTTGAAATAGTAATAAAAGAATCTTCCACAAAGGAAATACCAAGAGCAAATGGTTCGACGGGTGAATTCTCGGAATAGCTACAATAACAAAGACAGATAATGATATGTGTTGGCAAGGGTGTGGAAAAATTGGAGCCCTCTTATATAGGTGGGACTATAAGTGGTCACAGCTGCTTTGGGAAGCATGTTGGCAACTCCCCAAAATGGTATGCATTATCATACAATCCAGCAATTGACTTGCTTTGGTAGGCAATATTTTAAGAGATGCAATGCAAGCGGGACCCTAAAATGTACTTGTTAGTCAGGATTACTTACTTCTGCCCCTATGATAAATATGCATGAATGTACCCAGCCTAGTTCAGGGTCCCAGAAGGAAGATTGCGGAAGTGGATGCCAGTGTGGTGCGTGAGGTCTGCTCCAAGTACTTCTATGACCAGTGTCCGGCAGTAGCTGGATTGGGCCCCATTGAGCAGCTCCCAGACTACAACCGGATCCGTAGCGACATGTTCTGGCTGCGTTTCTAGGCAAGAAGGCTGTACCGGCAAGAGGGCTGGGCCAGGGTTCATGGTCCCTCCCCACCACAAACATGCCACCTTGGCTCTTCAGACCTGTGTGCAGATTACCTTACCTCCAATAAAGTCCTGTGTTGAGAAAAAAAAAAAGCCAAGCCCTCCTAGATTAGGTGACCTACAGTTTATATGCAGCCAACTGACCTGTGAGGGTCCTAAAGAGATAATGAGGGCAGCCCAGGCGGCTCAGTGGTTGAGCACAGCAGCCTTCAGCCCAGGGTGTGATCTTGGAGACCTGGGATCGAGTCTCATGTCAGGCTCCTGCATGGAGCCTGCTTCTCCCTCTGCCTGTTTCTCTCCTCTCTCTCTCTTTCTCTCTCTCTGTGTCTCTCATGAATAAATAAATACAATCTTTAAAAAATAGATGATTGTTATTAATTACTAATATTGCATAATTTATTTCCCACAATAGTAATCCAATTCACCTCTATTTTTTCTTTCCTCTGAGAAGTCCGTAAAATTTGAAAGTAGCTAAATTAGTTGATCTCAAAAAAAGGGCCCAGTTTAAAAACATTCTTGATTATAGTACTGTATCATTGAAACAATCTTCAAAGAAAAAGAAGGAATAGAACATGATCCATAGGTTCAAATAGATCTAAATAAATTCCTACACAGGACAAATTTTAGTATATAATGAAAAATACATTTCTGTCAATCAGAAACTATTTAAAATTTAGCATTGATTCCATTTCTTTACCCAACTTGAATTGTGTTGTCTTCCGAATTTCCTTACCAGATCTTGTCTTTCCAAATTCACATATTTTTTGTGTTAAATTTAAGCTTTTATTTAAAATAATACCATCAAATTAGATTTTAAATTACCTTAAGCATTATACAATCTCTGTTTCTTTATAGTCTTACATATTATAGATCTATTAATGTCTGTAGATTGTTTTTTTTTTTTATATATATATGATTGGTACAACATTTCAGCTAGTTACCTAAGGCTGGCCCATGTCTAAACCAGGTTGAATAAATGTAATTTATATTTTTAAAAGTTATGTAATTATACACATTCTAAGTCATTAAACTACTCATTAAATTATATTTCATTTCATGGTATCTTACTTAACAAATTTCTTTCTCTTTTTTCATCTGAGTTAACATTTCTGTAAAAGGTTATCTACAAAATATTCTGACTGATAAACTACTTAGAGTTCCTCCTAGGTAGAATATTCTGCTTCTAACCCTGTAAGATCTGCAGCTAATGCTCATTTTTGGTTCTTTATCTTTTAAGCTGTACATTTTTTTGTCTCATTAGATGAATCAGAGGGATATCATAGTGTTCTTTGTGGAGTCAGAAAGAATTGTTCATGGCAAATTTTAATATTGAAGCTATATCCATGCACAAATGCACATGCCCAGATTGTACTTTTAAACCCTTTTATTTTGAAATGTAAATCGTGGTTCTGTAATGGGAGTCTCTGACAGCTTTCACTGTGTTTGAGACTCTGAAGTGAATTTAAGTTTATGTAATCTCATATTAAAGCAGAAGGAAATAAGGTAGAAAAAAAAAACATACTTTCTTCAAGACTTAGATTTCTCAGGTTAGTTTCATGTCTCATCCTCAGTAACCTCAGGTGCCATAGCAACAAAATATTCTTTACGATTGAGAAAATTCCACCTGCTAGATATGCTGCTGATTTAATGGATAATGGTTAGGGAAGTGAAGTAAGGCAATCTCCTCACACTCTCCTTTAGGATCCATAGATCCTTGATAGCCACCTGCCACCTTATCTTTGCATCCAACAACATATTTCTCAAACTTATTTTGATGTTTTCTATGAAGAAAGAGATGCCATGTCCTATTGGATGATTTTTAAAACTGAGCACCTACTGTGTGCCAGGTTGGGCCACATACAAATATTTTATTACCTTCTAATTTTGAATTCCAACTTGGAAAGGATTAGGGAAAACAATTAAAAAAAGAAACCATTTTTACTTCTTCACAATATAAATTTTATGTTTTCAAAATATCTTCAGTGGATCACACAATCAAGTTAACTGTCATGTATAAACTATTCTGCTTGGTAAAATAATGACTCTAAAAGATACCCATGTCATAATCATAGAATCTATGAACACATTTTCTCACATGGCCAAAAGGACTTGGCAGATGGAAGTAAGTTGAGGATATTGAGATAATAATATCATCTTGAATATCTAGATTGGCCTGATGTAAGCACAAGAGTTTTGTAAAAGGGAATCAGATATGATGATGAAAGTAGAAGATGGAATGATGTGGGGCTGGGAGCCAGGGAAGGACAAACTCTTCCACCACACTAGAAAAAGCCAGGAGATGAATTCTCACCTCTAGCCTCCAGAAGGAATGCAGCCTCACAGCAGCTTGGTTTTAGCCAAGTGAAAGTAATTTCTGATTTTGTATCTTTAGAATTACAAAATAATAAATTTGTGTTGGTTTCAGCTTCTAAATTTGTGGTAATTTGTTACAGCAGCAATAGAAAACTAATACATCCGTAATCTCCCACATTTGTCTTTTTTTTCTCTCCTACTATAGTTGTCATTAAGAGATAATACATCTCAGGAGTCTCCACAAAAAGTTGTAACCCCTATAGCCTGCTTCTAAATTCATCTACACATACCTTCCAGGAGAAATACAAGACATAATTTAAATACTCCTTACATTTATCTTTTTAGCTGTGCTGCTGTTGTTGCATTCAAACATAAGCAAAACAAAATTATTTTAATATGTGCTTAAAAATAAAACCTCTGTAATTGTTATGGTTCACTCTTAAAATAGAGGTCATATCTCAACCAATCTTTTTTATTATAAATAAATGACTATAAAATGATGAGAAATCATTTTTAAAAAAAAATTTCAGTGTATCTGTTTTATCATTCCATAATCCAAAAAGATTTAAAAAATTTTTTTTCAGTGTATCTGTTTTATCATTCCATAATCCAAAAACCATTGCTAGTTTTTAGCAATATCATTTCTGAGAGTAAGAGAAGAGAACACTTAAGAGTACATATGCATCTGTGTATAGATACACACACATACACGCCTTTATTAGCAATTAGATACAAATTAAGCATCAGGAGCCACCCAAAGGAAAAAACATTTTTCTTGCCAAATCTGAAAACACATTTTCAAAAAACCTCAAATGCCTCTTGTATCAAAACTGGAAGAGACTTTAAAACAATATTTCAGATAGCAGAAAAGGAGGCAAGAATGGCCCTATGTATTTTGCTTTATACGTTATTTAGCTAAATATCCTGTAATGGGTCTGACGAATGTCACTTCTAATATTTTTTCATTCAAATAAAATAAAAATGAGTAGATAACTGAGTAAAAAAAAAATCACGAAATTTAAATGTTAAGGGTATCAGTAAAAGCAGGAAATATGGGAATTCAGGATATATTCTTGCCCTACTTTTTTTAAAAATGATTTTATTTATTTATTCATGATAGACATAAAGAGAGAGAGAGAGAGGCAGGAGACAGGCAGAGGGAGAAGCAGGCCCCATGCCGGGAGCCTGGCATGGGACTCGATCCCGGGACATCAGGATCACACCCTGGGCCAAAGGCAGGCACCAAATCTTATCCCACTTTTATAAAACTTATGTTCTCTCATTTCTGAGTAAGTTATAGAGTTAATTTTGCAAGGTTCATCTGCTTTTCTCATACTATTCCTAATTTCCTCTCTATACTTTGTCTCCCCCTTCCTTAGCAAACCACCCTGACTTAATTTTGTAAAATTAAAATGCAAATACAGGTTCCATCATTTATTTTAGTTATAAGGAGTAAACTAGAATGTTTCTGTTTTTGTATAATATTGGGCCCCAACTCAAATGGAGGCTACTGGGAAAGAACGTTTTGCATATCAAAACCAGACAGAATGAGAAAAAATTTAATTGAACATCAGTTAATTCATACACTTAACAAAAATTTTTAAAAGATTTTATTTTTAAGTAATTTCTACACCCAATATGAGACTTGAACTCAAAACCTGGAGATCGAAAGTCATACACTCTACTGACTAAGCCAGTCAGGTGCTCCAACAAATAGTTTTTGAGCATCAAATGTATGTCAGACATGAGGATTGAAGAAACAATGTTGGTCAAATTTGTCCTCACAGAGCTTAAATATGTTTAGAATATTAAAAATGCTGTCCAGATATCTCCCCGACTTCTGATTGCAATACTTTTTATCTAAATCACTATATTCTTCTTAAAATCTATGGGATAGTATATATAATCTCCCCATGACTAATCAAAATAGGAAGTGAGAGTCTCCTTCCAGAGTGCCAGTCAATAATTGACTATGTCTTCACTTCTCCCTTTGATGTTTATGAAAGAGATTAAACTATCTCTTTTTTGGGGGGGTTGTGGGGTGGTTATTGTTTTTTGTTTGTTTGTTTTTTTACAACTTAAGCCTTCTGTAAGTACATGAGAGCCATGGTTTTTGCTCATTTACCCACTTAAGATTATACCTGCCTTCTCTAAACTGTCCTTGAAAGAATGTGAAGTGGAATCATTTGGCCAAACTCTCCAGTTGCCACACAATTATATAGATTTATCTTCCTTTCCCTTGCAAGAGGTGTTAAAGTTCATTTGCAAATAACTTGTTCACATAAAAAACAAAGAACTACCAACAGACATTATTGATTCCAGAACTAATCTGGCACATGTTAATTGTCGGTTACTAATTCTTAATGTAATCCTTCAAACTCTGGAAGCATAATGATCTCAACACTTTAAAACTTTAAGAGGTCTTTCAAAATGAAAAGTGTTATCTTCTCTTGTTCAGATATTAATAAATATTTTGTTAACTTCATTTTTGTGCTCCTAGCCTACTTCTTTAATTGACATGCTCTTTCCTTTGTGTGTTAAAGACATTTTTATAGATTTAAAAATATATACCGTTTCTTTTGTTATATAGGGTTTAATAATTTTTTGAGTTTTCTTTTTTTATTTTAACTTAATTTATATAGTTGGGGCAGTGTAGTTTTATTGGCATCGCATTTGATTCACAGATAAATTTAGGGAGAACTGACACAATGTAACTGAGTGAATACACTCAGAAATTTGATATGGTTCATATTCTAATAAATTTATGACCCTTAGAAGATGTTTAATCTTTTTCCTTCATTTTATTCCTTAGTATTTAATATTTTTGTTTGCTATAATACATGGGATCATTTTAATCAATACATTTTTAAATGAAACTTATAAGTATATGTTACATCCTTTTGAGTTTGTGTACATATTTTATAATTGATTACTTTATTTAGTTATTAAGCCATTTTGTCTGGCATTTAATATTATGATTTAAGTTAGAACAAATTAATGTATTTATGTATGAAGAAAAAGGTAGGGAAAATGATCAGTGGTAAATTCTATCCTCAATCTTGAGATTCAATGTTTTAGATACATCTGGATATTGGTTACATTCTGTAAACTTTGTCTGCAATATTGTGAGCCCGTTTTTCCAATATGTCCATAAAAGGTGTAAATATAGAGTTGGCTTTCCAAAAATAGTAGCCATTAGCCACAGGTTCTTACATAATTTTTAGTTAATTGAAATCAGTTGCTTGATCACTTCACATTAGACACATTTGGATTGTTTAAAACTTAGAGGAGAAACTATTTTGTAGGAGAGAGAGAATTTTTTTTAAAGTAACAAATTACCACAAACTGAGTGGCTTAAAAATAATAGAAATGCATTCCCTAGAGGCTAGAAGTCCAAAATTGTGGCTATTGGAAAGAATCTGTTCCATGTCCTTCTCTTAGCTTCTGGTATTACTAGTAATCCTTGGCATTTCTTGGTTTATAGATGCATCACTCCAATTTCTGTCTCTGTTATCACATGCATTTCCCCTGTGTCTCTGTCTCCATTCTTCCTTTCTTAAAAAGGGACAAGTCATATTGGATTAAAGCCTCATCCTGCTCCAGTATGACCTCATCTTAACTTCAATGATCCTATTTCCAAATGAGGTTGCATTTTTAGGTTCTGGGTAGGATATACATTTTAGAGGAAACTCTAATCCAGTATGGTCCTCAACTGTTCTCTATTAGGATCCATGCTCTTTCAGATGTATAAAGTGTTCTTCCACTTATGAATAAGCTGACCACATGAATCCATAGACCAACAGACTTGCTTCTGAAAATTGTTCATCTTAGTTTGCATATGGTTTTGATTACAGTGCCCTTTGCCTCTTCCTTGAGCAATACTCACCCCAAATCCTTACTCCTCACTTTGACATTGGATTCCTTCAGTTTCCTGAGATTTCTTTACTGTGCTACTTCCTGCAAACCTAGTTCAGAAAGGTCTATTCTTGATATATAACACAATGTATATTTCCTCTTCCACTTCTGATTTGGTGGCTTTGAAATGCTACTAATTCATGACAGTGAAAGGGTAATTGATTTTAAATATGTGTATGTCTAAATAATGTCTTCTAATAGAGACGGGCATTTGCCAAATTACCCTTAACTAAATAAAGCTGAGTTCTTCCACTAGGAAAGTCATCCTATTTTTCTTGAATGAGGTATAGGTGAACATGATAAAAAAAGGAATAAGTCTCCTGTCTAACCACCTAGAGAAGAAAATTAAATCTTGGGAATTGTTTGGCTTGTTTTTGTCAGAGTTGGATTGATTTCATATATTTGTTCCACTAGGGCACTTACTTTAAGTGACAGAAAAGGCCAAAGTGAAATTCTTCCCTATTGATTTTACAAGCACTAATAACAAAATAAGTACCTTAAAAAAGAGATTAAACATTAATTTAAAGATGAAAGGTTAAATACATGAAATACTCAGAGAATCCAATGAAAGGGAAATAAATCAAGAGAAATCTACAAAGAATGGAACATGGAGAAAATTAATACATAATTTTGGTAACTAAAGGCGGATATACAAATAATAACTGTCTAATCAGAAGAGAGAAATCTGTCAGTAAGGAAAGTACTATCTTTTAATTAATTAGTTAAAATTAATTTTAGAGAGAAAGCATGCCAGTGGGAGTTAGGAGAGGGAGAAAGAGAGTTTTAAGCAGACTCCATGTTCAGCATGGAGACTTATGCAGGGCTCCGTCTCACAACCCTGAGATAATGACCTGAGCTGAAATCAAGAGGTGGGTGCTTAATGAACTGAGCTACCTAGGTACTCTGGAAAGCACTATGTTATGACAGTCATTCAAAGATGTATGGATTGGTTCAAAAGGTATCACTAAAGATCAGGGATTGAATGTGGGCCTGACACAAGAGACTTGGTTACAAGTCCATATAAGAAATATTGAGACCCCCAGATCTCCTCCACAGTGATCGTAGAAAATCAGAAAGATTAACGGAGGGTGAAGGACACTAGGCCTATTGTAGTATGGCATATTACACTCATAAGAGGATGATGAAAGTGAATATTTACATGATGAATTCTGATTCCCAGCACCCATCTCTCAGTCATGTCTAGAATGTTAGCAGACTGGATTATTCTTCAAGATATGGGAATAGAAATTTTCTTCTCAAAATCCAGCCACTGCAAAAAAAAAAAAAAAAAAAAAGATATTTATGTTAGTGGTCCCCAATGAAATGGTCCTGTCAGATTAGCCAAAAAAGAAGTTCACATTTGATGTATTAAAATTGCTCCCATAATTTCCAAATAGCTTTTTAGTCCTTCATTATTCACTCTAAGCAGTCAAGGATGCATTATGTAAGAAATAACTTCAAAGATAAAGACAGGAAGGAAGGAAGGAAGGAAGGAAGGAAGGAAGGAAGGAAGGAAGGAAGGAAGGAAGGAAGGAAGGAAAGAAGAACATCAACAAAACTAAGAGGAAAAGCTATTTTGTAGGAAGGAGAGAACTTGAAAAAAAAAGAGTAAAAATAAAAATTATTATTATTCTCAGAGAGATTGATGGATAATATCCTTAAAATAAGAGCAGCTGTTATAAAAAAGAAATTTTGTAAGATCAATAATTAACTCTTACAAATATAAAGCTTAATAGCAAAAACATTTAAAATATAAGAAATAGTGAAAGGGATTATAGGGAAAGGGGGGAAAATGAGTGGGAAAAATTAGAGAGGGTGACAAAACATGAGACTCCTAACTCTGGGAATGAACAAGGGGTAGTGGAAGGGGTAGGCGGGTGGGGGAATGGAGTGACTTGGTGATGGGCACTGAAGGGGGCACTTGACAGGATGAGCACTTGGTGTTATACTATATGTTGCCAAATCACACTTCAATAAAAATATACATATATAAAATAAAATAAAATTTAATAGAAAGATTGAGAGATATGTTCCTGAAAATAGAGTAAAAATGTAAAAAGATAAAAAATTATTTTGAAGATGTTTTAGACAGTGAATTTCAACCCAGGTTTTACCAAGCTAGAAATACTTTGGAAGTACATCAATGAAAACTTACACATCTAAATTTAAAAAGAAAGTTCTTGATATTAAAAAATTAGGACTATTTTAATTAAGAAAAATGACGATTATGAACAGTTGATACTTAAAACCCTTATGACAATGATGAAAATCACACATTTGTCTTGGCAGTATCCTGAAAGGTAAAGTGGGGACTTGTCTGAGACTGAGGAAAACAGGACTAGATCTATCCTTACCCCTACCCTAATGAATAACAAATATGCCACTTACCTCACTGTCATCCAATTTCCTCATATTGGGTTGTTGCTCTTTGGATTTCTTTAAAGTTCAAATGTCCTATGATTTAATACTAAATCTTCACTAATACTGTAGAATGTGTGTACATATACATAGATATTTTATATATCTGCTTTCCCTAGCTTCAGATGGACATGCACATCATAGTGCTGTCATTAAACTGCTGAGTTATTCACACTGGACAGTTTTCCAGTTTAACTATTCACTCCTGGGTCCTGCCAGTTCTGTCTTGTTTCAGGCCTGCTGTGCTGTTGCCAACTACTCAGTGGGACATCAGAATGACAGTGAATTGGCAGAAAAGTTGATAAATGATACAGAGTGAGGGCCACTTTGAAGTCCTGCAGAGTCACCAGAAATGCCACAGTGAAACCAAAACAATGAGAAGTAGGGGGCAGAGCATGAACCACCACAAAAACTGGTCCTTAAGGGATAGAAAAACAGTTCCCAGAAAAAATTATTAACAGGGAAAGGAGACGGTACCAGAAGAGAAAAGACAAAAAATAATAGAGAGTATATAAATCTTTTAGTTTTATTCATATAGTTTTCTAAAATTCATGATGGGTTAGCCTCAGAGGCTTTCCATTTAGGACATTGCTGAGGCTGCTGTTCAACGTGTCCACCTATAAATTGTGAGATGACAGTGGTGATAGACACTCATTATGTGGGCTTTTATTCTGAGCGTCGTCCCCGCTGTTTCATCATCTGTTTCATTTTTGAAAAGTACACTTGACTACTGAAGAAAGGGTCAGAAAAAGTAAAGGGCACAGTGATGATATCTATTTAGTGATATGTGAATCCACTTGATGTGAATTCTCAAAAGTAGAAGTGAAAAAACGTGATCTACTCATAGGAAAACACCAAGAGTATCAGGTGCGAGTGTATCAAGCAACACGCCCTGGCAGAAACAAACCTCATTAGGGCAGCATCTGTTTATTGGGCCCCAGAATCAATGTTAGAGACAGGTAAGACCTAAAGAATAAGTGTCAGAGTCTGTAGGAATTCTTTATACAGAGACTTTATCAGGACGGCAAATTACTTTTGAAGAAAATTGTGTGCACTCTAAAAGGAAAACAACTTTTGCTTAAAAGAAAAAATATATACATACATATATAATAAAAATTTAACGATCAACCAATAGATAAATAGCTAGCTAGCTAGCTTAAGGTCAGTAATATAAATTATGGAAGTAGAATATATATATATATATTATATATTATATATAACTCTTAGCTAAGAGATTATGATCAATCTTAGCCCCTATAGCTAAGCAGGCTGTCCTGGTCTAGTGATTCTTGGTACTACATCTGTTCCAGGAAAGCCTTCTACTCTGAACAACCAGTTGTTATTTTCTCCTGTGAATTTTCTCAAAGCATTACCTTCAAAAGCATTGCGTCCTATCTTTTGGAGGGTATATATATCTCAGTCCTCAAATCTGGGTGCACATGATACCTCACTTCATTTATATATTGAATATATATAAACTCAGTGTGTCAATTTGCTGTATCAGTTCTCTAGGAATTCATTAAACACCAAAGTATTCATGAACATGGGGTGGATATGGGTATACTAGAATCTGGTCTTGCACAGGATTGGTTCAGGCAGGCATCTGCTGGGATATCTCTCACTCCTCTTGGCAATACAACTTTAGATCTAGCAGCCTTCACAGTTGATTCTGTGCCATGCATTGGCACACAGAAATCATTCTGCCCCTTCCAAGTCATGCTGGGGCAGAGGAATATCTCTGAAATTACTGAAGTCAATATATGCCCAAGCACATCACAGAAATATTTCCACCCTTGGGTGTTGCCTGCTGTTTATGGCATAAATCTCCTCAGCTCTCAGAACCAGATGCTCAATTGATATTTTTCCTATCTCCCTGTTCTCTGCTAGGGAAGTGAGGCATGGAGTCTCCCTCTCAATTGACCCACTAACTGTGCACTCTTATCATTTGTATTCCGATCCCTGGCATTTACTGTCATCTTTTGTCAGAGTTGCAGTGTCCTTAAATATACCAATCTTATAGCATATTGTTTCTACCCTAAATTCTGTCTGTAAGTGGAATCTTTTCATTTCCATGAAAGCAAGTGTCTCTTAAGTAGTTTTAGACTCAAGACAGGTAACATAAGTAAATCTAGTAGTTGTAAGATAATAAAGATGACTGATATTGTGCTCAGTGCTGGAGAGACAAAGGCTTGGGCTGAGACTAAGGCTATTGAGAGAGCATGTGTCCCAGGCAAACCAGACAGCTGATAACTAGATCCTTCTACTGGTGCCATGTGGGAATATTGCCCCAGTTGCAATATTGGAATCTTCTAGAGAAGCCAGAAAGCTAGATATAAATATTAAATTTTCTAATTTCAAGTATTGGCCACTGTTTCTAGTTTAAAACAATGTGTGGGCCAATGTTAACTAACCAACAAAACATTTTCTCCAGGCAAGATTTGGCCTGAAGCCTGCTAACTGGAGACCTCTACTTTAAATACTTTGCACCTTTAGAAATTGAAGCCAGGAAGATTCCTTAGCTTCTGCTTTTCATGAGCAGAGAATGGCCTAGTTGTTTGAATAAGGGGAGGAAAAGAAGGGAAATTCTGGGTTAAAAAAAAAAAAAAAAGTAAGTTAATAATTCAGTAAAATCATACCACTGTAGGCTTATTTTTTAAAATTTTGAAATAATAGGGAAATATGCAATATATGAGGCTGATGTGGTCTCAAAACCTAGAAATCAAATATATTGGGATAGTTTTAACACCCCAATTTGTGAGTTGATGAGTTATTAATAGTTTATGAGAATACTTATAAGAGTTTCTTCAGTTTGGAAAGGACACAAAACAAAAACAATAATTTTTGAATGAAAAATAGCCAATAAAAACTGAAATAATTATTGATGATTTCCAAGAGGAGTATTAGAATGGTTTGCATTCTTGATTATCACTACTGGAATGACATCCAGACCATTTTCTGAGAGGAGAAAAAATGCTTAATGGCAGACGACTGGCTAATGCTTAGCCAAAACCTAGTTGGCTACATAGTAACTTTCAAATCTTTTCTCTTAAAGCCTATTTGAGAAAGAGAATCTGATAATTTGTAATTCCATGGTTTACTCTTTGAAGTGTACTCCTGAAGTACATAGTGAAAACAAAACAAAAAAAAAAAATGGAGAAAAATGCAAGCATTCAAATGCCAGGCATAGGATATTTATTTACATGAAATATTTCCTTCAATTAGTTTAGTCCAAGAAATTGTCTAAGAATGAATTCTTTTCTTAGCAAGGAACAAAGATTAATTTATTCTTTAGCACATACAAAACTTACAAATAATGTCCATTTTTCCCAATTGTCATTAGTTTTTCTGGAATGTACTCTGATTTTTACTATCATTTCTTCATCAGGGGAGAAAATTCCTCTATGTTCCTAGTTTACTGAGAGTTTTCATTATGAATGGGTTTTGGATTTTGTGAAATGCTCTTTCTGCATATATTGGTATTATTATGTGATTTTCATTTTTTAGTTTGTTGATGTGATGGATTACATTAATTAATTTTTGAATGTTGAACTAGCCCTGTGTACCTGGGATAAATATCACTTGGTTGTGGTATATAGTTTTAAATAATTTTTTGCAGTTGATTTGCTAATATTTTACTGAGGATATTTGCATGTATCTTCATGAATTTGCATATTTATCTTCACTTTTTTTTTCTCTTGTAATGTCTTTGTCTAGTTTTAGTATTAGAGTAATGATAGCCCCATAGAATGAGTTAGAAAGTCTTCCCTCTGCTTTCATCCTCTGAAGGGGACTGTAGAGAATTAATATAATTTCTTTCTTAAGTGTTTGATAGAAATCACCAGTGAACCAATCTTGGCCTGGTGCTTTCTGTTTGGGAAGCTTTAAAAATAATGATTCAATTATTTAATACATATACGTCCTTTCAGATAGTCTATTTCTTGTGTGAATATTGACTGATGTGTTTTCTAAGAAATTAGTCCAATCATCTAAGTTATTAAATTTGCAGGCATATAGTTGTTCGTCATATTATTTTATTATCCTTTTCATTTCCGTTGCATTTGCAGTGATGTCCCCTGTTTCACTTCTGGTATTAGGAATTTGTGTTCTCTCTCTCTCTCTCTCTTTCTCTTCCTTCTCTCTGTCTTTTTCTCTTAGGTAGTCTGGCTGGAAGATTATTGGTTCTATCTTCAAAGAACCAGCTTTTTGTTTTGTTGATTTTCTCTAATAATTTCCTCCTTTCAATTTTATTGATATCCACTCTAATTCTTTTTTTTTTATTTCTGCTTACTTTGGATTTACGTTACTTCTCTTTATACAATTTTGTAAGGTGGACATTTGGATTCTTGATCTTAAATCTTTCTTCTTTGGCATCATTCTTTTCCTTTTAAATATCTGATAATATTTTTTGGTATTTATTTCCTTAATATAAAAAGGTATATACACAAATTGGCTTTATATTTAATGATTAATATTCAAATACTACATTTCATCCTTATCTGATACATCATAAAATGTATATTATTACATTGAATGAAGTTCAAAATTTGGCAGGTGCAGATTTTATAAGCAGCAATAACTGAAAGACCAACAAGCCGGGCTGCATTTGGCACTTGAGTCTTTAAGCAACAAAGCAAGGAGCCCTTTCTCTCCGTAACCAAAAAACAACAATAACTATGTGAGTTAATTATGCATGAAATGATTGCACCTGCACTTAATTGTAGATGCAAAAAGAAAATTAGTAGAACTCTTTTTGAATTGGCTTTACATAAGTATTTTTCTTTTATTGTTGTTATTTATTTGAATTTGATTAGAAGCTGTAAATACAGCCTGTTTAGTATATAAAGAGCTCTTATGCGTGTATATTGGTAAGTGATCCATGTGCCCATCATTCATTGAGGAAATTTTCAAGATGATTCCTGTTCACTGGCTAGGTGATTTTTCACCTAGAATCTAGGCATAAAATTATTTAATGTGTTTTTAAAATCCTCTGTGAGGAGAAATAACTTAATATTACTTTGATCTTATCTTATTATTTAGTTTCTTTTCCAGAATTCTTACTGCAATGCATAAAGGATACTGTTGTTTTTTTCCTTCCTTTCTCCCTCCCCCTCTCTCTACCCTCCATCCTTCCTTATTTCCTATCTAAGAGTGTCTTGTATGGTTTTGATATCAGGATAATACTGGCCTCATAGAATGAGTTGAAAGAATATTTCCTCTTGTGTTTTGTAAAAGTGTTTGTGAAGAAATGGTGCTAATTTTTCTTTAAATGTTAAGATTTCACTAGTGAATCCATCTAGGCCTATACTTTTCATTACAGAAAGTTATTTTTTTTAAACTAATTCAATCACTTCATGTTTTACAGGTCTATTCAGATTTTCCATTTCTTCTTGAATGAGTTTCATAGTTTGTGCCTTTCTGGTAATTTATTCATTTTACCTGGGTTATCTAATATGTTGGCTTTGGTTGTTAATAATATCATCCTATAATCTTATTTATTTCTCTAGCTTATACAGTGATATCCCAAATTTATGTCCTGTTTAGTAATTTAAGTCTTCTCTCCTTTTCTCTTGGTCAGTGTAATACGTGTAAGGTTTCTTAATTTTGTTGAACTTTCTGAAGATTTTTCTAAGAAGCAAGATTTAGTTTGTTAATTTTCTATTTTATTGTTGTATATGTCATTTACTTCTTCTTTAATATTTATTATTTCCTTCCTTATGTAGTCTTTGGTTTTCTTTTTCTAGTTTCTTAAGGCCTTATTGTTGGGTTATTGATTTGAGATCTTTCTTTTAATGTAGGCCTTTAGGATTATACATTTCTTTGTAAAGACTGTTTTAGCTCCATCTGATAACTTTTGGTAGGTTATATTTTCATTTTTATTCATCTTAAAGATATTTTCTATTTTTACTCATTATTTTTTTCTTTGAACCATTGGTTAGAGGTGTGTTGTTCAACTTCCATATATTTGTGAATTCCCCATATTTCCTATTATTATATATAATTTACTTTCATATTTATTGAATAACATAATTTGCATGATTTCAGTCCTCTTAAGTGAATTAGTTTTTTTTGATGACCTAACATATAGTCTGCTCTGGACAAAGTTCCAGGTGCAGTTGGGAAGAATATGTATCGTGCTTACCTTGGGTGTAATGTTCTATAAATGCCTGGTAGTTTTAGTTTATTTGTAGTGTTATTCAATTCTTCTATTTCCTTGATGACCTTCTGCCTGGGTACCTATACATTATTGAAAGTAGGGTATTGAGGTCTGTCTTATTTTTCTTACTTTTTATTGATGTATACTCGAAGTATTATTTTGAATTGTTACTTTCTCCCTTCAATTCTATCAGTTTTGCTTCTTGTATTTTGGGGCTCAGTTGCAAGAGATATGTGCTTATAGTCATAATTTCTGGATGAATTAGCACGTTTATCAATATGAAAAAGCTTTCTTTGCTCCTAGTAACAATTTTTGTCTTAAAATCTATTTTGTCTGATATTATCTTAGCCACTCCAACTCTTTATTTCATATTTGCTTGATATATCCCTTTTCACACTTTTACTTGCTGTTCCTTATGCTATTTTTCTTGAGTATTTTTATTAGTGGCTATCCTGGTAAATACAATTAACACCTTAATTTGAGCTATCTAGTTCATAGTAATACTAACTTAACTTTAAAAAGTCTGCTCTAATAGGGGTTCATTTCCTCCTTAATCCATTTTGCTATTATTATTACCCAAACTATGTCTTCATTACCTATAAGCCTATCACCACATCATTATAATTATTGCCTTATGCACATGTAGTTTAATTCTGGTAGGGGAAGAAAAGAGTTACAAACAAACAAAAAAAACTTAATACTGTCTATTATGTCTACCTGTGTAGCTAATTTTCCTGGTGCCCTTTACTTCTTTGTGTGGATTAAAGTTTCAGTCTAGTGTCCCTTCATCTCAGCCTGAGGATTTCCTTTAGTATTTCTTATAGAGCAAGTGCTAGTTAGCAACAAATTCTCTCATTTAAAAAAATATAAAAATGTCTTAATTTTTTATTCATTTTTGAAGGATAGTTCTGATGGATATAGAATTCTGAAAAAAGTTTATTTTTGAATTCAACACTTTGAATATGTCACTCTATTGCCTTCTGGACTTTTAAATTTAGCTATTAGTCTTTTGCAGACTCTTTGTAAATGATGAGACATTTTTCTGCTTTCAAGATTCTTTGTTTTTGTTTTCAAAAATTTAATTATGCTGTACCTAGATGTGGATCTCTTTGAGAATAGCTACTTTGAGCTCACTGTACTTCTTGGATGTGTAGATTAATTTTTTAAATTGAATCTGGGAATCTTGAGCCTTTATTTTTCATATATTCTTTCTGTCACTTTTACTTTCTCTTCTATGTCTGGATTTGCATTATGCATATGTTGGTGTGCTTTTTGGTATCCCACAGGTCTCTGAGTCCCTGTTGATCTTCATTTTTCTTTTTGTTCTTAAGATTAGGTCATCTAAAAAAGATTAGATCATCTCATTTGACACATTTTCAGATTTGCTTATTCTTTTTTCTGCCACTATAGACCTGCTGTTGAACTCCTATAAAATTTTCATTTCATTTATTATACTTTTCAACTCCAGAATTTCTATTTGCTTTTTCTCCCCTCTAATTTCAATTTCTTATGTATGTTCTATTTGGTGAAGTATATATTCTGCTTTCTTTGAATTCTATAGACATGATTTCTTTTATTTTTTGAACATATGTATATAATAGCTGATTCAAAACCTTTGTCTAGGGACACCTGGGTGGCTCAGTGTTGAGTGTCTGCCTTTGGCTCAGGGTGTGATACCAGGGTCCTGGGATCAAGTCCCACATCAGGCTCCTCCACAGGGAGTCTGCTTCTCCTTCTGCCTATGTCTCTGCCTCTGTGTGTGTGTCTCTAATGAATAAATACATAAATACAATTTTTGAAAAAAATAAAAACCAAAACCTTTCTCTAGTAAATGCATCATCTGTATACCTATAGGAACAGATTCTATTACTTTTTCCTTGTATTTGGGCCATATTTTCCTATCTTTGTATGTAATATATGTATGTATATATATTGTAATATATGTATGTATATATAGTGCATATATTTGAAAACTGGAACCTTTAATTTATATAATGTAATAATCCTAGGAGTCATTCCTCTCCCTCCCCAGGATATATTATTATTATTGCTGTTTGTTATTATTGTTGCTATTGCTGATTTTTTAGTGCTTTACCTGTATTAATTCTGTAAAGTCTGTAGTTTTGTCTTGTATAGTCACTTATTTAATTTAGTGGTCAAAGACTGATTGAACAGAGATTTCTTAAAATCCCTAGCACATTAGTTCTTCCATTTTTGCCTAAGGAGCTCTTAATCTCTGTTGGGGTAGGTTTTCATTGTTCTAGAACTTTATAAACTTTACCTTATAAACTTTATTCTACTTCCTGCCTGTTCAGAGCTTCAAGATCAGAAGGTCTGAGAGATTGGATGTCCTCAGGTTATTCCTGGTCATTAGCACAGTCCTGTACATATGCATGGCCTTCTAGATTTCCAAGAATTTTTCAGTTCCTCATGTACTTCCCTTCTCCCAGATTTCCTTTTAAATTTGTTGACCAAACTCTTTTGACTCCAAATGATATCACAACTTCATGTAACTGTGTGTTAAATCATTGCCACTTATTTTTTAGATAAACAGAAGAAGATATAGCTTTCCCATCAAGTGAGCTCTGAATCAGTCAAATAAAGGGTCAAATAAAGATAAGCTTTTGCATGAGGGTTTTCCAGAAAACTCTAGGCAGATCAATATTGATAGTACTCTGGGGGTGACCTCCAAACCCATTCTTCCTCTTCAGTGGCTGCTAGGCTCCTAGTTTTCACTGGGACCATGGTTATGAGGCTGCTCATTCTCTATACTCCTGGTAATCTGTGAAGAAGGGATGGAAAGAGAGCTTACTATTCTTACTGAGATTCAGCCAGTTTTCTTAAATAAATATTCCTCAAATTGCTTAAAGGCCTTCAGTTAATTTCTAGAGTTCTGAAAAAGTTAATTTTTATAATTCCTCTTATGCCCTCATTATTTTTCTGTAGAAGGAGGTTTTTAGAGGTACTTACTCCATCCTTCTGGAAGTACTTATCTTTGGTGGTATTAATTTTGATCACTTGGTATATCTATCAGGCTTCTACATTTCAAAATTATTTTTCTTATAATTAATAATTATTTTGTGCAGAGGTACTTTGGGTCGATGAAGTTATCCTGTTTCTAATTGAAATTTCTATTTATTCATGAATTTATGGATTCCTATTTTATTCATTTTATTCAATAAATTAAATGATTACTGTCATTATCTATTTCAATAATTGAATCATCCCAAAGTTGCCCGATTGAGGCCATTGTAAGTAGGCTTTTGCCTTTTGTCATGTTCTCATCAGATTCTGAACATTTCTTCATTTCTATACAAGATATTCCAGATCATCTTTATCTTCCTTGCCTCACCCTGAAATAAATTATTTCTCTAGGGTCCTCTGATTCTTTTCAGTAGATAATGGTATATAGAAACCAAGACCTGAGTACTAGTTGTGCCTATCTTCATAAGAGTGTCATGTCTAAGCCTTTGCAGCTGACAGAGTTAAGGAATTTGTGTGTGTGTATTTCATATATGCATTGTACAAAAGCAAGCAAATATATGTACATACACATATGTATGTCATGCTTTCATATACATTCACTTCTAGAAATAGCTATATTTGTTGAAAACTCAGACTTTACCTCAATAACTCTAGTTCCATTAGCACCCAAAAAACTTTAATCTAATTTTCCTCCTTCTCATATATATTACACTCAGCCTCCAATAACTACTCTTATCATCAATACATTTACTTATTTAAACAAATCTTCCTTTATCTAGCCAAACTTCCATTGTCATTGCCTCCATGCTGACATCCTTTTCTTGTCAATGTCCCCTTTGCTTCATTTTGTTTTTTTGTTTTTGTTTTTGTTTTTGTTTTATTTATTTTTTTTCTTCATTTTGGTTCATACACTTCCACCAGGCCACACTCACATCCTCATCACAAAGGTGTTCTTTCCATTTGGCTCCAACATCCTGAGCCAAGCCACTGCCCCTACAAACACCCTCCTCCTGTGCACTAACTGAAACCCCACAGCTGACTTCTGTGTTACTCAGATATCCTCCTTACTCCCCTCGATTTATGAGACCCCCCGCACTGCACTGGATCTCCTCACTTATGAGGATGCTCTTCTTATCCCACTTAGGCACTGGCACTCTGTTGTTGGCCATCACCCACACAGAAGCCTTTTTCATCCTGCCTGGCTCTGACGCAATATATCTAGCTGTCTTCAGTGGAAACACCCTGCTTATGGCACTCAAGCCCCATACATACCCTGGAGCCAGGTCACCTCTCTGTGTTTGTGGTCTGTTTACTTGAGCGAATCCCTTATACGCAGCTACAAAGATTAAAATGTTCCCTGTGCTGAGTGCTACCTTGCATCACCCTGTATGATGGCTGTCAAAGTGAATTGATCAGAAAGTAAAAACAAGAGGAAGAGGAAAAGGAAGAAAGCATTTGGAAATTTCGTATCACATTTTTATGAAATATATCTTATATTCCAAAGCTACACATATGCAATTTGTCTAGTAAATTTGTCTCTGCATTTACACTTTTGGTACTCTGCCTTTTCTTTTTTAATTCTAAAATCTTTGACCAAGTGCTGCTATATTTTGTTTGTAGCATACATTTCTTAGCTTAAAGCAATTATTAAAGAATGAAGGCTAACAAAGTCAGTTACTTCAGATTTTTTAACTTAATTTATAGAAATAATATTCTTGTAACATTCAAAGGACTTAAATTGAGAGATATCCAACAAGGGAGTACAAAAACTGCTCCCATATACTACCCAAATACCTTTAGATTTTTACTGGCTTAAAATATAAATGTAAGTAATTTCTAAATAGATTTTACAGCCTCTTAAATTATTCACAATTAAACAAAATTTGGAAAAATACAGTCATTTGCAACAATACATAAATGTATTCTACATAGAAAATACAATATGCAGGAGCACCTGGGTGGCTCAGTCGGTTAAGCATCCAAGTCTTGATTTTGGCTCAGGTCGTGATCTCAGTGTCCTGGGATGAGCCCCACATTGGGCTCTACACTCAGTGGGGAGTCTGCCTGGGATCCTCTCCCTCTCCTTCTCCCTCTGTTCCTCCCTCTGCTCTCTCTTTCTCTCTAATAAAAAAAAAATCTTAAAAAAATATAACATACATAAATAAGTATATTGTATTATATAGTATGTGTGTGTATCTATCATATAATCAGTCATGTTAATCTGATTTAGTATCTGTATGTTATGTGAATATAGATAGAAACACACAGTTAATGTATATGTTATTATGCATGTGTTTTTCAGAAGTACTCATTTTTTATTAGATTAAGAATTGAGGCTAGAAAGCTTGTTCCCTTTACTTGGAAGAACAAACAGTCGTTGTTTACTTTTATTCTCAGAGCTGTCTTGCAAAAATAAAATAAAATAGAAAAAAAAATGAGTTTTCACAATGTGATAAGTCCTTCTCACTTCAAGCTGATGTCCAGAGAGAAATTAAGACAACAAGGAAAAATGAAAACCCACTAACACATTTCCCATTATTCACTGAATATACCTTTAACTGATCAAGTCAAGGAATGTTGAAGTCTGAATAAGAATATATCATGGCATCAACATTCTTAAAAAAAAAAAAAAAAAAAGGAGGGGGCCAAAGATAAAATATATTGTCAAAAAATATATATATAGTCAATTGTTGATAATTACCATGTTAACCTATGAGAGTTTCATTGTGAGTAAGGATAGTTTAAAACTGGATTCTCTAGATTTGGGGGTATAATGGGATATTGGGATAATGGATTATTCCCTATATTTGTATCCAAATAAATCTTATAAAATTCTAAAAGTGAATTTCGGAAGCAAAACATGAGGAATTGTATTCCAAAAGCCATAATTGCAGCAAAATCAATTAGACAATTTTTCTTGATCGCATTTGAAGCTTTGACATCACACATTCCGTTTATTTGCTTCTGGCCTAATAATCCTCTGCATGCTGGGAAAAATCTTTGTTCTCTGATAGAAGTAATAAAGCTGTCTGCACGATTCCCTCTTGTGAGACATGGAGTGTTCCTATTTTATTTAATCTATTGGTGTGCAGCCTTTTCAAAGTAAATACTTCACACACACTGAACAGAGAAAGACATGCAAGGGGGCTGGCCCGAGAAGTGTAAAAATTAAAAAGTGCCCTGTGAAGAAATAATGATGGCTCTCTAAAAAATTAAATAAATAGGAATCTCAGGTCAAGCGGGCCTTGACTCTCATTGCTGCCGGAGTGTGCAGTGCTTCATATTCTCCCAACCCCCCTGTTCCATTCAGTTGTTCCTGTTGAATAGAAAGCATCGAGAAAATGAAGAGATCTAAATGCCAGCAGGAGACGAGCTGCATTCTTCTAGGCATGTCCTGAGCCTAGTCACCCAGAACAACTTGTGATCCCTGGACAAAGCCGTTCACAGCAGGTGGCCATATCAAGAAATTTTCCTCCTGGAATTAGATATTATCCCAGGAATCACTACTGAGTCAAACATAATGCCCCATCCTGCTGGGTCAAGTAGGATTCCATTTCAATTTCTTTACACAACGATGCGTTTCATCTTGTCTGCGTACAATGACAGTGCTCAGGCATGAAATAAATTGAAGTGCCTGAAAGGCAGAATTATCCCTTGAACCTGCAGCATTCCCAACCCCAAAAACATACATTGTCAAGTGAGTTCCAGATAAGCAGGATCTTCAGCAAGTGTTTGTGCTGGTTGGCTTCCTTTAATCATACTCCCTTTTGTAAAACGGATTTTCGAGGGGAAAGATAAATCATTGCTGAGGAAAAAAAAAAAAAAAGGTCATTTTAAAAAGGCTTAAGAGGTTCATTTTGTGTGGCTTTCCAAGGTGAAACAGGTAATTCAGGGTAGTGAAAGTCTTTTGTGATCAACTTAATGCATCCTTCATATTACGAAGAAAAAAACTATTGAAATAAAACTGAATAAAGTTCTTTACAGCAATGCTCCTGCAGATAGAAAGTGATTTTTTGTTTGCTAGGATACTATCCAAACTCTAGCAAATGAAAGTTTTGGTGGAGAAGCAGGTTTTCTTGCACAGTGTCTTCAGAAAATGTAGCAGTTTTCCAGGATGCCTGGCAGATACATTTCAGACTTTTATCAACAAGGTACTTTTGCCTCCAGAGCACCAAGCTGGCTTCAGTGTGGCTGCGTGGCCAGAGGACATTGTTCACCCCATAAGGTTATGTATGAGCCCTTTGGATATACAGACATAGGAGAAAATCCAAGAAATAGGCTTTTATTTTTCCGTTATGAGATGAAAGATATTTCTTTAGCAGTCAAATGTTTTTTAATCTTAAAATATATTATGCCTGTACGAATAGTTTTTTGAATATATCTCGGAAAGCACTGATACAGAAATCAGAGGTATTTTAAATTTTAATAATTCTGAACAGCTTAAAAACTATTATCCAGAAATCACTATTAGAACAAAAGGAACAACAATTAAAATGTATAGAAGAGTTTGGGACTTAACATAGAATTCCTGTAAAATTATTCCTTTGGTTTTGATTTCTTTGATTTAAATGTTCATTTTTAAGCCATGAGCATGGTGCTTTAGAATGCAGAAATAACTGTACATTTCAAGTTGTTGCCTGAGTTTTAAACTCTGTTAGTACCATTTTTACCTTTGTAAATGAGTATTCAACAGTGATCCCAACATTTGCTTTTCTCCAAAGTGTATTAGATTATTTGGTTGTATATATTGTGGAATGAATTGCTTTAATCCTGCAAATTCACTAGAGCTAGGAAAAAAATCAAGCAGTTATTAAAGCACGTTTTGACCACTAACCACACAGAATTTAATCTGAGTGGCCTAGGGACTCTAGAAAGAGAGAAACAGTTGCTACATGGTACTTACTTGGGAAGGAAAATTTAAAAACAATCCCATTTAGAAAAGGAAAACACTAAACTTTTGAAAATTATGTTAAAATATAAATCAATTACAAGGCGTTTTTAATATTTTTGTTGTTTAACGACTTTAATGTTTTTCATTAGTACTTTATTCCCTTAAATTTGAAAAGATCCACTGAGACATGTTCAAGACAATCTGTACTAACAATGTATTTTTTTCTTTTTCTCCAAATTCTTATAGCGTTTCTTCCTTATTTATAGAAATATATAAATATTTCTCTGAAATATTGATTTTTTTTATGTAAATACAATGAAGCTGTAACTCATGTTACATGGGTTTATATACTTCATTACATTTAGGTCAGGGTTTGATGTCTCAAATTGGTCAAAACCTGTGTAATAAATGTACCAAAAATTAAATGTTCTATTTATTAAACAAAGCCGCATTTTAAATCTATTTACAAAAAGTAAGCAGTTGATGACTATTTACCTTATAAGATTGTTCTCATTTTGAAATAGATATTTCTCAGCTTTAAATTTAAATATCAATATCTTAAATCTAGGAAACAATTTAATACCTAAATTTTAAATTCTACATAATTTTCCAAAATTGAATTTCAAAATTCTAAGTAGACGTTTATATAAAAATTATTGTTATAGAAGAAATTTCTCCCATGAGTTCTTCATTAACATATTTTAAGGTTCCTTATAAAGTATTTCCAGGGCTAATTTTTCAAAGCACTGAAAACTTTTGTTTTTCCCACTTCCATGTTTTTAAGACTATTCCTTACAAATATTTGTCATAAGCTTTGCCTGAATGTTCTTATTCAGCCATGTGTTAGTCTTCAAAGGAAAGACACCTTTTTTTCCCCCTCCAGTTTTATAATCTATAAGAAGAAACAAAATTTTCTTCTCCAAAAGAAGATGGGCTATGATGTTGTCCACTGGCAAAGATGGAGCGATAATAGAAATGTTAACTTCTGCTTTTTCATTTTTAAAATGTAAAACCATCAAGGTTTAAGGAAAGGAGTTTTGTTTTAACAATCTATATAAATAGTGGAAAATTTCTGCATTCAGGTTTCTGTGCAAAGATGTTAGAAAGCCAAACGTGTCAAACAGGCTGGCCTGGGATATAGTGCAGTAATAATTAACCACCAAATCCCATCCACTTAAGCTGGCATCTCCTTTGCCCTACATGACATTATGTGGTATCAGGGCTCTCTTGCTAAGTGGTGTTGGAAGCCCAGGCTGAGGAAGCAGTGATCGTCTCAAACATTGCTCATCACCACACCAGAAGGAAAAGGAGAGTGTGACAAATTGCACATGGGCTGTGAAAGCTATTATGTGGAAGTGACACAAGTCACTTCCACTTAGACTTCACTGGCCAAAGCAAACCATATGGTCACCACTAAGTACAAGAGCATAAGGAAGTGTAATCCTATCATGTGCCTGCAAGAGAGAAGAAGCAGAATTCTTAGTGAGCAGAATTCTTCATTGCCTAAGCAATTTTTTCCCATCAGTCTTTTTTTTTCCCCTCCAAAATTTTAAATTTCTCCTATGTCCCTGACTTTAAGAATCATTCAGGACATATTCATTTAAAGCCTCCTATTTGAAAAACGCCTGGCTCTCCATGTAGAAATATGACAGTTTCTCCACTCAGCTGGACTCCTCTTAAAACAATTTGTTTGATAACACTGATGATAAATTTCTGCACATTTTAAATCGGATATCCTACTGATTAGTGGCCACCATTGCAATCAATGTATTTTCTTTATTATTAACATCAGTATCTTAGTTATTAACAAGAGTATCTTAATTAACTAATAAAACCACCTGTGAGCACTTTAAGACAGTGAAGCATTGTACAGAACATAAAGGCTTATAGTTCACTTAAACACAGGCATTGACCAACTGCCATCCAGGGTCAAGGATAAAAGGGGTGAAGGGATAGCCAGGTCCAGAGATGCATTCTAGTAATAAATTCTGTGCCCCCCACAGCGTTGTGTCCTGAAGATTATTTCTCTTATAGCATCTGTTCTCAAAACATTTCAGACCCACCATGGGAGAGACAGTATCTGCCCCCAGGGACCAGAGAAAACATGTTTTTAAAAGAAGAAGAAAGGACTGTTTGTTTTGGATGGTGTTTTAGAGATGTGAAGGAAGAAATAGGATTTGGAATACATAGAATGTGGAATGAGAGGTGGTATGGCTGTGAACCACATGTCTAAGAGACAAAAAGATGATATTGATCGAATGAAGGTAAGAAAAACAAGACCAATAGGACATAGAGGACTTGTGATGATTTCTAGTCTTGATGTAGATTACTGATTTCTCAATGGAAAATATGAAAGCTTAATTTAGCTTAAAATAGGAAGTCTGGAGCACCTAATCTTGCCTAAAGAAAGGAATCACAAAGTCTTACTTATGAAAATAAAAAAATCAAAATTATCCAAACAAAAAATAAACCATGAGAGTCCAGATAAGAAATAAGACATTTAATGTCAAGAAATCACGAGGATAATAGTTAGTTTTCATAATTTTATATTGAGGATAAATACATATGTTCTGTTCAAGATGCCTTCTACTATCTTCTAGGCAAAGAAATATTTAAACTTAATAATAAAAGTATATTTGTAGATGATTGTGTTATGGAGAGGGAAAAAGTGTAAGCTATTTTAGATATTTGAGGTTAATAAAAATAGTGAAACATTTTCCTCTTGTAACCAAGGGTTTTGAAAGTAGAGATGAAAAACGATACAATGACAACTTTGTAGAAGAAGGTCAAAGAAATAGTAAAGAAGAAAACACATACTATGAAGAACTCTCAGCAAATGTAGAAAAATTAACTAACTGTACTATTTTAATATACAGGAAAACTTATTCATACCATACATATAAGGCTAATATTTTATAGCAAACTCCTTTTACTTCATTTTTTTTCCAGAAGAAAATAGACTTTGATATAGAGAATTTATGGTGAAAACAAAAACAAAAACAAAAACCCTGCTATGTACAACCATAACTTCCTGAGTGGATGTGAGCAGCAAAGGTGCACAAGGAGGTTAATGGTGGGCTGGTTACAGCTGAATCACTTTGAATAATTGAGGGAGAAGAGTTGAAGGGAAGTAGTGAAGCAGAACGTGGAGAAAGCAATCAGAGAGTCAGTACGGTGGCATGAAGCTAGGGACATTGTGCTGGGAAATGATCACTAAAAAAAAAAATCTCTGGTAGTTGATCCAATGGCTTTCAGAAAAACTATGTGTAACGTCAAATATTAGAATTGAGGTAATTTATGTCTACAAAATTAACACTCCACCCGAGCCTCACATCCCCTTAATAGAGCCCCATACACATATTTGCACATGTATGTATTTGACAATATAGAGTTTTCTGTGCGTGTGAAACTCAGCAATAGCTCAGCATTATGCCTCGGTCCCAGGCAATTCAAAACATAGGTAACATACAGGAGATGATGACAAGAGCCAAGGACTGAATTAAGTCACTAGAGAAAAGAGGTGAGATGCAGAGTTAAGTACGACAACATGAGTCCATCAGATGGCCTTCAATCCAGCAGAGAAATCTTGGAGAACGCACAAGAATTCCAATGGTAATGATATGAGGGAGAAGTAGCCTTGAAGCAAACAGTTACATTTCAATGGGCAGGGCAACTTCTGATATCTGGCTTGCACGTTAAGATAAGAAATATATTCTTCGGTTGTTCAATGTGATTATTACATTCTTCTTCAATGTTCTTGGCTAATGGGCAGCATGTTTCATCTCTTCAGTTCAATCCGGCTGACAATTATTGAGGTCCCCTCATAGATAACTATGTAAGTGTCAGACATACAAGTGTGAATAAAATATAGCCTCTATTAGTAAAGTCCTCACTATCTATTCATCTCTTGAGCAGGACTGGAGACATAGACTGGAAAACCACCCTTACAAACACAAGGAAATAGTTCTATGGCAGCAGTGTGAATCAAGGGCTGTGAAGGTAGAGATGAAGGGAGTGGGAAAGGATCACTTCAGAGAAGGTAACGCTTTTGATCAGGAGCTCAAAGGATGAACAGAGTTTCACTAGACAGAAAAATATGGCTATTTGGAAGCTGCCAAATAAGCATATAGAGAACGAAATTGCTTTGTGTGATTGGGGTCAGCTTGGGAGTAATTTGGTGTAGCAGGAGAGAAGGGTGGGGCGCCTCCATTGGCTAGCGAGTAGGCAGGCATCAGTACTACAAAGAAACAGGATGCGAACAATAAGACAACATGCACGAGATGTTATAAAGCTTTTTCTTGTTGCTGATTCTGTTACTGCATACAACTGCTGATTCACATTCCCCATACCCATTCTCTTTGTCTTTTCTCACATTAAGTCTTCCTCCTGTGCTTGTGTCCCAGTCACCATCACCTTCCTCCAAACAACCAAGCCAGAGAGCTTAAAGTCACAATTCATAGTGCAAATTTACCTTTTCTATTTCCAAAATCTTTGGGCTTGGGGAAAAAAAAAGCAAAAACCAAAAAAACAAAAACCAAAAACAAAGGAAAAATAAAACCCACTCCTCCTTATCATAACCGACTTCTAAGTGGTCCCTAAATTTACTCAGTGCATCCTATACGATGTTCCCAATTTTGCTGATTTCTCTCCATTCTTACTGCAGAATCCCAGACTCAGATCTTCATAATTACAGATTTGAATTTCTGCTTTTATTTTTCTACTAGCTTCCCTGCATTCGCCTTATCAATTTCTTTAAGCCATTATCCAAACTGCCTCCAGATGTGTCTCTCTAAAGTTCAGAAACAGGCATGTCACTTCTCTCATCATGAATCTCAGTGGCAAAATGTTTGATTTGACATTTAAGACCATTATTTCCCTGCCTGCAAATTGCAACTAATTTTGCAAAATTATTCTCTGTCAATAATAGTTAACAACATTAGGGCATTCTTGGAGTTATCTTTCCTCGGATTGCCTTTTAAATCCATATATATGGATATAGAGGAAATGGTAAATAGAGCCTCCACAACTCTGTTGACTGCACTATCTGAAATAAATGTTATCTAAATACAAATATGTATTAAATAAAAATATATTGGGATCCCTGGGTGGCGCAGCGGTTTAGCGCCTGCCTTTGGCCCAGGGCGCGATCCTGGAGACCTGGGATCAAATCCCACGTCAGGCTCCCGGTGCATGGAGCCTGCTTCTCCCTCTGCCTGTGTCTCTGCCTCTCTCTCTCTGTGTGACTATCATAAATAAATTTAAAAAAATTAAATATATATATATATATATATATATATATATTTGCTATATATAGTGTCTATTTCCCATGATTTTCCCATTCCAAGCCTCAGTCCGTTGGAAATCTAGTGTTAACTTGTACTTTCATATTAAGAATATGGTGGCTTTCAAACTGCTAAACATTCACAGAAAACATTTGAGGGGATTAAGGTGTTACTAATATAAGTTCTAATTTGACTTCACTTACAAATGTTCATATTAACTAAATCTATAGAGCCTTGAGGTGAGGGGCATAAAACGGAATATGGAACTCAACTTTTAGATACAGTGCCTGATGTCTTGCAACTCAGAATGTGTAATTCCCAAAGGAGAGAAGCTGGAGAAAAGGAAGAAAGTCCTGAAGGTCCTGATTTATGGACGCTTTCTGCCTGTACAGCTGCACAAGCCCTGGGTGAACTGTGATTCACACTGTTTGTTGTGTCAAGCTTTTCTCGTGTTAGTGCATAGCATCTCCTTTTGGTGTTAAGAAAGAGTGGGCAGTCTTACAATGAAGCTGGATCCCTTTCCTATATATGATTTAAAGCTTTCTTTTTAAAGAATTTATCCACCAGCAAAGTTGCAAAATGTACCATGGTATCATAAGCAATAAGAAGCTAAATATTACAAATTAAGTCCAGGAAGGCAGATAATGCCTCCTTCATTGCTTAAGTTTTGAAAGTAACTTGTCCTCATTTTTGGTAAGAAGTATCGCATTTTATTAATGTAGCTTTCTTATTTATGAAAGAATCACCTAAGTTTGTAATTTAAAACCAGATCAGAGATTTCATGAGCAAAGGAATGGTTAGGTTGAAATGCATTCTGTGAGTTTGACTGTAAGAAGACAAATAAAAAAATAGTATTTTATATTTTAAAATTTTGTTTGCATAGGTTTGCTGTTGAATAAAAAATCTTTACATAATAAGGACAATGGAATGCAATCACTTTTTTTTATCTTATCATGGTGAGTGACCTAACCAATTTTAAATCATGTAACTGAGAAAATCTGAACATGAAAGATCAAAATATCTTTCTATATAGTGTATGCAAAAAATGACAAGTAGAGACCCTGTGGTAAGGGAAAACACAGTATCGAAATCCACTGAAACAGAAGGTTATATTGACAGGACTTTACATCTTTTTTTTTAAAAAGATTTTATTTATTTATTCATGAAAGACACAGAGAGAGAGGCAGAGACACAAACAGAGGGAGAAGCAGGCTCCATGCAGGGACCCCAATGCGAGACTCGATTCTGGGACTCCAGGATCACGCCCCAGGCTGAAGGCAGACACTCAACTGCTGAGCCCACCCAGGTGTCCCAAAAGGACATCTTTTTTTTTTTTTTTAAAGATTTTATTTATTTATTCATGAGAGAGAAAGAGAGAGAGAGAGAGATGCAGAGACACAGGTAGAGGGAGAAGCAGGCTCCATGCAAGGAGCCTGATGTGGGATTCGATCCCAGGTCTGCAGGATCAGGCCCTGGACTGTAGGCGGCGCTAAACCGCTGAGCCACAAGGGCTGCCCACCAAAAGGACATCTTAATGAAGGGTTGAAAATTAACCTAAGATTATCTACTTTCCATGAGATCAACATTAAGCATCCAATGCAGCAATTCCTTTACTGCTTTTATAAAATCTCACAGTATAAAACAGTTACCGGTTTTTGAATATTTTACTGTGGAAGTTCATTTAAAATAATGTTTGAAAGGACATTTTGAGGAGTTCTTTATTATTATTATTTTTTTAAGATTTTTTTATTTATTCATGAGAGACACAGGGAGAGAGAGAGGCAGAGACACAGGCAGAGGGAGAAGCAGGCTCCATGCACCGGGAGCCTGACGTGGGATTCGATCCCCGGTCTCCAGGAGCATGCCCAGGGCCGAAGGCAGGCACCAAACCGCTGAGCCACCCAGGCGCCCCGAGTTTTTTTTTTTTTTTTTTAATTTTTATTTATTTATGATAGTCACAGAGAGAGAGAGAGAGAGAGAGAGAGAGAGAGGCAGAGACATAGGCAGAGGGAGAAGCAGGCTCCATGCACCGGGAGCCCGACGTGGGATTCGATCCGGGGTCTCCGGGATCGCGCCCTGGGCCAAAGGCAGGCGCCAAACCGCTGCGCCACCCAGGGATCCCCCGAGTTCTTTATTATTATTAACGTGGTAAGAGCACTAGCAGCAGTAGGAACCACTTAAAGAGAGGGTCAAATGCCCTATGCAGATAGACAAGATTTTAGTATTTATTTATTTAGTTAGTTACTTACTTACTTACTTACTTATTTTTAAAGATTTTATTTTAGAGAGAGAGAGAGCATGAGCAGAATGAAGGGCAGAGGGAGAGGGAGAAGCAGACTCCCTGTGGAGCAGCTTAACCAACTCAGCCCCCCAGTTGCCCTAAGATTTTAGTATTTTATTATTATTATTATTATTATTATTATTATTATTATTAAGATTTTAGTATTTTTTTAATATTTTTTTTATGATAGTCACGGAGAGAGAGAGAGAGAGGCAGAGACATAGGCAGAGGGAGAAGCAGGCTCCATGCACCAGGAGCCTGATGTGGGATTTGATCCCAGGTCTCCAGGATCGCGCCCTGGGCCAAAGGCAGGCGCCAAATCGCTGCGCCACCCAGGGATCCCCAAGATTTTAGTATTTAATACAGAAAGTGGACTGATATAATTTCCTTTGGGGTTTCTTCAAAATATACAATAGCCATTATAATACAGCAAGTACTACTGACATGACACTAATAAAGTGGGATTTTTATCTTTCTTTCAGCTTTTTCCCACCCATTCTTATATACGAATATGAGGTAACTTAAAGATAACTAGAATTCAACTGTACCATACTTGCAGAAGGGACAATATGGTCCACTCGTGTGGAAACCCAACATCCCTTCATGAAATTATAAACTTTTAATGTGGCATCTACGTGCAGAATGGTGTGGCATTGCAAAAGGGGAAAAAAATGGTGCTTCGTTGATACTGAAATTATTCTGACCAAAACTATACCGTGTATCATTTGTAAGAACAAATTATTCAATAGCCAAATAAGCCAAGATCAAGAATAACTAAATAAATCTTCAGGTTTTCATTTAAAAAGAACATTGAATAATAATAAAAACCTACACTGTGTTCATCATGAGAATAGTCATTGGCAAACATTTTCCAATTTATTTTACAAGTTTAACTAAATTCTTCTCTCTTCTGGTACAGAGAGGCGTGAAATATTCTTGAGGATTGAACACTTAATGCAATGTATTTCTTCAGATAGGGAAGCGTAGATGCAAAGTTTAAGAGCTCTTCACTTTTGGAAAGTGGCAGCTTGAAGATATGCTAACATTCCTCAGCTCTTTAATGCCTTTTTCATGCTGCTCACGTTCATGGGAGTGTGTGTGTGCGCGCACACACACACACACACACATCAGCACTATACTCAGTTAATGGCAAATTGTTGCTGTTTCTGTTTGAACTGATTAAGATATATTTTTAAAAATAGGCTTTTGGCTTTTGAAATGGCACCCGTAATACCAAAGTGACATAACACTGCACTTCTGTAATTCAAATGGGCTGCCATTGAGGCAAGGGAAGCAAGTGCCTCTGTGCAATTTTCCTCCTTTTTTTGTGAGTTAAGCAGATTTACTCTTTAACGGTGGAGCTTCAGCGGATGATTATGACATCAAAGTGTGACAGACAGTGATTATGTACTGCAGGGAGAAAAGGCGGTTAAAAAGAGACAATTCATTCCCATAGCTTAAAGGGACAATTTCCTTGGCCAAAAGTGAAATAAACTCTGTCTTGCCAGGCTTCTTTTTCAAAGAAATGAGAGTGGAGGCTTAGTCTGTTTCGTTTGATTTTTCATTTCCTTTCATATTTTGAATCACACTGTCTCCCCTCACACCCAAGTATCTTTCCTATCACACTCACTGACCGTCTGCATATCCCGTGGAATGTGCTTTTTGACCCAATTATTTGGTGGATTTGAGTATTTTTATCAGCAGATTTCTCAATATCAGGAGATTTTACTTTAATGAAACTGACATCTGGTGTTTTAGCCTGTTTTTTTTTCCAACTCAGCTATAATCTTTTCAGTTTGTGACCTCTCTTTGGTTTTTATAATGCTGTTGGAAACCGTACATGCAGAGTTATTCTGTTAGATCTTAGTTCATTTATTAGAAAAATGAAACATTTGCCATCTTTTGCTCATTTTATATTTAATTTTACTCTTTCTAATTCTCGGTCCATTCAAATACCTTTTTTTTTCTCAAATATAATAATAACATGAGCTAAACTTTATATCATATGCTGCTGAATTTAACAAAACCAAAAGTAACTTACCATATTTAATTCGTAGCCTAGTTAGCAAAAGCTCCATGATTATTAGCCAGATGCACTGCTCTAAATCCAAAACTAACGTATTATATCTGAGATGTTAAAATGAATGTTAATACAGTTATTGTGACATTTTAAATAGTAATTTAAATATTCAACTTGATTTTCTCCTACAAAATTGTCAATCATCTTTATGGTATGTGAGTTGTTTTTAAATATACTCTTAGAGACCTATATATCTCCTTTTGTTATACTACCTAGATAGTGGAAACTATTATTTAAACATATGAATATCCTTGTTATTAAATTTATTCTCATAATGATACTAAGAAAAAAAGTAATGAACAAAATGGCTTAGTATGCTTATTCGAGCATCAATTTGGTTTCTTTTGTGAATTGAGTGGTCACCTAAGTAGAATTTGTAACCAAATTCTGCTGAGGTGTCCATAAATTTTCTACTTGGGAGAGGAAACAAGCTATATAGAGTACATTCAAAATGTACTATTAACTATAGTTAATAGTTCCTATTAAAAACATTTGAAAATACAACTCAGTACCACTCAAATAGATAATGTTAACAATATTTTCTATAGATGGAATTTCTAGAAAATGCATTTAAATGTATTTATTCCTATATATTAAAATTTGAATACCACAGAAAACAGAGTGTGCTACAAAAGTATATTATAGTGTCAAGAGCAAGTATTAAATAAAGAGATTCCTAATCCTACTATTTTACTAACCAGAAACACTCAACTAATAGTTTGTCACATATTCCACAATCTTCTCTTCTCGTGTGCTGTGTTTTAAAATATTTATCATGCTGCTGCTGCTCTTGTGGTTGTTTTTGTTTTATTTTTATATTTCAGAGACTGTGCCCTTAATTTAGACTAGCACCCACTTACACATGGGCTATTCATTTTAATATCCCTATGCGAAGGATTTCAATATAGTGTTAGCTGCCTAAACACAGTGTTGGAGAGTTATCACTTGTTTGTTATCTGGTCTACCTTGTCTGTTTGTCTGCCTCTCTGTCTGTCTATCTTGGTGGAATAGGAATCTATCTATAGGGAAGCAGATACATAGGTGTATACACCAAATGATAAGAAGCACTGTTAGAGTCTTAATTGGCAGTTTTTTCCTTATCAGTAGTAAGTAAAATAATGGTGCCTCTTAAATCCAGTAACTTTGATGCCGTAAGTTGTAGAGTTCTTCCCAAACTCACTCCAGCAACTCCACTCATACTACCTGTGCATCTGCAGCATTTACTCCTCACACACTTTTATCTCTGAATGCCTATGTACAAACTCTTCCTAATTTCTCCACTTCATATGTTCAATTATTTTTAAGTCCGTTTTATTTAAGATCACTTCAAAAGGCTCTTTCCTAGTGAAGTTTTTCTCTCTTATAACAGAATTATTATTCTGTCCATGCTTTACTTAATGTACAGACTGTGAATTTCTCTCCCTGCCCACCAGAAACTATGTATATGTAGGGAGAGTGAGACAGTCTACTATGACTATAGTAGGTATATGTTTTTTTTTATATGAAGCTGTTATTTACTTGATTGCAATCTTGAGAGCAAGTACTGGGTTCTTCTGAATAATGTCACCTCAGGAGACAGCACAGTGCATGGGAGGCAAGCTATCAATAAACAATATCTATTATGTGTTTGGTGAGGTCCAGTAACTATTATTTGAAATAATAAGGAAATAAAAGTCACTAGTGATTATATCGTATACTTTCATAATATGTATTTTGCAACCATAGGTTATCAAGTTAGTTAGTGTGACAATGTTGAGGCTAAACCTAAGAAGTAAATATTTCTGGGCCTATTACCCATTTATATCCATTATGCACACACAGTGTTTGCTCTTGGTTATTGCTGATACTCAAGAAGATTCTGAATGGATTAGTGCAATTTACCCTCACTATGTGAAAAAATCAGTACTTGTTGATGGAAGGTTAAAATTTGTAATTTTCAAAAATATCATACACAGTAAAATAACATGTTTATATTAATGTATTGATAATACATATTTTCAAATAACTAAAAAATCTTATATTTATAACATTTTTATCTTTATTAGTTTTCAAAAGTGTTTGCAAAACTAAGATATTTAGGCTATAAAGCCATTTAAGCCTTTTACTTTTACTGTGTCCTCAAACATTAATGAGATGAGGCAAACATGAAGGAAATACACATGAACTAAACATTTGCTTGAATATTATAGTTAAGGTACCAAACTGTATGGGTATTTTATCTAAAGATTGATCATGCTTAAACTTGAACATTAACCTGATCATAATAGGACATCCAAGTTGTTTGTTGCATCCTTATTTATTTATGTTTTGGCTGTATGTTTTTGGTTGCAATCAGTCTCTAATGGCATTTTACAAAACTACCCAAAACCTATTATTTGAATACTTTCTTCTCTATTCATCCCCATTTCTTTGATAAAATGTTTCATTTTTCAGGCTTATTATTTAACTATACCTTCTCTACTTAGCAGGATCTCTCAACTGTCTTTGACTTTGACTTCCATATTTGAGGCTGTTGGTTCTGTTTTAAAATACATTTTAATTTGAAAGAAGTTTTAATAAATCTCACTTCTCCTTTTAGTATCTCTGTACCATGGGTGTTTTACCACCCTGTGCCTAAATTTCATCATGTGCAACACTGAGATAATAATAACACCTCACAGGGCTTTTGTGAGTATTAAATGGATTAATACATACAGTATATACTTAGAACAGGGTATACTAATTATTTGAAAGTTACTTTTGAGATTATTGTCATTATTCCACTTGGTTAAAAAGAGAACTCCTGACTAAAATGTTTTCCATGAACTATTATGCTTTCCCATCTCAAATAAATCAATCTCTTCTGTTACAGAAAAGAACGATAGGCTTATCATATGATTCAAATACAGCAGGACAAAAAGGTGAAAAACAAGAAGTAGATTTATTTACTTATTTTTTTTTTTTTAAGAAGTAGATTTAAACCCAGTATGTAAAAAAGCTCTGGGAGTCTTCAACAAGTGAAATTACTTGCTTCATGAATTGTGAGTTTTGTGCCTGGACAACTCTTCAGATACCCACTGAGGAGGTTCCTTAGTTTGATGAGAGGTTGGCTCAGAGGGCTAGTATTCTTATCAAAGAGTTGGTATTATTTGAAAGTAGAATAGATCAAGCTAAATGGGATAATCTGAGGAGTGGCTCCTTCATTCATTCCCTAAAGTAATGTTTGCAATACCATGTCTCTTTGAATTTCGAGTCCACAGCTAACATACACATATAAAAAGGAACTCTCTTATTGTAATTGTTTAATGATTATCTAAGACAAAAAAAAAAAAAAGGGCATGTTAAATTCTAGAAGATGTGAAATCTCGGAAGAAAGTAAATTAGTGGAGCACTAAAAACAAATTGCTTCTACTTCTTAATTTGAACCAGTCAAACCTGTTACGCAGTCACCAATTCTCACAGTTATGTCACAGAGGAACGCCCGGGTCTCCAGGTGTCTTCCTGTGAGAGGAAGTGACTCTTAGCAAAGGTCAGTGCTGTTAAACCAGATGAATAAGTCACAGGACAGTGAAGGAATACCTCATAAAGATTTCTTCCTGGGAGCATGTACATAAAGCAGTTCCTAATGGGACCACTGTGCTTCTGAGCTTCTGAAAAGCTTAGGTTTGACCTTAGAGTGTTGGAATGCAATTATGCATAATAATAGCGTGCAATAGAGCTTCATTGTATTGTAATGTGAGAAACCTAGTCATGAAAATGGTAGGGAAAGTGACCTGATTAATTTTATTAATTAAATTTCAAGGCTACTTTCAACCTGGCTCCAACCTTGCAAACATATTGTTCACCTTATGGGTTCTTCCCATCTTGATTATTCATTCAGTCATTGTCATCCCCTGCATTCATCTCCCCCCCATTTTGGAAGTCTCACATGTGCAAATATTGGCATGGTGCAGCATGCAGCCCAGGTCTTGCCGTGCTCTGGACTGGAGCTCCATCACTAATGAGTTTTTGTTGCTGCTCCTACCAGTCCTTCAGCAGGCTTCTATGGATACCGATCTAGAGCAGCCCAGCATATACTAGCATGAATCCAAATCTTCACATGTTCAGAATCCTCACTGACCTCACTGCGACTTCTAGGAAACAGATGCCCCAACTTTATATAGGGAAATAATTTTAAGACACAACTCTCTAAATGGATCACCTTTGTTTTTGCCCTCCATATTTGCATAGATAAAGGTACAGTGATAGAACATTCAGAGTGAAGTCCTAGGCCGTGACTCATAATCACAGTTATAAGAATGGTCAAGTATTCTTTTATGATCATTTAAGTTTTTAGAGGTATAATTAAAAAGGAAACAGCGGAAAAAATAGCTAGAGTGATGAGCTATAAATTATATAGATGAGAATATGTGCTCAGTTGTCTGTAACAATATATAAATATGCATCCTGGCTACAGTCCATCTAGAGCTTAAAGAAACTCAGAATGAAGACAAAAATATCCTATGTAAATTTTTTATAAAGGTTTTGTTGGTGGTAAATGAATTTTAAAAGAATAATGATATAGTGTCTTAACTCTGCAATATTTAAGTATTGTTTTTTTATTCTTATAAAAATTATAAGAATTATAAAGGCATCATAATTTGAAATCTATATAACTGGAAGAAAATATAATGTTATGCATTTTTGGCAACTTTTCAATACTGCAAAACAGGTAAGTTTCAAATATGAATAAAAGCATCGACTTTATGTTACTCTTTGCTGTGGGGTAAGCTTCTGTCAATATGTATATTGCATATATCAGTAATATCTACAAATTATGAAGCTTTGTATTAATTGAACAGGAGAACTTATATTATCATTCATCCGTTTCCTTCTAATTAGTACCAAGGAAAATAAATTCAATAATGAAACTAAGATACAACTTTAATGCAATTCTCATAAATTTTACTTCAAAGTGAAGGTCTTATATTCTTATTTATAAGGCTTGGTTTTAATTCAAACTATCATTAAAGGAGGGTTATTGTTTCCCATTTCAAGGTATGCATCTCTTAAATACAGTAACTTACTTGGAAGTAATATTTACCTATAGACTATTGATGACTTTAGTTTAAAAAAACCCATCATTTTCTAATATTCTCACATCTTCATTTTTCCTTCACACTTGACAATATTCTTAGAAATTGGGATAAATATGATTGATACTTTTTTCATTTTAGAAAGAATTTCCAAATATGTAAAATGTTTTGTTATATTTTTATATTTAGTATTGAATATTAATAGTTAAGTGTAAATAGCACTTTATGTTTCCTAAATTGTTTTACATATGAAAATAATTTTGAGTCATCACTGTTATGCAGTGTTATGAGTTGAATATCATCTGCCCCAAATTCATCTGTTGTAGCACTAAACCCCAAAGTTATTGTATTTAGAGAAAGAACCTTTAGGGAAGTAATTAAGGCTAAATCAAATCATAAAGGGGGTGGAGTCCTAATCTGATAGTTTTAATGTCCTTCTAAGAAGAGAAAGAGACATCATAAAGCATCTCCCAGATGTCCAGAAAACCCCATGTGAGGACACAGCAAGAAGGCAGCGTTCTACAAGCCAGGAAGAGAACCTTCACTGAAAACCAAATTTGCTGACACCTTTATCACAGACTGATAACCTCCAGAATTTAGAGAAAATAAACGTTCATTTTTTAAGCCACTCAATCTGCAATATTTTGTTGTGGCTTACTACATGAGCCCATGCTTACTAATACGGTCTATCATTACTAATTTCTTCTTACTGAGAGTCAACAGTGTAGAGAATTGATCATAATTTTTGGTTCTTAACCACTATTATCAGTTGTCGTTTGCCAGACCATATTTTATTTTATTTATTTACTTAACTGGACAACTGGAACAACAACTTATCTAGTGGCATGTACCTTACCTACACTGTCTGCCAACATTCTTTTTGTGTTTAAAGTTCCTTTATGTTCCTTTTTCAGTTTTCTCACTAATAATATGTTGTTTAGTTTAATTTTACTAAATATTGACTCCTTGAACTCACTTAAAAAAATCAATAATATGTTACCAAGCTTTACTCATGCAATTGCTTGTCATTGGGGTTCATTTTCACTATTATATAATACTCCATTTTGTAAATACATCATGATACAGTAATACTTTCTCCTGCTAGTGGAAACTTACCTTGTTTCCAATGGGAACAATGGGGCATGAGTATTTTTGTACCATATTCTGGTACATATGTGCCAAACTTCTCCTGAACATTTTCTCACAAGCTTGTTGCTATGCTGTAAGGTTTGAAAATATTCAGTTTTACCAGCTAATGACAAATTCTTTTCCAAGTGTACCAGTTAGCACTGTCACTAGTTCAATATGTTTCATATTATAATTGTGTCTTTCACACATGCTTAAGTTAAATCGTAAAATTCATATGGTTAGAAGAATAATATATTGTTGAAAATATAGAAACCATTATACTAACAATTGGTTAACTTTGCCTTATGCTGCAGGAGATATTTATAATTTTAGGGATATTCTGTTATTCCATATATGAAGTGGAATGATAGAATGGTCATATAGTAAATACAACTAAAGCACTTTAAGTTTATCTTTAAAAATTTCTTTTGTCTCTCTCTTATTAAAAGAAATTCTACAGAGCCTGCCCCACCTAGGAGCATGAATATTTCAATAATTATAACATGCAAAACTGGAGGACAGGAAGAAAAGACATATGCCACAAGAGGAAAATTATTATCTGAAGCATTGATATCTGCAATCATTTAGATGTTAATTTCATAGTCATCTTAACTGGTCATATCAGTCGGTAAAATGATGGGATAAAAGATTTTTCTTTATATGTTTTTTTCTTCTATTCAGGGCAGGGTCCATTCACAATTATTGAAGTAAATAGTTCACTTACTGATGATTTCGTAGCTTTAACATAGTACTTCTCATAATCTATTCACCAATTCAGTTACTTTCTGACCTTGTAATTAAAGCATTTTACAGCATATATTTCTGTGTCTGCTAGATTTTTTTATCTTGTTTATTTATAGTCAGATGAAAGTTTGTTCTATTACTCTGTAGTTATGACATTTTAAATGTTGCAATGGTTTTTCAGATATTCTTAATATTAACTTAGAACTGAGTTGTCTCAAATGATTAATTAATAAAATTACCAGTGGGTATAGTATTGAAAAAAACAGAGCACCTTACTTGCTTATATAATGCAATAGTGAAAAAAATTAACTAGGTAAAATTAACTAACCATAATTTTGCACAACCATATTCTCATTGAAGCAAACTCTGCTCTTAGGTTTTCTGTAGTTGCTTTTCAGATATTTAGCAAGAAGCAATTATATAGATCTGTGGGCAAAATTCATGCTGAAATTAATAACTGAACTCATGTGTGAGAGATGGAATGTATTCTACAGTAACCATGTACTATGCTTTCCTCTTAGTCATGCTTGTACAAAATTCCTAGACATGTAATTATTAAAGAAAGCTCTCTTTTAGTTTTCATGATATTTAGAAGTTAATAGAAATTGATAAAGACAACCAGACACAATAGGACTTTGAATGAAATCACTTAAACTAATGAATTGTATTTATGTCAAGATGGTTCAAACGGATATACAATTTTTACTTAAAACCCAAATCAGAATCTACAGATGTTTCTATTCCATCTGTAATTGTTGAATTTTCTGTTCTCAATGATCTGTATTCTTTGTTCCCCAACATCTAAAAAAATGCTAAGAATTTGGAAGGCTTTATGCAACCCTAGTTGTCAGAACACAAAACAGGAAACTATCTCAAATGCTCCTAGTTGATCCATCTTTGTGTTTGAAGCACAATGCCTCAAAAATCCACCTGCTGGAAGTCGGGTGGTGTATGCAAAGGGATGTCATGGTAATTTGAAAACTGTTGAATACAGAACAGAAGCTTTTCCTGCCCTCAAACTCACCACACTGGTTTGTCTGGCTCACTACATGCCAAAACTTTTGATTGATGTGCTCACTTCAGTCACGGGTAATTTTAACTCATATATTAAGTAGCTGCTGTTTCCACTCCATTATAGTTCCTTGTATGGGGCAAATCAGAGTTCTGGTTTTGTCTGTATTGGGTTGACCCAGAGCCATAGTGTGCTTTTGTTTGGATTTAAGTAGGAGGCAAGCTAATATTTCAAAACTAGCAAACTTTTACAATCTCTGCTTTTCTTAATTGTAGGGATCCCTGTGGTAAAGAGCTTTTTATTTCTACCACATAGCTCTTTAGGAGCCCCAAGGAAGCCAGAAATGTCGTTAAAGGCTTTCTAAATACATAGACATTCTTTTGAAATGTAGGAGATTTAAGTGGATTAATTCAATATAACCAACTGTGGCAGTATTTCCCCTTTTATCTGTTTGTATTTGTGGCAGACAATATGCCTTAACAGTAATTTTCGGTTGTGTATATCAGTGTCTGCAGTAGATCTGGAGACTGAGAACATTTCTATTCGTTACCATCTTAGAGGCCACTGGTTGTACAGAATATGAACTCTAATAGAAATGACAATATCAACAGTAGATTATGATGTACGTTTCCATTAAATTTCAGTCTTAATATAAATTCACATCAGTCTGCATAGAAAATAATATAAAAAGAATTCATTCATATCAATAATCCTTGCCTCTTTTCAAAACAATTATCTACTAATTATAATAGAATTAAAAATTAAAGTTAAACCAAACAAGTTGTTGTTGTTATTATTATTATTATTACTTAAACATACAATTTACACTGGGACACATTCCTTCCCCCCAAGAGATTGAATAATATTTCTGAAGTGAAATAAAATTTGTTAAAATGTTAAAAAAATTTTTTTGGTAAATCCTAGAGAACGTGAACTATTAAATATACCAATATTCACAACAGAAACTTGTAATATATACTCTAGATTATATTCAACAAATGCCTGATATTTATGCAATGAAAACAAGTCTGAAAGGGCAAAAATAGACAATATTTTATAAATTCCTCAGAAGAAAAATAAAAATGAACCTAAAGTACTAGTCCAGAGGTATATAAAAAGCCTTTTTATTATATATTATTTTTTGGCACTAGTTGGCATAAGAATACATGCCAAGCCCAACAACCTCCCAGTCAAATCTCCTTCATTTAAACCAAATAAAATGAAATTGCCCATGGAATGAAAGGTTGTAAATATTACATTATTTTAACTCATGAGACTCTTAAGTCTAAGCTATATATACAATCCAAATTATAGGAGGCTTGGGAATTATCTAGTCTTAGATGCCAGTCTGGAGAAAGTAGGCAAAATGAGTGTTTTTCCAGAAAGTTGGGCAAATATGTAGGTATTTAGTTTATTTTAAAGTGTGTATTACCCAGAAAGGTACTAATGTAGATTTTAAAATAAGATTATTTACTTTATTTTAAAATACTTAGTTGTAAATAAAAATAGTTAAAAAGGGAGTCACCTAAGGACCATAGCCCAAATTTAGCTCGCTTCTTGTTTTTATAAATAAAGTTTTATTTACAAAACTTTATTTTTATTAATAAATAAAAGAAAAAACAGACTCAGGCATGTCTACTGATGTTTATATTGCCCATGGCTCCTTTCATGCTATAAAGGCAGAGTTGAGCAGTTGAGACAGAGAAGGTATGGCTTGCAAAACTAAAATACCATCTGACCCTTTATTAAAATATATATATTATTAATGCTTGATTTAGATAAATATTTTATGTTAAAGACAAAGGCCATGATAATAAAGTTTCAATATTTTTAAAATATTTGAATATTTTCAAATATGGAGTTACAATAAGAATAATAATAAAACTATTGGAAATATATTCCTATAATCATTGTTTCAACATAACTATCATCTCATAGTAATGTACTCAATATCACATACAACATGTCAGAGGAATTATTCACACATCTTAAGGAAAAAGAGATAATATATAAAAATGAATTCTAGGTGCTATGTGTGATTTCTTCATATATTTTTTCATGTATATTATGGTGAGGAAAAAAAATTAAGTTCCCATTTCCTAATCATTAGTTTTTATTTTATAAAAGTAAAATAACTCTACCTTTAACAAAATTCCTAGGGAGTTTTTATGATGTATTCTAATTTCCCAGCACTCCAGCACAAGCCATAAAAAAGTCACGGTTTTCTCTCCTATGAAACACAGCATGCATATGATTATAGCTCAATTAAGAGACCGGAAACACTCACATGAGGTACTCAACTTGTACGCTCTGGGTGGCTGAGTCAGACAAGCATTGCTGGAAGAAGGTGACTCCATTAGCACTCTTTAAAGAAGCCATCAACTAAGCAGCCATTACTTTTTTTGTATCTTCAAGTCAAAGAGGTGGCATTTCCTTTCTTAAACACCCTTCAGTATTTAATGACTTCTTACTGAAAATTTGATATTTATTCATTATATTTTGATTGTAATAGGGAATGAGAGAAAAGTATCTGGGGATAAATGAAGAGAATACAGGAAAAAAAAAAAAACATGGTAAATTTACGGAGATAATGAAATTAAACATAAATAGAGCCAGATGACCCAAAGGAAAAAAATCATAAGGGTTAACAATATTTTAATGGCTTCCTTAATTCTATCCTGGCCTTTGCCAGTTATTATTTTTAAATTTTACGTCAAGATTTTGTTGACTTCTACTAGTGCTTCTAAAAAATGAGGCACAGAGATTACCTAGAGATCTTGTCAAAATGCACATTCTGATTCAGTGGGTCTACAGCTAGGCCTAATGATCTGTAGTTCTAGCAAGATCCCCAGAGACTGATGACTTTGTTTTCAGAATACACTCTAAATAGGAAGACCTTAGATGACACAAATAAGGACTAAATATTAGGGTATTAGAAAAAAGGCAAATGCATTTTGCTTAAGAAGAATTTGATTGTTATTTCATTACTTTTGTACAAATAGTTAAAAAAATTGAATAAAAGCTGACAAAATTTAGTCCATAAAGGACTTTTCTACAGATATTCTTAGTAGGGAAGACATAAAAATATCCTTTCATGTCCACAAATAACCATTCTACTTCACTTTTAAAATGTTTCTGCATCTCAATAAACCTAAGTATATTTTGGGGATTACTCTTAATAAATATAGGTGAGAAAAATATTTTCAGTTATCTCTTTAAGTAATTATAGTTTTCATATGTTCTTAGAAATACATAATTGATTTTGAATATTTTTCTTACTCAGGGGTGCAAAGTGGTAAGTTAAGCTATTTCATGTGTTTCTTTTCACTGATAAATATATTCATATATATGTGCATAATACATGCATATTAACAAGACAATTCTATTTTTTCTATTAATTCAATGTATGGTTATCAAAAGAGGATCTAGTTCCTGAAAAATAACAAATCTAAAAAACAGATCTAAATAAATAAAGACCAGATCCAAATAAACAGATAAAAATATTCTTTATACTTTAAACATTAAAAGAAATATTCAAGCCTTACAAAACATGTTCTCTAGATTTTTTTTTTAATTAAACTTATATATGGAGGGGAAAAAAACATATAATTAAAATCTGGGTTTTCAAACAAATATTCAAAAAAGTGATGTAATGTAGTATTTACTGTGAAATAAAGCTTTTTCCTAAAAAATATACATTCACAAGGTGTGATGTGGAGACTCTTTGGTAGTGTTTGCATCTAAAAGTGCCAGGCATCATCAGAAATTCACTACAGAAAGAACTAAGAATTAAAATTATTATTATGATTTTTAAGATATTAACAATTTTCACTGAGTAACACAAAATCCGATGTATCTAACCACTAACTATTTTAAGGAATAAATTCCAAGAAAAAGACATAATGTGGGGTTTTCCATGAATTACACACCCACATGGGAAGGAAGTGACAAAGAGTTTCAAGAAATTCCTTTACAAATGTTGTTGAACTTCTTCAAAGCCATAAATAGGAGATAAAGAACATTATTAAACTTCACAGGAGGAAGTAAGAAATCCACTTAGCCTGTTGCTAATCTTCTAAAATTCTTCCAATGAACACTGATAAAGATATAAAATCTGGGATTATCTAATATTCTTTCTTCTACTCTTCTTAATTCTCCCCATTGATTTAAGCCCTATGAAAACTGGAATGCTTGGAGTTACAACTAGAGAAAAAGTATTCTGAAATGCTGGATACCTTGACATTAAAAAACAATGCATCTTGAGATCTTCACATATTCTTAACTATCATGATAGTAAATAAATTACATGACTATAGAACTGATAAAGGACGGTAAATCACTTGGAACACCAATGATTCTGCAAATACAGGCTGAAAGTTAGTTAAATAGCTTTTTAAATAAAGTTAGCCACTTAACATAAACTTTTTAGTATTTAAAGAAATAATTAGGAACTGACTTCAATCTTTATTCACACTTCCCATTTTCTAGCCAAAGAAAAAATCCACATTTTTTAGATATTTTCATTTTTTTCTTAACAACATTGCTGGATATTTACTTTCATATATGTATATATGTACACACATATATGTATGTATATATATATGATAGCATATACATACATGACAACAAAATATTTGGTAAATACTTATTACTTGCCTGCTCTGGATTGTCTCACAACCTCTTATGAGCAAATCAATTACATATACTAAACTCCTTTATTCCAGTAGCACAAGTGTTCATCTGTTTCTTAAAAATCAGCATGTAAGAAAACACTTCACTGTACTTTGTTCGTTAATATCCCTCTATCTCAACATTTGTGATCTTCTAAATTATCTGCTTTCTTTCACACATGACCTTCATAATTAAGCCTGCATTTTTTTGGAAATCAGGGCATATACCAAAAACAAATTTTCTCTTCTGAATCAATCAACTTTAACTCATTATTCTGAACTCTACGCGAGTGTCATATGCATTACCTTCATGTAAAAAGGTAGGAAGAGGAGATAATAATTTTACATTTCTAAAATGAAGGAAAACATTTAATTGGCTCTAAAGTATATAAAAATTAATAACCTCCATATACATATAACAATTTAGCTAATACTGTATGATTTGGAAGTAGATCGCAGAAAGCCTCCAGATAGCTCTATCAGAGGCAATTGAATTAATTTATTACAATCAGACAATCTGAAAGATGCAAGCAAAGACGAGAGGTTTCCATTAACACATTGCATTGTTTCTTCAGAAGCTTTTGCTTTGATCTCTTCCAATGACAAAAGAACTACTTTGGAATCAGAATATAATACAGATGTCAGAAATGATTGATGGAGAGAAGGTGGAGGCGGGGGAGAGGTTTACAGGGTTAAGCCATTGGACACACCAAATGCGTATATGTGCTAGTATCATTTTATTTTTGTTATTGTCACTGTTGTTTCCTCTTTTCCTGCTGGTCTTCCTGTTAACTACAGTTTACATAGGATTCTTTATACCTTGATTATTGGTTCCGGTTAGTTCTTTTTTATAGGCAACTGCTATGGATTCTTTTTTTAGTTACAATAAACGAAGTATTATTGTAAAAATTGTTACCACACTCCTTTTGCTCTCAGGAGATACATTTTTGCTTTTTCCTAGGTTTGTTTGTTGGATAGTTTATTTCCTACCTCCGAAACAAACTGGAGATAACTTTCAGCTCAAGATAGTATTGAAATAAAAATTTCTTTTTTGTAAAAACATACTTTCTTCAGCAACTTTCAGAATTGTCCTTACGCACAGTGTCCTAGTGAAAAACATGAATTTAATAAAGTATAATACTTTTGACATGATTTCTTTGAAAAACTTGCTAGATATTTTTATATGCAAAGAAAAAAAAAACAAGTTGATCTGAACTTGTCCAAGGAGAGCTCTCTACTGGCAGCACAGTGCCCCCTAAAGTTATCCTTGAGAGAAAATAACACAATATCTCAAAATGAATTATATATTACTTAATAAAATATTATCACTTGATTTCATTTTGCCAAATAGATAAATTTTCCATCAAAAATAGTACAATTCATACAAGAAACTACAAAAGTTTTGTGTCAATGATAAATTTAATCACAAGTAAAATATATATTTTGTTATGAGTTTCCATTCTATGTTATTGAAAACTAATAATAAAATGAAATATGTTAATGCTGAGGACTCAGTTAAAGGTTTATTCTGATTACAAAATACGGTGTGCCAATAACATCCTCATAATTCTAGAATCTGAATTGAATACATTTGCTGAAGACGGCAAAATAATTTTCAAATGGGAGCTTGCATTTAATAAAATGTAAAGCAATGTCTGTCTCAGACCAGTACTTGAACAGTCAACAAAAGTGGGGAAAGTATTTAAAGAGAATGTCTACAAATTTATTAATAAGCTATAGCTTTATTACTACATTTGTAAATTTTAAAGTACACTAAATAAGTAAACTATTGAGTTGATGTTATGAAAATAAGAATAAACTCAGTTTGATAAATCAAAACAAACCAGCCATTGCATTTGTCTTTCTTATAAACCAATTTTCTTTTTTAAAAAATTCAAATCTCCCACTTATAAAACAAACAATAAATTCATATCAACTCCCAAATATTCTACAACATACCCTACGTAAAAGATATTATAAGATACACAGTTTATATACATTTGTCTTGCTCAAAATATGTTTTTAACATGTTTTTTAGTTTTTATTATTTGGGTACTTATGTATTTATTTATTTATAAAGATTTTATTTATTTACTCATGAGAGACACACACAGAGAGAGAGAGAGAGAGAGAGAGAGGCAGAGACACAGGCAGATGGAGAAGCAGGCTCTATGCAGGGAGCCCGATGTAGGACATGATCCAGGGACTTCCAGGATCATGCTCTGAGGTGAAGGCAGATGCTTAACCGCTGAGCCACCCAGGTGCCCTATAATGCTTTTCTTTTTTAAACAAATCTTTTTTATTACTCTGGTAGAGCCATAGGTACAATCATGATGCTAAGATACACAAGATGGTAACAGAAATTGAACCTGTTAACATTGGATCCATTCCTGTTTGTACAGTAACTACTTTTGTCTAGGAATTGAAGTAAACTTATCAAGATGAGAGGAGCTAGGTTTCAAAGTGGTTACCCAAATTAAAGTTTTAATGTCTCCTCCTTAGGATTAGAAATTTATTCAGTGATAACCATAGTAGACTAAATATAATAAGTAAATCTCAAATATTAATTTTTTATGGCTGCAACATTTTGCTTGTGGTCAACATTCAAAGGCAAGGGGCTCCTGGGTGGCTCAGTGGTTTAGCAACTGCCTTTGGCTCAGGTAGTGATCCCCGGGTCCTGGGATCAAGTACTGCATCAGGCTTCCCATAGGAGCCTGCTTCTCCCTCTGCCTATGTCTCTGCCTCTCTCTCTTTCTCATGAATGAATAAACAAAGTCTTTTTAAAAATTCAAAGACAAAACATCTTAAAATCCACAAAAACTATATATTGGAGAAAATGAAGACTATAGGCAAGCCAGGAGTCATTTTTCCATAATGTTTATTAATACCCCCTCATCTTACGAGCTAGAGATGGAATAGAAATAGTACTAATTCTTACATTATACAGTTCTTTGGGTCAACTTATAACCAATGGGAATGGACAAAAGTGTCAATCCCCACTTTTACAGATATAGTCTGCATCTTTTCAAGACCAAAAAGCAACTAAATCCAATTCATTTGGAAAAATCTACTGAGTTTCAATTAAATTGCTCCCAGATCCATCCATTGCTGGACCTAAGAACACAAACTTCTTTATGAGTCTTGGGTGTAAAAGGAAGAAAATATGCATTTGATTAAGTACTTAGTAATTGTCCATCACTGTAATTCCATATGACTTAATTTTATTCTCTGATAACTTTGTGAATATATATTTTTATTCCCATTTTTGAGCAATTCAAGGCTGTTTCTCTAAATTGCCCAATGTCAGACCGCTAATACATAGTAAAGTTAGAATTAATATTTCTTTTTTTTTTAATTTTTATTTATCTATGATAGTCACAGAGAGAGAGAGAGAGAGAGACACAGGCAGAGGGAGAAGCAGGCTCCATGCACCTGGAGCCCGACGTGGGACTCGATCCCGGGTCTCCAGGATCGCGCCCTGGGCCAAAGGCAGGCGCCAAACCGCTGCGCCACCCAGGGATTCCAGAATTAAAATCTCTTTTTTTACTTCCGAGATAATGCTCTTTCCAATTCATCACAAGGGCCAATGGATGACTAGAAATGACTCAGGACTATAGAAACCTATTGCCAGAAGAGTGGATCTGTACATTTGCCCATAACATCAAACCATTTGTAGGATGATACTTTATCAATACATCTAGTTTGTTTTGGAAGTTCTGTGTAGCTATAAATCTCTATGTCTGGATATCTATCATTTTTCTCTTTCCCTCTTTCTTTTCTTTCCTTTCTTTTCTTTCTTTCTTTCTTTCTTTCTTTCTTTCTTTCTTTCTTTCTTTCTTTCTTTCTTTCTTTCTTTCTTTCTTTTTTTCTTTCTTTCTCTTTCTCTATTAATCTTGATGATCTATTCTTGATTCTTCTAAACCTAATTAAGGATGCTATCACATTTCATATTTGTAATCTATAGACTGTTTTCTTAACATTTCAATTTCTTATGAGACAGATAATAGAAACCAGTTAAACTTCTTTCAATGTATCTCATTCCCCCTACTACCCTGAAAAAGATATAGTCCTGTTTTTCATCATTATTCATCATAGCCTTTGTGTAAATATTTTCAGCTTAGAAGAAAAGATGATGGCTAGTTTTTAGTTATATCCAGCTTTCCGTGATCTTGGAACATGTTCGTAACTTCATTTTTCTAAGCCCCTAAAAATTAAGTGATACTAAAAATTTATTATAATATTGCCAACTTCAGAAAGTTTTAAATTTGTGTGTAAAAAATAAGCATATCCTTAATTGATACAGTGGCACTTTTTTAAAATAAGAGAAATCTTGAAATAATTACCTGTGTGCTTTTTGATAAAGTTCTGCTATAGAAATATAATTCTCCAAATACATTTATATCCAAAAATAGAATGTAGAGAAAAACATGTATGTAATGTTAAATTTCATAAAATGAGCCCAATGTTAAGTGCACACTGTTAGTTAACAGCAGGGATGGTTTTAAATGTAAATCCTAAAATGACACGATTGAGGCTAATGATCTGTTTTGCCAATCCTAAATCTGCATATTTAATTTTCATGACCGGAAATACATCTAAATAGGATCTCCATTATTTAATTGGAGTGAAAGAGTTTTATTGAAGAAAAGTAAATTGCAAAAAGCATGTATTTATTTTCTTTCATTAAAAGGTCACTTGGAATTATAGTAAAGCTCCTTATCATTAATATGATTGTTGAAGCAGAAAGCAGTTAACCAAAAATCATGCTCCTTTCCACTACTTATAATGACTGATATTACTTCCTTTAATGCTTCCTGGACTTATCCTTAAGGAAGTCTCAGGGTTGGCACAAATTTGGTAACTTTATTTTCCTCTCTGAGCTTATGTTTCAGATCGTGCCTTCATTCAGCCCACACAGGGTGCAATGGCTGCCCACTTTTTCCCCCTCAAATCTTTGATCCCTGGATTATTTACAGTTAATGATTTCTTTCATGTTCAAAATAATTCTTCTGTGGAGAGTGATTATATTCCAGCAATATTTTCTCAGTATCTTCTTTTTAATGATGAGTATGTATATATTTTTCATTAAGTGTTGCCAATTTCAAAGAGACTATTTCCCAGGAGGTACTTTAGAAATAATCTCACAAGCAGCATATAAGAAGGCAGAATGATTTTTAGAGACTGCAAAGAGCTATGAAGAAAGACATCAGTAAAAAGACTTTCTATCTTGAGAGCCAATTTGGAAAATATTTTTAAATGTAAATTAAATAAGTGTAATATATGCATAACAAGTTAATCAACCAGTGGTATTGCACTGCTGTAACAAGTAATCTCAATAGATCCTATAAATGAATCTTCTTTTAACTATTTCAGTTTACCATTTCTTATAGCACAAAAGGAATTATATATACATATATAAATCTGGCCAAAAATCACAGACACTTCCAAGGATACAGAATTGAGATTTTTGTCCTCCTTTGTTGGAAAACATACATGCACACACTACATATGGAAAAGCCTCTGGCAAATAAAAATCTGACAATAATCTTTTACAGCTATTAGAGATTTTAGTTATTATTCTTTATTCTTCAAATAATATTTTTTTTCCTCAAAAGTATTGGCTATGTAGAGAATATCTTAAGGAAAAACTCCTTGGTCTTCAAAAAAAGTAAATATGAATTAATGTATATACATCAGTAATCAAACATCATTTAGGAGATTGTGTTAAATGAAATATAAGAAGTTTATCAGATTTCAATATCAACAGAGAAAAGTTACTGTTATCTTTTAATATATGTTGATTGCTCCCTGCAGAAATTTCATTTATTACGTACTCACCAATTTCTTTGTGTATTACTGAAAATGCTAGTTTAGGGTTTTTCTGTTTTGATATACAAAATCTTTTGCTTGTTTTGAGTCCTTTTAAAAACACACAATAATTTTATTGAACATGATATAAGCAACAGTACAGAAGTTTAGATTTCTTTAGTTTAAAAATGAAAAAATGCTGTTTTGAAATACCTTTTTTCACATAATTTCAGACACTGGTACATTTTGGCAAAACATTACCAAATGAGTATATAAAACTTCATCTGAGCTACGAAGATACAGGGTCAATTAGATTTGCACATAAAGTATTTGGATAAGTGATAAAAAATTTAACATGGTCAGTCTTCATATCTTAATGAAGAAAATGCTTGAAAAGAAGACCTTTTTAAACTTCAGGAAACCAATCCAACTGAAAATTATTTTTATTAATGACTGATTCATTTACATTTTCTTTAAATTATGAAATTACAAACAGCCTTAGTTAATTAAAATCTTTCAATTAATCACTTAGAGTAATTACTTATCACTATAAAGAGTTATGAATATCTTAGTGAAAAAGGAAGGAATTTTCGTTGGAATTTAGAATTTTTAAATACACCATTTAGTAATTACACATTGTCCAAGTATACATCCAGCAGTCTGTGGTGAATGCATCTGTGATGACTGCACAAGTGTGGGTCAATGAACTCCATGAGAAATCTACCTTAGGCACCCATGATCAAGTACAGACACATCACCAGGTGATCAGCCAATGGCAGTATGATTCATGGTTAATTTTTCACCTTGGTCAGACACTTTAAAATTAGTGAAATCCTCTCTTATAATTAGTTTCTATGAATAGTAACTTTCTATTAGAGAAGAGTTTTCCCTTGAAATATTACTTTGCATTCATTAAAAAGCATTCTCCTATCTTTTCAAAGACTAATGCCTAGAACTAGATTTGTCTTTAAAACTGTTTCTTTCAGATGATATATTTTCTGTCCCTTTTTCTACTATGGAGTAAATGTTCAACAGTAAAGATTACCCTTCAATGAATTTTTATTTACCGATGTGTGTATAATTTATACATGCATAATTTTTGTATATGTAATGATTTCTTTTGCTAGCTATTTCCATTTTGTTTGACATTTATTGTACTTAATCAACAATACGTCCATAATCAATGTCATTTATGGTATTAATTTATTGTATAAAGAAATTACCATATAAAATCATGCAGCCAAGAAATAAAGTTAACATCTGTTATCTTTCCCCTTACTTTTTATTAGAATGTATGCTTTCTAATTATGGCAAGCAAATTTAGCTAGCTACATAGCTACTTTATTGAATGATTTTGTTTTTTTTAATTGGTACTATTTTCCTTTTATAAAAAAATGTAGCAACTGAAACTACAACCTAAGCTTTCCAACCTAAAATGAAAGCTATTTTGTGCATATGAACCATTCATATATCACATAGCTTTTAATAATTATATTGTCTAAATAGTTTTGTCTTGTGCTTCTTTTTTACATTTTTAAAACACATGTTCTTTTGTCTTGTGCTTCTGTTTTACATTTTTAAAACACATGTTCATGGTTTGTGATTGACTTCATGATTTTATTTTTAGTTTTTTATTATTTTTTAAAGATTTTATTTATTTTTTCATGAGACATGGAGAGAGAGAGGCAGAGACACAGGCAGAGGGAGAAGCAGGCTCCCTGCTCCTGAAGCAGGCAGGGAGCCCTATGTGGGACTCGATCCCAGGTCTCCAGGATCATGCCCTAGGCCAAAGGGAGATGCTCAACGGCTAAGCTACCTAGGCGTCCCTGACTTCATGATTTTAATGTTAATAGTTGCTTTATATTTCGTGAACTCTAATCTAATTATTAATTTGTTTTGGGATATTTAGGTTATTTTAATTTATTTAGTTATAACATTTATGTTTGTTTCATTGCATATAACAATGAAGCAAATTTATTCATGCAATAGTCATCATTATCTTTTGAAAATAATGTTTATTTCTCTGAGATAAATTTCATAGGGTATCACACTTCATGTGAACATGATCACTGAAATGTTTTTGTTATAGTTTTTCAAGCAGTGAATAACCTAGTTTATCAAACTCAGTAGTTTAGTGATATGGAATGAGATAATAAATCTATTTTCATCTGTATTAAATAATCCTTTCTAAATAATTCTTAATAAAAATATATCTTTAACCATTCATATATTTTCCTGAATAAATTATTTTACCGAGAAAATTTGAAGTATAATCATGTCAGCACATTTCTGTGTGATATTTTTTTATTCTCTATAAACTTTCAAGTTATTATATAAACTGATAAATGTTCCATTTTCCTTATACTATGTTTTTGTATATTTTTATATGCAATTTACTAGTTCATCATGATTCTATATTAATATTTTACTCCTTTGTTTTAATTGTTTCTAGGTAGATAACATCACATTGTATATTCACAAAAGAGTACTGTTTCAGAGAATAAACTGATTTTGATGTTACTCTGTCTAAGAAATGCAAAGAAAGTATCTCTTATTTCCCCTATCAAGGGGTGCCTGGGTGGATTAGTCCATTAAGTGACCAAATGTTGATTTTGGCTCAAGTCATATCTCAGGGTCAAGACTGAGCCCTACTGTTAGCTCTGCCTTCATCAGGGACTCTGCTTGAGATTTTCTCCCCTCCCTCTGCCCTTCTCCTGACTGTACACACACACAAAAAAAACTCTTTTCTTTCTTTTTACCTGAAGAGAGAAGAGTTCCAGCAACACTGAAAAAAATGAAAAATAAAAAAATAATTTTCTAATTATATAGGATAATAAAATATAGTTTAATTATAAACAGAGGAATAGATGTCTCCTTTGTTCATGTTCTATTGTTATTTGATCATGCATTGCTAGAATAACTTAAATATATTTAACTATGTATCAAATTTGACCTAAAAAAATCACTTAATCATTGAATAGTACTAAAATCAATAATTATTTCTATCATAGATTTACCAAGTTCAATCCAGGGAAGCCTTTGGAAAGGACACAAAATTTTCCAATTTAGAGAATCATTTATTACTTATCAGGATTATTATTGCACCTAAACTTAGATATCTTTTATTTTCTATGAAATATTAGAATAATCAAAATAGCTATAAATACATATATAGTATATAGTGTTCTACAACTATATATAGTTATATACAAAATTGAAGGATATATAATTAATAATAAAATGCATATCATGTCTTATAATTATGTAGTAATTAAATGTAAATATACTTAATATATTTCAAAATCTTAATGGTTTTTCTGTTTAACATTTTTCATTCTACCAGCATAGTTATTCACAATGTCAAAACAATTTAATATTTATAAATATAAATTGTCATGCTAATCAGATATTTATAGGATACAAATTCCCCCAACTTTTATGTTGATGTTATTTTGAATTCTATGCCCATAAATAATTCAGTCTTTATAATAGTTTTCAGTAATTTATTTCTTATAATCAATCCATGGTTTAAGTTTGAAATTTGGTAAGTTCGTTTACATGTTTACTAAAATCCTTTGTAACTTTTAATTTAGATTTTATAGTCCCAGGTTATAAGAACACAATATTCTTTGCACCAGTGCTATGGAGGAGAATAGAGTCAATCAGGGAAACATTATAAGGAATGTATAAATAAATACATAAGTTTCAAATTTGTTGGTGATTTGGAATGTCTTTTTTTTTTCTTTTTCAGGATTATACCCAGTGAGAAAACAAGGTCAGTTTTCAAGAAAAGGGAAAAGTCAGCTTTATTCTTAATTTTTATGTATTTTTAATTAATATTAATTAATTAATTAATTAATTTTAAAAGATTTTATGTATTTGGGGTGGGGGGTGCAGAGACCCAGGCAGAGGGAGAAGCAGGCTCCATGCAGGGAACCTGACATAGGACTCTATCCTAGGTCTCCAGGATCATCCCCTGGGCTGAAGGTGGCGCTAAACTGCTGAGCCACCAGGGCTGCCCTGTATTTTTAATTTAAATTCAACTAATTAACATATAATATATTATTGATTTCAGAGGTAGACGTCAGTGATTCATCATTTTTATATATAATGAACACTGGGTATCATATAGAAGTCAACTTTAATCGGAGCCTGGTCTTGTATATAACAATGGTGGATTCTAAAGGTAGGAGGAAATGTCAAAGTCAGAAGTCATAAGTTCAAGCCAGAAAATATACAGATGAATTTGAATTTCATTCTGTGTGCAATGCACATAGCCAGTTGTATTCAGCTGGAATTCATAGATTCTGACATTTTAAATTTTGATAATAGAATATGCCAGTAATACTTGAATTTTCTTTATTCTTCTTAGAGTCTTTTTGTCTTCTAACCACATAGAATATGCTTGATCCCCCAATTTCTAATCCCATTTTACCAATCCAAATTATGTTTGCAATTGTTTAAATTTATTGAATCATATAACAACAATAACAACAAAATCCATAGTAATCATACTTCAAAGAAGAGATGATAGATAAGGTCAACCAGAACCAAAATAGCTGGTAGAAAGCATATACTTGTCTTTCTCCATTTTCTAAATGTATCATTTACCAAAGTGGAGAAAACTCTTTCCAAATTACACATATACTCCACTATGGCTCAGTTAGATATAATCATTAGTCTTGCAGAAAGTACAGTGTTCCTATAGTTCTGACAAGTCAAAAGAACCTGAAATCTGTGTTGCATCTCCGCTAAGGAAAACAAACAAACAAACAAACAAACAAACAAAAAAAACCCAAAAGACTATAAAAACAAGTGATAGTACTTTGTAGAGGATATCCTCAAAGGATATAAAACTAAAATAAGAAAAATGCTGGTCACGTAACTGAAATAGTAACAACAATAACCTGCACTTAAAACCCACTCACACTCTAAGGAGTTTTTAAATTTGGGAAATTTACTAAGTTAAAAGATGGTATGTTTATTTTATCCTAGGAGATAAAAATAGGATATAATTTGAGTGCTCATAAAATTTATATATAAACATTTGTGTTGCAGTCTATTTTTAAATTTGAATGCAACATGAGTTACACATAAAACTTCCAATCATGAGGGCAAAATAAATAATGTACTTAAGAATTATACTCAGTCCACAAAAGGCTTAGAGAAAAATCACTGAAACCACAATACAGCCTAAATTGAAAGCATAAAGAATATGACAAAGTTAATCTCAAATATTTAGTTTGGCAATAAATATAAATGGTTTATATTTAAATATAAACTTCTCCATTAGAGAGCAAGGAATCCCAGATTAGTTCAAAGCAATATTAATAACAAATAGAGGCAAGCAATGAGTGAAACAGAAATGCAAAAACAGAAAAAGCAAGATCTTGAATATTAATATCAAATAAAACAAGAGGCAAAGCAGAAGTTTTATATTTGACTTTATATCACCAAACATATATTACTTGATAAAGATGATGAGAACATTGCTGTTACAAATGACATTACACTGAAAATAAAAAATAATGTTGATTATAAATAAAAAATCATTTTTGGATGTATCTGATGGATATTAATGAAAACTACAGAGGGTTTTTTAACATATAAGGAATACAGCAGATTTTATTTTTAAATTTACTTAATTGCATACCTTGAAATAGAGAATATGTTTACTTTTCAAATGCCAGTCCAATGAACAATTACAATAACTGATCATACTTAGAAAAGCAATATCAGTTAATTATAAAACATTAGACATTCTACTTAGCACACCTCTGGCCACAATGCAATACAACTAGTAACTGCAACTTTATTTTTTTTAATGAGAAACAAATGCGAAAATATAAACCAATGCATAAAACTCCCGCAGAAGAAAAATAAATGTTAAAAATTGTAAGTGGACTATGATTCAACAATCACTGGCATCACAGAATGTCAGAATTTATAAGATTCAAATTTAAAACTATGATCAGATAAAAAATTCATTGTTATATATATCTTATTGTTAATGCAAATTAAAATAAATGAACTGGATATTTAATTTAGTTGAATAAATGACAATATAGAAAGACCAAGGAAATGGGAAGAAAAATTTAGTATAACTAATTACTTGTGTTCAACTTTGACATCAATCTATCTAACAGCTGATGGATGGATTTCCCCAGAATTAGTACTTTTTTTAACTGTGACTTTAAGGAGAAAAAGATTGTTTTAAAAATAGACAAAAAGTCACAATATATTAGCAGTCTAAGCCAATTGTATTGACTTAACCAGGAGTTTAATTTGCCACATAGGGGACTAAAGTAATAATTCCATTTTGTCCCTCTTCATTTTCTTAATTATTGTGTGCTTCTTTCTTCTTCCTCATTTTCCTTACAAAAATTATGATTTCTCTAATATTCTTTTCAGTTATGGAGTCATCCCTCCCAATGACCAACATTACTTTATAATGTTTATTCATGAAGTATGCCACTATCATTGCTAACTCCTAGCTTCAGTGGTTTCTCAGATGAAATTTATTATTCTTTAGGTTTCCTCTTTATATGCTAGACCCTATTGCTATGTCATGCTGTGCCTGGCTTCTCTCATGTTCATTTTTGAAAGTCATTTTTGAAATTTATACCACTTTGAAAAAATTCACTTATCCATTATGCATTGAGTGCCTTAGTATTAGTCAATGTGGAAAGTAAATCCAGAAATGGAAATAAACAAAAACTAAACTAAAAAACATGTCCCTGACCTCATGAAGTTGAAAGTCTAGTACATGGTTGCCCAGATGTGCTTGTTTATAAAACTCATGGGACATTTGCTAAAAATTCAGATTTTCACTAATATTTTTTAAAGAGTCTAAATTTCAAGATTTAGTCATTTTTTACTAAGCTGAAACCTTTATTTTTAATAAATTTGCCAGGTGATATTTTGGATCAAGCAAGTTTGGAAAATACTTATCCTTTAACTTTAGTCATTGATTACTTAGGCTGAAATATGCATGTAAGTTCTCCTGATAGTCTATGAAAAATTCATTTGGATTATCTGGTCATGGGTGTGACCTACATAGTACATCATTTTTTTTTTAATTATGTTGATCGTACTGAGGAATAACTGAGCTGATAAATCCAGCCTCAAAATTCCCCACTATGATGCTTTTCAGGGCTCTTCACTGGAAAGAAGTGAACTCTTAGGTACTCTGGTGGTTTGGGCAGAAATAAGTACTTCTCAAAAGAATCCTACTTTAAATAACTGGAATTTGGAAGAAGAGAATTTTCTTTATTTTCTTATTTATTTGATCATTTATTTCTGGGAATTTATTCCAGAAATAAATTTCTGGGAATTTGTTTCCATTTTTATAAGGCCTTTACTATTGGCCATTTATTACCATATGCTTAAAGGTTCAGCTGCATCAGAATGAGCAATTGAAATTAAAATTGTAGTACTAAAACAAATCCCAGGGTCTCATACCTCAAGATTCTCATTCAGTAGGCATGTTTTGGAAAATAGCCAAAAATTCTAAATGGGGGCACCTGGGTTACTCAGTAGGTTAAGTGTCTGCCTTCGGTTCAGGTCATGATTCCAGGGTCATGGGATGGAGCCCCATGGCAGGCTCCCTGCTCAGCAAAGGGTCTGCTTCTCCCTCTCCCTCTGCCACTCTTCCCTGCTTATGTTCTGTTTCTCACAAAAATTAATAAATAAAATTTTAAAAATCTATTGTAAATGAACACTCTCTAGTTCTTTGATTCTAATGGCATAATAATGGTTAAGAAATACTTCTAGGTGGCCAGCAATTTCTCTGAATGGCTACACTTTTTCTCCAGCTGACAAGAGACTGGTCACATTGTATTAGGAAAAGCATAACTTTAGAAAATGTCTACACTAGTTTAGATTCAAGTATTTTATATCTACATGGCTCAGGTTCATCATTTTCATATGTATCATATATGCAAATGTAAATACTTACTCACCATCTGGACAAATAATAGTTATAATGTAAATTGAGGAATAAGATTGACTCTTTCCTCTGGTTCACTTTCCCTACTCTGATTAAAGAACACTGGTAAATAGTTTATATCCCTCGGCAGGGAAATGGAATACTAGTATTTGTAGGAAACAAATAAACAAGAAAAAATAATACCTAATCATTATATTTGATAATCTTCCTGATAGAATGGCAAGATCACCCTTAAATCAATCGTACCACACTGTACGTTATCATTCAAAAATTCTCTGACACAAGTATCCATTCACAGAGCTTATTACAGTTAGCTTTTTGGACCTTCATTCTCAAATATTAACAGAGTGAACACCAGATTCTCTAGTATAAAAGATAGAGAATAATATAACCACATCAAATCAGGTAAACAGAAATAGAAATGACTGTTAGAAATTGAAATAATGGAGAAAGAATTTACACACACACACACAAAGATGTTACGTCAATGAAATAAAAACAAGTTGTTATTACAGAAAAGAAGTACATAATCAGAGAACAACAGAAACTCTCCCAAGGGTTAAAAATGAAAGAGCAGAAACTGAAAATTGGATAGAATGTTTAAAAGAAGAAACCAAGAAAATCTTCCAGGAAAAGAGAACAGAAAGAGAATGTCAGAGGAAGTCAGAGAAGTCAGCCAATGATTTATAGTATTAAATTAGGAGTCCTGGGGTTAAAACAGACAGCAGCTAGCCTGTGTGTGTATACATGTCATAGAGAAAAAGGAGAGAGAGAGAGCACGAGAGAGAGTCTGAATGAGAGGAAAAAATCAGAAGTCCCATCTAACACAGCCAATAGAGAGAAAAGAGAACATTGAAGAGAAGTAATCTTTAATAATCTTTCATAAAACAATTCCATAACATTCTCAGGACTGAAGAACATGGTTTTGCATATTACAGAAGCTGAATAAATGCCCAGCAAAGATAGATTTTTTTGTAAACATCCACACCAAGGTGCATTTTTTTTTTTTAATTTTCAAAACATGGGGGATTAAAAGAAGATCCTAAAACCTTTCAAAGATGGAGGATGGGGTGGGGATGAAGTATACAAAGAAAATACATAAGCTACATGAAATACAAATTCTCACTGTATCCATTTGCTTTTGAACAGCTTATCGCACTGTACCTTTTCACTGATTCTCATCATAATATATCCTATTTCACATAAAGAGTACAATAAAGAGGCAAGGTCAGGGTGAGGGAGGGTGGGGTATGTGGATGAGGCACTATAGACTTTTTTTGCTTCACCTTTGCTTTTCTCTAAGACACTCTGAATAATGCTTTTTCTTTAATCCTAAAATGAGCTGATCATTTTAGGATTCAGTTCTCATTTTGGCTTTGAAGTTTCCTTTCCAACTTTAATTGCCTTTGATGGTAGGGTAAGACTCTTGCACAGAAGAATTTATATACTTAGGTTAATATAGCATAAATTAAAAAAGAAAAAGGAAAAAAAAAACCTTTAGCTTGAAGCAGCATTTTAAACTGTAAGGACACATCACATTGACACACACTCAATAATAACATTTAACAGCTTTTAACTAAGCTGGTAAGTGTTCTTTTTCCCCACCCCCTCTTGGAGACAGCTGCCCCTTCCAGCTCATGTACTGTTTTTTTGCTGATAGACTGATGTCTTTATTTAGGAAGTTATAAAGCATTGCTTCTAGTCATCAGCAGTTTCAAAAACTAGCCATTGAAGGAGGGATAAAGCCTATTCAGAAGATGGATGACAGCTTTTCATTTGAGGATCATACAGAAGGATATTTCCTTCTATAAAAATAGATTCTACAGTGTAGCTTGAGACTTACATTTTGCAAGGGATAGCCACTCTAAAAAACGACGCTGAAAATTGGAGACTAAAAGACAGAGACATTCTTTCTTTTCATGTAAAAAGGGCCACACATGTCAAAATTGTTTCAAATCAAGTTATACTATTTAATACAAAAAAGAGGTTTCCAAAACTTGTGCTTGCCATAATTCCATTTTTTTAAAGATTTTATTTATTTATTCATGAGAGACAGCGAGAGGTAGAGACACAGGCAGAGGGAGAAGCAGGCTCCATGCAGGGAGCCAGGCGTGGGAATCGATCCCAGGTCTCCAGGGTCACACCCTGGGCTGAAGGTGGCGCTAAACCGCTGAGCCACCTGGGCTGTCCATTTTTCTAAGGCATTATACTTGGGGAAAAAATGGCAAGCTATCCTATATAAATAAGCATTTTCTTTACTAAGACCAAATTATTTCTAATAAATTAGTTTTGAATGGTGGTTCAGTACATTGATTAATAAGTAACTTAGTAAACATTAAAAAACATACAAAGTTTCACTTCCCACTTCTGCAAAATAGGGATAATAATGCCTAAACATTAAATGTCAGAAAAATTAAATGTTAGAATCTATATAAGGAATTTTGGTAACATTGGTAATAGGCAGCTCTATGTAGATTAGCCGTAGCACATGCATACATTTATAGGAGGCTTTTACAAAGAGGTGTTAATAGATCAAAACTGCACATTACAAAGCATATTTTAGAATATGTAATCATGAAGATTACTTTTTATATGAAGATTACTTTCATTAGGAAATGTACTCTATAATTATTAAGTGCCTTTAATCCTTTTGTCCTGCTTTACTGTTCTTTATACACTTAACACTGCATCTATGTATCTATGTGTCTATATTTTTTAATTTGACAATTGTCTCTCTCACCTACCATTATGGAATCCGTGAGCATAGCAACTTTGCTATGACTCTACTATGTCTCCAGCTCCAGGTATAGAGTACACGATTAATATGTATTTGTTGAAAATATAAGTAAGTAAAAATAAAAGTGACTTATTTTTATATTTAGGCATTTAGGCACTCAAACTATACAGAACATAACAAATTCATGCATATGTTTGTTAATTAAATTTATATCATGGTGAACGTATAACATATGAACTTAAAAAAAGAAAACAATATTAGCTTGTCTCTCACCACTTATCGTGCTGCCACTACAATATTAGCTTGTCTCTCACCATTTATCTGCTGCCACTATGTAAACATTTGATAGAGAACAACAGAAGGCAGCTATAAACAAAATGACTTAATTCTAAGGGGTGGAAGCATCTTCCTGATAGCATTCAAACTAGGAATTATTTATTCAGGTAAATTCCTCTCACCACATCAACATGGTGAACTTTATAAATAAAGGGAATTTGGAAGAGTAGAAGTAATTTCATACTTAAGAAAGATCTATTCTCACTAGGTTAGAATTTCTACATTTTCATTTAGCCTATACATTTAGGTATTAGCTAATAAGAATAGAAGAGTAATAAATGTGCTTTCAATAAATGTGAACTTTTTTTACTGCTGAATTTTGAGCAATCTTAAGAGGACTGATAACTCTTGGTGATCTAAATGTTAGGACTCATGTATTGAGAAGGGAAGATGACAGTATGGAATTTAGGCTCTATGGACCACAGATGTAGATCAGCCCAAAAGACAAAGAGGATCATATGAGTCAGGAAGAAGCCATTTAAGTAAGACCTTAGAATGACTGGACATTATAGATGGGGTTTAGTAGGCTAAGACAGAATGGAAGCATCCAGGGGCAAAATAGAATATGATGGGAACAGAGTCAGGGAGTGGAGGATGTTTGAAGAACTGAGCAGTGGTATGCTAGTGTATGTTTAATAAATGGCTTTTTGAAGGAAAAAAAAAAAAGTCAAGTGTGATTTGTGGCATTTACAATTTCCATGGTACAAATACCTTTACTATGGCTTAAGTCAAGTTAAAAAGATTTAATAACTAGATTGCAAAATTATTGAAAATGTGTCACATATACTTGGCTCAGCATGCCAATTGTGGTCAGGAATCATATCTAGGTGAACATGTGGTATGTGGGTCCTACTGGAAATGCAAGTGAGAAATATATTAAATTTCAGGCTAATGAATTCAGACTAATGAATTTGCTCTTTATTCTGTAGGAAATAATGACCTGTAGTAGGCTTTGAGGGGTGTGATGTGTTCAGACCAGACTATTCATAGGCTTTATAATGTTAGAATGAGGTTAATGAATTATAAACTAAAAGCTAAAATAGAGCCATATATTTCAGATTGCCAGAGGAAGTACACACTGAATGTATAAATGTATTTAATGGGAAATAAATTCCTTTCATCATTCTCCTTTTCCTTTTCCCTCTAGTGATATCTCTTTGAAATAAAATCTTGTATTAAAATAGATATTTTACTCTATTCTCTCTTTCCTTTAACTCTCTGTTAAACTTGCTTTTCTAAGAGATCACACTTGCCTTGGCATAATGCAACTTCCCCACATATGAAAATGGAAGAAACATAAAAATGCTGTTATTTTGTTTGGCTCTATATCTATCAATAAACCTATTCTTTAGATAATAGTTCTAATTGGTTTGCCATTCTTCACAGAACATGTCCCCCATAACCATCTCTGAATTCATGTCAAACCCCTCTGTGGCAGGAGTGGGAAGGGAAAAAAAATGGAGGCAACTATGACAAGGGAGAAAAAGGCAAGCAGAGAGGTGCCTCTCCAGAGAGATTTGTTTAAAGGCCTCATTAAGGAGGCCCATTTCTTAACCTCCAAGATATGAAAATCCCCATAGACAAGTGTTAGCTCTTTGATATTTATACTTATTTTTCTCTTGCTTCTTATTTTGCCCAAATTAATATGAGCTCTTGAGAGCTAAAGCAAATTTTTCTACTTTTTAGGAATTTTCCTGGATTCTATGTTCTGTGACACATGACAGGTCTGAAATCTATTTTATTAGTATCTCTAATGATCTTACTCTGAGTTTAAGCAACTTTCATTAAAATGTTCAACTCATCAAGTCACGATAAGTAATTTAAAAACTCCTTCACTTCTTTTCTTGATGAAAGACATGTGAAGCATAATTGGATGCTATTGTTGTAGATAGCATTTGGTATGATTATTCCTGACACTTTGCTTATCACAGTACAATCTTCAGATAAATAAAATAACAACTCACTTCCCTTCACAACAAAGAATATACTCAGAGATAACAATGATTGGGGAATTTTGAAACTCTACTAAATTCATATGTTAATGAACAGCTGTGATGTTTCCCAGGCACATTACTAAAGAGAAGACAATTCCCAGGTTTCTGTACAATCTGAAAACTTTTTACAAAGACTCAAACTAGAAGCTGAAAGCAAAAATATCAATATTTTTCACAATATGTCCATATGCCTTCGTGATTCTGAATTGTCACTCTGCTTGGGTAGGAAGGTCTAAATATCCTATCAGTATTTTTCTTTATACTCTTCAATCTTTATGAAAAAGCTGATGTCTTAAGAGAGCCAACACTGTTCAAGTTGTTGCAATTGTTTATTTTTTTCTCCTGAAACATTAATGGAGAAACTGAGGGTGCATCAGGAAAGAGATGCTGTTTAAATTAACAATTACGTCAATATACTTGTAAGATAATTACAACATTTGTTTATTTTCTCCCTCAATGCAGCATGGAAGCCTATGTGCCAACCAATGGAATTAGTAGATGGATACAAAGATGATCGAGAGTCCTCAAAGAGCTCTCAGTCAGATGTACTTTCAAAAACATATTCCTTGCCATCACAGATTTTAGAAGTTAGTTGGAGAGGCAAGACATATGTACATGAAATGTAAAATAACCACAAAAATTTGAAATTAGATACATTCTTATATTTCTTCTGTGACTAAGTCCTCTTGGAAATAACACTGAAAATTTATGATTTTCTACCTTTCAGTATAAATTAATATGAAAAGCTATTTAGAAGCATATAATGCTGCTTTCATATCAGGGTAGGATATGGCTACTTGGTTTACTTTATTTCTAGTTCGTCTGTTAATATGATTAGTAAAGATTTGTCACTCTGACATTCACATTGATAGGACATTTTCAATGGAAAGCAATTCAAATACTTCTCATTGTCTGTTCAGTCTGCTGTGCCATGAATACATGAATGCATCCAAATAATATTATGTTAATCAAGCCTACCAAATGGTAGGTGCCATGAGAAATAGAACTCTTTCTCAACAACCATATATATCCACTAGTATTTGATTTTTTGTAAAGAAGATACTTCTAAAAGAGGTATTAGTTTATATTTACTGTAGTTTGTATCTATATTCAACTTCTAGAAACTTGGGACATTTCTCAACAAACCACCTCAACAAGCTTGCCAAAGCATAACTTTATCACTTAGTTTGGACATCAGGTTATATGTATCCTTTATTTTATTTTTTTGGTCACTGTGTTAGTTACTTCAACTCTGCAATTGAGCAGAAGGCAGGGATAATATCTAACAGATTTAGGGAACTTACCACCTTCTACAGGGCTCAGTACAAATAGTCTTAGTAAATATTTGCACAAGCTTATTTTCATGCTAGAACTTCTTTAACCATTTCTTCTGTTGAATCTTACCCTATCTGTTGATTTTCATCGCCTGTCTTCGTTTTAATCTTCTTTATGTACTAATTACTTCTCTAAGGCTACAAACATGCTGAAAACTCTTTCATATAAAGAATTCTCCCTTGATCCTGGTTTCCTCCCTTCCTCCTTGCTACACACAATAAATTTGCATTCCCCTTCTGCTTAAGTACCTCTAAGGAATATTTGACCCCCTCTGAGCAATTAAATCATAGAATCAGAACTGGTAAACCCCCTAGTGGACTTCTAATTGCCCAATTCAATATACTTCATTTAATTCTTTAATCTGACTTCTGTGACATTTAAATATGTTGATCATTTCTTGAAACCAGCGTATCTGGGCCTTTATTCTAATTATCTTCTGACCTTTAAATATTCCTTCCTTTTCTTCACTAATTCCATTTATTTGCTATTTCTTAATCTGATATCTCACAGGTGCAGTCCTTGGTCTTCCTCTTGGCAGTACCCTCCATTCAAGTGACTTCAATCACCATGCATATGAGGGAATCTAAATCTAAAGTGCATATCAGAACACAGGAAGAAGTTTGCAAAATAGTATCTATGTCCCTCCCCCAGGAATCTGTCAGTAGATTTGGAATGGGGCCATGGTCTCTGGAAATGAGAGAAAAAAAGAGTGATTCTGATGTATGCTCCTGTTTGAGAAGCCCTGATGAATATGGTATTAGGTCTCTAAGCTCCAAACCCATAGATCTAACTGCCTGCTGAGTATATTCATTGTAAGCACCCAGAGATAATTCCAACTTTTCTTAGACTGAAACAGAAATCATCTTCTCTTCTAATATAAAACTACTGAATCTTCTATATTCCTTAACTCTGTCATTAGCATTATCACCTATGCAATAACCCAAGTTGGAAGCTTGGAGATATAATTGATTCTTCATTTTAATCAATCTCATATGCAGTCTTTCCATTTCTAATGTCATCTTTGTTTACAGTTTTCCCTTTGTGTGAATGCTGTTGTTTTTCATTATATATATATATATATATATATATATATATATTTATATATATAAATATATATATATCAGAATTCAGTTCCAACTCAATTTTCTAACAACATCTAATCCATCTTTTATACATCATACCTTTCTCTCTTTTCCCTAAAATAATATTCTTGTTTGTGACTCTCATTGTTCTCTATATTATTTCTTATTTTTTTAATTTTTTTTTTTTTATTTATTTGTGATAGTCACAGAGAGAGAGAGAGAATGAGGCAGAGACACAGGCAGAGGGAGAAGCAGGCTCTATGCACCGGGAGCCTGACGTGGGACTCGATCCCGGGTCTCCAGGATCGCGCCCTGGGCCAAAGGCAGGCGCCAAACTGCTGCGCCACCCAGGGATCCCTATTATTTCTATAACTATGCTTGAAATTCTAAAAAATCTATATGAATATCATTCTAATAGGCTGAATGTGCCTTGATGCAAGAACCATCAGCTTTTATGATTTTTACTGATTAGCAGAATATCAAACCTATTGTAGAGACTTAAATGTTTGATATGTATGTGTGTGCATGTGTGTGTGCTTAATATTCACATGGATGTGACTAAAGACCTTATATTGCTTTTATAATCCATCATTTTATACATTATTTATAGTTTTCTACATTTCTTTAAAAGAGGTTGGGTTTTGAAACAGAATATATATATTTACTCTCTGACATTGATGTTATTTTTAGTTAATGTATAGCTCACTAAAGTATAAAGATTTAGAACTTATTCAATTTCACATGGTACATCATTAGTAAATTCAGAAAGCTATCTATAAGACTTCTTATCTAGTGCTATTTCAAATGGAAGAATAAAGTCACAAATATCAGGAATACCAAGATAGTTGCCACTAGTCTAAATGTGAGATTTGGAAGAATTTTCAATAGACTCCAATAAGGTTGCGAGTGTCTCCATTTAAATTCTGCTTGAGTATTTAAAACCATTTAAAACCACCTGTTTGTGCATTCAATTTCTCATGTTGCACACATAAATGTGAGTTTTTGCAAGCAAAAACAGATGCACTCCTAAAATGTGTCAGCACATTTTCAAAAGCCTACTGAAAATGTGTCCTCATATGTCTCCAGACTTTGTTATAACTTACATCCAGTGAGCTGTATAAATTGGTTTCTTAAATATCCATTAATGCAAATTACCAGGCCAAGAAAACACCACACAAGGACCTGTAAAATCACAAAATATAACATCTTTCCTAGGAGGGCACTACAGAGAACAAAGTTATGCTAGATTTTTTTTTTTTAATCCTACAGGGAATCTTGGAGGTAAAGATAACTTATTAGGATATACATGCGTATATTCTAAATCATTAATGAATTGGGTCATGTCAGTCACTGACAGAAGCCCTTCAACTCTTATACCTTGGACCTTAATCATCATAAAATTCTGCACTTTAACCTTATTTTACCCTCTCTCATGCTTTCCAATCTTTAAACCATGTCACTGTACCATCTAGATCCTATGGTCAATAATCAACAAATCCCCTCCATCCTCAATCTCTGTGTCTTTTTGTTCTAGTTGAAATCTGGCTTTCATGATGCTGCTTCCCAAGAAGTCCTCTTTGATAGGAGTGTTTTTTCTTCTGTATCTTTTGTACTGGGGGGCTACAACTGCCTAAAACACAGGGTATAGGTTCATTCAATATTTACTGAGTCAAGTTGTTTGATGAATTTCGCTCACATTTTCTTTTTTCCTAACTTTTATAAGTACCTTTGACTTTTAAACCTCTAACATTGTTTTATACATTAAACTGCTAAATTATATTAATAAATCATAATTGTTTTCAGTTTACTCAAGGAGTCAAAGCACATGATTCATAAATGTGTCCTCACTGTCTTAGGCTGATTATTGTAGTATAATGACTGCCAACATGGTATCCGCAGAATAGCAACAGGACCTGGGAACTGTTAGAATGCAGACTCTTAGGCTCCACTACAGACCTACAGCAACAGCAATCTGTTTTCACAAACCCTCCTGGTGACTCTGGTAGCAACAAAACTTTGAGAATCACTAGAATATAGATCGATAATGACAAGGTTGATTGTATCAGGATTCTTATGCAGGTGCTTTATTTAGGAAGTGTTTTGGAGTGAAAACTGCAGAGAAGTGAGGGAGAGCATGTTGGCCAAGATGTGAATTCAGCTCAAGTCTAGTCACAATCTAACCCCTGGGGAAATTTGCAGTGTCAATGAATCCTAAATTGAAGCAAGTGAATAAAACTTGTTACTCCTAAATCATTATGATGCTCCTGGAGTAAAGGAGTAGCCTCAAGGCATTTTTGCATAAGATGGCTTTAGTAGGCCCAAGGAAATTCTCACAATGCTACCATAAGTCTTTGACCTTCAGCAATCAGAGAACTTTGGACTAGATGGACTATTGAAAGAGTATAAGAAGGATATGTGTGGCACATGTACTTTATGCCACATTTTATTTGAAATTCCTCAGAAAGAGAGAGAATATTTAGGTTTTTTTGAATATTTTCCTTTGGAAAACAATAAAAGAATATTTTATCCACAGACAAAAAAAAATCAAAGATAAAAATTTCCAGTGCCTTCAAGATAATTTTAATTAGCCCTTCAATCAGGTGCATAATTTACAGTCTTTCTCAACATTTTGTTTAATTTTTGCCAATCCATTTTATCCTCAGTCTTAAAGCAAAAAGGTTTTTAATTTTTTTAATTTAAAATATTTTTATGAAATGACCTCTTGACCACATAATGAATCTATCCTCTTATCTATTAATTCCTTCAAATCCTGAGTATTTTAAATTGCTCAAGCCCTATTTGGTCTAGATGATTATGCTGTTTCTTGTGATTTTACTCCTAAAAGTTGATAGTATGTTCATTTTAGAATCATGAATTAAGCCATAATCCTAAATAAATTGCTCAATAATAATTTAAGCTTCTGAAGGTCTGATTAAGAATGCTAAGGGATTATAAAAAGAGTATGATGACCAAGTATAGGGGAACAAAACGGACTGTCTTCTAAACTTTTTTTAAGTATCCGTACTTGGAAATTAATAATATTAAATATTGTTTTCACACTTTACCTTTCAGAAAGAAAATGCAGATGCAAAGTTAGTTCTAAATAATTAGGCACTATTTGAGTAATTTTATAAAAAACATATTAGCATATTATCTTGTCTTGTATTAATTTAAAAAATAGTCCCAAAAGAATTAAAAGACTTTAGATTGTCATTTCTACTGATGCAGAGAACCAGAAATTATATGTCTTGTGTTCTACTGGTAGGCCCATGCTCCTATCTCATCCCCTTTTAAAATAGTTATGTTTTGTCTCTTTTTATTTTTTATTTTTTTTTAATTTTTATTTATTTATGATAGTCACAGAGAGAGAGAGAGAGGCAGAGACATAGGCAGAGGGAGAAGCAGGCTCCATGCACCGGGAGCCCGATGTGGGATTCAATCCTAGGTCTCCAGAATCGCGCCCTGGGCCAAAGGCAGGCGCCAAACCGCTGCGCCATCCAGGGATCCCTGTTTTGTCTCTTTTTAAAATGTATATATGATAGACAAGTTTTTTTCATAGTTGGGATCAAGATACGTTTTCCTCCAGGTTTGTTTCGAATGCTTCTTTTTTCCTATCTTCTTCCTCCATCAGTTTTTCTGTAGGTTATTTCTTTTTCCCAAATGCTTTGGTGTTATCTATTTCTCTTGAGATATAACCTAAAGAGGATGGAAGTAAAATTATTTTATGCATAATTCTGTATCTATATCCTTGATTCCTCTCATTGACATTTACCTTTTTACAAAAAAGTCTAGTCATACTGGTACTCTGGATTGCTCTCCATTTTTTTTCTACTCTTTTCTTTTCTCCTCAATCCATATTAACCTCTCTGCTCCCCTGTGTGAGGTGATATGCCAAGTTGGTTAAGAACGTGCATTCTGGGATGCCTGGGTGGCTTAGTGGTTGAGCATCTACCTTTGGCTCAGGGAGTGATCCCAGAGTCCTGGATGGTCCCACATTAGGCTCTCTGCAGGGGGCCTGCTTCTCTTTCTGCCTATGTTTCTGCCTCTCTCTCCCTCTGTGTCTCATGAATGAAGAAATGAAATCTTTAAAAAATAAAAGGACATACATTCTGGTGAGAGAAGCCTGACTTCAAATTTTGAGTTCTAAGCTGTGGATCAGGTTAGTGAAGCTTTCCATTGCCTACTTCTGAGCTTTCCCATGTGTAAATTGTGGGTAGGTAATGATCTACCTGTAGTAGACATTGTTTGTGCCCCACTGAGATTCCCTTCCTATGGCTGGTGCATAGGTCCCCACAACTGCCCCTTTTCTCTAGCTGATACCTTTCTGCTGATAGCAACCCTCCTATCCAGGAGGTTGACCACTTCACAACCTTACCCTTGTCCTGATAGCAACCAAGAAGCAATGACAGATCCATCAGTATGGAAGGCTGACCACTTTTTTCCAGGGGATACAACTCTGGTAGATATTTGTGCTACAAAGATTTCTACTTACCCCAGAGATTAGGCCAAGAATAGACACTTGAGGCCACATCCTTGCCCAATTAATTCCCTGTCTCTATCCTACTTCCCCCACTTCCTTATAGGTTTTACTGCAGTACCTCTTCAATTCATCATGTATGTCCAAATTCTTGTCTCAAACATTGTTTCTAGAAAGTCTGATCTAAAAATTGTGCTAGCAGGAGTGATTCTAGAAAGCAGGCACAAAGGATGGGATTCTAGAGCTCAGTCATCTATTGGTCAGCAGGCAATTAAAACACCATCACTGATGGTCAGTGAAGTATTGATAGATCTTGGAAGTGTGACTGCTAAGATTTTAACCTGTAGTTTAAAAAGATGGAATATAGGTACAGAGTATATACAGGATGTACTTGTCTGTGAAATGTCTCTGGCCTTTTAGAAATAGTGAGGGAATAGTAATTATAAGCAGTAGGGATTTTGGTGACTGCTGCTAAACATCATTAATGCTTAAAGAGGGAAAATGACAGGCTCAGGGAAATCAATCATTAATTCAAAACATAGTGTGATAGTCAGAGTATCTCCCTGGCAGCCTCTTACCTCCTGCTGACAGAGCTCAAAGCTAAGCATTGAGTCATCACTGAATTCAAACTAGTACAATAACTACTTGTATTGGTAAATAAGCCACCAAAAATAGGTTAAATAATGGTTTGTATTCTTTGTTTAAGGATTCAGGTAAGCACAACATATAGTATGGACTGACTTCAATAAAAAGTTTTAAGTGTTCTTACTGAAATAATTTAAAATATATTCATTATGTATTGTAAATAACTGAGTTTTAGACTGAAATGTCCATATTTTGCAGAAAGGAAAGGAATATTGCACATTTTTAATGCCTATGCATTATATGTAATCACTTTTAATTTTCACAAATATCCTAGGGAGGCAGATACTATTCTAATAACCATTATACAGATAGAGAATAATAGGTAAAGAATGGCTAAAACTTTTAAAGGTCAAGCACTGCAAGTGGCAGAGCTAAAAGTCAAAATCAAGTCTTCATTCCACAAAATGCTATGCTGTTTGCTATATAGTTCTTCCCTTTTCTGAACAGCTGGAGAATTTTTCAATTATAGTTTTTTTATTGTTTATTTTTCTTTGTTGGACATGGGGTAAATGTGTAGTCTGCATACTTAAGAACTAAGGGTGTTGTGTAGAGAAACAAAATTGCCTAAAAAATTCACTTAGTGAAATCATATATGAGCAACATAATCCTTTGTGCTAAACATAGCAGTGGTCTAGACTTAGAGATGCCCTTTTGGACACATAGAAGGGTTCATTTGCATTAAAAGTGAGAAGTCTCCTGGAAAATAAATCATCTAAGGCAGGGGGTAGGATGGGGTGGGTATGAGATGTTTAAGGACAATGGGAAGATGAAGATTTAAAGGAAGGAAATCTAATTGTGGTCTGTTGTGCTGGTAAGAACTTTTGGGTTCAGCATCTGCAAACTCACTCAGATGATATTAAGAAGTGGGAGATTTTACTGCAAGCATTCACATAGATTGGAAACACAGTCATTTGGAATCTGAGACATCTCTATATGCTATTATCTCAAACCTTAAAAGGTATCTTTATATCCTCTTTTCTTGCATCTCTTCTCTTCTCACTAATTCCCTTCATAATATGTTGTCCAGATTGATTGACCTAGTTTATTGGTTCAATGCCTAGTAGGTAGAGATCTTTTTTTTAGGATCACTGACCAGTCTCTATATTCTACCTGTGTATCAGATGCTCACCCAAAGAATGTTCAACTTTGCACATGGTATATTTCTTTCATTTTCCTAAGCAGAGGCCTTTGCTATGGATAGGAAATTTCAGATGGGAGTATTATTTTTGGCAGCAATATGACTGAGACATTAGTATATAAATTACATTACTCTAATATTTCAGTGATCAAAAATAAGTCATTTCTGAGAGGGAAATGGATGCTCTTAAAAATTACATTAAATCAATACGCATAATTGAGACTCTCTCCCAAAATGGAATGCATATCCACTTTTCCTATGGCTCTGACTTTTATTCTTCTCTTCTGAAGTTGGGAGATAAATGCCATGTTCATCTGTTGAGAGTTCTAATGCAACATGGTATCATCAGTGTTAGTAATAAAGCCCAGATCAGTGGCTTCAAAACTGTTCAAGATTTCAGTTGTCAAAAAAATAAATAAATTAAAATAAAAAAATAAAAAATTAAAAAAAAAAGATTTCAGTTGTGGAGCAACTTTGTGTCTTAAATGTAGCCCCATAGACTTACAACCAAATATCACTGAGATATTTCCTTGTGGGTTGATAGCAAAATGCTAGAAAATAAGGACTATTAAAGAAGTTATAGAACTGGAAAGGGAAAATGCTTATGAGAAATTCCCTACTCTCTGTTAGTGCTTGATAAATTGATTTCCTTTATCCTCAGTTCCTGATGGTGCTTCATAAAGAGTGACAAGCATATGCAAAAAATAAGTTTTGTCGATTTGAAGCAATTAGCAGAAAATCAATTGGATTAGGAAGATGAGTAAATTCTTTACTGTATTTTCAGTCAAGTACTTAAACTTTCTGGATTTCAGTAGCCTTGATTAAAAAAATTATTACTCCAATATGAAATCTGAAAGTATTTACTTTGATAGGTTAATAATATTGGAAAAAAGTAATCAGAATATCAGATAGAACTGATTTTATAAATGAGACCAAAGCCACATTTAGAGTTATAATTTGCAATCTGTGTTAATCTGGTTCCTTCAAGAAGCAAATACTAAGAAAGAATTCAATGTGCAAGGACTATATTAAGCAATTACTTATAAGAGAAATGGGGATGGATCTGTGGAAGGCTGGGAGTGCTGCCAGACAATACAAGTCTGATCCATGAGAATGAGAGAGAAAAGGATGGTTGGTAGAAGTGTCCTACACTGCCATGCATTCTAAAGATTTGGTTAGGCTCTCAAAGAGACTGCAAGGCTACCTTAGTACTAATATCTTGCTGTGAACAGACATTGGCTTTGAATAACCCATGGGGAACATGGTTTTGGTGCAAATGTGGCAATGGATTTCAACGTCAGAAGCTTTGCTAGAGGACTGTTTCTCTACAAAGATTCAGGGTTCAGCTCCATGAATTCATCGTTCTCTTGAGCCATTCTTCCTTAAAGGAAACTTATTGTGATAGAACACATCTCTCATTTCTGTGGTTGACCTCTAGCATGTAACTGGTACTCATGTTCTTCTCCACTATCCCCATTCTAAACTGCCCTCACTCTGATCACCTGAGCAAGCTCTGGTTATTTGCCAGGTAAGAACTCTCATTACCAAGGAGTCTCTCTGTCCTTGGTAGTTTTCTCTTCTCAGTCCTGTGCACATTGATAAACAGGTAAAATGGGGCAAAGGAATACCAGGAGGTGCCCTGGTAGATCCTCTATGTTTAACATATATTTTCCCTTGTTCCCTTTGTATAAAAGCATCCCTAAACAACAACAGCAACCAAAAAACAAACAAAAAAGAGACCAGAAAACAAAACCAAAAAAACTTAGGCTGTTCAGAGTTAATTAATTCTGTCAGGACAGTTATTATTGATCATGGTTGTCTGGCACTGGGCACAAGAATGTCAAACTTGTAATTCAGTGGGACCCTTTCTGTGTCCCCTGGTAAGCTCGTGTTTAAGGGACTCGACACTCCACATAACTCACTCTACAGAGCCCAAAGCTGTCAGACAGAGGGCACAAAATTCCCAAGTGGGTCATTAGGAGTAATGGTAAAAGAAGCACTCCAGCTTCCATATTTTAGTTCCTGGGATCATATATCCCTCTTACTGAAAATGCAGCACAAAAGGATTCTCTGATTTAATAAATATACTGTGTCCTATAGGATAGTATCCCATTTTTTTAGACTCTAGAGTTTCAGCTTCACTTTCAGAAGGTCATTCTGGTGTTCCAGGAACATGATGTGTTATGTGATAAATAACAAATTCCATGGTCATGGGCCCACTCTTCCTCCTCTTTTACCAGAAAGTGTGTCCCCTGCCCATACTTGTGGATCAGGCATTATGAAAGTCCCAAGATATTAGTGCTGGTCAAAGATTTGCAGGCAGGAAAATTGATACCTAGAATAGGTATCTAATCCTGTCAGAACAAATGTATGGCACTTCTAGGATAGACAGGAATCAATATAGAAAACTTGCCAAAAAGTGACTGATTGGTCATCTAAAGAAATAATGCCTTATTGTGTTGCTGAAAAGATAGGCACATGCAATATAATCATCTCATGAAATAAAATCTATGGCTTACTTGATTTAGAATCATTAAAATCCAATTCATGAATACTACTCTTACTCAAGCCAGTAGCCAACAAGTTCTTGCAATTATTTAGAAGTATGGTGTCTTTCCTCTAGCAGCCAAGTAAGTTCCTAAAGAGATTATGCTGGAATTTTACCTTAGTTTTTAGCCTGACAGCCAGGAGGTCAAGGAAGGGAAGCTCCTGAGAGGGGCATCCGTTGCTTCATGTGGGAGTGGTTTCTGCAACATCTTCTACCACAGTAAAAGTAAAGTAAAAATGTAAAAGTTAGAGCTAATATTATAGAAGCTGATTCCTTGTACAAGTTTAGAAAGTCTGAGGGAAGTTGAAAACTTAACATCTTTGGGGATATCCTTTTATATATTATTAGTCCCATGACTCAAGATCTCAGGTTTTCCCCACCAGGGCCCAACTTTAAGTAGCTTGGCTTTGGATGAGCATTCAAATGTCTCTAAAACACTGTGACTCTAAAGATTATGACTTCAGCAACACACTTCAGAAGATACAGACACCACAGAGCCCTCTGGCTCTCACACTTACCCATTAACTGTGTGTTACCATCCCACAGCCTCCACACATTCTTCTGCAGGATATCAGTACAATAGCAGTAACCACCCAACTCTGTTGTAGGCATAATTCTTTTCATAATTTTCAAATTCCTTTATCATCACACCTATTACAAAGTAACTCTTCTCTATACCAGGATATTTTCCTAGGTTACTTCTCATAAAATCTTTGATATTGAGGTGCTATTTTTTCCCGGTAATTATCCATGTTCCAGCCTATGAACCAAACCTCCAACTCACTGCCTACATTCTGTGACAAATATGTATACACATACACACAAGTAATACCAAAACAAGTAGTATCTATACAAAGTATCTATAAAATGTATATTTAATATACCTTATATTTGATTTTGAGGGAATACAGACAGAAAGAAACCTATGTGGAAACATTCTAGACCACTATGCATTTATACAATCTAAGGAAAGTTTGACAAGGCTGCCACAAGACCCTCAGGCCAAAAGCAACCATCAGAAGAGTTTCAATTCTCTGGAATAAGCCTGCTATTCCTTTTGTAAATGAGGCTACTGGGAAAGAAAATGCAACTACAGAGAAAATAAAATTCAAGCATATGTTTTCTAATATACATGATTTTTCAACATATATAGTATATTTATTGAAAATAAAATTTAAAGGACTGCATGATGGCTGGTGGAATTCAGTGTTCTTTCAAGTAATAAATAGTAGAGTTTTATTTCTTATTTGATTTGGAAACTTAAGAAAGTAAAAAAAAAAACTTTAATTATGGAAAGACTCTTTTAAAAAAAGGAAAAGAAGCAATAAAATATCATTACTGGTGCCCTGTGAATTTTAACAACTTGTGTGGCATGAAACATCAGGAACTCATCAAGGAAGGAGGGCGAATTCCTATTCTGATCACATGTGGCTTAACGGACAACTAATATGTTTTTATCTTTTAAATCATGTGTATGTATATCACAAATGTATGTCTCTGCCTGTTAAACTATGTGCAATCAGAATACAGACTTGCCTCTTTCTATGACGTGTGTGCATATATATACACATATAATACATATATGTATTTGTATATAATATACACACATATATACATGAGTATATGTGCATATATATACACATAAACACAGACTATATATATGTTATATATACACTTTGATAGGTTACTATAATTGTCATTACTGAATAGATATTTGAAAATTATAACGTTTCATTCAACCTCATTAAATTATCTCTGCTGTATTTCTTATTCATCTTGAAAGGAAATGCTATGTCATATTTTATTTGAGATTCCATTGTTCTGAACCATTGGCTATATATTTCACAATGTAGTGAAGAGCAATGGTGTATGTCTTTTCATAAAAGTCCTGGATAATGAAAGAAGCCAAACTGTCTACAAAGAGTAAGCAAAATGGATATCCTATTGTAAATAAGACCTTGGAAATGAATGGCAATTCTGTAAAATTAACCATCTATTCTTTGGCTACACTTCTGTAGTAACATCTGTGAAAAGTGTAAACTTATATGTGTATAAGTATGTAAGTGCATGTGCACATATATTTTATGTGTAAATTTCACACTTAACATTGTTGTTAGAAAAATATTTTCCTAAAAAATGAAAGTGTACATTTTTCAGTTATAAAGAAAATGCACTTTAAGAAAGTTGATACCCTGTAGTGTAATTTATTTCCGTGTTTTTAAAAATAAAGCCCACACTAGGAGAGAAAACTAAATATCTGAGGACATATGAACTGACTAGATTTCATGGCAGAGTTGCTATAGGACTTTAATAAGTCACCTTGGTCCCAAGATAATCTGTTTTCTAAGTTATATCAATTATTAACTACCTCATGTTCAGTATTAAGTAATAAAAAATCCAGAAAGTATACAGAGCTACAAAAAAAGACTATAACAAAAACAAAACTTTTTTGTTGTTAATAATATTAATATTATATATTATTATATAATATTATATATGGTATATATATGGAAATATATATATGGAATACATATATATTTTTCTACTGTGTAATATATTTTCAACTGAGGGAAGGAGGATAAAAAATACAATAAAAATAAAATAAAAATACATTTTTGTTTAATTTTCTACCTATATAGAAGGATAAATCTTTAACTTGCAGTCTTTTTGACTATAGTGAGAGAGCATATATATAGGTGTGTGAGAGCATGTGTGTATACACATCAACGTAGACACTATAATTGTGATCTGAAGACCAGTTTTGACTTATGTATGAGTCACAGGTCCCTACACTACTGGATTGGGGAATGGCAATGCTGCTGCTGTGAGACTTTCCTTTGACACCAGACTGAGCTCTGGTTATAGCTCTGCCAGGTGCAGAGTAGCTGAGAGGCAAGAGGAGTTTCTTATTAAAAATGCTCCATAGGTGCAGCCCAGGTTGCTCAGCAGTTAGCGCTGCCTCCAGCCCAGGGCATGATCTAGGAGACCCGGGATCGAGTCCCTCGTCAGGCTCCCTGCATGGAGCCTGCTTCTCCCTCTGCCTGTCTCTCTGCCTCTCTCTCTGTGTCTCTCATGAATGAATAAATAAAATCTTAAAGAAAAATGCTCCATAGCTGGAATCCTGCTTTTACTATCCGCCTATGCCTCTGGGCTTTAACCTTTTAGAGGAGGTTCTAGAAGATTTTCCATTACTGTTTATTTTTTTTATTTTATTTATTTTATTTTATTTTATTTTATTTTATTTTATTTTATTTTATTTTATTATTTTATTATTTTATTTTTTTTCAAGTTTGTATTTAAATAGTAGTTAGTTAACATTCATTGTAATAGTAGATTCAGGTGTAAAATTTAGTGATTCATCACTTACATAAAACACGCAGTACTCATCACAGTTTCCTCCTTAATACCCAACACCTATTCACCCCAATCTCCTGCCCACCTCCCCTCTAGTAACCATCAGTTTGTTCTCGATAGTTAATAGTTAAAAGTTTTTTTGTTTGTTTGCTTCTCTTTTTTCCCGTTTTCGCTCATTTGTTTTGTTTCTTAGATTCCACATATAAGTGAAGTCATATGGCATTTATCTTTCTCTAACTGATTTATCTTGCTTAGCACAATACTCTCTAGATCCATCCATGTCATTGCAAATGGCAAGACTTCATTCTTTTTGATGGCTGAGTAATATTCCATTGCATATATGTGTGCGTGTGTGTGTGTATAAATATGTACATCTCACATATTCTTTATACATTCATTAATGGACATTTAGACTCTTTCCATGTGTTTCTTTAATAGCATTTTACACCTATTTCTGCTATATACCTGGATAACTTAGGTGTCAAATGATGTCATGTTCTTTGAGATTTAAATGCAATAGTTTTAAAACCCTATCTCGTATTGTAGGGACCATATTAACATACCAAATCCCTCTAGATTCCCAAAGCTAAAGGAAGGAAGCAAGTATTGTTTAACAATGCTGTATATGTTTCTTACTCATATATGGATTCATGTTCTGGTTTAGACCTAATCTATTTTCTGAACCATCCATGCATGCTATATTATATAAATGTAAATTGGCATACATCCACAAAGAACTTAAAATTGAATGATCAGCAACTAGGCATTTTCTTCTTAGTTTTCATCCACATACCATTTTGCAGGACAATTCTATTATGTTGTACCATTTTTACCAATGTGTTACCACAAAATTCTTGTATGAAACAGCTTAACCATATTTTATATTTTATCAAAATATCTTAGGAACTCATCATTGACACTTGAAAATAATTTTCTAAACAATCAACTTCTGTACCAGGGTGAGGTTCTGTGACAGTTACAATTCTACCCTCAAGATATAGAATAGGACTCTATCTTCCAATTCTTTCCCCATGCTTATAGTATTGGGTTCTCACATTTATTCAAGAACCAGTAAGTACTTACTGACCATACTTTGAATTAGATAAAAAAGCAATCACACCTAAGATGTTGAGGACTTAATTCCCATGTTTCACCTTAAGTAAGGCATATACTTTGCCCAGTGTTTTTGCACTTAAGTATACAAATCAGAGTAAAACATATACTGTAACACTTTATTATTAAAAATGTGTGTCATTAAATATACAACATATTAAGTGAAATTTTATGCACAAAAATTATGAACTGTATAATATGTATATTTATTATGTCCAATTATTCTATATAATTGAGAAGCAATTATTTACCAATTGTTTTCAAGATATCCAGGGCAGCAGGATTTATGGTGGAGAAAATTATATGCCAATTATCCTTAATGAATGAATATCATGACCAAGTCTGAGAATACCAAGGAATAGAAATAAAGTGATATTATAGGGTACTAGCTCCTACTTCAAGCTTTATTAATTCCTTCAGTCTGCAAACTTTCTGTTTATTTGTTGATCTTATTGTGTTTTTTATAATTTTACTCTTAGTTCTATATTTTCAGTATTTCTTTTTTGTTTTAACAACTCAGACTGAGGTATCATTGACATAAAATGTACTCAGTATATTAAAAGTGTACAATTTGATAAATTTTAACTTATGTGAATACTTATATATACTATCACCACAATAAAGATAATGAACACACCCATTACCCTCAAATAGTCACCCAGCTTATTTACAATCCTTCCCACATGCCCTTCCTCATTGCCCCCAACCCATTCCCTGGCAACTGCTGAAATGCTTCCTGTCAGTATAAGTTTATTTGATTTTTCTAGATATACAACTGAATCATATAAAGTACTCATTTTTGTGTCACTTTTTTCATTTATTATAATTATTTGGAGGTTTAATTGTGATGTTGCATGTGTTGCATTTTATATGGTAGCATTCCATTTTAAGTGTGGACAATTAGGTTTGGGTTTTGATTTGCTTTGTCTATTACAACTTAAGCTGCTAAAAATATTCACGTATAGGTTTTTATGTAGACATATGCTTTCATTTCTCTTAGGCAACTATCTAAGAATGAAATAACTGGTTCATATGGTAGTTGTATATTCAAATACTTGAGAAAATGATAATATGTTTTCCAAAGTGATTATACCAAATTTTATTTCCACTAACATTGTATAAGAGTTCCAGTACCTGCACAGACTTATCAACAATTGGTATGACAGTCTTTGTAAATTTAGCCATCATAATAAGAATGTAGTAGCATAGTGTTGTGATCTTAATTAACATTTCCCAAATGGCAAATGGTGTTGCATCTTTTCATGTACTTATTTGCCATCCCTATCTCTCCTAGAGGCAACATAGCTTTGAATACTTTGCCCATTTTTTAAAATTGGGTTTTGTTTGGAGTTATATTATTAATTAGTTTTAAGAGCCTTCTTAGATTTGACAGAATGTTCTACATAGATGATATTATCTCTAAGTAAATAATATTTTAATTTTTCTTTCTACTCTGTATGTGTTTCATATCTTATTTTTGCTTTATTGTACTGGTTAGAAATTTCAACACAATGTTGGGAAGAGGTGATGAAGCAGAAATCCTAGTCTTGTCCTGATGTTAAAGGTGATACCACTTAGTCCTTCGCCATTAAGTATAATATAAGCTGTTGGGGTTTTGTTTGTTTGCTTGCTTGATTTGGTAATAGAGATTGAGAAAGACAGAGGAGGGGCAGAGGGAGAGGGAGAGGAAGAAAAAGAATCTTTAGCAGGCTCCACACCCAGCATGGAGTTGGATTCTGTAGGACTCTATCTCACACCCCTGAGATCATGATATGAGCAGAAATCAAGAGTCAGATGCTTAATCGACTGAGCCACCTAGGCACTCCAGCTGTTGGTTTTCCTAGATGTTCCTTGCAAGGTGGAGGATGTTGTATGTTCCTAGCTTCCTGAGAATTTTTATTTCAAAATGGATGTTAGATTTTTCAAATGCTTTTCTGCATTTTTCATCATATTTTTCTCCTTTATAGTTTTCTGTTATGATGACTTACTTTCATTGCTTTTCAAATATTAAAACAAACTTTAAGTCTTGGAATAAAGTCCACTGGATCATTATTTAGAGTCTTTATAGATGCTTGTATTAGATTTTCTAAATTTTATTTAGAATTTTGCATCTAGGCTCATGTGTGATATTTACCTATAGTTTTTATTTTTCTGTAATATCTTTGATTTTGGTTTTAGATTAAAGGTCATCTCATAAAATGAGTTGAAAGTTTTCCCACTTCTTTGATTTCCTTCCAGTAAGACTTTGTGTAGAATGGATATTTTTTCCTCTTAAATAGTTTGGCAGAATTGTAGAATTCACATGGAAGTAATTTGTGCCTGAATTTTATCTTTGCAGGAAGCTTCTTTATAAGTTTAATTTTTGAAATTAGTTATCTATTTCTTTTTTTAATTTTAATGTCAGTATAGTTAAACAGTGTTATATTAGTTTCAGGTGTCCAATATACTGATTCAACATCTCTATACATTACTCTGTATTCATCGTGTTAAGTGTACTCTTAATTCCCCTCACCTATTTCACCCATCCCCCCACCTACCTCTTTGGTGACCATCAGTTTGTTCTCTATAGTTAAGAGTATAGTTAAAAGTCTTTTGGGTCTATTTCTTTTTTTCTGTTTGTTTTGTTTCATAAATTTCTCATATAAGTGAGGTCATATGATATATGTCTTTCTCTGACTTATTTCACTTAACATTATATCCTCTAGATCTATACATGTTGCTGCTAATGGCAAGATTCCATTCTTTTTATGGTTGGGTAACATTCTATTATATATATATATATGCACCACAATTTCTTTATCTGTTCATCTATTGATGAATACATGGGCTGTTTCAATAATTTGGCTGTTGTAAATAATGCTGCAGTAAACCTAGGAATGCATATGTCTTTTTGAATTAGCGTTTTTGTGTTCATTGGGTAAATATCCAGTAGTGGAATACTACATCATATGGTAATTTTATTTCTAATTTTTTGAGGAACCTTCCACTGTCTTCTGCAGTGGCTGCACCAGTTTGCATTCCTACCAATAGAGCATGAGGATTCCTTTTTCTCCACATCCTCACCCAAACTTGCTGTTTCTTGTATTTTTTATTTTAGTCATTTTCCCAGGTATGAGGTGATACCTCATTGTACTTTCAATTTGTATTTCCCTGATTATGAGTGATATTGAGCAACTTTTCAGGTGTCTGTGGCCATATGTATGTCTTCTTTAGAGGAATTCTGTTCATATCTTCTGCCTACTTTTAATTTGATTATTTTTATTTTTAGTGTTGAGTTGTATAAGCTGTATAAAACAGTATAAGCTGTTTATATTTTTTTTGATGTTAAACCTTTACTGGATATGTCATATGCAAATATCTTCTCCCATTCAGTAGATTGTCTTTTAGTTTTGTTGACTGTTTCCTTAGTTGTGTGGAAACTTTTTATTTTGATGCGGTTGCAATAGTTTAATTTTGCTTTTGTTTCCTTTGCCTCAGAAGACGTATCTAAAAAAATGTTGCTAAGGCCAATGCCAGAGAAATTATTTCCCATGCTCTCTTCTTGGATTTTTATGGTTTCTGGTCTCATATTTAAGTCTTTAATCCACTTTGAGTTTATTTTTGTGTATGGTATGATAAAGTGATCCAGTTTCATTGTTTTGCATGTAGTTGCCCAGTTTTTCCAACATCATATATTGAACAGGCTTTTTCCAATTGCATGTTCTTGCCTCTTGTATCAAAGATTAATTGACCATATAAGTACGAGTTTATATCTGGCCTCTCTATTCCGTTCTATTGATCTGTATGTCTAATTTTTGTCAGTACCATACTGTTTTCATGACCACAGCTTTGCAGTATAGCTTCAAATCTGGAATTGTGATAGCTCCAGTTCTGTTCTTTTTCAAGATTGCTCTGGCTATTTGGAGTCTTTTGCAGTTGCATACAAATTTTAGAATTATTTGTTCTAGTTCTGTGAAAAATGCTGTTGGTATTTTGACACGGATTGCATTAAATCTATATATTGCTGACATTTTAACAATATTTGTTTTTCCAATCCATGAGCATGGAATATATTTCCACTTGTTTGTGTCATTTTCAAATTCTTCCATGAATATTTTAGAGTTTTCAGAGTTCTAGTCTTTTACCTCCTTTGTTAAGTTTATTCCTAGGTATTTTCTTATTTTTGTTGCAGTTGTAAATGGGATAGTTTTCTTAATTTCTCTTTTTGCTACTTCATTTTTAGTATATAGAAATGCAACAGATCTCTGCACATTGATTTTTTTATCCTGTGACCTTACTGAACGCATTCATCAGTTCTAGTAATTTGGGGAGGAGTCTTTAGGGTTTCCTATATATATACTATCATGCCATCTGCAAATTGTGAAAGTTTTATTTCTTTCTTACCAATTTGGAAGCTTTTATTTATTTGTCTTGTCTGATTTCTGTGGACAGAACTTCCAGTACTATGTTAAATAAAAGTACTGAAAGTGTACATCCTTGTGTTGTTCCTGATCTTAGGGTGAAAGCTCTCAGTTTTTCATCATTGAGTATGATGTTAGCTGTGGGCTTTTCAAAGATGGTCTTTATTATGTAGAGGTGTATTCCCTCTAACCCTACTTTGCTGAGGGTGTTTTTTTTTTTTTTTTTAAATTGTGAATGGATGTTGTACTTTGTCAAATGCTTTTTCTGCATCTATTGAAATGATCATATGATTTTTATCATTTTTGCAAATATTAAACCACCCTTCCATCCTGGGAATAAACCCCACTTGATCATGATGAATGATTTATTTAATATATTGTTGCATTCAGTTTGCTAATATTTGTTGAAGATTTTTGTATCTATGTTCCTCAGAAATATTTGCCTGTAATTCTCTCTTTTAGTGTCTTTTTCTGGTTTTGGTATCAAGGTAATGCTGGCCTCATAGAATGAATTTGAAAAATTCCCTTCATCTATTTTTTTTTGAATAGTTGAGAAGGATAGCTATTAATTCTTTAAGTGTTTGGTAGAATTTACCTGTGAAACCTTCTGATCTTGGACCTTTGTTCATTAGGAATGTTTGATTACTGATTTAATTTCATTGCTGGTAATTGGTCTATTCAAATTTTCTATTTCTTTCTGCTTCCACTTTGGTAGGTTATATATTTCTAGGAATTTATCCATTTCTTCCAGGTTGTCTAATAATTTCCCATAATATTCTCTTGTAATCCTTTGTACTTCTGTGGAATCAGTTTTTATTTGTACTTTTTCATTACTGATTTTGTTTATTTAAGTCCTCTTATGCCCACACCACCCCATTTTTTTGAGTCTGGGTAAAGATTTATCTCTTTTTTTTTTATGTTTTTAGAGTACTAGTTCCTGGGTTCATTGATCCTTTCTAGTGTTTTTTGGTTTTCTTTTTTTTAGTTTCTATTTTGTTTATTTCTGCTCTAATCTTCATTATTTTCTTCCTTCAACTGGTGTTTGGTTTTGTTTGTACTTTTTCTTCTAGTTCCTTTAGGTGTAAGGTTACATAATTTATTTGATATTTTTCTTGCTTCTTGCAGTTGGCCTATATTGCCTTAAACTTCCCTCTTAGAACAGTTTTTGTTACACCCCAAAGATTTTGAAATAATATGACTCATTCTTATTTGTTTCCATGTATTTTTTATTTCCTCTTATATTTCTCAGTTGACCGATTCACTGTTGTACCATGTTATTTAACCTCTATATATTTGTGTTCTTTCCAGCTTTTTTGTTGTTGGTTTCTAGTTTCATAACATTTTGTTAGAAAATCTGCATGGTATGACTTCAATCTTTCTGAATTTGTTGAGACTGGCTTTGTAGCCTAGCATGTGATCTTCTGGAGAATGTTCCATGTGCACTTGAAAAGAATGCACGTTCTGCTGTTTTAGGATGGAATGTTCTGAATATATCTGTTAGATCCACCTGGTCCAATGTGCAATTCAAAGCCACTGTTTCCTTGTTGATTTTCTGTTTGGATGATTTATCCATTGATGCAAGTGGAGTGATAAAATCTCTTCCTATTATTATATTACTATTGATTACTTCCTTTATTTTTGTCATTTGCTGCTTTATTTATTTGGCTGCTCCCATGTAAGGTGCATAAGTATTTAAAATTGTTATATCTTTTTGTTAGATTGTTCTCTTTATGATTATATAGCGTCTTTGTTTGTCTCTTGTTAGTCTTTGTTGTAAAGTCTTTTGTCCAATATAAGTACTGCTACCCTGGCTTTCTTTTCACTTCCATTTGCATGATAAATCCTTTTCCATCTCTTCACTATCACCCTGCATGTGTCTTTAGGTCTGAAATGAGTCTTTTGTAGGCAGCATATAGATGGGTCTTGCTTTTTTATCCATTCTATCACCCCGTGTTTTTTGATTGGGACGTTTTGTCCGTTTACACTCAAAGTAATTATTGATAAGTGTGTACTTATTGCTATTTTCTTACCTGTTTTATGGTTGTTTTTATAGTTTCCCTCTGTTCCTTTCTTCTCTTGCTCTTTTCTGTCATGATTTGCTGGGTTCCTTTAGTGATATTCTTGTATTTGTTCCTGTTTTTTTTTGTGTGTGTGTGTGTGGGGGGGTTTGTTTGTGTGTTTTTTTTTTCTTACCTATTATTGGTTTTTGATCTGCTATTACCATTAGATTTATTTCTTTTTAAATGTTTTTTATTTAAAAAAATAAAGATTTTATTTATTTATTCATTATAAATGAGAGAGAGAATGAGAGAGAGAGAGGCAGAGGGAAAAGCAGAACCATGCAGGGAGCCCGATGTGGAACTCCATCCCGGGTCTCCAGGATCAGGCCCTGGACTGAAGGCAGTGTTAAATCGCTGAGCCACTGGGGCTGCCCTAGATTTATATCTTAAGCACATAGCAGTCTACATTAAGTTGATGTTCACTTAAATTTACACTCATTTTTCCTCCTCTCCCTCACATGTTTTATGTATATGATGTCATACTTTACAGCCCTTTATTTTATAAATCCTTAACTGATTTTAATAGATATATTTAATTTTACTGCTTTTGTATGTCCTACTTTTCTTTCTCCTACTTATGGTTTTTCCTTTCCACTCAAAGAGACCACTTTAACATTTCTTGGTTTAGTGATGGTAAATTCCTTTAACTTTTTTTTTTTTTTTTTTGCCTGGAAACTCTTTATCTTCCCTTCCTTCTGAATGATGGCTTTGTTGGATAGAGTATTCTTTGTTGTAAGTTTTTTGTTTGTTTGTTTGTTTGCTTGTTTTGTTTTCCTTTCAGCCATTTGGATATATCATGCCTTTTTTTTCTGGCCTACACAGTTTCTCCTGAAAGATCCACCGATAGCCTTATAAGATTACCTTTGATTGTAACTGTTTTATCTTGCTGCTTTTAAAATTCTCTCTTCATCATCATGTCTTGCCATTTTAATTACTATATGTTTTGGTGTGGATTTCCTTGGGTTGATTTTATGGGGGCTTTCTGTGCTACCTGGGTTGAGATTTATTTTTTCTTTTTCTTTTTCTTTTTTGATTTCTGTTTTCTTCACCAGATTAGTTAAATTTTCAGCTATTATTATTATTATTATTATTATTGCAAATAAATATCCTGCCTCCCACTTACCCCCCTTTTCTGTGATCCTTATAATGTAAATGTTGTTATACCTAGGGGTGCTGCTGAGTTTCCTTAACCTATTTTCATTCTTTATTAGTCTTTCTACTCTCTCTTGTTCAGCTAGATTGATTTCTATTATTCTGCCTTCCAGGCTGCTGATCCACTCTGCTGCTTCCTCTAGTCTACTATTTATTCCCTCTAGTGAATTTTTAATTTCATTTATTGACTTTTTCATCTCCGATTGGTTCTTCTTTATGTTTCCTATCTGTTGAAGGTCTCACTGAGATCCTCCACTCCCTTCTCAAATCCAGTGAGTATCTTTATGACTATTATTTTATATTCTCTATCAGGCATGCTATTTATCTCTGTTTCATTTAGCTCTTTTGCTGTGATTTTGTCCTGTTCTTTCCTTTGGGGCATATTCCTCTGTCTCCTCATTTTACCTATGTCTCAGGATCTGTTTAAATGTATTAGGAAAGTCACCTACATCTCCTGCTCTTGGAAATAATGCCCTTTTGAAGTCCTATAGCACCCTACAGCGCAGTATCTCCTACTCAGCAGAACCTGATGCTTAGGTATTTCCTAAATGTGTTGCATGCAACCTACTGTTGTGGCTGAGCTGCATTTTCCTTTGGTCCAGTTGTTTACAATGGCTCTCTTTGCCCATTTTTGGCAGGGTTTAGTCTCTGTGTTGTTAGTGGGTTTTTCTGGAGCCTCCTTGGGCTCGAATTGAGTCAGATTAGGCATTTGCCAGAGATGCATTATCACTGAACTGCAGGGTATTTCCCCTCTGTTATCCCCTGAGAAGCTTTAATTGGTGCGTGGGGCCTGCATTTAGACCACATGTCTGCCCCAGCGATCACTACTGGGGCCACAGTCAGACTGGTGTGGTTATCTTTCACTTTCCCTAAGTAGGAGTTACTCTAGAGTGGTAATGGCCCCTGTCAAGGCTGCTTGCACACTATTAGTCTTGTGGCATCACTTTTTGATGGGCTTCAACCAAGGGCTTATTGGAGGGCACAGGTTTGCAGGTGAACTCAGGGCAAGACATGTGCTGCCTGCAAGTTTCATGCTGCTCTACTGCCAGAGTGAAGTTACAGCCGCTCAATCCTGCCTAGGCCAGGATGCAGGCAATGTTTTCTCAGGAGACTATATGGCTGGGGGTGCTGTTACCAAGCTAAATAGATGGCATTTGTTAGTGTTTGTGCTGTGCTGGTTTCTACAAGTGTTCATGCAGGTAGGCTGGGGAGCTGGGGAGAGAAATTATGCCTACCAGCTCTTTTGAGCTTAGACAAGTCCCTCAAAAATCCATACTCCACCAGCACTTGGTTTGAGATCAGTAAATATATCTCCTTTTCATATAGTATACCCCAGGCTTCTATCAAATTGCTGCTTCTATGCTGTATCTCAGCAGGGTTGTTTGTTGTGCTGTCTCTTTAAGAGTTGGGACTCCACACTGCTGGGTATCTTAGAGCCTAGCTTACTGATTTTTAAAGTTCCTACTTATTGTTAGGTGTAAAGCCCTGCTTATTGTTAGGCCCCTTTGGTATTCAAAAGCAAATTGTATGGAGATTTGTCTTCTCTATGTGGGTCCTCCACGTCTGGGGTCTGGTCTTCTCCCCTCTCCACAGGCACAGTATCTCTTCCTCCTGCAGGCAGCCCTTTGGGTCCCTTTTGCTCTCACTACATTTCAGCCCTTCCTACATTCTTACATGTGGCCTCTTCTCTACATTTGATTGTGAAGAGTTTGTTCTGGCAGCCTTTGGGTCATTTTCTGGTTATTTACACTGATATATGTGTTATCTAGTTGTATCCATGGGATGAAGTGAGCTAAGGATCCTCCCTACTCTGCCATCTTCCCCAGAAGTCCAGTTATCTATTTCTTTTAGAGTGAACTTTGATGTTTGATAGTTCATGCTTTTTCTAAGGACTTTTTCATTTTGTCTAAGTTGTCAAATTTATTGGTATATGTAATATAATGTGAATTTATTATTTTAATTTCTGAAGAAGCTGCAATGGTATCATTTCTCTTGATATTGATATTTTTTCTTTTTATATTGATGACTTGTCACAGTTTTATTCAATCTATTTGATGTTTACAAAAAAACAATAGTTGGTTTCATTAATTTCCTCTATTATTTTTCTGTTTTTTTCACTTTGTCAGTTTCTGCTATGGTTTTTACTATTTTCTTTTTACTGTTTATTTTGGGTAAAATTTGCTCTTTTTGTTCTTGTTTTAAGTAAACAAAAAAATTAATAGAACTATTCAATAAAAAAGTTTTCCTTTGTGCTATTTTAGCTTCATTTCATAAATTCTAATATGTTGTATTTTCATTTTTATGCTTTTCAGAATGCTTTCTAAGTTACATTTTGATCTCACTGACCCATATGTTATTAAATTATGTTATTTAATTTCTAAAGATATTGTTCGATAGTTTCCTGACACCCAGAGTTGTTGAAGAAATGTCTGATATTTGTTCTTTTGTAAGGAACTAGAATTTTGTCTATGGATTCTTTTAGGAATTTAATATGTTATTCTTGGGACTCCAAAACTTCACCAAGATATCTTGGCTATAATACTCACTTGCTTGGCACCCTTGTGGTTTGAAATTTCCCTCAATTTTAAGAAGTATTTTTGATTGTGGATCTACTTTTCCCCATTTTCTTTACTTCTTTATCTACACTTGATTGATTTTGGAATTTCTGTATCTATTCCCCCTGTCCATTTCTTTCTTTCTTTCTTTCTTTCTTTCTTTCTTTCTTTCTTTCTTTCTTTCTTTCTAACTGTGGTTCATTTTTGGCTAAGCCAGAAGAAAATACCACCTAATAGCTACTGAAGGTTACAAGCAATTTTATGGAGTTTAGTGTGAAAAGAGTAGTTGTACTGAACTATAACTGGTTTTTGTTTATTTGTTTGTTTGCTTTTACTTCTAGGCATCCTAAAAGAAAGAGCCAAGACAAAGGAAAATACAATTTTAAAAATAATAACTAATAACAGAATAGAGAGTTAAAGCAGGAGGCTTAAAAGGAACCAGACATTGTTCTTCTAAATAAATTTTAAAAAGGAAAAAAAGAAAGAAAGAAAAAGAAAAAAGAATAGAAAAGGAAAAGAACAAGAACTAGAAAAAGAAAAGAAAAAAATAGTAGGTCTGAGATGCACAGGCTTCCAGATGAACTAGACATCAATGAAAGGAGGGTTATCAAGGCAGAATGCCAAAGCAAGTATTTCCAAATGTGCAAATAAATTATAATAAATATGTTATACTTTAAAATATATGTGTTAAGTAACTCAGTATTTTTTCTCATTCTGAGTTTTTTTTTAAGAAGTCTTTTTTAACTGCTCTAAAGTCATTTACCAAAAATATTGTGCTTTCATTACATCATTTTCCTAGTCTTTTTTTCTTTATCATTACAGTTAAAAGTCCTATAAAATACACAAATGTATTTACAAAAAACTGAGCCAGAATAATTTAAACAACTCTGTTTCTCAAAATTCCTTGTTAACAGTTTTCAGAAATTTCTCAAGGATTGTTTGTTTTTCTTTATCTTCTTTAAGGTTTGTGTATTGTTTAGTTGTTTTAAGATGAAAGTTCCCAGGTCTCCCTTGCCTGGAAAGTCTCTAGAGAAAGCAAGGAAGTTGAGTGAAGTGGAAGGGGTCAAGGGTGGGCACCCACGAGCCTGAGAGTGTGGATGAGTCTGGTCTGGCTTAGGGGTCAATGGTTTTGACAGAACTCATGGGGAGAAGGGGGTGAGCACGGAGTTTAAACTCTATAAAAGTACAGCCCTACCACATCTGAGATTTTATCAGTAATGCTAACATCTATAAGGTTTTCTCTTTTAATTAAAAAAAATGCTTTCCTCTAATTTTTCTTCTACATATAGGTATTTTACGCTTCTCCTTTTAAAAGGTCTACACGATTATGATCTTAAGAGGGGAAAGAAGCATTTATAGACTTTCATAACAATTATCTTGTTTTGCCAGTTCCTTTTTTAACCTCCTTGTTTTCTCATACTTCATGGTTAATGAGTTTTAATATTTTTGTTGCTTTCCCCAAATATCCACCCATTTGTTCATCTTATGTGTTATGCCAGACATACAATATAGAAAACAGTAGGAAAGTGACAAAGACATGAATGAGGGTAATCAAAGCACATTTCAAAGTACCAAAGTACTATTATTTTGCTGTTTTAAGAGCACTGAAGCATTTTTCCTTTTTTTTGTTGTTTTTTTTTTTGTAGTTTTTAAATTTAGTTTTTTTATTTTTTTTATTTTTTCAGAGAATCACTCTAAGCTGTTTCAAGAACAGCCAGCCATAAGGCAGAGAGGAGGTTCTCTTCCACCCACCCTCTATTTGACATAAAGCTATACATCTGCAATAAAAACTTTGGTCTTTTGGTTTCAAAATAGCTAAAGGAATAATAGAGATGCTCAGTGCCAACTTCTTAGCTGCCCCCTAGAAAGCAGGCCTGCCACCCAGCCCCCACATGCCTTACTTCAGGTTCCCTAGCCTGCCTCCAGTGCCTCCCGGCTGGAAAAGCCCTGGGGATCAGTAAGCAGCCTCTCTTCCCAGTTCTGGGCCTTCCGCATCCCCATTTGGTCTCAAATTATTTTGTTGTAAAGTTGCCCTTTTTTGTGTGTTTTTTTCCCCCTCTCATTTTTCTTCATCATCATCTCTGTATGTCATATATATTTTCCTGCAAACATGTGCCCCTTGAACCCCGCAAATTCTATATTTTCCTTAACAAAATATTACAGCTCACAGAGTATGTCTGGCGTGTTCAGCTTGATTAATATAAGCTGATGGTCATTGGTTCTCATTTTTAAATATATATAGAGAGAGGTTTGGTTTTTAATGTAGCCCATTCAGCATCCCACCCTGTGTAGTCCTGGTCTCGCTCAGGGAGGGACAGGGGTGGAGGGTTGGGGAAGGGGGGCAAAGGAAGAGACATTGGCAATAAATATGGGTGGTTGGGCTTTCCAGGCTTCCTGCCCTCAGAGCCTCTTCATGTTCATCTAGAAGCAGTTCATGGCCTTGCTGCTGGTCTGTGCTCTGACTGGGTTGTTGGAGCTCACAAAGCCTTCACTCTGTTGCTGGCAGAGGGCTGGAAGTTACTGAGAAAAGAAAGACCTGCCTTTCCTGACCATAGTCAGCACTGTAGGAGGCTGGACAAGCATACTTCCGATTCCAGTGTAGCCCTGCTGCAGGGGGTCTGTGGTCGTGGGACTCTGTGCTGGGTAGGGGTGGATGTTGTTGGTAAGCATGGCTTCCACTGAAGGTTGCAGGAGGCTGGTGAGCAGTTCGCCCCAGCAGGGGACTGGATGCTAGGCAAGCACCGCTGGTGAAATGATGCCCTGCTAGGTGCTGCCGCCTGAGGTTGGGGCTCTGGGTGAGGCCTCAGGTCGTTCAAGTTGAGAGCAGCAATGAAGGTAGTAGCCATGGGGTTCCAATAGCCATCCTGCTCGCCTGGCGCCAATAGTGCCACTTGCTGCTATGTCAGTGCCTATGTGTCAGTGACTATGTGTCAGTGCCATGAGCCCTAAACACGATGGCTGTGTGGTGAACATGCACATCTGGCCAGCCACCTGCTGCATTCACTGCAACATGTACTCTGTCCATGTCAGCAAACTTGACCAGCAGACTGGATAAGGCTCCCACGTAGTCTAGCTCTTTCTTTTCTTCTCCTGCTCCTTCTCCTGTTCCCCCTCTTGCTCGTCCTCCTCCTTGTCCTCCTCCTTCTTTTCTTCTTCTTCTTTCTTCTTCTTTCTTCTTCTTCTTCTTCTTCTTCTTCTTCTTCTTCTTTCTTCTTCTTCTTTCTTCTTTTTCTTCTTCTTCTCCTTCTTCCTCTTCTTTCTCTTCTTCTTTGTTTATAACACTAAGAAAATCCTCTGGGATCTTCCTCCATTTGTTTAATTTGATCTCCAGTATTGTACATTTTTCACTTCTGCCTGTTATTTGAAATAATTTTAATTTTACCTTTCTGAATTTATTTCAGTTTTTAGGGAATCTAATACTTTTCTTTTTATAAGAAAAAATGTTATCCTAACCACCCTGATGAAATTATTTATACTTACTTAAAGTCTCTGACTTTCTTATTAATTCTGTCACTTCAGCTGTTAATTCCTTAGTTTGTTAATTTTGGAACTTAAATTATGGGTTTTTTTTCTCAATTTTTTTTCTGAATCATATTCTTTGGTCCAGATTTTTAAAAAGATACTCTTTGCTTGAGCACTTACCTTCTGCCCCATTCACACTTCTCTATGCTTCTCTGTGTATTTTAAGGAGTGGGGAATGACATTGCTTAGAGTTCCTTGCCAGCTGGTTTCTGACTGGGCTCTACCAACGTTAGGAGGAGGAGGATTGATATCGGCATTAATATAGCAGTGGCTGACACCTATTCTGGAAGAGCCTTTTTCCCACAGTCAGCAGTCAGAATCAGCACTTTGTCTACCTTGGTGTTCTTGTTATCCCCACATGGCACTTTTTCCCAGGTTCATACTTTGACTTGGGTACTTCCTCCACTGTGTTACAGTATCAATGGCAGGGTCCCTTGTCAAGGTCTATGTACAACCATGCAACCTCTCCTGTTCATTATGCACTCCAGGAAAATAAGCTCTTCCCTTTGGTCCTCCAACCCTGAAAATCATAGCCCTTTCCTGTAGTAACTAATATCTGAGTTACTTATTTCCCTTTTGCTCTCTTAGGCCTTCCAGCACCCATGTAAACATTTTTCTGTATTACATTTTCTCTGAAATACATAAAATGATTTGTTTTCCTTACTGGCCTTTGAAGATATTCTTATTATCTGTCTTTGGAAGTTTATTATATAGAGTTGCTAGATAAAATACAGGATGCAATATTTAGTATATTCTTATATTAGAGAAATTGTACATTGCCTATCTAAAATTTAAATTTAATTGAACATCCTAAATTTTTGTTAAATCTGATAGCCCTATGGTTATATTCCTCATCAACCTGCTCTTCTGGACATGGTAGATCTATGGTTTGGAATATACCCCTAGGAGAGATGTGGCACTGCTGGTATTCTGTATAAGGTTTCTTGCCTATTTCTTGAAGTATCTACCTGCGGCATTGTTCTCCCTATCCAGTTCTACAGTCAGCACTCATTGCCTTAGATCAGCAACAAGTGCAGACGCTGCTGCAAAAACAGCGCCCTTTGGGTTTAGGAAATCATACTGTGTTGGAATTCATCATATGAAATCATTAATGTTAAGGGACAATTTTCTTGAAATGATCCATATGGTTTTATCCAGAATAATTTTTTATTTGAAGATTTATATTCTACTCTTCTTCCATTCAATTGAGCTGAATGTGTGCATCTGTTTATTGGATAGTTAATATGTGAATATACTGAAACATTTAACTTACCAATTTCTAAATATAATAAGCCACGTAGGCATGCTATCTTGTCCTATGACACTGTAGAAGATAACTACTTAAATTTCCATTTTTCTTTTAAATTAAGAGAAACAAATGAAAGATAAACACACAGCTTGTGATTAATGTGGAACCTTGAATTTAATCAGTCATGCAAGGAATTTTTGGACTTCATGTGCAAGACCTATTAGATATAATGGCACATCTACTCAGAATCAGGAAGCAGATTTAATTAGACAATTAGTATTTTCTAGCTCAGTTCCCATTTTGATTGTCTTCCTTATTACTCTGGATTTCAACAGATCTTATGTATACTATGCCAACATTTAGTTAAATCCTTTCCCTACTCCATAAATTAAACTTTTTTGGAGGGAGCTTAAATGAAATACCTGATTCTGCTAAAACAAGGTTATGTTTTATTACATTTTCTAATATCTTTGTTTTCTATATGTGGCAACATATACAAATAGGGTAATTTGGCAATAAAAGGTAAAGATACAGGAACAGTTGTGTATGAGAGAGGGAAAGATGGAAACATCTTTCTAAATATGAGAAATCAAGTCCATTAAAAGTAATTTTAAGTGAATAAAGGAAAATACTTTAGGCAAGAGCCTGGTTTTTATTAACTTAATTCTCTTTTCATGGCTTATAGAAAAATCTAGGCAAATAATTTATCCACTGTTCTATTTGTACTTACACTTAAAAGGAGTTATTGTCCAACTTAAATTATTGAAAAATATAGGCAGCTAGATTGTAAAAAAAATGAATGCTAAACAATGAATATTAACTATGTTTTCATTATATATATAGTATATATATTATATATATTTCAATGAAATAGGGGATATATATATAGTATATTCAATTGCATTCTGGTTAAGATCGTAATGTTTGGAGTGGGAGAAGCATGGCTAAAGTTATTTAACTCTATGAGGTACACTATTCAAACTGCTAAGTAGGACATTTGATACAGGTTAAAAAAAAATTCTCTGTGCCTCTGATCTGTAGTTACATGATTAGGGCAATAAGACAAGAAAAAAAAATAGAGTGGAACAAGAATATCCATATACCAAGTGTTTGATTGTATCTAGCAGGTTCAGACATTACTTGTTGTGACAAGACTTTCTAAAGATATAGGAGATAATTATCCAGGCCCTCTATCTTTGAAAAGTTCAAACACACTCACCTAGTTCTAAGGTCACTGTTCATTTAGCCCTCTATGTGGACACTGCTATTTCCCTTTCAAACACTGAAAATATATAAACCTTTATATTTAACTAGATTTCATTATAGATCTATTTGGTCTCTTATGCTTGTCCTTCTCTAGGGAAGAACAGAACACACATAGTACATTGTCTAAAATTACCTTATATTTCTCTGAATCTCATGAGAGAATTATCTTGCTATTTTATAGGCAAACCCTTCCTATAGTAAGATATTTTTAAACATCAAAAATTCAATTGCTAGACTAGGTCCAAGCAATGATGATGTTAATAGATTTAAAATTAAATCATTGTCCTATAAAACTATTTCTACTAAGTTCAAAAAATATCCATTTGGAAATATCTTGTAGTTCACCTTTTTTAATTTCGCACTTATATGAGATACAGACTCAGAAATCATGGTTATAGTAAATTAATTGAAGAAACAGGACCAGATACAATTTGCTGGACATATATAAGCAGTGTGGAATAGATGTTTAATAAATGTTAAAAAAATATGTTCCTCAGTCATATGTCATATATATGTCATATATAATGTGTTAATATATATGACATATATAACACATTTCCATAAGCAATGTGGAGTATACTAATATGGAACAGTTTCTCATCCTATACCTCAATCATGTCATATATAATTTAAGAGAGAATTTTATTATTGGTGGAAAGAAAATAAAAACTGATTGAGCACCTGGATGGCTCAATCAGTTGACTTTGGATCAGGTCATGAGATCGAGCTCCACGTGGGGCACTGTGCTGAGTGTGGAACCTGCTTAAATTTCTCTCTCCCTCTCCTTCTGCCCCTCCCCCTGCTCACACAATCTCTCTCAACAGGAAATAATAATTAGATATTTCAAAATATAATATGAATTTAGAATAAATATATTTTATAAAATAATATACTTTGTTATCAAATGTACATTTTCTATGATTTATAGATTTTTCCAGGACAGTTAAGTAGCCGAAATACTAATGCACCTTATGTACAAATACAATATTTTTCCAAAACCTCTTTTTAAGATATCCTTTGGGGATGTCTTTACTCACTTGAAGATCAGTCAGAGGTATAAACTATTGATGGTTCCTAAATTCTTATTTTAGAAAGAGAGGTGGGGCCTACAGCAATCACACAGAGTTAATAGTTAAATAAATAAAAGTTAATATTTTTGCAGTTCTATATTGGGTTGTCAACCAACAAGGTGAGAGCTCTGTTATTCTAAATGTTGATCTGCCTTCTTTAATTTCTAAACACAATCGTGTGGTCTTTGGTGAAAACAGGTATAGCACACAAACAAAAAAAACTATGCTAATTTCTTATAAATTAGTTCATAATATAATAAATCCATCAAATGATTCATATGTTTCCTAATTATTTTAATAAAACACTATAGAAATTTAATACTTTCTAATACAGAGCAAGTATAAATACATTAGTAAAAAACAGAAGAAAGGTCATCATTCTTCTATGAATAAATTTAAGATGGCTTTATTTTTATATCATTTATGCTAATAATGTGAGAGTATTTACCTAGGTTTAAATAAAATATAATTATTTACTTCTCTTAAAGAGTATCATTGTAGAAGAGAATAAACATTAGACACATATTGCTAGACATATGGAAGGATCTTTGCTTTTAGCTTTACAGGAAGGGAATACTAGAATTCTAAATTTTGGAATAAATTTTCTTTAGTGTTATTTGAAGCTGAAGAATAAGTTAATATGTCTTTCCTGAGTTTGTTTATAGGGACTTTGTAATGTCTATTGATAAATTAAATTTGCAAATATTTGAGCCTGCCAATTTGGCTTCCTCTCACTTTTTAGGCTGCTATACAAGAGTATTTAGTAAGGTGTTTTTTGTTTTTAATTTAGGAAAATTTTGTTTTCCCTTCCAGTAGTACCAGGGTCCAAGGTCCAGGGTTTTTTTTGTTGTTGTTGTTGTTGTTATGTGGGATTAAGATAAAAATAATTTCTTCATACTTTTTGTCCTGTGATTGTTAATGAATTTTAATGTCCAAAGTCCTTTTAATGATCTCTCCTATTTAAAAAAAAAAAGGAAAGAAAGGAAAAAGCCATTTTAAAGTTATGTTTAAGGAAGCATCACAGCAGGGCTGAGTTTAAAGAGTAGGATCTGACTGTCCATTTACTGTCTTAGGGAGCAAAGTACACTTAATTGATCTTTTCTTCAGTTTCCTCATATGTAAGTAGTACAAATTCTTGTCCGAAAAAAGATGCTGTAAGAATTAATGAGCAATTCCACTTAAGACACCTAGCTCTATGTCTGACAACTGGTAGACATTTAAAAATGCTTGTTGTATTATTGTTGTCATTGCTACCATTTTGATGGTTCAGTTACAAATATTCCTGACAGCAGTTCAATTCCGCTCACAAGAAAAGTAAATAATCAGGAAAAAAACTTTTGAAGAAATATCATTAAAGAAGATGTAATACATTTATCCAATGTATTTTCATTGGGTAAAATGTATTTTGTACTTGACAATAGGGAATGCAAGTATTTTAATTACTGAGCCCATTGTACTCTCCGGCATTTCAAAAATAAAAGCTTATAGACAATTACAGATTAGTTGATAATTCTTTAAAATGAAACTTTGGCTTTTTGACACTTCTCAGTCCCCATTACAGATTGTCTAGAGGATTGGATGAAGCCAGGAGGCTAAACAAATTATAGAAAATCTATATTAATATACAAACCCTGCAGCAAAACCTGAGTGATTATCAAACTGAAACAGAAATGCTGTTTCGACAATTTTGCTGAGTTATCACTGGGCACAAGAATGTGCTGGTTCTATCAGAATGTTTTTAGGTGGAAAACTATCATCTTTTTCCAGTGATCTCTTTGCAGAGAACACAAAATGCACAGAAAAGGTTTGAATATGAGTACTATTCAGAAAGACCTTCTAAGTCTCTTGCCTTCTGTTTTATTCTCTAAACACATGAAAGAATTTAACAAGTGCATAGTGATTTAAAGGATCAAGTAACAAGTCAATAAATTAAACTATTTATTTTTATAAAACCCATGTGTTAATTCTACCTAACACACACACACACACACACACACCAGAAAAGTCAAGATAAAATTTCTGTCTGAATTCTATAAAAGCAGGGTCCTAAGAACAGTATATCTGAATCTGTATAACTAAGTCCCCCCCCTTTTTTTTTTGTTGAGAAAGCTTATTATGTATCATCAGAGATTTAGATCCTAGATCAGAATATCCCTGGTAAATATGAGAGGCACTAACAATTTATGTAAAGAGATAACACAAGGAAGCTTATTTTAATCACTATCAAGCAGTATCAGCTATTCTTTGAGTAATAACTATCATTCTCCCCAGATTTAACATGTAAAGTCAAAATTCATTTTCATCCTTAACTGTACTTCTATTTCCTATCTATGCTAAAGAGCGCTGCTTTTCTCTGCTCTGTAATTTTTGGAAATATTGGCCTCAATCACTATACAATTTTGTCTGCAGTATTCGCTCCGAATCTTGTATTCTATTTGAAATTAAACATCAATTTCATGAACATCAGAGCATCCATTTTCCTCTCCAAAGCATCTGTGTGCTCACACGTGCACCTATATCCACATGTAGGTCTATCTGTGTGCGTGAGGATGTTCACCATAGGAATATAGCATGATTTCTTGAAAACAATGCACATGCATACAGTCCAGACAAAAAAATAGGGGAGGGAGAAAAAAGATGATGCATTGATTAATGATGTAAAAGTCTTTAAAACATGGCTGCATCACCAACAGAAATAGGAAAGTGGCAGAGTTCATTTTTTTTTTGAGTTCATTTTTAAATGAAGTTGAGGCATATGATACGCGGCTGTTGAGGTTGAATTGACCAGCAGATTGGCAACTGAATAGTGTTTCCCCTCTTAGTTTCCTTTATTTCTAAGTTTAATCAACCCAGCATTCTTTTTCTTATGCATCTACACAATATATAGATTCTATACGCACAAACTAGATAGCTACCCTTTAATAAACATCTACCATTTGAGTAATTTCAACAGGCTGTAATAATAACAAATATTATTCTTTTACATTATGGTGAGGATTTGGCTGCTATATACAATTACTAGTTTTCTAGTTATTAGAGTTCTCTATTTTAAAAAAGGTACAATCTCTTTTCTATAAAAAACTGCTATAAAATGCTATCATTACTGGAGCACCTGGATGGCTCAGTGGGTTCAACGTCCAGACTCTTAATATCAGCTCAGATCATGATCTCACAGTGGTGAGATTAAGCCCCACATTCCCACTCAGCCTGGAGTCTGCCTGAGATTCTCTTTCTCCCTCTCTCTCTCTCTGTCCTTCCGCTGGCTCACATGAGCACACTCTCTCTCTCAAAATAAATAAATGAAATCTTTAAAATATAAAAATAAAATCCAGTCATTACTATATAATGAAAAATCAGGGACGCCTGGGTGGCTTACCAGTACAGCATCTGCCTTCAACCCAGGGCATGATCCTGGAATCCCGGGATCAAGTCCCACATCAGGCTCCCTGCATGGAGCCTGCTTCTCCCTCTGCCTGTGTCTTTCTCTCTGTGTGTGTGTGTGTCTCATGAATAAATAAATAAAATCTTAAATAAATAAATAAATAAATAAATAAATAAATATAATGAAAAATCACTTTTCTGGTGATTTAGTGGAATGAGAATGAGCTACTTTCCATTCTCAGTGGAGATGGCTGATTTCTTATGATATTTTATATTCTTAAGTATATTTTCCCTTTTCTTAGAAATGCATCATTTAGCCAATCACTACAATACGTTGTGCATTTTAGTTTGTTAATTGTACTGGATATTTTTTCTTACTCCTACAGTTCTGCTCTCCACTCTCCACTTTGCTCTGTTCCCCAGAAAGCTGATCTTTATGAACTGCATTAAATGAATTCCCTTCTTTTCTGGCTTCCAGTTGGTTTGGCCAGTGTAACTACTAGCAGTGTATTAGTGGTTGATTAGAAAGACAAGATATTTATAAAGCCAGATCCTTCACTGCCTGGTTGTAAGTTGATCATGGTGGAGACCTTCTCTCAAGGGGACAGCAGCCTTCCCCTATAGTTGTAGGTGTTCCAGAGTTCTGGTATCAACTTTCCTCCTTATTACTTCACCCATAGAGGTGGTAACAGATTTCTGCTAAAAGTATCCCTCATTGGTTTCTCTTAACTGCCAACAGCTTTGTAAAACAAAACATCTTAGTATCAATCTCTCCTGAATCACCCCTTTTGTGTGTGCCATGTGTTTCCTCCTGGGACCTTAAATGATGACCACATTACATTATTTTTCTCTCTAAAATTTTTCCTCCAAGTAATCTTTTTGCAAAAACTTGAGAACTGATTTTATAGCACCTGAGTTTTATATTTCAGATTCTCAGGTGTGGACTTCCTATTGGATATGTCAAAAATGAAGTCTTTTCTACATGATGATTTCAAGTTATTGCAGAAACAAGAGGATCAGTGGGTATGAAACAGTAATTTTAAGCCTGAAAGTGAGCTTAGCAAAAAATTCATTTTGATATTTTCCGCATAATTTAAAAGACAAAAAATATCTAATATTTAATAAATATTTAATACATTTAGTATGAAATGTCGCTTAAAATAGTTTTTAAAGGACTGTGACTCTCATATTCTTGTGAACCTAGTTTTCCACACCACTGAAAAAAATCCTGTTTCTTTTCCTCACCCCTTAATATTTTGCCATAACACTAAATAAAACTTGAATTATACAGTAACTTCACAGATGAGGATCATTTATTTATCCAAAGACTTTTAAAAACCTCTGGGCCAGAAATCCTTAATTAATTCGGAGGACAAAAAAATGTAGGTCAACCTCTCTGTCGGATGGACAAAATATATACATAAGAAGTCACAGAAAATATTTGGTTTTCTCTTAAAGTTCAGGGAAAACAAATGCAAAATGTGATATGTCAGCAAAAAATAAGAAATAAATGGGAGCTGAAGAGGGATTTATAATTCAGAATAATCAATTTAAAATACAGTATATTGCTTTGGGCTTCTTGTTATACATAAGGCCAAAATCAATAGTTATTATTATTATTTTGCCCACAACTAAGTCTAATAATCCTATAATAAATGGTATTATTGTGTGGTTCTTCGAATTCAACCACTTACAGAGATCTACTATAGAAAAGTCAAGTAACTAATCAAACCGAAACCAATGCAAACCAGTGATTTTATCTGCAAATGCATATGAAAATCAAGAAATGTAGCAAGGTAATGTTTGCTTCCTGATTCTTATTTAAGCTGATATATGCCAATACTGAATTTTTCCATTCACAAGCTACATTAGTGATTTAAGTGCTACCTTAAATCCCATTTACTTTTATTTTGAGGTTTTAATAATGACCTAAAGAAAATGTGCAGAATAAACAGAAATTCCAACTTCATTTAGCTGGTTTGAGTCATCTCTGTAACCCTAAGAAAAGCTGTCAATGTTTGAGTTGAAGTGTTAGGGAAGAAATGTCTGAAATAGAGTTTAGATGTGAAGAATGAAATGAGATTAAAGAAAGTCTACATTGTCTTTGTAAACTTAATCTCTATATAAAAACTAACATCTGAAGAGTAAATCTATGGAGTATTCTTTTGCCAAGCACGTCTATTAATTTAAATGGGAGAAAGAGTGAAACATTTGCAGGTTTCATAAGAAGTAAATACATGCCTTCGGGAGTGAAAGACATTAACATCTTATGGTTTGTTTGTTTGTTTTTAATAATATTTGTCAATCAAAAACTTATGAATAAAAAAACAAAAAAGCCTGCTATGCCAAACAAATTAGACACAGAGAGCTAAGTAAAGGAAGATGGATAGAATTGTTCATGGGGCAGATAATCTTTCCCCTTTCTTGCTAAGAATAAGCAGAGCTGCATTTGTGGAAACTTAACTAAGCAGAAACCTGCAGTGTCTGCTCAGTGCCGCTGACCTGCCAGCTGGAAAGAGCGCTGAGTTTAAAGGGTTTAAGCTCTCAAAGAAGCCAAGACTTGGCTGATCATCTTGGGCTCAGCATATTGTGAGGCATATGAACACTCTCTTCAAAACTGGCAGAGAAAAAGGAAGGAAAATTGAAAATCTAAACACAGTAGCCAGTTAAAATTCAGACAATTGTGAGGGTTGTGTTTTCTCTGAAGCATTCGCTTATACTCTACGCTATTGAATAAGGAAATAAATGGATTTACTTTTTTGAGGGAAGAGCAGTACTTGAGATTACTGCATTACTCTTTGGTACACTGAAAAAAAAAAGCAAAAGGAGAGAACATACGCATATTCTAGTATGAAATAAAGAAATTTGTGTCATTTTTCTTCATGTGATCTAGTTTTTTTCCACTGTCCCTAGAATTTGTTTATATTATTTACTAACATGTTTTATTATTCATTTTAACAAAATTAAATAAGTTTAAATATATTTAACATAATATTCACCATTCCAGTGAATAAACTTCAAAGGCATGCTTTTCCAAATGAGTATTGCAATAACTCAAAAGTAACAATGGCATATTCATTATTCTTACTTTTTAGAAGTAAAAAAATGACTTGGCTCAAATAGAGTTAAAGATATTAATTTCTGTTCCATTTTGTTTTCTACTTTAACATTTCTGGGTTTACTGTATGAGAGAAAACACAATGCCGCTCCTTCCTGGGAACATAAAAACATGTTGCCAACAACATCTCAAACTGACACAATTTTGATTTATTACATTGATTAAAAAAAAAAATACTAAACACATTCAAAGTTCACCACTCCTGGGTACTTGATAGGCTGAGGGCCTGAAGGGCAGATGCTGCCCACATATCTGCTATCAGCATTTCTCCTGATTCTACTGAGAACTGCTGAGCTACAAGTTGAGAACTGAATACTTATTGGTCACATTACTGACAAGTTTTTGAGAGGTATATGGATAAAGCATTCACTGAAGTTATAATAAACAGCCTTTTGCATTATATTTTCATTCACATTTTTCAGCTGAAACTGAAGTCCAGTTTCAATGCAGAAAAATGCCTTTTCTGAAGAAAATGAGAAACACATGAGAATAAAATACATCTATCATCTGAGATTCAAATCTGAATGATTTCAAACATACACTCGAATATTAAGAAACTTTTATATCTTTTTGTATTTATTACTAAATAGGAATTGTTTTAGCTTAATCTCTAAACTACTCTTTCAGCTTTGGATTAAATCTGATTAGTATTTCAAAATATAATTATTATTCTAGAAATCAAAGTAGAATTCAATATTCTACAAAATTTCTACCATGAATAGAGACATTAACTATATCAGTAGGGCAGAAAAATGAAATTTTTAAAAAGCAATTTAGACGTTCTTTACTGTTAACACAAATTTGACAGAAAAGGGAGGGTAGGACTTTTTGATTACCTTCAACCAATAAATCACAGGCTATTTTAAATGGCTCTTTTGTTTGAGAAATACATCCTTTTTTAGGAAATAGGTTTTCTTTCTGTTATGCTCTTGCTCAAAATCTTTTCAGTTGAGCTGTTTTCATTGTGCCAAATTGAAGTTTTTATAAATTGTTTATGGGTGTCAAAGTTCCTTAATAGTTCAGTTGCACTGTTTACTCTCCAAGCAATAGTAAGTAGGCAACAACATTTCTGTCAGTGTTAAAAGTTGATCTGCCAAGTTTTAATGCGTGGCTCAAGCAGGAGAAGCAGTTTGGTAGGGAAGCAAGCTGTCCAGTACTTGACAAGATTTGGTTTGTCAACAGTATGGATGAAGGTGTTTGACATGATACATTCTTTCTCCATCATACTTCCAGCCCTATGTCAGAATGTATATCCTCACCTGGAGTCAATCTGCTGAATTCTTTTTACCTTTAACAAGAAAAGGAAAACTATGATTAAGGAAAAACAGTAAAGAATATTAGAGAGCTTTTACACATTGATTTTCAATGAGACTACGACTAGAGTTAATGAATGCTTCTATACATCCAGCAGTAAATTCCCTCACCTCTGCATATGAAGAAAAAAAAAAGTCTCTTAAAAAAAAAAGTTGTATCATAAGAAATCTACTTTACCAAACTAAGGAAAAGTGCAGACACTGTGCAACTGAAGGAATTTCTCTGCAATCTGAAATGGCTGTCTTACTTGGCTGTAAATCTCCCTCACACAACGCCTGGGGTCTTGCTTGCAGGGATGTAATGAAGTTACACTGCCTGAATGAAAATTTTAAAAACAAATTAGGGCAGAGGACCTTGCCAGCTATCCATGATTTGTGGCAGTGCTTATCAGTAGCCAGTGTGGGGTGATTCACCATGAGAACACCAAATCTCTTTGTCCCAGGCCGCCATGTTTCACTCCAGTGTCAATGTATCAGGGGAAATGAATGCTAAGCTGTAACAGTCATAGTTAGTGTCAGGCATGTTTGTAACACACGCACAGAGAAATTTACAGCTAGGAAAAACTATTGACACATCCCCTAGTGACTTGTTTTATAGAGTTCTTGCTTCTGACTGATTCAGTAGCAACAACACACCTTTAGACATGGTGACCTTGCTGATCTTGAGAATGTTTTCAACATAGCTATATGTATTAAATTTCTTTATGAATCAGAGGACTTAAAAACACCCTGTAGTATGTTTAAAGTGAAGTTCCTCAAAATTCAAAGTTTATCTTTTAAATATTTATATAACTACTCATGAACTAAAACTACTAATTTGGGACCCCTGGGTGGCTCAGTGGTTGAGCATCTGCCTTTGGCTCAAGGTGTGATTCCGGGGTCCTGGGATCAAGTCTCGCATCTGGCTCCCTATGAGGAGCCTGCTTCTCCCTCTGCCTGTGTCTTTGCCTCTCTCTCTCTCTCTCTCTCTCTCTGTATCTCTCATGAATAAATAAATAAAATCTTAAAAAAAAAAAAAACTTTACTAATTTGAACTTTCTGATAACTCAGACCAAGAACAATACTCTTTCCTGTTATCTCTAAATAAATAATATTTTATACCAATTATATGTTATATTAACCTTATAAATTTTTGGATTTGTTTTATATGATTTCATAAAAATAAAAACTCTTTGTAGGCACCACAGACAATTTAGAGACATTTTCATAAATTGACTATTAGCTTAAAATAATTTTTATTAATACGTTAAAATTCTTTGCTAGCTTAGCTAAACTTAATTGATATAAAGCTTATTTTCCTATTTCGGAGAACACATTATCAGACTGAACACACTTCAGCCAACTCTTCTATCCTATGTACCCAAGACACACTTTTTCAAACATGAGATCTTTGTACACCCATGGATGTTGGAAGAGGAGATTGCAGAATTTTAAAAATAGAATGTGTTATAACTGGTTAAAGAAAAAAAAAAAAAGTGGTGGTGGTGATGGTGGGGGGTGGTGTCCAAATAATGAAATCAATGTTAAGGCTAAACAGAAGCCTCATGGGCAGTAAAAGAAACCGATCCTAAGCACTTAGAAAGCAAAGCATATCCAATCAATGGGACAATTAACCTTTATTTCCAGAAGTGGCAAAACCTGATCCTTGATTCTGCTCAGAAACAGATTAATGTAACAGGCCTACAACTGTCCTCTACTAAGTTGTTTAGGCATGTAATCTTCAGATGCTTTTTCTAGTATAGTAACAGAGTTTTCTCTCTCTCTCTCTCTCTCTCTTTTTTTTTTTTTTTTTTTTTTTTGGTAACAGAGTTTTCTGAATATTTACATCTGGAGAAATGGCACCATCACTCACATGCCTCAAATAGAAGCTGAGAGGAGATCAAATTGGAAGACTTCTCCTTGAACAATTCCTGTGGCCCTTATATCTTTAAAGTCTCTCTGAAAATTGTCACTTACCTCTTCTCAGGTTTGCATTCCATTTTACAAGTACACAAGAAAATATATGTAGTCAATTTGATTATGATTCCAGTTTAAGAATTACATTTATTATTGTCATAAGCAGTTCCAATTTTAGTTAATCATTTCTGATATTTGTGTAAACTGTACATTTAATATTCCATTGGATTGAGAATGGGTGATCTAGACATGGTCAGCCAGTAGGTACTGCAGGTTTTTCCTCTTGGTATGGATAGACCAAACTGCTTCTTAAAAACACATTTTTAAAGATTGCCATAGGATGCTAATCTATTAAACACTTTTGGCTCATAAATTTGTTTTTGTCCTTAATGGCAAAGATGAATGTCATAACCAAAGCAATTAATGTCCATGTATCTAAAATCATTTTTCTGCCTTATTTCTCTTGACTGTCACTGGAATTCAGGAACAAAGTCCCAATGCTACCCTTTGCTCTTCCTTCTTCTCATAGGTCAGCTACAATCAATGATTCCTCTCTATTTTTGTCCCCTTCAGCCCCTTTTCCAACTCTGATTATTTATATAGAAAAGCATTACTTTTGAGTTACTACGATAATCTTATATTTGTATTTATTGACTTCAGTTTCTTTACAGGTCACTCTGTACAACTACCTATTTAAGCTTCCTAAAATACTAGGCAAATGGCCTGCTCAAAATTTTGGATGAGACCCCATTGGATGAATGTCCAGGGCATATTCAATTTTTTTGTCCTCTAATCATGTCATTTTACTGCATCCTACAAGTTTTGATTTGTAGTGTTTTCAATGTTTTCTAATTTCTACTTTGATTACTCCTTTGACCCAATGGGGCAAAAAGGAATTTCTAGATGCTGGCTATGTTTTATTTCTTGACTAGGGTAGTGATTATATGGTCTGGACTCATTTTACTTTTATCTATATGTAGAGAGGTATATTTATGTTTGAATACTTTTCTGTACTGAGTTACTCTTCAATTAAAAAAAAAAAGGTTCATTTGAAAAACAGACTAAATTGTTAAGTAATAGAAACACTTCAACTTGGGTTGTTGAAATTAGATCCAAAGTGTGTTTTGAGGCAACCATCATGTTACACAAAGTAGGACACCTCCTGAAAATGGATCCAATTAATGGAAACCAGAGTTTAAAAGTGTAAAGAAGGCAACACTGACATAGACCTAAGAATATATTGCTTTGTCTTTAGATACAAAGTATAAATTGTATGCTATAATAACAACAAGTGTAAAAGTCCAACATTATATGCCAAGCCTTTACTAAAACATTTAATAAGAATTTTCTTATATAATATTACATAATTAACTTTCAAATATATTACTACTTCTTAGTTACCTTTTTGTTAGTGATTCCAGGGTGATTACAGAACCTACTATGTATATTATCAATCGTTAAAAGCTTGTTGAAGTTTACTTGCTTTGTGGAGCAGCATATGGTTACTTTTTATAAATGCACTAGGAAGGATTGGAACAAATGTGTTTTCTGTAGAGTTCTATATATAAACGCCAATTAATTCTAAGGTTAAATAATTATGCTGTTCAAATGCTTATATCCTTCCCGATATTTTTATTCCTGTGTTCCAATCCATAGTTTAAGAGTTGTATTGATTTGGGGCACCTGGGTGGCTCAGTGGTTGAGCAACTGCTTTTGGCTCAGTTTGTGATCCCCAGTCTTGCATCTGACTCCCTGCATGGAGCCTTCTTCTCCTCTGCCTATGTCTTTGCCTCTTTCTCCGTGTCTCTCATGAATAAATGAATAAAATCTTTAAAAAAAAGAGTTGTATTGATCTGTAGTTTTAGAATTCATTTGACTATTTTGTTTTTTGTTTTTTTTTTTTTTCATTTGACTATTTTGTATAGCCTCTAGGTTGCTGTCAACATTTACTGTCATTACAACTCTTGAAATATTCATTATTTATTTATTTATTTACTTACTTACCAGAGTCTAAATACTCCAATTTCTAAATCTCCATTTTATGTTTTTATCACCTGTTTTTTCTCTTGGTTTTTAGTTATTTCTTTTATTATGAATTATTTTGGTTGGATTTTTAGTTGAATATGAAAGTATAAAAATTAGATGATTTTAAGGAATAAGTAATATATTCATACAGATTTTCCTTCCCTTTCAGGTTAGGTACTATTTGTATTTTTGGCTGGATAATTCTTTGTTTTATTCTTTGTTTCATAAAGATGCCAGTTGCATTTTCCCAACTCTGACAATCAAAATTGTTTCTATACATGGTCTAATGTCTCCTGGGGGCTGACTCTGGTGTCATCCCTGCAATAAAAACTAATGCCTTAACCCATTAGGAGCTGAGTTAAGTTAAAGTTTGTTTAGGCCTTTTCTAGGCCTAGAGTATTTATCAGTTTCCAACTTTGAGTCCCCCACCTTATGAAACTAACTAAAACTTTTCTACATCTTAGTCTCTCAACTACCTATTCTGGCTTAGGTTCTCAGCAGAATTCCCATTCTCTACTTCTTGGCAAATATCTGAGATGAAAGTGATGCTAAATGTCAAATTCACTTTCTGGACTTTTCTTGCTATACTGATACATTCTCAATCCCTTAAAATAGGTGCTTTATATTGGCTTTCCAGCTATTTTAGTTGTTTTTGAATGGTTGTCTTGTGTAAAGTAATCTAGCCTGCCATTGTCAGAGGCTAATTTTTTTTTTTTTTTAGATCAACTGTTTAAATGTAGTTTTATGACTGAATTTTCCTATTCTTATTGATCTCGTGGGTGTCACCTGCTCATCCCGGAATAAGTCACTGTACCCAGGAAAACAAAATGCTCAATTTTCTGAGCTCTATGTCCATACCCAAAGGTCAAATTTACTTGAAATATGTAGAGATAGATGATGGGCAGTTCTACAAATAATGGCTGTTACCTAAACCAGCAAACAAAGAGGAGTAGATAACAGCAAAGATTTTGGCTTTTTCTTCATGACATGATGTGTGGGAACAGCCTTAAATTAGGAATCAGAAGTGAGTGTGTTAGCCAGATTCTTGAACTTTTTTCTTCATTTGTAATATAGTTTGGGTGGGTCATTTATAGTAAAGACAGGTGGATATTGGCAGCCGAAAATCAATAGTTTTCTACCAAACAAAAGTGAAAGCTGAAATAAAGCTGTTGCTCTATTAAGTGTTAGATTCCAGGGACCCCTGGGTGGCTTAGCAGTTAAGCATCTGCCTTCAGCTCAGGGCGTGATCCTGGAGTCCCGGGATCGGTATGAGTTCTGTATGGGCTCCCTGCATGGAGCCTACTTCTTCCTCTGCCTATGTCTCTGCCTCTTTCTCTCTGTGTCTCTCATGAATAAATAAATAAAATATTTTTTAAAAATTCCCTTAAAAATATTTTACTGATTTATAACACATTTTCTTAAAAATTTAATCTCTAAACATTAAGTTTAAGAGAATATATTTTGAATGTCTGATACACTAATTGAACTCAGTGTATGAGGAAAATTGAATAAGCAGAAAGAGACTGCAAGTTAACTCAGAGGGAACTGGATTTAAAGATAGATATACTTTCTCATTAATGTTGGTGAATCACTTCAAAATATTATATGTCTTGTGGTCAGAAAATGTTTTACCTACTACCATGCATTTGTCATGCCTGGTAGACAAAGTAATGCATTGATTTTGGATATCTGGAATGGGGAAAGGGAAAGAGAAACTAATAAATAGCAACTATAAACTATCATCAAGTCCTTTGTACACAATTTTTTTAAAAACAATTTTTGTATTGAAATATACATATAATTAAATATGAGAAAAGCATTATTTAGGTGTTTTGTTAGGCAGGCATTTTTAGTGAAAACACTTTGTAAAGTCAACATGAGGTGTTCTGAAACTATTATTTTTCAATTGTAAATGATTGCATTTATGGTTATTAGTTGTAATGAATGGTGATTGGTGTTCCTCAGATAAGCATGTATTACCCTATCTCATTAATACTATTACTATCACCATTTCAAATCCTGATTAATTTTTCAAGTATATTATATATATGTGTGTATGCATGTATCCCTTTATAGACACATACATAAATTTGACCACTGATTTAAAAATCAAAAGCTTAATGTTTATTTCTATTAATAGCATGTGCACAGCAAACAAGTATTGATAAAAATGTTCACTCTTTTGGTAGTTAGACTATTATATATCAATTCCCTACCATTTCTGTATGCATTGTTGCTAATAAAGCCCAAGTCAATTTCTACCCCGAATCATCCAATTTGTTTATTTAGTTTATGAAAACAGACTGCCTGCCAAGTGCTAGCCAACCATCACTCACTCATTTGCCATTGGCAGAAAACTATCAGAAGAGCTTATTTCAGAGGATCACTGCAAATTAGACTCACCTGTCTTTCAGAAATTAAAACTTCATTTTTTATATATATATTGAATATATTTTTATATTTTTGTTTTTTGCCTTTTTTAAAGTTTTTTTTAAAGTTTTTAATTAAGTTCTAGATAACATACAGTGTAGTATTAGTTTCAGGTGTACAATACAGGGATTCAACACTGCCATAAGAGACTGATGCTCATCACAAGTGCACTCCTTAGTCCACATCACCTATTTACCCCCACCCCTCCACCCACCTCCCCTCTGGTAAGGTGTTCTCTATAATTTAGAATCTGTTTCTTGGTGTGCCTCTCTCTCTGTCTCTTTTTTTCCCTGTGTTCATAAAACTGCACTTTAAGGTGGGTAGGGAAATGCATAAAATAGATGAAGGGGATTAAGAGTATCTATAGGATGAATATGGAGTAGTTTACAGAACTGCTGGATCACTATATTGTACATCTGAAACTAATATAACACTGTATATTAATTATACATTAATTATACTGGAATATAAGAAAAACACTGCATTTTATACTTGTAGATTCTAGTATGTGTGAGAAGGAGGGGGAGGGAGGAATGGAGAAAGCAGTATTGTTTTGCATAAAAAAATAGTTAAAGGGCAGCATTATGATAACTTTTATCATAAAGGAATACCAAACTTGGTATCTATGACATATTTGCGTTTTTAAATAGGCAGTAAATAAATCATTAATGACTGGGACAATTATTGAATGTAATTTGGTAAGAAATTCACAGAGGATAAAAAGACTTTAAGAGATTCTCTGAACCTAGAGAATAGGCAAAATAGGATTGACCTGCCATCACAGATTAAAAATATTTTATTTTCCAATTCCATTAGTAATATAATTGGAAGCAGAGGGAAAATTGTAGAAGTACGGATTGGTTAGCTTAGCTTTAGTGGACTTCAGGAGAAAAAAAGTCATTATTGCAAGTTCATAACTAAGATATCATAGCTGTTGAAAATCCAAGTGTTTGCCACAGTACAGGCATATTTCACAGAAAACATATACATACACTGTCAGTTTCTTTTCTGCAACTGTCATAGTAAAAAAGGAATGTCACATTTCTTTAGGGAAGAAACAGTTTTTGTGATGATAAAGTCAAAATGTTCTAAAGGAGTTTTGTTTTTGTTTTCCTAATGCAGATAGAAAGAAAAAACAAGAAAAAGTGCACTTAAAAATACTTCCACTAGCCCATGTCATCATTTTCTGAAATAAAGAAAACTTATAAATATACATCTAAGTGAAGAGAAAAAAGGACAACCATGCTTCCTGACATCATGGGAATTAACTTCTTCAATTAACACCTACCCTGGAGAAAGGAGAGGGGAGAGAGTGGCGTCCACGATATAGCAACAACAACAAAAGCTAAGAGATGCAGTGGGATAGAAGATGATTCTGAAAATGTTGTGTGGACTGTGGGTTGTTGTAGCCCAGATAGATTTTGGCCAGCCATGGTGGTAAGAGAATGATGGGTAAGACATAAATTTTAGTTGGAATTTGTTATTCATCCCCATATTCCACTTTCCCTCCCACCACCACCTTAGAACAGTAATCAGCTGCTCCTTTCTGAGGAAGTCAGTGGGTACTATTAAAACCCCACAAAAGCCTTATGATGAGGTGCTGAAGGATGTACATGAGATATGATTGATTTTCTATATTTTTAAATGATTTTTATAAAAAACATTGCCTTTTCCCACTGCTCCTCCCTTTCAGGATTTAAGGTGAAGTCCTAAAACTGACCTTGTGAAAATTATAGCAAATACATGGAATTAACAATGGCTTGATGATGCCTGGACTTCTCTACCCAAAGGTTCTTCCTCTCTAGCCTTTTTGAACTCATATGAGCCAGGTGCTAACCTTCAATCTCTTAATATATAGTTTAAAGCAGATGATAGAACCAGGAAAATAAGGACTCATACAATAAAGAAACCTAATATTTAAAGAGAATGGTTACTTTTAAAGGAAGAAAGACTAGACATTATACACCATCAAAAGCAGAAATATTAGAACAGCCAGACCAAAAATTTAAGAAAAGTAAATAAGTTATACTAGAAAATTCAATAGAAATAAGAAATCTTAAAAGAGCCAGGAAGAAATATCAGTTGATATAAAAAAGATGATATAACGATATAAATTAAATTTATAATAAATTTATATTTAAATTTTAATAAAGACATGATAAATGAGAATTGTGAATAGAATTCAGCTGAGGATAAAGTTGTTTAGTCAATCATATTAAGGAATCCTCTCAGAAGGAAACAAGAAAGAGAAAGAAAGAGAAATTGCAAAATTTAAGATCTATGGAAGATAAAAGGAAAACGACATTCAGATAAAATAAATTATCAAAAATAAATAGAGAAGAATTTTTTTAATGATAATAATTTCCCTGAATTAGGAAAGGATAGCCCAAACTGTATATGGAGGAACAAAGTGCCAAGATCCACCAACAACAGAAAAGAAGAAGGAAGTACTTATATATTACTGTAAAATATTATAATTAAAATGGCTTGGTATTGGTGAAGGGATAGACTAAATTGATCTGTGGAGATCAAAGAGAGCCTAGACTCACATTAACCTAAAATCTTGAGAAATGATACAAATGAAATGAAAAAATCCCTAGGGAAATAAGGAATAATTCAATAAGTGGGGGTTGGAAAAAACATCCCTAACTCATTTCATACACAAAAATAAACTCTGAATTAAAAACTTAAATGTGAAACGGAAAAATTTAAAACTTATAGAAATAAATGCACTGTGTATCTTTCTGATTTGAGGAAAGATAAGAGATTTTAATAAGTACAAAATCATAAAGGAAAATAATACTAAACATTGCACTAAAATTAAAATTAATTCATCAAAAGACATTTAAAGAAAGTAAAAGATATGCTATAAAATGAAAGACACTTGTGTCACATAGTCACAAAAAACTTGTATCAAGAATAAATATGTAATTTTAAAAACTTCACATTAATTAAAAAAACAATAAAAAAAGTATTAAATCATGAATGGGTGTATTATACAATATTCATGACTCAAAAGCTTATTAAGAGATGTTCAATATTATTATTTGCCAAAGAAAAGCAAATTAAAACATAAACAAGATACCAGTTTAGAAATATTTGAGTGGCACAATTTGAAAGGACTGACCATATCAAAGATTTGAGGGTCTTTACATAATCTGTATTTCTAAAACATTTCCAGTGAGAATTTTCAGCCACTTTCTAAAACAATTTGGCAATATTTTATAAATTTGAGAATCATAAAGGAGCAACTCAGGTCATGTACAATGAAAACTTATGAATAAGAATTTTATAGAAATGATCTTTTCATTACCAGGAAAACTGGAAGAAAATGAAGTACTCATTGGCCAAAAATGGACAAAAAATAAAATATACTGATCCCTACTATATAGCAGTAAAAATAAAATAATAGCAGGCATATTTAATAAAGGTTAATATTTTTAGCACTGTATCTATGTTGGAAGAGAACTCTTAGTAGAAAATACATGTAATATAATTTTATATGGATTGAAAGCAAGTAAAAATTAACTATATATTATTTAGGCATTAATTATACATGTGATAAATGAGAAAATGAGAATATAAAAATAGCAGTTATTTCTGAAGGGAAGACTTCAAGATGATACACAGGGAGGTTTATTTACATAGTTAGATATAAGTACTATAGAGTATGCTAGTTTTGAGATTGGATGGTATGTTCATGGTGATTTAATATATTATGAAATATATGAATGAAAAAACATAAAACAGCTTATGAAAATGGACTATGCATAGACATAGGATGATAATGTCCTGTGAGCAGAGAATTGGTGACTTCTGTTCTATATATCTAAGCTTGGATTAAGCAAAAATGCAAATAAGGGGGCATAAAATAAACTAATTTGTGTCTTCAAATTCTTATTTTTTTGCTACTAGAAGTAAATTTGTTTCTTTCAATCTAAAAACCAAACCATTTTTTCACTCATTAACTCTCATCTTGGAATTTCTACACAATTATTTTTAAAAGTATTTAAGTGGTTATAATGGTCTACCTGAAGAGAGTACAAAATATACCTAGAAGATAAAAAATCAAAATTAATGGAAAACATAACTAAGAAAACAGTAGATATAATTATATTTTCAAGTTATAGACATGATTGTAGTTGGCAACTTCATACAGACCATATACCACTGATTTTATCATTATAATATTTAGGTATCTTGTATGATCCATATTTTTCTCAAAAACATTGTTACAGGGGGCAGCCCGGGTGGCTCAGTGGTTTAGCGCTGCCTTCGGCCCGGAGCCTATTCCTGGAGACCAGGGATTGAGTCCCACGTAGGGCTCCCTGCATGGAGCCTGCTTCTCCCTCTGCCTTGTGTCTCTCTCTGCCTCTCTCCCTCTGGTGTGTCTCTCATGAATAAATAAATAAAAATCTTTAAAAAAAAATGTTATACAAGTAACTGATTATAGTAGACAGAGTTCACTTTTTCCCTTTTATATTGGGATATAATTCACATGCCATAAAATTCATCCTTTTAGTGTACAATTCAGTGGCTTTTAATATATTCACAAAGTTGTACAATTGGTATCATTATCTTATTACAGAGGATTTTCATACTATACTCATTAGCATCACTGCTTATTCCCCAATTGCCCCACTCCTGGCAATTACTATGGTCTCCACAGATCTTCCAATTCTGTATATATTATATCAATGAAATCACACAACACTGGGCCTTTTGTATCTGGTTTCTTTCACTTCATACAATGTTTTCAAATTCCATCTATTTTGTACCATGAATCAATATTTAATTTTTATTTTTTATTAATTTAAATTTTAGTTAACATACAGCACAATGTTGGTTTCAGGACTAGAATTCAGTGATTCATTACTTACATACAACATCCAGTGTTCATCACAAGTGCCCTCTTTACCCATCTAGCCCATCCCCCACCCACTTCCTCCATCAACACTTAGTTTTTTCTCTATTTTTAAGAGTCTTTTATGGTGGCTCCTGAGTGGCTGAGTCGGCTAGATAGCCAAATCTTGATTTTGACTCAGGTCATGAGAAAGTCCTGCCACAGGCTCAGCAATGGAGCATGGAGCTGCTTAAATTCTCTCTGGTGCTCTCCTGCCCCCTCCCCACCATTTCCTGTGCTCCCATTCTCTGTCTCAGAAAAAAAGAGTCTTTTATGGTTCATTTCCCTCTCTCCTTTTTCCCCCCTTCCCATATGTTCATCTATTTTCTTTCTTACATTCTACATATGAGTGAAATCATATGGTATTTGTCTTTGACTTCTTTCACTTAGCATAACACACTCTGTCATTTTATGGCTGAATAATATTCCATTGTATGGATATACCATAGTTTGTTTATCCATTCATCTGCTGATGGATATGTGGGTTATTACTAGGGTTCGGCTTTTAGGAATTAATGCTGCTCTAAACATTTGTGTACAAGTTCCTGTGTGGACAGAGGTTGTCAGTTCTCTTGAGTATATACCTAAGAGTGGAATACTGGGTCATTTGGTAACTCTTTGTTCACTTTTTGAGGAAATGCTAAAACAGTTTTCCAAAGCAACTGCTTCATTTACCATCCCACCAGCAATGTATGGTTTTCTAATTTTTCCACATCCTCCTTACCACCTATTAATGTCTACCTTTTTTATTATAGCCATTCTACTGGGCATGGAATTTTTATCTTCCTGTGGTTTGGATTTACAATTCTCTACCAGCTAAACAAGTTGAGCATCTTTTCACATACTTATTAGATATTTATGTATCTTTTTTTTGAGAAATGTCTGTTCAAATCCTTTGCCAATTTTTAATTTGTTGATTTTTGTTTTTATTGTTAAGGTATATACAGAATTCTTTATATACTCTGGATACAAATATAAACAAATAAAATCATAAATATAGGATTAGAAAATATTTCCTATTTTTGACTTGTCTTTTCACCCTCTTGATAGTGTTCTCTGAAGGAAATAATAGTAATGATAATAATTTTGATAAAGTACAATTTATCTATTTTTGCTTTGATTGGTTGTGTTTTAGTTGCCATGTTTAACAAGCCAATGCTTAATCCAAGGTCTATGGCTTCTTTTAGGAGTTTTATATTTTAGCTCTGACATATAGATATTCGATCTATTTTGTGTTCATTTTTTATATGATGTGGGGTGGAGTCCATCTTCACTTTTTTCTGGTTTTTATACGGTTGTTCTGGTATCATTTGTTTAAAAGACTATATTAAGAGAGTTAGGATTTTGATTGGATAATACTGAATCTATAGATTGATTTGGGAGATATTACATCTTAACAAAACTAAGTTCTCCAATACACAAACAAAAGGATACCTTTTCATTTATTTCAGTGACGTGGTTTTCAATGTACATGTCTTATTTTTGTTTTGTCTTTATTACTAAGCATTTCAGTCCACTTCATAATTTCATTTTCATATTGGTGTATACAAATAACAACATTTTCTGTATATTGATCAAGTATCCTGCAACCTAATAAAGGTTGTAAAGTTCTTAAGATTTTCTGTATACTGAAGAATATGAATTTATAAATAGAGATACATTTGATTGTTCCCTTCTAAACTGGATGCCTTTTGTTTCTTTTTCTTAATTACCCTGACTAGAATTTCCAGTAAAATGTTTAATATCAGTGGTGAGAGGGGACAGCATTGTCTTCTTCCTAATCTTAGTAGAAAAGCTGTCTGTTTTTCACTATTAAGTTAGTTGTAGGTTGTTTGTGAATGCCTTTATAGGTTAGGTTCCTCCATGTTTTTAGTTCATATGGTATTTTTTATTAAGAAAGGGTATTGAGGGCAGCCCAGATGTCTCAGCCTTTTAGAGCTGCCTTCAGCCCAGTTGTGATCCTGGAGACCTGGGATCAAGTCTCACGTCGGGCTACCTGCATGGAGCCTGCTTCTCCCTCTGCCTGTGTCTCTGCCTCCCTCTCTCTCTCTCTGTGTCTCTAATGAATAAATAAATAAAATCTTAAAAAAAAGAAAGGGTATTGAATTTTATTAAATACTTTTTTGCACTTTTTGATCATGTGGTTTTTGTTTGTTATCTTGTTAATAAGTATATACAATTGATTGATTTCTGTATTTTGAGACAGATTACCATTCCTGGTTTATATTCAGTTTGCTCCTGTAGTATACTTCTTTCTATATCTCGGATCCAATTTGCTAGTTTTTATTGATAATTTCTATTTCTATACTCATAAGTGATACTGGTTTGCAGTTTTCTTTTCTTATGATGTCATTGGTTTTGCTACCAGGTTAATAAAGGCCTCATAGAATGATTTTGCAAGTGTTTCCTCTTCTATTTTTTGGCAGTTTGGGAAGAAGTGATGTTAATTCTTCATGTATATTTCACCAGTAAAGTTATCTGTTTTGGTGCTTTCTTTGTTGAAAATTGTTTTGATCACTAGTTTACATTTTTGGCCTGCTATAAGTCTATTCAGATTTTCCATTTCTTGAGTCAGTTTCATTAATGTATGTGTTCCTAGAAGCTTATCCTTTTCATTATTTAAATTTAATTTGTTGCCATACAACTGTTCATAGTATTCCCTTAAAATACTTTCTATTACTATAAGTTTGGTAGTGATTTCCTCAGTTTCATTCCCAATACCAGTCAATTGTATTCTTTTATTTTACCTCCCTTGGTCAGCCTACATAATAATTTGCCAATTTTGTTGATCTTTTAAAAAAAACAACTTTTGACTTTGTTGATTTTTTTTTTCTGTTGATTTTCTAGTCTCTATTTTCACTCTTTTGGTTATTTTTTCCAGTAAGTCGTATGCCTTTTTTATTCTTTTATCTTTCTAATACTGTCTTCTTTTGTTTTGTATAGATATTTTCTACAGCTTCTGTCAAATTCCCTTATTCTTTTTTTAGTAATTTTCTTAGGGATTACCTGTGAATGGCAACATTTTAACTTCTAACAAGCTAGTCTGCAATAATACTACCATAAATGCTATAGAATACAAAATTCTACTCTTATATAGCCCTATCCTTCACTCATCCATTGTATGGTCTTCTCATACAAATCATATCTTACTTCATTTTATCCTCAACACAAATAATTGTTTATTTAGTTGTCTTTTAAGTAGGATAGCAGACAAAGAGTTTCAAACAAAAATTCCATTTATACTTATTTTATTTTTATCTATGTAATTACCAGTGCTCTTTATTTCTTCCTGTGGAAGTTACTCTCTAATGTTATCCCCTCCTAGTCTGAAGGGTGTTTTTCATATATCTTGTAGGGCATGTCTGGTGAGGACTCTGTTTTTGGTTATCTGGAAATATTTGTTTCTCCTTCATATTTTTAGAAAATTTATTTACTTATTTTAGAAAGTGTGACATAAGCAGGGGGAGGGTCAATGGGAGAGGGAGAGAAGCAGACTCCCCACTGAGCATGGAATCCAACACAGGGTTGGATTTCTTGACTCAGATAATGACCTGCACTGAAATCATATTCAAAAGTATGACCTCAACTGTCTGAGCCACCCAAGTGCCCTGATTCTTTCATTTTTGAAGGAGTCTGCCATCAACTGAATGAGTCACCCAGGTGTCCTTGTTCTTCCTTTAAGTATAGTTTTGCTGAATAGAGAACTCTTAGTTGACAATCTTTTCCTCTCACCACTTTGTTTTTTGTTTTGTTTGCTCATCTTTTTCTCTCACCCCTTTGAATATGTCATCCTGCTGCTTTCTGGCCTCCATGGTCCTGAGGAAATGTAGCTCAATATTATTGGCTATTCCCTTTACTAGATGAAACTTTTTCTGTTGCTGCTTTTAAGATATCCTTTATCTTTGTCTTTCAAGTGTTTGCTTATGATGCATCTAGTTTGAGTCTTTTTGAATTTATCCTAATTAGAGTTTACTTTCCTTATTGGCTATTTAGATTAGTGTATTTTGTTGAATTTGTCAAGTTTTAAGCCTTTATTTCTTCAAAATTTTTTTCTCTTGTTTTCTCTGTCTCTTCTCAGTTTGGGACTCCAGTTATGTAGCTTTTTGTATGCTTGATAATATCCTGTGGATGTCTGAGACTATTGAATTGTTCTTTATTCTTTCCCCCAACATTTGCTTGAACCATGAAATCTCAATTTATCTATCTTCATGTTTGCTGAATTTATTTTGTAAGCTCAAATATGCTATTCAGATCCTACAGTGAATTTTTCATTTTAATTATTATACTTTTCACCTCCAGTAACCTTTTTTTTTTATTTTTAAAAATTTATTTATTTGAGAGAGAGAGAGAGAGAGAGAGATGGAACAGAGGGAGACTGAGAGGGAGAAGCAGATTTCCTGCCAGGAAGAAAGACTAATGTGGGCTTAATCCCAGGACGCTGGGATCATGACCTGAGCTGACTGAACCACTCAGGTGCTCCTCACTTCCAGTATATCTATTTGGAGATATCTATCTATCTATCTATCTATCTATCTATCTATCTATCTATCATCTATCTATCTATCTATCATCTATCTATCTATCTATCTATCTATCTATCCTATATATAGGTCATATATATATTCATATATTCATACATGTTCATATATTCATATATTTTGAAATTATTTATTTATTAATTTGAGAGAGAGTGAGAGCATAAGCACAAACAATGGGGAGCAGCAGAGGGAGAGGAAGAAGCAGACTCCTCACTGAGCAGGGAGCCTCATTGAGCAGGGAGCTCAATCCCAGGACCATTACCCAAGCCTAATGCAGACATTCAGCTGACTGAGTCACCCAGGTGCTTCTATATATAATTTCTATGTATAGTGATACTCTTTATGTGATGAGTGAGACATTATTCTCACACATTCTTTTCATGGCTTCGTTTGGTTCTTTGAACATATTTAAATTTAACTAATTTTGAGTTTTATCTAGTAATTCCAGCATCTGGGCTGCCTCAGAAACAGTGTCTATCAACTGCCTTTTTTTCTGTAAAAGAAACTTTGTTTTTTTTAATGCATACTGTTTTTGGTGAAAGAAAATGATATTTTATGTAATACAATATGACGATTCTGGCAATCAGGTTCTCCCTCTATCCTCCTTGGTTTGTTGTTGTTTGCTTATTTATTGATTATTCTGAACTGAGTCTGTATGAATATTTTGTGTGTCTGTAGCCCGTCTCTGTTTGATTAGGTAGTCAGCTGATGATCAGACTGAGATTTTTTATCTGCTTGGAACTAATAAGTCTCCTGGTCTCTACCAAGAGGCTCCATGTACATTTTGAATCATGACTCTAACACTCAGCAGGTAGTTTTCAACTACACCTAAACCTTTACATCTTCTTTCAAAATTAGTCAGAGTTGAGGCTTCAGAGGCTGTTAAATCTTTCCTAAGAATGCACAACACTCTTGGCTTGTGTATAAACCTACATATGTATATGCCCTTCTAGATTCCTTGGAATATATTGAAACTTTTAAAGCCCCATATGGATATCTCATTTCACAGCTTTTCCTTTTAAGTTTTTTGGTTAGCTGATTGTTTTCTCCAACTATTATCCACTGCATTGGGCAATTGAGTCATTCAAAAATTCAACAATTGCTTCTGATTGTTTTTGACAAACATTCCACAGGAGAAGACTGCTTGGACTGAGCAAGCTCAGAGTCAGGTCCAATAAATATGGTCTCTTCAATAAGGTCTCCCTGAGAACCACAGATAAGTCAAATAATGACAATTTCCTAGAATGGGGCTCTGAAAGTACTCCAATCCCATGCAGCCTCTTTCCATTTCTGCCAGATTGCTGATTTTTTACCGTAATTGTTGATTTCAAAGACTACTGGAAGCTGAGGAGGATTGCATTAAATTGTGTTCAAATGCCATAAAACTTGTAGGGTTCCTGGGTAGTTGGTTAAGTGTTGGACTCTTGATTTCAGCTCAGGTCATAATACCAATATCTCAGCATCCTGAGATTTGAGCCCTGTGTCAGACTCTGCACTTATCACATAGTCTGTCCTTCTACCTCTTCCTGCTTGCACTCACTCTTTTACATAAATAAATAAATAAGCAAACAAACAAATCTATCTAAAAAAACAAAAACAAAAAACATAAAGCTCATTTTTTCTTAATGAAATTCAGCTTTTCCCCCCACTGAATAAACATTCCCTTGATTGGTCACAGTCTGGTTAATTTGAAGAGTTCTAAAAGGTTGATTCTGACCATTTTTGCCAGCGTTCTTATTGCTTTTATAATAGGAAGAATTTCTAAGAGAATTTCCTCTACCATTTTTACTCATGTCATTATGACAAAGTTATTTCTTAAGAAATAAAATGGCATTCATTGGATTGACCCCACTGAATTAGTATATTTTTGTATAAAATGAAATCTTAAATTGATTTTAAAACCATAGATTAAAGGGCTATTATAACAGCTGTAACATTTACAATGGTTAAAATCATTGGTTAATCAATTCTCTTGTGTGGTATAAAAACTATAAACCTATCAGAAGATGTTTATCTCTCAAGTTTTAAGTTACAATTCAGTCTAATTACACACCAATAAAAATAGTCTTTCCATATAATTTTATTCTTTTTCTTCCTGAACAAAGTTAATTATGATTTTTGAAGATGCAGAACCCAATTCCTTAACAAAAAGGTAATTCTAAATCTAATATGTTAGAAGAAATCTTAATTAATAACTTACATTGATGAATACAGCAGTATTATATGGTAAACTACATTAGAATTTGTATATTTTTTTCTTTTTTAAAAAATATTTTATTTATTTATTCATGAGACACACACACACAGAGAGGCAGAGACACAGGCAGAGGGAGAAGCAGGCTCCATGCAAGAAGCCTGATGTGGGACTCGATCCCAGGTCTCCAGGATCACACCCTGAACTGCAGGCAGCACTAAACCACTGCACCACCCAGGCTGCCCTCTTTTTTCTTTATATAACATTGAAGGGGAGTTACTGGCTGCCTCAGTCAGAGGAGGGTGTGACTCTTGGTCTCAAGGCCATGAGTTTGAGCCCTACATTGGGTGTAGACATTATTTAGAAAAATAACTAAATTTATAAAAAAAAATTGAAGGAAAGGTTTTTGAGGATATTTAAATGTATATGTTAGATTTATTTTACATTACAAAGGAAGTAAAAAAATTGAATGCTTATATATAATAAAATACATATGCATGCTTATATGTATATATATGTTTATGTATATATGTATGTATATATATTTATATTTTGCATATATAAACTTGTGGAAATTCTGTCTTTTTTAAAACAAAAGCAGGGATCCACTAAAAATGACTTAAAAAAACATTTTATTTATTCATGAGAGACACAGAGAAGAGAGGCAGAGACATAGGCAAAGAAGAAGCAGGCTCCATGCAAGGAGCCAATATGGAACTTGATCCTGGGACTCTAGATCATGCCCTGGGCCAAAGGCAGGTGCTAAACTGCTGAGCCACCCAGGCATCCCTAAAAATGACTTTGAAAAGGCAATCTGAGGATTTTTGTCAAAGATAAAGCAGATATTATTATTTTGTAGCAGAAAACATAAATCTGCAAGGCAATATCTATAATTATTTGAGAATGGGAGTTGATAAATTTTACATATTTTTCTTTTTTAGGCCTATTTCTTATTCATATTTATCGTGCAGCCTCACATGAAGAATAAACAAACCACTAATAACTTAGTATCCCTTAAAAAGCAATGAGAAGCTAGTCTAAAGAACTTTAAAGGACTGATAAAAATTTAGGAGTTAATGTGTAATGTTAACTAATATATTGGTCTGATGTCAGTTAACAAAAGAATATAAAATAAAGACCATGATAGTGCTCATTTCTGACTAATTGTTTTCTGCAGAAGGTATCCTGGCTGATGTTCAAATTCACACTTAAAAAAAAGAAAAAGAAAAAGAAATTCATAGAAGAAAGCATGGCAGCATAAGTAGATCCTTATAGGACTTTAAACATATGAATGGAGTCCACTAAAGATTTTTAGATATTTTTTACTGCTCTTCAACTTCAAACCCATCTTGTACCTCTCAATAATAAATTCTTGGCTTTTTGATACTTTTCACTATGACTTCAGGTGGATATGGTTATATAGAAAGAAGATTCTTGATACTGTGTAAATATTTACCTTAAAAGATGAGTATGAGTTTACTGGAGGAGAAAGAAGGAAGCAGATCTGGCGACACATTAGGATAATATTTTTCTGTTCTTGAAATTGAAATATGCTTACATAAAATAGATTGCCAGGTTCAATAAAGGAATTCAATATATTGACTAAAATATTAAACATGTGATTAGTAAATACTTGCCCCAGTAATTTAGGTGCCATTTCTTTCATACCCCACACAGAAATCTAAAATTTAAAAATTACTGGTCAGTTGACCAAAAATAGGTACTGCTTCAAATCTTCTATAATTTTACCTCTGGTATGATAGAAAAAAAATTATAGTGCAGATTGTTTAAGTTCCCTAGTATCACTAGAAGTTTTCTTTCTTTTTTTCTTTATTTGTATGATTTCAGGGGTATTTTATACCCAACCAGCAGAAAGTTTCTGATTTAAAATTTAGGCAAGAATAGAAGAAAATATTTCATGTGTATCTAAGTGTTTTGTGGATGAGAACAGGAAACTCATATAATTGAGAATGTGTGGAATAAAAGGAATTTTTCATAAATCAGAAAACTCACATAAGGATTTTAAATATGAGGCTGAAATTTTCTAACATCATCACTGGGGAAGCTGATGCAAATTTCAGTGGTCAGTCCCCTCACATACACATATAAACATATAAACACACACATAGATACACAAGAACAAAAAATAAAATTTGTACATGTTCTGCTACTCTATAGAAATCAGAAGGAAGGAAGGATAAAAGTAAATATTGACAAAAGGAAGGGAAAAAAGCATGAAGATCATCAAACTGAATGTTGATGGTGATGGTCTAAATGCTTAAGTTTCAAAAAAAAATAAATGCTTGAGTTTCAGCTGTGTCTACATGCATGAATCTAATACTATTATAAATATTTAAAAAACTATAATGCTGCTGCAAAGCACTTTCTGATCACTTGTTTAGTTATAAATGTTAAAGATACCTTAGAGGTCAGGTAGTAAGTTTCCTTCTGTTGCCAAACAAAAATTCCAAGAAGCTAACATTTTCAAGATCCTAGATATATTTAATGTCAAGGATCCAAGTCTCACAATTCTCAAGCCAGTGTTCTTCATTACATCAGTTTATTCAGGCATCACCAAAATATTTGTAGAGATACATAAAATACAAATGGCATTCCTGAAGGAAGACAGTTATCAACAAGAAAGAGTTCATGTACATCCATCCTGTTCTCTATAAGAACAAAACTCATTGAGCTATGGTCACTGGTGAAGGTCTTTGGCAGAGAACTGATATAGCCAGTCCCACAGCTATGGCCATCCAATAATACACATCCAATAATACACATTTTAATGCTCCCATTTTTATTAGACTCAAGTATTTCCTATGTCTGCGGCTACTTTAATCTTACTATTGCTCCTATATTATTTATTCAATTAGTGTGCTACTGCTGTTCATGCATAAAATTGACCCAGGCCACTAGGAACAGGTAGAAAGTGTACATTTCAGTAACAAAGTTATCTTTAATACAAGTATTAATATAAACAATAAGATTTTTTTTAGAATTTTGAGATTCTAGAGAATATTTTGTTTTTATCAAAATGGTATTTGGGCAATTTGGGTTTTGTATAAAATATTAGCAATGTTCTTAAAATCCTAACATTTATTTTCTTATCTCTTGTTGAATTCAATAGCTTTCCCATTCTAAAGTTAATCCAAGAATGCCCATCCTTTTCTAATTTTTCTATCTCTATGCTATGGTTTTAATGTGATGTTATCTAAAAATCAGGAGCCTTCTTATAGGCAATAGGTTGTCAGATATTTTTATGTACATTATACCTCTGGAAGATAGATACAAAATTATATAATCAGGCTTATTAACATTTATAATGGTAAAAATAGACATTCAAACCAAATTCTACCTTCAATTTTATTGAGTCTAACTCTCATTATGATGAAACATGCTAACAGAGTTTAATAAATGCCACATGGTCTAAATTGAATAAATGTTTATAGGAATATATATGGAACAGTAAACAGAGTTCTTATGAATAAAAATTCAATTCTGCTGACAAAACCTAAAGACACCGACAGAATGGAGAAGATATTTGCAAATGTTTCATCAGATAAAGTGTGAGTATCCGAAATCTATAAAGAACTTATCAAACTCAACACACAAATAACAAATAATTCAATCAAGAAATGGGCAGAAGACATGAACAGATATTTCTCCAAGGAAGACATACAAATGGCCAACAGACACACACAAAAAAATGCTCAACATAATTTGGCATCAGGGAAATAAAATCAAAACCACAGTGAGGTACCTATCACCTCACACCTGTCAGAATGGCTAAAATTAACAAATCAGGAAACAGATGTTGGTGAAAGGGAAATCCTCTTACACTGTTGGTGGGAATGCAAGCAGGTGCATCCACTCTGGAAAACAGTATGGAGGTTCCTCAAAAAGTTGAAAGTAGAGCTACTCTATGACCCAGCAATTGCACTACTAGGTATTGACTGCAAAGATACAAATGTAGTGATCTGAAGGGGCATCTGCATCCCAACATTTATAGCAGCAATGTTCACAATAGCAAATTATGGAAAGAGCCCAGATGCCCATCAACAGATGAATGGATAAAGAAGATGTGATATATATAAGTAAGTCAATCAGAGAAAGAATATATGATCTCACTCATATGTGGAATTTAAGAAATAAAAGAAAATCATAAGAAAAGGAAGAGAAAAATAAAAATAAAACAAGATGGAATCATAGAGGGAGAAAAACCATAAGAGACTCTTAAGCGTAGGATAGAGACTGAGGGTTGCTACCGGGGAAGGAGGTCAGGGGATGGAGTAACCAGGTGATGGACATTAAGGAGAGCATGTGATGTAATAAGCACTGGGTATTATATAAAACTGATGAATCACTGAACTCTACCTCTGAAACTAATAATACACTATACGTTAATTAATTGAATTTAAATTTAAAAAATCAAATTCTAAAAAAATAAAATAAATAAAAAACTCAATTCTGAATTGGCCTGCAAATGTTAAACTCTGTGATAAAAATTAGTCCTTTCCATTCATAAATACTGGTTTTGATATTCTACATTCCTATCTTTGGTTTAAAAATTGGCTTTGAAATTTGCCTATTCTATTATTTTAATCTGTTCATCTTCTATCTGTAATGTTTCAAAAGGGCAAATGTATTAAGTATTACTTTGACTTTCAAGGACAACCTTTTTCTTAATATGACCACCAAAATATATGTTTAAGAGAAAAGGTAAAAAAAAAAAATCTTTCTTTTCTTTCAAATAATGGAAAACCTGTAAGTAAATGCTTTTCATGTCATCTTTTCTGTCAAAGCTCCAAAACGACTTTTACTGAAAATATACTTGTAAAAATGTGTATACAGCTTTTGTTTGCTTTTTTTTTATAGATAAAATTTTTCTAATTCTTCCCCACACCTTTTTTTTTTAAAAATGATAGTCACAGAGAGAGAGAGAGCCAGAGACATAGGCAGAGGGAGGAGCAGGCTCCATGCACTGGGAGCCAGACATGGGATTTGAACCCAGGTCTCCAGGATCGCACCCTGGGCCCAAGGCAGGTGCTAAACCACTGTGCCACCCAGGGATCTCCTTCTCCACACTTCTGAATTGTTATATATTACATTCTGCCTTGAAAAAATTAGCTCTATTCATAGGCTGATTTTTTCTCTTTTTTTCAAAATAGCAAGAAGAAAGTTTGAGTGGATAAAAATTTGAAATAAAATTATTTTAAAACAACAAAAATTATTAAATGAAATGAAAATTTCTTTTTAATTTATTTTTCATTTTCCCCCAGTCTTCTTTAGGAGGAAGAACTTGATAGAGTATCCTTTTTTTTTTTTTTTAATCTTTCCCTTCCTCAGTATATAGCACAGTACTTGGCACATCATGAAGGCTCAATAAATATTTGATCAATGAATGAATGTGTGAGTTAAAAAAAAATCACATATGCAATTAACTACACTCCAAGTGATTCTTGTATGTGCCATTACCCATTCTTGTTTCAATTTTTATGGAAAAGTGACTACTGGAAACTCTGTTTAGAAATTTCACCCCGAATGACTCACATCTGATTCAAATCAGAAGAACAATCAATTTGGCGCCATCATAAGAGCTCTCAGATGTTAAAGGTGACAAAATGGGCAGAACTCCTCCTAACAGATTATAGATACCATGTGTGACAGAATTAAGTGGGAAAGTGTTCATAGAAATGCTGAAGTGGAAGGCATGTCATGCCCATGTGGCTTGGCTGCAGGATACAATGCATTCACTGACATGATGGCAAAGTTGGGTGGCATATCACGTATGGCATATGGCAGGCTTCTGCTTCAGCAAATGCATACCACATGCCAAAAAGTCGCGTAGTTTCTACTGATTATTCTGTTTCTTTTTCTTTCAAGTTTTTAAAATTAATATTAAGGGTTTTTTTTAGCAACACAAAAAAAGAACCGAAGAAGTCCAAACATACTTTAACTCATTCCACAGTGGGTTTCCATATTAATTATTTGTCCACCTTAAAAATTGCATATATACACATTATTCCTCAAAATATAAACTAAGAAGGATCTGAAAGGAAAAAATAATCTCATATTTAGTCAAAACAGAAAGAATCACTTTCAAAAACCAAGTGTACATATGGATACTAGTACATATGGTTTCATATTCTACTTCTTTATATTCATGTTTACTTATTTAGCTCTTCAGTGGGTGTTGTTTGCTTCACTAATTCCTTCTTTCAAGGAGCTTACAGTCTACATAAGGAAAAAGTGTGTGTGGGGGAAACAAGCAAATAAAAAAACCTAAGCAACAATGTGAGAACTACAGTAGGGATCAGAATGGGGGAGAGGGGTAGTCCTGAGAAAGGTAAAAAATAATTAATTGGAAAGTATCTCAGAGTAGATAGTCCTCTAATTAGTTTCTAAAGAATTTTTGGATTAACCATGTAAGAAGGGAAAAAATAATACTATGAGTAAAAGGAGCATTTGCAAAAGCAAAGAAACATAAATTAATATATTGATTTTCAGGCGCTGCAAGTAATTTAGTATAGATAGAGCACAGCGTAGAAAAATATGGCAACATGTCAAGAGGCCAGAGGCCAGAAACTACTACATGTTGAGTTTAGAATTTATTCTAAAGAGGATACAAAACCACAAAAGGGTTTTAAGTGGAGAGTGATGATCAGATATATGTATTAAAGACATCAACCTGCAGGAGTTGTAAGAATGGGTAAGAAAATTATAATATCGAAGGCTGCTGCAGTAGTCTATATGGTAACAACCAGGGCCTCACTAAGATGTTACCAATGCAGTTGGATAAAGGAGGAGTGCTCTTAAAATCATGTTGACAATAGAACTGGCAGGATGTACGGACCAAGTGAAAGCCTCTGGACAAGGGATAGAAGTAGTTTAAGATGACTCTAAGAGTTCTTGCTCAGTGAACTGGTTAAAGTAGGGGAAAAAAAGAGTATGTGAGAAAGATTTATTAAATAGATATAAATAAAGTTTTGGAAATTTTGAATTTGATGCAGCAATGGATTTATCTAATTGGAACTCTAGTAAAGATGTTAATGTGTGGACTTTGAGGAGCAGACATACTGAAGAAAACACTTTGATCTTGAACAGAATGTGTATTCTTCTATTTGGGGGAATGCTGTGTGTTGTATGTGTCTAATAGATCACCATTTTGGATTTATATGAAGGAAAATATTTATATTTTCTTTGCCAATATTTTGTTAGGAAATCTACACCTATGCTCTAGAGTAAGATTATTTTTTAGTTTCTCTCTCTCTCTCTCTCTTTAGTATTATCAATATCTAATGTTATTATTAAAAGTATGTTTGCCTCATAAAGATTGAGAAATTATTCTTTCTTTTCTCTCTCTGTAAGGGTTATATTAAAATTGGATTATTTATTCTTTGGATGTTATCATCTAAGTCAGATATTTTCTTTGTGGGAAGATGTTTAACACATTCAATTCCTTTAAAGATTTCTCAAGTTGTATACATACATACATATCGTTGCATATATAGTTATAGGTAATATATGTGTAGTTTTATGTGTGTATATATATAGATATATATAATTGATATATATCACATATATATGTAATTGTAATACTTTCCTTTTAAATAAGTTTCTCTCATCTAAGTTTATGAATACGCTGGTGTGTAATATCTTTTTTTTTAATTTTTATTTATTTATGATAGTCACAGAGAGAGAGAGAGAGGCAGAGACACAGGCAGAGGGAGAAGCAGGCTCCATGCACCAGGAGCCCGATGTGGGATTCGATCCCGGGTCTCCAGGATCACGCCCTGAGCCAAAGGCAGGCGCCAAACCGCTGCGCCACCCAGGGATCCCAATACACTGGTGTGTAATTGCTGAAAATACCTTTTCTTTATCTTTTCTGATCTCTGAAATATCTGTAGTTAAGTCTCTTTTCATCCTTCATGTTGTTTATTTCAATTAGATCAATTATATAACTTATTAGCCAAACCAAGGTACTTTTTAGAATTAAAGGAGATGCTATTACTTATACCACAGTAATAGGTATAACCTTGGAGTATCATGATATGGGACATATGGACCCCAGGGGAATATCTAGTTAGCTTCATATACTTATCATTTGGCAATGATGTTTCTTTCTTTCTTTTATTTTACATTTCTTTTCATTTAGCCATTCCTGTGATTATAATGCCATTCAAAACACATTTTAATAAAAAATAGAATTAGACATGTCTTTTAAAAATTAAACAAGGTAATAAGAGGGTGATGCTATTTACATTTTATAAACAGCTAGTGATAATAGTGATTGCTTAATGAGATTATATGTAACTTCTATGGGACAATAAAAGAGTGAAATGTATATTACAAACAATGAGAAATGCAAAGGCATATGACATTTATTGAGGATTTACTATGGGTAGACTTCATGTAATCCTCCCTAAAATCTGCATGTCTAATATTCTCTCTACAGGGAAGATGGAAAATCTAAGACTGTTCAAAGTCACATGACTGAGAAGTAGTGGAATTGTAATACAACTTGGGGTCATAAATTCTTGGTGAACAGTTAGCATATTGAAAATTACCAATAATAATCAGTATATACCCAAAAACTTTTCAAAATATGCTTAACTATGAATCTTATCTTTTTAATATAAAAGGGTCACTCTGGTTATCTTACAAGCATTAGTGAGTTATTTACTGAAAAATTTGAAGTTGCCTATATTATCCTAACATATCCAAATGCCTAAGCACTTTTCCCAATAATGTTTGAAAACTTTAAATCACTCATTCATTCAAGCAAAACCTCAGTATGAACCACGTTTTACTGACAGTGCTAGGTACAGTTTTGATTGCTAGACATACAATGTTGAACTGAAGAGAGACAGCTCCTGCTTTCAAGGAGTTTCTAATTTGAGTGGGAGAGCAAAAACTAATAAAGTAAGCAAACATACAATGAAATTCAGCATAATACTTAGTTCTAGGAATAAAATAAAGTACTATGAAGGCATAAAGAGTAATGGATATGGATGTGGTAATAGGTCAGATCTAGCTGAAGCAATGGAAAAAATCCTATGAAATTCTGCAGGTAGCTTCCTAGGCCTGGCCCTAAGAGTGGGCAAAGTCCTCCCCACCAGGTAGAAAACAGTCAAGTGCTTTCAGTTTGGCAGTAACAAGGTCAGTGAGCAAGGAAAGTTTCAAGGAATTAATTTAGAGAGGTAAAATAAGATCCCACTGGAGATTAAGTGTTAACATTTTCTGTTTTGTTTATTACTAATAACTAACTAGGCACAATATACTCCCTACCATCTCTGACCACATGCTATCCTTGATATTAATGATACTTTTGGTACTCTGAAAGATGCAAAATACACTTGTTAGTAAAAGGCTGTATTCTCATAAATACAGAAGCTGAAGGAGGATGTAAAGTGTCAAGGTAGATAGGAAAAGCATATCACAAACTGAGGGTTTGTAATGCCTTTGTGGTGTATCAGTTTCCCTAGGCTAAAATTCCCTTTCCAGTATGTGTATATATAGGAGAGGAAGGATAATTCAAAATATAATTTCTTGCAACTGTTTGAAGAAGTAAGAAAATCAAGTCATTTCCTAGCATATGCACACACACAAACACACACACACACACACACACACACACACACACTTTCTTCCAGTTATTCAGTCAAATCCAAATCTAGGTGCAGCTCTGAAAGGATTCTGCAAATGTAATTAATGTTTCTAATCAGATGACTTTAATTTAGTAGATTGTTTTGGGTAGACCTGACTTAAATAGTTATTAGCCTTTTGCAAAAAGAACATAAGCCTTGCCTGAGACTGAAAAAGAGTGAGCAATTAGTGGACAACATGCTTAGGTCCTTGTTCATGGTGTTTCAATCTGCTTGCGATCCTTTCTTCTTGATTACTGGCTCTGTGAACTTCAGACTTATTTAGTCACCCATCACGATTGGATAAGATGATTTCTTGTCATAATCTATACATTTATGTATCTCCTCCTGGGTCTTTTTCTCTAGGTGAACTCTAATAAATAAGGAGGAACTCATCACAATACTCAGCATCACAATACTTAGACACCAAAGAACACATGGAAATATCTATAAGTCAGTTTTAAATACCTGCCAGATCCAGAGATCCTGAGGCCAGGTCACAGAATCACCAGTGAAGTAAATACTTTTTATTCTTTTTACCTCTTCTCCCTTTCTTCAGTTTAAATTGCCGAGGTCAGATATTTTGAATGGAAATCTGGCAAAGTCTTTTTTATGGCTTGTAACTTGTTTAGTTTTAAAGGGCAAAGACAAATATGACCATGCCCCCAAATCTAGGAATATGGTGTATTAGTTTTGAATGGCTGCTGTACAAATTACTATAAGCTTAGTGACTTAAAGCACCACAAATTTACTTCACAGTTCTACAGATTGAAAGCACATCTCTCACTGGGCTAAAATCAAAGCACCAGAAGAAATCAGCTGCTTTCTGGAAGCTCCAGGGGAGAATCCATTTCTTGCCTTTTCTAGCTTCTAGGGGCTCCTGTGTTTCTTAGCACATGGACCCCTACCTTCATCTTCAAAACTAGCAATGGGTGGGTGGAGTCCTCCTAACATAGAATCACTCTTTCTCTTTTACCTCCCTCCTCTGCTTCTAAGGCTCCTGTGATTATATTGGACTCACTCTGATTATCCAGGATAATTTACTTATATAAAGGGCAGCTGCTTAACAACCATTATCCCATCTACAACTTTGTTCTATAACATAATACAATCACTAGTGGTGGAATCTGGACTTCAGCAACTTTGGCAGAGGTGAGTAGTTGGGTAATTATTTAGTTTATCATATATGAGTTCTTTGGTTATTTGGATCTGGAAACTTAACATTTATGCACTTCTTTCATCTCTTGATAAAACATACTTTTATTGAGACAAATGAATCCCAATAAACAGGAAATCTCTTTTGTGATTACAGAGATGGAAAAACCTGAATTTGTGAACTGACTGGCACTTGATCTATATCCAAAGAAAGAATTTCTCTTTTTATTGCTATATATCTTAACACAAATTGTCATTTTCACCTAGCACTCATTTTTTACATGAAAGGCATTATCCTCAGAGTAGAGTTTATATAAATATATTTTTCTATAGTTCTAAGTGGTATCCTGTATTTCTATACATGTGTTTTCCAATATATTGCTAAAAGGTAGCTTTTAATGTGAATAGGATAATGGCCTAATATTCAAACCTATTTCAAAAAGCATTTGCTTAAAAATGTTAAAAATGGAGGTCATTAGACAAAATTGACTCTTAGTCTTAAAATTGGCTTCTTAGTCAAAGAGAGATAATTAGGTGCTTCCCTGAAGAAAGTGGTATATTAGGAAATTAATCTCCATGGAATTGGTAACCTTTCTGAATTTCACTGATTTTTCAGTTCTTATATTTGATTATATAATCTGGAAACCTCCAAATACACCAGCAAACCCACAGGCCTGACTGACAGCTGCTTGAGCAGTCAGGCAGAAGAAAATAAAAAAGAATTGAAAACAACAAAAAAAGCCCCCAAACCTCAGTTTTGATTTTACCAGCAAGATTTCAAGATAGTTCTGAAAGTATGAGAACTTTCTTGTATATTTCATCAGTACTAGTTAAAAAACATGATTAAAAAGGAGGTAGCTTTAAATAAGAACAGGTAGGGATGAAGAGGGAAATGTGAGGATGGGCAGTGCATTAATGCCATATATGAAATGTTTGTTCAGGAAAGAAAGGGGTCAATTAGCTTAAAAGTTTTAAAACCACTTTGGCATAGTTTTAAAGACAAAAGAAAAATCATCCTGCAGAAATGCAGTTCATTGTTGAGAGGAGATGAGCAATGAACAATGAATTCCATCAGTTTTGTAGGCAACATTCCTTTTCCTTCATACAGTACTATCCATTATTAATGAGCACTATTTCTGAGTGTGAAAGAACTGTTTGAAAAACATTAACATAGTCTATTGGATGTGATTGACATTGTCATTCCTTTCATTTTGCTGTTGGCAAGAGGCATCCCTGTAGACTTATGTGCATCTGGACATTACTAATATTCTCCTTGTTATGCACTCTGGGCAGCTGTGATATGGAAATTTTTGCATTGTATTTTATGGTATATTTTTCAGCTTTTACATTGTGTTCTGTTACAAAATGTATAAGTGAAACCTTTTTGTATGCAATGATCAATCAAAAAAACTATCTCTTTTCTAATCTGACTCTTCTCCAAATTTTAAAAAGAATTTATTCCAATTCTAGAGATGTGCAATGACCGTCTGGTAGCCAGGCAGTTATTTAGATCCATGTCTATTCATGGTATTTCTTTTTTACAATCCAGTTTTCAAAGCTGATTACATTTTTAATTGTCCTACTGCATAAAAGAACTATAGTTACCGTCTACCTGCTGTTCAGTAACACCACAGCACTGACTAACCCACACACATAATACCTTTTAATCAGTGAAATTGAAGGTAACAAAGTCAAGGATTAGAGGAGTAATGAATACAAGAAAAAAAAATTAACCATCACATCCTCTTGACTTTTAAATATGTATGTAACTAAGCTTCTTTTCTCCTCTCAGCTGCCCTGCCTCCTCACAGCCCATATGCACACCCACACAGAGATCTGCCTTCCTAAGTGTTGCTGACTTTCTTTATATGAGCATACCACAAGTCGATCTGTTTCTCTGTACATTAATAAGCTATCAGTGAAATGGAGACTAAAATATTTTCAGTCAGCTAATGCTAATAGTCATTAAGAGTTGGAGGCATAATACAACTGCTCCCATTCTCATTTTTGATATTCTACTGCCAGTTCTACCAAGTGGTTTAACTGGTCTAAAAATTCATCTGAAAAAAAAGGATCCCCAAATCATGTTTTGTCTCTTGAATTATCAATACGTGTAATGAAAGAGAGAGAGAGAGAGAGAGAGGAGGAGGAGGAGGAGGAGGAGTTATTCTATTGTAAAAGTAATGTGAAAATGTTCTATGTCAATACTTTAGAGTACATCAGAGCCAGATAAGCTCTTATAAGGTTGTCATACAACAGGATACCCCAATAAAGGCATTATAATTATATGATGTTCTTAAAATTATCTTACTCTAGAATGTTTTCCCCTTACAGACTTCTAGAGTTATTAGTGTTCTATGAAACACATTTTTGGAAATTCTGATTTAACTTAATCTCCCTATTAAGCATACCATTATACTAATGAACCTAGTTTAGGGGAAAACAACAACATCAACATAAGAATTTTACTTTCTACTCTTTCCATATGCAATGTAGTATGGTGACTGAAAGGACTGGCTCCAGACTTCCACTTCTGGATTCAAATATCAGCAACTCTAATTACTCGTTGTAATTACTACTACTTGAGTAATCATCTAACCCTTCTTTGACTCAATTTTCTCTACAGCAAAATGAGAAAAATTAATAGTCCTTTAGACATGAAATAATATTCATAAATTGCTAGGCTCTACTAATTGCTATAACTTTTTCCCAAAACCTTTATGTCTGAAGCATAAACATTTATGTCTCTTTTATATCAGGAAGACATGCTATGGCTAAGTGATATGGTATAGTTTGCCTTATCCAAGATGTCCTACATATTGGAGAACTTTCCAGAGATTGTCATGAGTAACAAAATTGATTGTCAAACTTCATACACTCTGGTTTTTCAATAATTAAATAGGTTTTATGAATTAGCCCATTCTAAAGAAATAGTACAAAAAAGCTAACTGGTGTAGCCTATAGCTTTTTTGTATTATTTCTTTAGAATGGGCTAATAGCTATAGGCTACACCAGTTAGTTTTTTGTTGTTGTTGTTTGTTTGTTTTTTCTGCATTCTCCAGGGGATAGCACTTCCATTTCTCCATTATTTGTTAAGGCATGTGTTAGTCTAAAGTTAGAAAGTTCAAGCCTATCAAGAATGACAAGCAAAAGGCCCTTTAAAATCTATTAAAATCCTGTAATAGTGGCAATTTATTCAACATTTTTTATTTCATACCCATCATGTTTTAGTCACTGCTGTAACTAAAATCAGAAAACCAGTACTTAAAATATTACATTCCCAAGAGAAATTCAGAGAACAGTGAGTGATAAAAACTAAATGGGTGATATGGTAAAGAATGGCAGAGGTGTGATAGGAATGAAGAACTTCAGCTTGGGAAGTCAGGCTGCAGAAGTGACACATAGACTGGAATATTGGTAAAAGAAGGAGTTAACCATGCAAAGGAGTATTGTCAAGAATGAAGGTGCTGTCTATCTTGCTAATACAATATGCCTAACCCCTACATTTTCCTGTAGACTGCCCCATCCAACCAACCTTTCTTGGCAGCAGGTCCTTCAAAATGGTGCCTAATGCCTCTCATTTTGCAAGCAGTCCCAACAGTGGCCAGTACCACTCAAAAGTGACTCCTGCCCTGGGGATAGGGGAAGATGACCACACACAGCAGTTCAACTGCGGTCCCAGCATTGTGAAGAAGGCAGACATCTGACTGGTTGCCAGCCTTGACCATCACCAAAAATATCACATGTAACAGCATAAAGAGAGAGCCCTGTTTGGTTCACTGCAACCCCAACAGAGTAGGCACAAACATCTAGTCTGACTTCAGGCTCCAACAACCAACAGAATTCTTTAGGGGATAATGCAGGGAGAGGGCCCTGCAGTTGAGAGTGACCACAGCTTCAGTAAACAAGCTGAGGGAAAACATCTAGTCTGAACTAACCAAAGCAGCACCAGACTGGCCCCTTAATAGCACAGAGACCAAACCCTGCCCAGGAGAGGCAAAGTGGACCACTACAGTCAACTGGACAGAAGACAAACATGGCTCAACCACAACAGTAGGCCACATACAACATAAGACATTCCTAAAGTGCCAGATGCTGGAGAAAAGGAGACACTGTACTACAGGACACTATATGCCCTCTTCATAAGGCCGCTACTTTCAAGGTCAGTAGATGTATCTGACTTTCCTAATATATAAAAACAAACAGGTAGACAAAATGAGGAGACAGAGAAATATGTTCCAAATGAAAGAACAGGACAAAATCACAGCAAAACAGCTAAATGAAATGGAGATAAACAATACACCTGGTAGAGCAAAGTAATAGTTATAAAGATACTAGACTTGAGAAAAGAGTGGAGGAGCTCATTGAGACCTTCAACAAAGAGACAGTAAATATAAAAAAGAGCCAATCATAGATGAAGAACTAAGTAATTGAAATTAAAAATATACTGCAGAGAAAATATATATATACTGCAGAGAATAAAATGTAGACTAGAGAAAGCAGAGGAATGGATTAGCAACCAAGAAGACAGAGTAATAAAAAGCAACCAAGGTGAATAGCAAATAATAATAATAATAATAATATCATTAAAAATGAGACTAGGTTAAGGGAACTCAGCGACATCATCAAGTGTAATCTAGTCAATAATACTCTATGTAGCAAGGCTATCATTTAGAATAGAAGCAGAGATAAAGAGTTTTCCAGACAAACAAAAGCTAAATGAATTCATTAACACTAAACCAGCCTTATAAGACATTGTAAAGATAATTCATTGAGTGGAAAGAAAAGCTATCTTCAGGAATAAGAAATTAGGAAAGGAAAAAAAATTGCAGGTTTACACAAACATCATAAAAGTAGTAGGTTGGTCACTAATAATCATCAGTGCAGAGAAAAAAATCAAAAAGCAGTAAAATCAAATATATCTATGAAAATCAACCAATTCACAAAGGATGTAGAGTATGAGATCATATGCATTAAATGTGGGTAGGGAAGTAAAAATTTTGCTTTTAGAGTTAAAATCTGTATAAGCATGCAACAAATAAAGATAAATAAAGGAATCCAAGCAAATCACTAAAAAACGTCATTAAACCATAAGAAAAGAGAGCAAGAGAAGAAAGGAGTAGATCCTATCAATCATTACTTTGAATGTAAATGGACTAAATGCTCCAATCAAAAGACATAAGGTGACTGAATGGAAAAAAAAATTAAAAAGCAATACCCTGCTATATTCTGCCCAAAAGAAACTCACTTCAGACCTAAAGATGCATAAAGACTGAAAGTAAAGGAATTGTAAAACATCATCATGCAAATGGAAGCAAAAAGAAGGCTGGGCTAGTAATATTTATATTGAACAAAATAAACTGTAAAATCAACACTGTAACAAGAGACAAAGAGCACTACATAATTATAGATGGAACAATTAACAAGAAGATTTAATAAATGTAAATATTTGTGCACTCAACATAGGACATCCAAAAATATAAAGCCACTTTTAACAGACATAGTGGGAGAAATTGATAGTAATACAATAATTGCAGGTAACTTGAACATCCAAATTAGATCAATGGATAGATCATCCAAGCAGAAAATCAACAAGTAAACAATGGCTTTGAATCACACATTGGACCAGACAGATCTAATAGATATTTTCAGAACATTTCATTCAAAAGCAGATGAATACATATTTTTTTCAAGTGCACATGGAACATTATCCAGAACAGATCATGTTAGTCCCCAAAACAAGTCTCAACAAATTAAAAAAATGAAATAATATCATGCATTTTTTATGACCACAATAGTATGACCATATAAATCAGTTACAAGAAAAAAATCCAGAAAGAACACAAATACATGGAGGTTAAATAGCATGCTAATATACAATGAATGGGTCAACCAAGAAATCAAAGAGGAAACCAAAAAATACATAGAGACAAATGAAAATGAAAACGCAATGGTCCTTTGGATGCAGCAAAACCTGTTCTAAGAGGGAAGATAATATCAATACAAACCTACCTTAAAAAGAAAGAAAAATATCAAATAAACAACCTAACCTTATTCCTAAAAGAGCTAGAAAAATAACAAAGCTCAAAGCCAGTAGAAGGAAAGAAATAAAGATTAAAGCAGATGTAAATGAAATAGAAACTAAAAAAAATAAAAATTAAAAATAAAATAAAAAAAAAGGCACAGATCAGTGAAACCAGGAGCTAATTCTTTGAAAAGATCAACAAAATTAATAAACATTTAGCCAGACTCAACAATAACAACAGAGAGAGAGAGGAACAGAGGGAGGGGGTGAGGGGAGGGAGAGAGAGAGAGAACTTGAAAAAATAAAATCATAATTAAAAAGGAGAAATAACAACAGAAACAAAAAACATTATAAGAATATTATGAAAACTTACATGACAACCAATTGGACAGTTTAGAAGAAATGGCTAAATTTCTAGAAACATATAATCTTCCAAAACTGAATCAAGAAGAAATAGAAAATTTGAACAGACCAATTACTAGAAATCAAATTGAATCAATAATCAAAAAACCTCCAATGAACAAACGTATAGTACCAGACCACTGCATAGATGAATTCTACCGCACATTCATCAAAGATTTAATACCTATGCATCTGAAACCATTCAAAAAAATAGGAGAAAGAAAGCCTCCAAATTCATTCTGTGAAACCAGCATTACCCTGATACCAAAACCAGAGAAAGACACTTAAATAAGAAACCTACACACCAATATCTGTGATAAATATAGATGCAAAAATCCTCAACAAAATAGTAACTGGATACAACAATAGATTTAAAAAAAAATAATTCACCATGATCAAGTGGGTTTTACTCAGAGATGAAAGGGTGGTTCAATAATGCACAACAACATGATACCTCACATTGATAAAACAAAGGATAAAAACTATATAGTCATTTCAATAGATTTTGCAGAAAAGCATTTGACAAAGTACAATATCCATTCATGATAAAAACTCTCAACAAAGCTTTAGAAGGATCACACCTCTACATAATGAAGGCAATCTGTGGTGAAAAACAGAGCTTTTCTTCTAAGATCAGGAATAAGAAAAGAATATCTACTCCATCACTTTTATTCAACATAATAATGGAAATCCTAGTCAGAGCAATCAGACAAGAAAAAGAAATAAAAGGCATCTAAATTGGCAGTGAAGAAGTAAAACTTTCACTATTTGCAGATGACATGATAGTCCATATAGAAAATCCTAAAGGCTCCATTAAAAAAATTACTAGAACTGATAAATGAACTCAGTAAGATCACAGGATTCAAAATTAATATACAGAAATCTTTTATTTCTATACACTAATAATGAAGTGGCAGCAAGAAAAATTTAAAAAAAAATCCAAATTTCAATTGCACCAAAAATAATAAAATTCCTAAGAATAAACTTAATCAAGGAGGTGAAAGACTTGAACTCTGAAAACTATAAAATGCTGATGCTGAAGAAAGACTTGAACTCTGAAAACTATAAAATGCTGATGAAAGAAACTGAAGATGGCACAAGCAAATGAAAAGATATTCTACGCTCATGGATTGGGAAAACCAATTTTGTTAAAATGTCCATACTACACAAAGAAATCCACAGATTTGATGCAATTACACTCAAAATACCAACAGCACTTTTCACAGAACTAAAGCAAATAATCCTAAAATGTGTATGCAACCACAAAATTGAAAAACAAAAACTAAATAGGAAGTATCACAATCCCAGATTTCAAGATATACAACAAAGCTGTAGTAATGAAAACAGAATGATACTTGCACAAAATAGACCCATAGATCAATACAATTTAATAGACATCCCAGAAATTAACCTGCATTTTTATAGCCAATTAACCTAAACAAAGGAAGCAAAAATATACAAGGGAAAAAGACACCTCTTCAACAAATTGTGTTGGGAACACTGGACAGCTACATGCAAAAGAATAAAACTGGACCATTCAAAAAAAAAAATCCCTCAAAATGGTTTTAAAAACCTAAATGTGAGACCCAAAACCATAAAAGTCCTAGAAGAAAATATAAGGAGTAATTTCTCTGCTATCAGCTGAAGAAACATTTTTCTAGATATGTCTCCTTAGGCAACAGAAACAAAGGCAAAATTAAACTACACCAAAATAAAAAAGTTTTGCATAGTGAAGAGAACCATGAACAAAATAAAAAGACAACCTGATGAATGGGAGAAGACATTGTAAATGATATAAGTAATAAGAGGAAAATATTCAAAATATATAAAGAACTTACACAACTCAACACCAAACAAACGAACAAACAAACCCAAATAATCCAGTTAACCTATGGACAGAAGACATAGATAGACATTTTTCCAAAGAAGACACAGAAATGGCAGACACATGAAAAAATACTCAACATCACTAAGTATAGGGAAATATATATCAATGAAATATCACCCCTCACTTGTCAGAACGTCTAAAATCCAAAATACAAGAATTAAGAAGTATTCTTGAGGATGTGGAGAAAAATGAACTCTGGTGCACTATTGGTAGGAATGTAAGCTGTTGCAGGCACTGTGGGAAATAATACAAGCTTCCTCAAAAAATAAAAAATAGAATTACTCTATGATCTAGTAATTCTACTACTGTGTATTTACCCAAGAAAAATGAAAACACTAATTAGAAAATATATGTGCACCCCCCTGTTAACTGCAACATTATTTACAATATCCAAGATATGGAAGTGATTTAAGTGTCCATTGATGGATGAATGAATAAAGAAGATGTGAAGAGAAAAAGAAAAAAATGTGATGTGTATATATATGTATATACACAAATATATAAGTACATACACATGCAATGGAATATTACTCATCCATAAAAAAGAATGAAATTTTGCTATTTGCAACAACATAGATGGATCTAAAGCAACAAGTCTGCTAGGGATTCTCTCTTCTTCTCCCTCTGTCTGCACCCCACCCCCACCACTTGTGCTCTCTGTCTCTTTCTCTTTAAAAATAAATAAACTGTTTAAAAAAGTTTTTAAAAAAATCTTATCTAAAGAACAGACTCACTGGAGATGTGCAGATACAGCATGGAAGCAGGAAGACCGCTTCAGCAGCAACAGCAGTAATACATGACAGAGTAATGTGAGTTGGCCTAGGATGAAAGCAGCGGAAAAACCATTAAGTATCAGATTTAGCATATTTTTTAGAAGTACAGCTGACAAGATTTGGAGATGTGTATTTCCCTATAGTTAGAAATGTAATGGTAGGAAGGAATCAGAGATGATGCCTAAATTTTGGCTTGAGAAACAATTAATGATAATATTTTGAAGCCTAGGTAAAACTTGATGAATGGTGGACATAAATTCAGCATTCTGCTTTGGTCACAATAATTTTACATGGCTCCTAGATACTCAAATGGGGAAGTATAATTGGCAGATGGGTATAAAATACAAATTGGAGCTCAGCAAATAGATCTGTGTTAGGAACCTATTGTGGACCAGACACTGTGCTAGTTGCTGGAAATAAAATGGTGCGGAACATTATATATGTGGAAGGCAGAGTTCTGAAATGACCACCAGCACCCCAACCCTGATATATTTATCCAGCATAATCTCCTCTTGAGAATGGGTGTCATGTAAATTTACTCATGTAAATATGATGAGTATCATCCCCATGGTTAGGTTATGTTATATGGCACAATTTGCTTTTTTTTTTTTAAAAAGGGGGATTATCTTAGGTGATCCCAATCTAATCAGAAGTACCCTAGAGAGATTGGACTTTTGCTGAGGAGAGGGCATATGTAAATTCAATTAACATGAGAGATATTGGAAATAGAGGGGGTCATGTCTCAAGGACTCGAGGATAGCCTCTAGAAACTTAGAGCTGTGTCTGGCCAACAGCCAGCAAGAAAAGAAGAAAAACTTACTTAAAAATAAAAATCTTAAAAAACAATTAAACAAACAAATAAAACCAAAGCAGGGACCTAATGCAACCATAAAGAGGTATATTCTACCAAAGGTGAACTTGGAAGTGGCCTTTGCTGAGTCTCCAGATGAGGACATGACATACTCAGCTGACACCTTGATTTCAACCTGGTGAGAACCCAACCATGCTATGCTGAATTCATGGCCCATGGAAACAGAGATAATACATTTGTGTTTTTTTAAGCTACATTGGTGGTGGTAGTTTCTCACACATCCATAGATAACTAACACAATGTATTTCATCTGGTTCATGGAACCTACAGTTTGCTAGAAAAGAGGAAAGAGAAGAGCAGGTAAGTGGTATCAATTCTCATTTTTAAAAGAAGTCTCTTAATCAGTATGAGATTAGTGTTGAATGGCATGGGAATGGGATGTTTTATGACAGAATAGACAGGTGGGTGGTTGACTACTGAAGTCGAAGTAAAAGACCTCAGATTAGTGTGATAGTAGCAGAGATTGAGCAAAGAGGACATATTTAAGAGATATAATTAGACAATATTGAGGGCCTGGAATAATATGATATGAAAGAAGATGGGCTCCCCACTGGGCCAGCCCTAGTCCACAGTATTGGCTCAGTCCCTTAAATCTAAGTCATGCTGGGACACCGGCTTCTAGCTATAACAAGAGAAAATTGGGAGGGAGATCATTTAACGTACCATCATCTTTTGTTTATACAGTTACATTATTTATGCCACACTCAAAAAATGTATTATTATTGTTATTCTATATTTTTATTCAATGTTATATAGCACATGCAAAGACATAAGAGTATCAAAGCCCAAGAACTTCTGTAATTTAAATATCCTACAATATTAATGGTTGAACTCTAATGATGCCAAACTAGCTAAATGAACCATTTGAATTATAACACAACCTTTGATAACAACTTTTGGAATCAATTTTTTCTATACTTATATCACAGATTATCAACTTTGAATTTGTGATTTATTTAATCTGTTGATTACTAGATCATGCATTCAAGCAATTAGCAAAATATTTACATGGATTATTTATAACCTTTTGTTTTATAAGTAGGATTCTCTTTCCTGGATCCTTAAATGTCAAAATCAATTTAGCTCTGTAAAAGTTGTGGAATAGTATTTCCCCCCAAAGATTTATAAATGTTACTTATTGTCTTATGGCATTTAGTGTTGCAGAGATAGCTGAGGCTAGGTTGATTTTAGTTTTTACTGCAGAATGTATGGCATTTCATTTTGTTTTTCCTTTACTGTTTGTTTTTGTTGTTTTTTTATTAAATGAGAGAAAAATATTTTTATCATTTATATTTATTTATCTGTTTTTAAATTTGCATTGCTGTTGTTGGGTTTATGGTTTGTGTTGATATTTCCCATAATATAGTACTTTCATAGTGTGTATATCTGAAACTACCTCAGCTCTCCAAAGTTGTCTTCACTTCTGTCCTTCTTATACTCATTTCAATCATTATATCAGATAATTTTCATTCTTTCCTCCATTTCCTTTTTATTCTTTGAGAGATTTATTTCAGAACTTTTCTCAAAATTTGATTTGATTTTCCTTTGTGCCAATTCTGTTTTTCATTGGTTTGCATAAAACATTTTATATTAAATTTTTTAGACTACTTAAATTTTTGTTTCTTTTATGTATATACTTTTATATTATTTCTGTTTCCACAGAAATTTATTATATGTTCCAACTGATTATTTTTCACTTATTCTATTGATTTTTAAGGATGGGAAAAGATTGACAGGAAAAGAGCAATAATTATTTTTAAATAAAAACATAATTTCTTATCAAATAGTGCTTTCCTATTTCTGAAAATAAATATAAACATTATACTATTTATACTTCAAATCGTATGTGTTGTCAGAGAGGGTATTGTTCTATAGATGACACAAATGCTTATTGTGTTGATTTATCAACATCATGTTAAAAGAGATATGAAATAAATATGTATGCTACCTAGCATCATAGCCCTAAAAAAGAAGCAGTTATTTGCATGCACACAGGTGAGGCTCATAACCTGGGAAGCTTCCCTCAGAGCCTTTATGTGACAGTAGAATATAGTACTCTTCAGTCTCCATCACCAATAACTCAATCTGATTTCTCTCCTTCAGGAGCAACTGTCATCTAGGAAATTTGCTTAAATAACAGCAACAACATAGATTGTCATTTATTTTATTATTCTATTCCTGGCCTAGCTAGATAAGAGCAGAAAGATAATTAAGTCAGTGATGAGTTACAGGTAAAATGCCATTTCAGCTATTAAGAAATATATGGAGGATTACAGTAGAGAAACATGGTGGCAGACCTGTGAGGGACATCACTTTAATTTCTTTTCAGGCTCTGTTTGTCCTCAAGAATAAATATTCATTATTTAGGACAGCAGTCCAGGCAATTACATGTGAGATAGATAGACAGATGTTTTATAGATGTATATTAGAACCAAAATATCTTAAAAGTTTACCTACTTTTTTCTATCAAAATTTTTTCCTTTTAAAAAATAATTCAGATGGACATAGTTACTCTTTAAGTATGAAAATAGTCATCATTGGATGGTAAATACTATCACACCAATATAAAAAACATATAATCTAACCTATGCTGCTGATAATCACAAGAATTATGTGCATCTGGTAAATATTTGCAATATTATAAAATGTTAAACCTTAAAAATAACATGTTTATGTTATAAACAGCAGAAAAATAGCTAAATGCCAAAAAAAGGCAAACTAAATGACCCACATAAGCAAAAAATTCATACATAAAACTTGAAAAAAAATTCATTCATATTGCATTAATATATATGACAAAATGGGTATGTTATTTTTAATCAAAATCCATAATCCTGCATTCCCCATCTTGATTAACATCATATATCTAAAGTTTATATTCTGAAGGTATTCTGTAGTTTGCAGAAGGTAATGGATCAGGCCTTGCTTATATTTTCCTTATATTTTCCTAACTCTATACAAATAAGATATGATTATTTTCTTATTTTACATGAATATTTTTAAGAATATACTTTTATTTATATTGTAAAAAACTTAGCAATTTCTCTTTTTTCATCACTTTCTCCCTTCCATAAATGTTGGTTGTTTACTATGTTTCAGGGACTGTACGATGCAATTACATTAAATAAGACTTCATTTATTTGCCTAAAGGAGATTACAATCTAAAAAAGAAAAAGGAAACATCAAGGATTCCTATAGAGTCTGAAAAAAGAAAAAAAAAATTAGACTACTGGATAGTCAGGAAAAAACTTCCATAAAAGAATATAGTTGATGTGAGTGTTGAAAGATAAATAATAATTAGCAAGTAAATTTTAAAAAGGGTATGAGTGTGTGTCAACAGAACACAGACCTGAAGGTTCAGGATGTAAAATAAATAGAGATATAAAACATATCCATTGGGGCACCTGGGTGCCCCAACTCTTGATTTTGGGTCAGGCCATGACCTTAGGTCCTGGGATCAAGCCCCTCTTTAGGCTTGTGCTCAATGCGGAGTCTGCTTGAGATTCTTTCTCTCTAACTCTCCCCTGTTTGTTCTCTCTCTCTTGCTCTCTCTCCCTCAAAATAAATAAATAATCTTTTTTAAAAAGCACACACACACAAAAATATCCAGTATTTATTTAGTGCCCTATTATTGTAAGAACCCTGGAAAGAAAAATAAGATGTTTTTTTTTCCTTTCTCATAAATCTTATAAACTAATAAAGAAAAAAACATAGCCATATCAAAAATACATGCCATTGTAATACAAGGTTGAATGAGCCACAAATTAAATATCAAAAATGCTTCAGAAGTTCAACAAGGCAAGTAAACACGTCTGGTTATAGGCATCATGAAGTATGTGGCTTTGAAATAATAGTTAAAGAATAGGTAGGTTTTCTGTAGGCCTGTTTTTGAGGAATAATTCAGTCATGAGTGACAAAAATGGTAATGGAAAACATTGAATATCCTGGGAAAACTGACCAGTTTGATTGAAGAGATGCAGTTTGCTTTAAAGACCAGTAGAAAAATCAAAGAAACAAAAGTGACTTTGCTATGTGAATGCTAAGGCAAAAAGCTTGTATATTTATATAGTTACCTTTTTTAAAAAGATTTATTTATTTGAAAAAGAGATAGTGCCCGGGGAGCCATAGAGGGCGAGAGAATGTGTCAAGTAGACTAGACTCCCTGCAAAGCGTAGCCTGATGGGGGCTCCCTCCCACCACCCTAACTAAGATCACTACCTGAGCTGAAACCAAGAGTCAGGAGCTTTACTGTTTAACTGCCTATGCCATTCAGGTGCCCCACAGTTATTTTTATAGTGCATAACAGGGGAGAATTCAAAATGTTCAAATAGCTCACCTAATTGTATTGTGTTATGACATAAGGGTGGAACACTTCAATGATTATTATGCATGTAAATACACACAAACACAAAAGAACACAAATGTTTTAACAATGGATCAACTGCACACTATTTTAAAATCTATTTTAATGTAATATAATTGTGAATATTTTCCATACCACTAATGATTTTGTACTAATGATTTAAAGTGAAAATGACCATACAGAAGTAGTTAATCAAAGGAATATGTGCCATATATGGTGTATATATATATATATATATATATATATATATATACACACACATACACACACAAATATAGATATAGGTTTATATTTAGGTTGTTTTATACCATTATTATATTATCTTATGTAATTTTTAAAAGATTAACAACTCTAGTGAATATACTTGAGCAGGAGTCAACATGACAACTCCTAGATATTTTCTACAAATATTTCCTAGGAGATTCCTGTATTGATAGATGTAAACATTTTAAGAATGAATATATTCGTCTTTTACTTCCAGTCAAGACAAAGTAATTTGTGTCTGGCTATAAGAATAGACAAAATATATAAAGAATAGGTAATATATACAGTCTTTGAATAACACAAGTAGGTGGGATCCTGGAGAGAAGTGCATTGAGTGAGAACCGTGATTGTCACAGGTTTCTGTTTGCAAGCACTTTCCAGATTATCATGCACTGGGAAATGGAGCCCAAATGAGAAGTCTCTTCTGGGCTAAAAAGGAAGAAATAAGTTTCAGAAGATGATAATGGATGGAATTTTCAAGTAAAGACATTAGACAGAAGGAAGTTTTATGAGAGATGGTTTGAAATAACCCAGAAGCCTTATATGGAGAATCTGTAAGTCCTTGGCCAAAGATGGGGCCCTGAACTTGTATGGCAGAACTTGTAAAGGCTCACAAGGAGGAACCACTGGCGAACAAAGAGCTGAACGGGTTCCAGAGGTTGTCCACGAGAGGAGTGGAAAGCCCTCATTGGGCGTCTCATTCTGTTGAGACTCCAGAGAGGCAATGACCATGTTTAAAGGGGCCATGACCTAAAACTAAAGACAAAGGCAAAATGAAGTCATCACAAAAAAGTAAAAACGAAACAAAACAAAACAGAAACAGAAAAGCAGACCTGAATGGATCAAGGGGATTGTTCTCTAATATAAGCTTCTGGCAGAATGAAGCTCAACACAAGGAATCATTCATAATGTTTAACATAACTTAAAGTCTACTAGACATATAAAGAAGTAGGAAGTGAAATTGGTGAAAATGGAGTGGGCAGCTCCAAGCCACTCGTTCTTTTACAGAAACTTTAAAATATCAAGCAAAAATGGACAGAATCCAATTTTGTCAGAACTCTGAAAAATATTCAAAGCTTATAGCAACCAAGCAAATGGTGAATCAAAGAAAAGCAACCAAAATAGAATGAGAAAGCGTTGTGATGTTTCTGTTCACCCTTGCCGGATCCCTCTCCCAGTACTACAGATATTCTGAAGAGGGCACCTCCCATTCCAGTGTGGACCTGGCCTCTGTTTCTGGAAGATGCAGTACAAACTTTATTGACAAACAATTGGGTTTGCCTCTTCGAATCTATCTGGAGCCTACCTGAAGGTCTGATGCCAGCTGCTTGCCTTTGGTCTGCCTGACTAGAAACCTACTCAAAGTGAGTAGATTGCATTCCTCAAAACACTATAAAGTCAAGGAGCAGCCCAGAGCAGCCTGAATCAAAAGGTGACATCCGTGAGGCATTCTCAAGAGCACTAAAGGCCTGGGAGAAAAAGCTAGGGAAAATTCCTTTGGGAGATTAGATGATTAAAAAGTGCCATGTATCCATGTATCTACTAGAAAGGACATATACTCAGAAAAGACTATTAAAACGCTGAACTTTCACCTCTGAGTTGCAAGTAAGAAGTGAAGGCAATGGCAGAGGTGTGAATGGCCTGGCTAAGTGGGGAAAAAGAGCCTCGGCACAGAGCCAATGTGCCAAGAAGTGGGGGAAGGGTAGTTTTTATCTCCTTTTGTTTTTCCCTCCTCCTCTTTCTAAATATTTGATAATTTAATAGGAATAGGTACAATATCTCGTCTTCTAAAGTGACTTCATTTTATTTCTTGGACTGCTGATATCTTTTATGAATTTTCACTGATATATATATATATATATATATATATATTTAATCTTTTGAACTATCATTTTACGCCCTTTTACACCCTAAAGGGTAATGATTCCATACTGTTTGAGGATATGGGTAAGCTGCCAATGGATTTAATTTCACAACAATTAAACTGTCTAGAATAAGTCTTAGTCTTGAGAAATGTAGAGTTTAAGACAACTGCATAAGTTGAATCAACTTTGGAAATAATCATTTGAAAGAATTTCTTAAAAAGAATAAATGGTATTATGCCAGGGGGAAAAAAAAACAGAAAACAATAAATTCCATATGTTTAAAAAAAAACCTGCCTCTTTAGAACACCTATACTTTTGGCTTTCAGGGGAATTTTATGTTTGTAGGAAAACTTCAGGGACATCTGCTCTAGGCAGATGTTAATGGTCTCAACTTAGCATTTTGGTAATGAGAGGGAAAAAATACACATGAGGGAAAAGTATTGAGCCTTGTGAGGTCAAAAGGGTTGGTACAAACAGTGCAGTCTAAAGAAAGAATGAGAATGATTGCAAAACTCTTGTAACTGCATTCCTATTGCTACCATATTAACATATTTCTAAAAAATGTCCCATCCTTTTAAATAGAAAATCTTAACATTATATAGAATATTCAGTAAAAATGAAATGCAAGACAAAGACCTGACTTAATAAGAAATTAGGTCAAACTAAGAAAATGGATGATTAAAATTTTCTTTTAATCGTCTCTAGATGTGATTAAACTTGCTGAATCTAAATCGTTGCATATAATTTGACAGCCTTCAGAGTTAAATGCAAATGCATGAATCCAATTGGAAGCAACAGGAAAAAGGAGGCATGTTGTTTAGTATATTAAATTTCCATAGCAGGTGTATGCAATGAGGACAATGGCAAAATCAGACATGATTGGCCTACTAAGAGAAAGATTCTGATGCTGTAATTCATTCTGGCAATGATAGGAAATGTAAGACTCTCTTATGGCAGCTAAAGAAACATAGATTCCTCTGTCCACTGGGTCTGAAATAATTGTGGGATGAACTAGTCACATTTTCTGACTTACTTATTCAAATTTACTATATTCTGTTTCATTTTTTAATTACTGATTGCATGCTAATTCTAAATTGTTTTGAAATGTTGGGATCCCTGGGTGGCGCAGCGGTTTAGCGCCTGCCTTTGGCCCAGGGCGTGATCCTGGAGACCCGGGATCGAATCCCACGTCAGGCTCCCGGTGCATGGAGCCTGCTTCTCCCTCTGCCTGTGTCTCTGCCTCTCTCTCTCTCTGTGACTATCATAAATAAAAAAAAAAAAAAAAATGAAATGTACTTTTTCTGTTACTATAAAAGTGAATTCCTTATTAAATAAACATATGAATTGCCACTAAAAGGCCATGCATAAATAAACTATAGATGAATAGGAACAATCTGTTAACTATTTTGCCATAATAATCCTGTTGTCAGATAATTTACTAATATAGACACATAAATAGCTTCTACCTTATATTACCCCTTTGTCCTCTCCTCACATTCTTCCATTCAACTAACTGTGATATTACAGCTACTGGGACAGATTTTTTAGAAAATCTGTGAATTCAAAACTAAAGAAGAGAATAAACCCTAAAATTATGGAGAGTTATGGCAGTAGATCCTCAGGTAGGATTCTTATGCTGTCCTAGACTCTCTACAGGTAACCTCTCATCCCAAAATATGAACTCCTTTCATTTTCTGGAAAATTGCTTTTTGTTCTGTAGTCCTCCTTTTATTCTACAGACAATTTTGAATTGGATAGTCGTCATTTGTGAATAAATGAGTCAATCCCCTCAAAACCCCAAGGGTCAAGGAACTATAATTGCATGTTTGCACACATTAGTTTGATAAAATTGCTAAATTCCTAATGCCTAAATAGCTCAGTTGAAATTACAGTTGACTGAAATTTTAATATAAAGCAATTAAACAAATAACAAAAAAGAACAGAAATTAATTATATCAAATTTCTGAATGTGTGAGTACTTTTTAAACTTAATAGCAATTTTAGAAATAATAAACTTAAAAATTGATTGCATGCATTAATTGTAAAATTATCTATATGCAGCATATATAATTGAATGCAAATCACAAACTAGAAGTAGTAAAACAAATGTGAACAATTTTATATCTTTATTTTGTAGACATCATTTAAATTATTACCAAAAAGTTAAGAAGTGGATGGATAAAATGACAAAAAAATGAAAATTAAACAGAATACCCGATGAACATATAGAAACTACCAGTTTTAGAAGTGATTGCTTAAACATCAGCTAAAATATTACGAGATGATTATTTTACCAAAGTAGTAATTATAAAAATGAGAATACTCAAGGCTAGTAAGATATGACACTTTCATAGTTGGTCTTGAACACAGAAACAGTTGTAAATATTGTGGAAAGCAGTGCAATAATATGCTTCAAGTGTTTTCATTTCTGTGTCTTTTTACCCAATAGTTGCTTCTTGGTGTCTATATTAAGAACAACCAAAAAATGAAAAATATGTCCATTATAATAAATAGTAAAAGAGTGGATGTAATTGAATGTCTAGCAATGAGGACATTTTGATTTATAGTTACATCCATAAATGAATTATAATATGACCATTAAAATCATGTTCAGCAAATATTTCTAGGAGGAAGAAATATTTAGGCTATAATGTTAAGTGATAATAAAAGGTATTAAAATTATGGAGTAAATACACAGAAAAATAATGGAATGAAATCTGAAATATTAATGATAATCTCCGTGTTATAAAATTCACATGCTTTGTAAAAATTCTCCTTCATACTTTGCAGTATTATCACATTTTCTTTCATGTATTATTTTAAATCACATTTTGATATTATTTAACAGAGGTATAAAAGAGAAAGATTGTTTAATTTTGGTTAAAACGGTCTCAGTGCATGCGCTTATTCATGCATTCAATTGGCAGATAACAAACAACAAAGGGAAGGGATATGTAAAGAAAAAAAGGACACTATATGTGGATACTTCTAGTATTTCTGTAGACATGAGTAGTGCATATAGGAGAAAAATTAAGCCTAATAAAGAAACTTTGTGAAGGTCAAAGAAGCTACTGACTGAATTTATTTTAAAGATTTTATTTATTTGTTCATGAGAGACACAGAGAGAGGCAGAGACAAAGGCAGGGAGAGAAGCAGGTTCCCATTGGGGAGCCTGATGTGCGACTTGATCCCAGGACCACTTTCTGAGTCAAAGGCAAATGCTTAACCACTAGCCACCCAGGTGCCCTGCTACTGACTGAAATTAAATGGAAAAATAAAGCTATCTTTGTACTATAGAGGGACTACTCTGAAAGAACTCCAGAAGATGAGTTGGAATGAAAGAAGGCGGGAAACAGATATTGCATAGGTGGGTTCCATGATAGTTCTATGGAATACTAGGAACACGTGAACTAGAGGCCTGGCAGTGTGAAGTGTGAAGAAGACAAGTAAGAATGTAAGGCATCCTCAGGATGGAGGACCAGCAGGACCTGATAAATAATGGCAAGTGTTGGTGAAGGAAGAGAGGCATCAAGCTGTCCATTTATTGTCTCAGGCAACTCAGTAGGTAGTGACGTCATGCACTGAGATACACAAAAGTCATAGATTTTTGCTTTAAAAAAAATACTGGGATTATTAGAAGAGTTCCGACCTTAAGCTCTAATCATTTTGTATCTTGCATGTAATCGGTTCCACAGATACTAAGAGCAAGACCCTGCGCAGGACCCAGAACAAGCACCAACTTCAAGATTTTGCTGGGGGGCAGCCCTGGGTACAAATAACTTGTATAATTTCCATAATGGGATTTTAATGGATAAAACTCTCTGGATTTTTTTTCTTTCTTTCAGAAGAGTGCCAATATCTTATGCAATACCAATATATGATTGTTAACAGGATATATTAGGAGAACAGCCTTAGGCTGTTTTTATACAGGTGGTATCAGGGGTGATTACAATATCATTTTCTCACATAACTTAGTCAGACACAACTCCTCTATGTAGGGATGCATAGCTGTCATCTAGCAAGTCACAGCTGACCTATTTGAACAAATTAGTGAGCAAACATCCTGTGACTATTTCAACAGAGAGAATACTCATGGCAGTCTGTTTTTTACTCACAAACTAAAAGCTTTTAAAGCAATTCAGATTAGATAGCATTTGCAAAGCAAATTGAAATACCTATAATTCATGTTTCCTAAATAGAATTGTCTTGACAAAATTTACGAATTACATTTATAGAAATAAAAAGAGAAATGCTCATTTGTGGCTGCATGGGGTTTCCACAGATATTTATGGCTAAAAATATTGATGTATCATGGGTTTACTAAAATTTGATATAAAATTGTAGAAAAATCTAACAAAGACTTAAAAAAATCAACTTGTGGGTCTCTGCTGAATGATCAATTTATTTCTAGCCTATGATGGCACATTTCATCCACTTAATTTTACATTTGAATTTCCATGGTTTGAATAGAATCCTGCTAGTTATGTTTGTTTGTTTTGGGGCATGATTGCATAATTACTAATAATGATTGCCTCCTTCATGCATGAAATAACATTTGATTTTAATAAATAATACTAATAGTTTAATTTTTAGGTACAGTGACATAGGAATACTCTTCAAACCATAGATATAGTATGATTCAGTCATGTCCTACTGGTGAACTCAGAGGAAGAAAAAAAAATGGTCAGTTATAGTACAAAATACAAACAAGTTGCATTGCATAGTTATTTGATTTAAAATTTTATTGTACTTTGAAGATTTTCAATCAGTAATTATACATGTTTATGTAATAAACACAAGCATCAACTTGTATACTAAATATATCCTTAGTTCTTATGGGAAACAAAAACAGAGGAAAACAAGCGAAACATAAAATTCTTAGAAAAGAAAATGTAAGTAGATATACTGAACTTGTAGAATAAAGAAATTTTACCTACGTTCAGGTTTCCATTTACATGTTTCAAAAGTATTTACCAACTGATATTCCTAATAGAAGCTTACAAATTTTAGGTCGATTATTACTCATGTGGCTGCTGAGTACCAAACAGCAAGAGACATTCAATTCTAACTAGAAATAGCACCTACTAGAGTACACTTTTAAAGTTTATGAAACCAAATATATTTAAAAGGTTTTCTCTATTTCCTTTGATTTTCAACCTTGATCAATTTTCATTTGAAGAGGTAATTGTAAAATCCCCAGAGTCCCCAAAACAACATAATTAGACATTCAAGCACAAATTCAAACAAAATGAATTCCCATTTACCAAAGTAAATGATGTGAACATCTTGCCTTTTGTCTAAGTACATTGATCATTTTAAGTACAAATCATGGGAAAAATAAAGGGAATCGCAACATTCAATATACAGCATATATTGTATATGCGTGCATGTATGTATATAATATATATATATATATTATGCCTTAAAATGTGGGCAACATATATTCTATGTGCGCACATATGTGGGCACATATATTGTATCTGCACGCCTGTATATAAATATATATATATATGGGCAACAAGCCACAATATTACAATAAAATGTGACTTTAAAATACTGAGTGCACATTGCTTATACATTATTTTTCATTTTATATACATTTAAAAATTGTTTTCTGTGTAGGAGGCAAATTTATTGCAGGGAAAGAACTGTAATATTCTTCCTACTATGAGAGTGGGATCTAAATTAGTTGATTGCAGGATTGCCATTTGAAGGTCATAAAAAATCTCTGTAAATTCAGACAAAATTTTTACTTGGAAATGTATCCTTTGTCCTAGTTCTGGGAGGACAGGTGTGTATATATGTGTGTGGGGGGGGGGTGTAAAGTGCAACACAATTGCACAACTCTCAGAAGCTTCACCAATGAGTGCACTTTAGTCTAAAAATTAAATCTTTTGATTTTTATAAAGATTAATACAAGTAATTTTTTTTAGCACTCTTCTGATTGTAAAGATGGACCTTGAATAAGAATAAAATAGAAATAAGCCCTTGTGTGCAGGGCACTGTATTAAGGTCTTTGACAATTGTGATAGGCCAAGGAGTCAGAAAGACATGTCAAATATGGGTCTTACTCGTGAACTTTCAAAGCTGTATTGTTTTATTCTTTTCCCCCCATTTCTTCACTACTTTGTAAAGATCTCATTTTCATTAAGATTTCAGGAAAGCCTTATTATTTCTACTTAGTTCTGTTTAGAGAAAAGTAAACCAGTGAGCCCATCAGTAGCCAGGAAATTGTAACAGGTGACCCAAATTGATGAGTAGGCAACAATCCATTAGAGGGGATAGCAATCCAGTTGAGTCAACAAGAATTCTCAGGGATTTTCAGCAATACTAAATGAGATATGTTGGAAGGAGGAGAAAAGGAGAGAAAGAAGGAAAGCATGTAGAGGGGCACCTGCGTGGCTCAGTGGCTGAACGTCTGCCTTTGGCTCAGGTCGTGATCCTAGGATCCTAAGACGAAGTCCCACATCAGGCTCCTCACAGGGAGCCTACTTCTCCCTCTGCCTATGTCTCTGCCTCTCTCTGTGTCTCTCATGAATAAATAAATAATATCTTAAGAGCAAAAGAATTCTTGTAGATAGGTAGAAAGGAGGACCTATGTTGGCCAGGTATTCAAAGCAGAGGCAATATTCTGAAGTCTGGGGAACTTCAGGTTTTGTAAAATAATTTGGAGTTACATGTGTATTGCAACATTGACTTTTCACCACAGTGAAGGGAACTCCTCTTCATGAGAAGAGAGAAAGAAAGAAAGAAAGAAAGAAAGAAAGAAAGAAAGAAAGAAAGAAAGAAAGAAAGAAAGAAAGAAAGAAAGAAAGAAAGAAAGAAAGAAGAGAAAGAAAGAAAGAAAGAAAGAAAGAAAGAAAGAAAGAAAGAAAGAAAGAAAGAAAGAAAGAAAGAAAGAAAGAAAGACTATGCTGACAAAATCACAATCAACCTAAATTTTAATTTATTTAATCATATTCAAATTGGGTTAAATATTGTGAAGAAGCACTGACCATAACAATGAGGAGTGATCTGTAGAATTATAGAGTAAGAAAAGTGCCTAAGTGGGAGAGGAGGACAGAAAGGAGTGGCAGGTGGACAAAAGCAGACTGACAAAAATACCTTGGCATATTTCTCTAATGACACCCAATCCTTAACCCTGTTACTGAGAGTGCATTTTTTTGTGGTCGATATATTCATCTATGGGTATGTAGACAGCATTCATCCATGTCTGACGTTTCTCTTCTTCACACTGACATACCAGTGCCCAGCCTGCTGTTGGATAATTTGAAATAATGATCTATCCCACATTCGTGATTTTATGAAATTTGTTCTATTTTTCTAAGATCTACACTTTTAAGATAAAGAACTTCAGCAAATTAGCGATGATTTAAAGTGAAACTCTTTAAAGCCAATGACGTATTTCATATAGAAGCTGATTATTTATTTTCCTATAGATGAACTATAACCCTACTTCTCTTAACCTCTTAAGTACTCTGCTGTTCATTTGACACAATCCTGATCAATATATTCCAGAAAAGATTGATTTGAGGATATATTTTCTATAAAAGGGGAAATGTTACATTTAACTCAAGGAGATCACAACTCTGAAAACACAGTCAGAAGCCAGCTACCCAAGTGACCATAACTGAGATGCCATTTGTCTGTCTTAGCAGGCTACAGCCATCCAGCAGCCACTCATCATACAATTGGGGGTATATTGTTCACAAATCTAAAATTAACAAAAGGAAGGCTTTATAACCATCCTACCCATGCTGCATAGATGCGTGTGGGAACTGAGGAACTTGTTCTGTCTCTCTCTTTTTCTTTTTAATAACCCCAATGTACACATTCTGAACTGCAAATGGAAGACCTACACTAATTTTGTTATATTTTAAATAATTGCTATTTTAATAACTGTACTTATATTTATTTTACAATAACAGATAAGACATATAGTTTTGCCACTTTTTAGGGATTTTCAATTCATGGTATATTAGCAGATAAATTATCACATAATTTATCTTTTAAAAAACTTCCCTGTTAGTATCATCTCAGAAATCCTCTGCATGATGAGGGAGATTTTATATATTTATGTGATATCAAATTGAATAGTGGCTACTTTACTCCTTTTCCTGACACTCCAGTTAATAATCAATTATTTCTTAGTGATCTATGATTTTATTGCTGGGTACATTGCTGTATAAAATCGAGGATGCATTGTTTGAAGAAACTGCATTTATTGGGGATCCCTGGGTGGCGCAGCGGTTTGGTGCCTGCCTTTGGCCCAGGGCGCGATCCTGGAGACCCGGGATCGAATCCCACGTCAGGCTCCCGGTGCATGGAGCCTGCTTCTCCCTCTGCCTGTGTCTCTGCCTCTCTCTCTCTCTCTCTCTCTCTCTGTGACTATCATAAATAAATAAAAATTAAAAAAAAGAAACTGCATTTATTAATATGTAGCCGAAAATAATTGCATTAATTAATGAAAGATGTGGCTATGTTAGGTATGAGAGGTTAAGTTTTCCACAAATTTGTGTTCATTTACTGCAAGCTCTGGCCTTTCTGTCCTTCTTATACTCAATTAACTGGTATATAAAGATGGTCATCCCATTATTAATTTAGGGGAAAAAAATCTGAAAACCTTCTTTCCATAGTTATTTTCAAAAGCAAATCATATGTGATTCTAATGTAGTTTACTTAAATTACTAATTAAAAAGACAGTATAAGATCTTATTTTTTCATAGGTCTACAATGTTTAGTGATTTATTTTAAAAATGTGCTTATTATATTATGTATACTAAATTCCTCTTGCTTTTCAAAGTTCTAGTCAATTTTCTTTCATTTTTTTCCTCAAAGAAAAAGATTTTGTTAGTCACCAATTTAATAAAACAATTTTAGAACTCCTCGTGGAGTGTAATTAAGCTTTTCCCTTTTCACATTAAGTAATACTGTGAGTTCAAACCCTAAGCCACAAGCACAAGTCTTAGAAAGAACTTCTTTTCCCTTATTAACTATAAAATAATTAGAGGTTGAGGAAAATGGCAACTGAGGGTTATGAGGGCAAATGGTGAAAAGAATTTTTTCTTTTCATTTCATTATTATAAGAATGACCTTTGAATGGAGGAAACTATTAAGGATCAATATATCATTAAATCATAAAATATTATTAAAATCTCACAAAACATTTATTTTAGCCAAAAGTTCTGCTCTGCTCTTTCAGTTGCACACCTTTTGATTCCTTGGCACTGTATGATATAAGTGAGTTTCTCTTTTGGGACAAATCTGCATAATAGATAGGATTGATACGTCAATATTCTCTAGGTTATGTTGCAAACACCACCTTTAACCCTTCAGTCTTTCTCTTGATTTTCAAAAATCTGAAGAATAGATAAGTAGAGAGAAAAAAAAAATAATTTGCTGCCTTGTTCTACCAATCCAGAGAACCCTTTCTTGGTTTAGGGTATCCAGCCTATGTTTTCATTCTTAACCATCCTCCTCATGGGTCAGCCAGTTGTTTTGAGATGCCCAATTATTCAACATGTTCTGGCAGGCTTCTGCTTCTGTCTTTTTCTTTCCACATTATTTAAGTGCTCTGTAACCTGGAACTTATGAAGATGGACAGCATAGAACAAGAAAGTCATATAGAAACTTTTAAACAAGGACAGTAACTCTTTCAGTCACTGCATGACAATTCCAGGAAAAGTTTTTGTTTTTTTTGTTTTTACTATTTTGTCATTTCGTTAAATAACAAACAAAAAAAGATCTCAATACTTAGGGAATTTGTCTTGGGCAAAAATGTAGTACTTTCTGCCAAACGATTCTACACTTTAAGGACAAATTTAGTTTTCTACTACCATATTTTATTATGTCATATTTGTCACTAAAACATTCCAACACCAACATGTGTAAGTAATGATGGCTTTTTTCAGTGCTTCATGCTACTGTCATATGTAACAATGATAAAATCAACTGGACATATGTCTATCTTTTTTTCTTTGTTGCTCATTTCTGTACATTAATATTCCTGATGACTTTGGACAGTAATCTTTAACTGATCACATTCTATCACAATAGTCTATACATTACTTTTTATTCAATCTTTGCTTTTGAAATTCTTCCATCTTACAGTCATGATTATTCACCATCATCATCATCGTCATCTTCAACATCATCACCACTGTGTCCTTATTTAATAATTCCCCAATACCTGGGTCTCCTCTAATGCTTTGTATATTGTTCCTCTGGTCTGTTATTAAAATCCAATATGGTACAACTGAAAGGAGGGCCAATAATCTCAAAGTGAGAATTTTACTTAGTGACATTTTAAAATTTATATTTTTACACTAACCAGTTTTTATTGAGTTCTTACTATGCAGTAGTTAATTTTGTTGGCAAATATAGAGATAAACACATTTTTGCCAGACTCTTTAATACTTCTACTTAGTATAATTTAAAAATACTCAATGAAGATAAGAGATATAACAAATGAAATAGCAAAGCAGAAGAGGAACAACTGATTTTGCCTCCATGAGTCAGGGAAGCATTTAAGTTGAATTTGGAAAGGAGAAAAATATATCTTTAAGGCAGATAGTTGGGGAGGAGGCAGAGGTAAAAGTAATTACTAAGGAGTACACAAGCATTAGTGCATGGATTTTATAACAATCTTGTTATTGCTTAGAGGTCAGTGATTCTTCTGTCTTTGCAAAATATGTTCTAAAATGATGAAATTGGCAGGTAAATATACTTTAGAGTATATTGTATATAGTATGGAGATGAGAGACAGAATTGAGTTGTGCTTTATACTATTGATCACTGGACTGAATGGATTGAAAAAAGAAATTATTTTTCAGTACCAGAGGACATAATGAGAAGCTACTCTACTCACACATGGATCTAGCTGAGACTCAGATAATAATTTGTACACACAAAAGCACTGGTCTTTGATTATAAGAAGATGCCTTTTAGTATACTTTTAATATTTAACTGATCTGTCAAACTATATTTAAATATTCTTGAAAAGCTATATATACCAAGAATAAATTTTACTCATGTTTAATAAATATTAGCTTCAATAAACTCATGTAACATAAATATTTCTAAACAATGAATTTTATATTTGCAAGTTGGAGACTTTTTATGCCATTGATGAAAAACTTTCTAAATTTCAGTGCTAATCACTCCTCCCAGTTCTTGACCATTGTGCTGTATTAATAAGAAAGAAGTATGGGCACTGGCATACAACAGCTTTGTTTTTCAAGGTATCTGTTTTCTCTGCATTGTTGAATATCTTTAACAGCTTACAACTTCTTCTAGATTTCACTATTTGTCAATATATTGAAGCAGTATTTATCCACTGCTTGTAACTGAAGGAAACACATAGCTAGGTTCAAAGATTCCCATTAATAACCATTCTATGCTTCAATTATTCTCAATATTGGAGTGATAGCAATGTACACTTTCCCCTTCACATAAGTTCCTAGTCTCTGAGCCTTAAACAATTTAAGTGTGTGCCAAGCATTTGAATTTTAAAGGAATAAGAGCTGGCACTGAATACAATGCAGTGGGCAACACTGCCACAAAATAAAGCATTTAAATTTAAAAATAAAGCCCATCTGGCAACTGCCAGCACCAACAGAAAGGAATCACAACAAGGAGAACAAGACAAACTCCTCAAAAGAACAGGAAAAAAAAAAACATGGTGATAGAATTTGGGGGTTTGTGCTTTCATTCTCATTATATTTCCTTTTGGAGTGGGGGTAGCTCTAGGCAGAGATTTAAATATTGGCTTGAGGAATATTTTTTCATGTGGAATGTCTCCAGGGAATTTCTGACTGAGATCCAAATTCAAGCCTATTGTAATCTCCTTGCATGGTGTGACATATGGAGCAGCAGATTTGTGCAGGATGGTGTTGTGCAGATGTAGGATGGTGATGATGCTACACCGTGAAGCTGAAGAGCATCTAGGGGTATTCAAAACTATCAGTTTCACTCCCTGGTTTGAAAAAAGGTAGAAAGATACTCAGTTTGAGAATATGATTGTGCTTGGAGGAAAATAACAGAACATATATTGAAACACTTAATAATCAAATGGAAACTAAAACCAAGCTAGGCTAAAAAGAACTGGATAGATAACAAAAATCAGACTTGGTATCTGTCAGAAATGACACGCAGCATTTGAAAACATGATACTTTGTCATACTTGATCTCATCGATAACTTATTCAGATTGTATACAAAACTGGAGGAAAAATGTTGATGACTTAGAAGGCCAGTAAGGTAGAAACAAAATTAAAAACTTAATATGAAAAGGAGAGTGACTGTTTGAAAAATTACCTTCTCAAAAAATTGAGTGAGAAGATATTATTTAAATACTTAAAAGTATGAGAGTAATTTATATAAAACTATATAAGTCTATGCAATTAAAAACAAAGAGAAGACTGTTTAAAAAGGGGTAAAAATAAGCCATTAGATCAATACCATAATAGGAAGATGGCACTTGATGATTTTATGACATTCGTTCTTTTAAAGATTCTATTGTTTATCTGTGAGAGAGAGAGAAAGAGGGGAAAAAAAGAAAGAGAGAATGCAAGTAGTTGTAGGGGGGAAGGGCAGAGGGACAAGTAAACTCCTCACTCAAACAGGAGCCCTGTGCTGGGCTCTCAGGGAGCTGGATCCCAGAAGCCGGAGATCATAATCTGAGCCAAAGTCAGACACAACTGACTGAACCACTCAGGTGCCCTGATTTTATGAAATTCTTAAGGGAAGGTGTGAAATTTGCTACTTGAAACAGTTTTTAGAATACTTGTCCAGCCCATCTATTCAATTCACCAAGTCAAATTGGATCAGAAATGGCATTTAGACTAACAAAGCAACATTTTGAAGATATTCTCTTTCTAACTAATTTTTCATTTGTTAAGCAATATTAAGTAAAAGCCATGAGCCAATTACCAACATAATAATAATAATAATAATAATAATAATAATTTTATTTTACTTATTTATTTTTAAAAGATTTTTCAATTAATTAATTTGAGAGAGAGAGAGAGAGAGAGCATGCACACATGGGGTGGGATGAGAGGAGGATTAGAGGAAGAGGGACAAAAAGACTCCAGACTGAGGATGAAGCCAAATTCAGGGCTCGATCTCATGACCCTGATATCATGACCTGAGCCTACATACATCAAGAGTCAGTCGCTGAACCAACTGAGCCACCTAGACATCTGTAGTAATAACTATGTTAATACCATAAATATCAATGTCAAGGTTTAATGTAAGGCCATCAACTTTTTTTCTTTTGCTTTGCAATTAAACATTCAAAATGCTATAGTTTTCCCTTTGAGAATATCAAATTATAAGCTACAAATTCAAATAGTAATTTTATACTGTTAAAGCCAGAGAAATTCTTTCTGGGTTTAGTTTGTTTCAGTCTCAATATGAGTTATTTTCTGGATAGTTTAATATAATAAGTCTAGTATAGGATCTATGTCCCATGTTAGTGTTAGCTATTTTCATTTAATTAGACATATTTATTGAAGCAGGATCACATGGAGTCTAAGATGCTAAACTTTTACATACAAATAAGTCATATAGAGAATGAAAAGAAATCCTACTAAGAAAAATATGAAAACAATAAAGAGTAATTGTGTAGTTTTTTTAAAACTTTTTAAAAATATTTTATTTATTTATTCATGAGAGACAGAGACAGAGAGAGAGGCAGAGACACAGGCAGAGGGAGAAGCAGGCTCCATGCAGGGAGCCCAACGTGGGACTTGATCCCAGGTCTCCAGGATCACGCCATGAGCTGAAGACAGCGCTAAACCACTGAGCCACCAGGGTTGCCCCATTGTGTAGTTTTTTAATCTTAAAATGAGGAAAAACATATGTGCCAAGTCTTTTAACTAGTATTTTTAAAATTATAAAACAAGCATAGGTAAAAATATATATTACATGTCTGGATACCATTGTGACCCTTTATCCTTATGGAGTTCTTTTAACCTGAGGAGCTAAAATTTAAGTGAAAAATCCTTAGCATTATGTATATTTCTTTGTAAGTAACTTATTAAGGTAACTACTCCAATTATTTGCTTGTTTTTTTTTTTTTTGCAAAAATATCCAACATGTTTTCTGAATGAATCTCTTTTTATTGCAATTATGTCACACATAAACAGATAGTGATATTTAAATTTTAACTACTATCACACATATCTAAATTGAATAACAATTCTTTCACTTGGCAACTATTTATTCAGTGTACTTGTATGCTAGTCTCATTTTTAGGCATAGAAAATGAAGACAGAAATAGGCAAAACTTTGCCCTCATAAAACTTATATTTTAATGAGGGAAGAAAACAAACAAATGCATAATATAATGCCATGTAGTGATACATCTATTAAACCAATAAAATACAGTGAAGCATGAAGTGGGATGTTAAGAGGCAGAGAAAGGATGAACAATTTTAGATAAGGGATTTGGGGGGAGGCCTGCTAAGAAGGTGACATTTGAGCAGATACAGGAAGGAAATATGACTGTAGAACAACAAATAAGGGAATGGGAAGGGATAAGAGAAGGCATCAGGGTCAGCAAGAAGTCATATTTTGTACAGAGTTGGGATTTCATTGTAATTCTGATGGACGACATTGACTACTTTTGAACAAGAGCTGTAAGATCTGATTTACATTTTTAAATGCCCATTATGCAGCCTATTTTGGTTTGTTCTGCAATATTCCTTGGAGTAGGACAACAATAGTGGAAGTAGAGAAAGCATAGCCAAGAGAACATACTGGTACAAAGCGAAGAGTAGAATTGAGATGATTTCCATTTTTATGTTGTTCAAATTGATGAACGTTGGTGTCACTCACTAATAAGGAAAATACTGGAAGATCAGCTGGTGGGAAAAATAAAGAATGTGTTGCTAATCAGGGAATGTTATGTCTGAAGTGATTATTAGACTTTTAAAATTACATATGTAGAGGTAGAGTTGGTATGGTTAGAAATACAGATTTGGGAACTCTCACAGACTCATCTTCACTGCCTACCCTCTTATTTCAGCTGCAGCTGCTATAGTTATTCCCCGCAAGTTCAGATATGACTTAACTAGCTCTTCATAAATTTTATCCAAGAGCATCTCCAATGCCAATAGGAACCCATTTAGTTCAGCTAGGAAGAATAGGGGGTCTGGCACCATTCTAGGTGTATTTACTGGAAGTCTAGAACAACTGAGCTTTGCTGCTATGTGATGATTAATTTTATATGTCAACTTAGCTAGGCCACAGTACTCAGATATTTATTCAAATGCTAGTGTAAATGTCACTGTGAAGGTATTTGTTAGGTAAGAGTAACATTTAGATCAACAGACTTTAAGAAAAGCAGACTGTACTCCATAACATAGTAGGCCTCAACCTATTAGTTGAAGATATTGAAAAGAAAAAGAACAGAAGTCCCCAGAGCAAGAGGGAATTCTGTCTCCAGATTACCTTGGAAGTCAAGGTACAACATCAACTCTTTTCTTGGTGTCTTCCTTGCCAGCCTACCCGCAGAATTTAAATTTGCCAGTCTCTACAAAAGCATGGGCCAATTGCCGATCTCTTTCTCACTCTTTCCTTAATGTTTCTTTTCTTTATAAAATCGTGACTAATACAGACCTGGGGATCAAATGTGATTCTGAAGGACCAGAATTTTAAGTATCAGTTTTCTGAATTAGTTCTGAGTTTCCCAGAATTGTTTTTTTTTTTTTTAATCTGATTATATTTAAAAGCACTATGACTCTTACCTCCAGTAGTAAAATGAGCACTAATAATCCATGGCATTAGGTGTGAATAGAGATACACAGAATATCACCATTAGATATGCCTAATCAAGAGTATAAAAGGCAAGTCTTTAGGTGATGACATATATACCTTTGAAATTTACTGTCAAATTAATTAGGGCTAAAAAAAATTAATTAGGGCTTTAGTTTCACATGTGAAATGGGAATAGTGGTTTCTAGCTCAGTCATTATAAAAAGGAAAGAATAAATGAGAAAACTGACACACAGTATATATACACTCACTAAATTGTTGTATTATCAAGGCGAACATTATGGCTCTTGTCAATTGATCATAGTCTTTCATTTATTGATATCAATGAATCAACACTTCTTAACCATCTATATATTCCAAACAATATTCTAGTCATTGAAATTCATTGGTGAGGATCACTGACAATCCCTCTGTTCTCTTAGAGCTTAACTTCTACATTGGAAGAAAAAATTCTTGAAAGAACCTTGAAAACACTGTATATATGCTAAAAGAAAGGCAAGAGCAAAGGCATTTTTGATGAGAAAAAATAATGGGCTTGACTTGATTGGAGTGGAGGACCTTTCAGGAAGTGGTAGATAGGAAAAAGTTGGGTTGTGGTTGAATATTCACAATAGCCAAAGGAACCAAATCATAAGACTTTATAAGAATAACAGATTTATTAGAAAATTTTAGGTAAGTGTTAAAATTGTCACCTTACTGGACTTTATGGAATGCCAGGGTTGTGTGACCATCTTGAAATTTGGAAATATTTCCACTGAGTTTGATCGCAGTTCTCAGGTTGCAACCTCATTTTTAAAATTTTTTTAGTTTTTGCTTCTTCCTTTTTTAAAGACTGTATTTATTTATTTGAGAAAGAGAGAGAGAAAGAGCATCATGAGTGGGGGGCGGGGGGTGGGTGGTAGAAGCAGACTCCCAACTGAGCAGGGGTCCTGATGCAAGGCTAATCCTAGAAAACCTAGATCAGGACCTGAGCCAAAGGTAGCCACTTAACTGACTGAGCCACCCAGGTACCCCTTTTTCTGCTTCTTAAAATAGAGACTCATACAGACAGAAATGTTGCTCAGTGTAGTAGTGTAGTAATCTATTTAAGATTCCAAGTTTAAAATACCAGGTGTCCTCTACCTTTTTTAAAATTTTTATTTATTTATTATTATTATTATTATTATTATTATTATTATTATTATTTAGTAGGCTCTATGCCCACTGTGGAGCTCAATGCAGGGCTTGAACTCAGGACCCTGAGATCAGACACTTAATGGACTGAGCTACCCAGGTTCTTCTGTTCCCTACATTTTTACATAAATAGTGATTTTATTTATCCACAGTTACCTATAATTTGCCCCCCAGATTAACAGACATGTAACTATTAACCAAAAAAAATTTTTTTAATCAAAACCAATTTCTTCTTTTATTTATGTATAATACTTGAAATGTTTCAGGCATTTCACTAGGTTTGAATTATTATGAAATAGCATGATTTCAATTATTTTCCATGCTATTCATCACAGCATGTATAATTTGTTTTTTTTAAATATAAACATATAGATATGTTTATTATAAACATTATTATTTATGTGTATATGTTTATATTTAAGTCTGATAATTTAATAGAAATATCTGATAATTCATTAGAGATGATCAGGGCACCATGTCTTTGAATGCTGAATTTTTAAGTTTATTCATTGTAACTTCAATTTTTTACCCATACTCTCCTGACAAAATAAATAAATAAAAAGAAAGAAAAAAAGAAAGGGTCACCATATTTTTACTTTAATTAAGGGTAGACAAACTAAATCTAAAACTAAGATATACAATTTAACCAAAAGGTGTTTTAAATATCTTTGAATTCATTGGAAAAATACTCTACATAAAAAAAAAAAAAAATGAGAAGAAAGAAAAATGAAGGTAGGGATAAGTTTTAGATAAGAAACATTGTTTTGTTGGACCTTAACAAAAAGGATAACTAATTACTGCATCAAATAATTCTGATCTTTGTCACAAACTATAGCATTAGAAACCAAAGCAATCCCCAGTGTCAGCCTTAATATGCACTTGACTTTCCAATCACGTTATTAGCATATTTTACATTTATTTGATAGAAATAAATAACTTGCATTTCTTTTCTCAAGGGACCTCTGCATTTTTTTTCAGTAAGGCAGACATTATTATAAAATTGAATTCCACTAGACTCTTGTGAACTGGAATTTTTTATTTCCATCAGAATAAATTTTCAAATACTAGGGAATTTTGAGGTCGTTATTCATTTCTGTTTTTCGTCCTAAGAGGTATATTGGCCTACTTTTTTATTGCATTTTCATTTGAAATTTGTAACATCAAAACAGCAAATGTTCTCTTTAGAGTTTCTCTGTAATCCACAGACTCTTCCCCACCTTGGGAGATTTAGACATCAGAGAGCATAAGGCACCAGGAGCTGCGGTGTAGAGCTATTACATACACTATCAGATCTTCACATTGGAGTCCATGTAAGCAGCCCCATTTGTGGACCTCTTGATACTTATAAATAATAAAGGGGAAGATTGCTAGTTTTGTTCTTATATACTCAGTAAATTACTAAGCACTGTTCTCCTTTATGTAAAATTGTGATGGCTAGTGACTAACATTACTTTGCTGTAAGAAATTATTCTTAGTTCCCATGTACTGAATATATGGATTACAGGATAAAAAATTTCAAAATCAGTAAATTACACTCAATATAGTCAGAGTATTTCAGACAATAAAAATCAATTCTGTGGTAGTAAGTAGTAATGAAGCAATTTTCTTTTTCTTTTTTTTCTTTTTTAATTTTTTTGCAAGTTTCTTTTTAACAGTAATCTAGATATTAGTTGTATAGGAATTGATTTTTTAATCCTTTAACTATCAAAAATTTATGACAAGTAATGAAAATTTGTTATTTTCAAAATTCATAAAAAAGAACTGTTTCCATTAGAATTGCTCCTTTGTTCATAATATAACAAGTAAATAAAGCACTAAAAAGACCATTGATCTGCTTTTAATAAGAATTATATTGGAAAATAAATACCAAGTACTTCTCGGAGGAACATCTTTGTATCTCCTTAAAATAAAATAGTAAAATTATATCATTTAATTGTCGAACTATTTACAAGTCTATATAGCTTTAATATTAATGTTATTTATTTTAAGAAAATGTATGTCTTAAATATTCCACACGATTATGAAGTAAACTATAATTTTTAAAAAGTGATAAATTTAGTTGAGGTATATCATCCATAGCTATGAAAACTGCATTTTACTTCATATGGTAAAATACATAATTTAAGGGCCTGAGTGGCTCAGCTGGTTAAACCTCTGACTCTTAGTTTTGGCTCAAATTTTGATCTCATGAGTCCTGAGATGAAGCCCTTTGCCTGCTTTGCACTCAATATGGAGTCTGCTTGAAGATTTTCTCCCTTTGTTTAAATTATACATATTTATAATTGAAAATACTCATGGCAACAAATATTAAATCATTAGGTATAAAAGTAATTTGCCATCAAAATCTAATTCAAGAAATGTTAAGAATCTATAGTTGAACTGAGTATAATATTAAAGAAGTATTCTAATTATTTGTAGTAAATTCTCCAGTATTCTCCTTTTCTGAAAACTAATATGCTATAACAGAAGTTCAACCTTAGAATCAAAAGTACTCTTAAAAGACTTAGAAATGACCCTTTCTTAAGATTTAAGAATGATATTAGGAATATTTAGACAACAAATTATACAAAAATGGTTGACAAAAATTATAACTCTTAATATTGCTATCATTGTTTTTAATTTTTAAAGATTTTATTTATTTATTCATGAGAGACACAGAGAGAGAGGCAGAGACATAGGCAGAGGGAGAAGCAAGCTCTCCCTGCAGGGAGATATGGGACTTGATCCCAAGACCCTGGGATCATGCCCAGAGCCAAAGGCAGATGCTTAACCTCTGAGCCACCCAGGTGTCCTGCTATCATTGATTTTAATACAGCATTATGTCCAAGTTAGAAAATATGTGTCTACTGTCAAGTCTGTGAGTAGTTATTATTTTTTTAATACAGGTCAATTACCCAAAATTAGTATTGAGAATTTGTGTTTGTATAGAAGTTAAATTCCTCTGAGTTGATATTTGGTCTCAATGATGTGTATATACACAAACACACACACATGCAGTCACACATACACACACACAAATTTACAAATATATTAAATTAACCAAAGATAACATATGTGTATATGTAAGTGTATGTGTGTGTGTGTAAATATAGTGCACTTACATCGTTTTGTTAATTTTGGTTTAGTAAAGTAGCTGAGGCTCAACAAAGATCCATAAATAAGATGAAGAAATTAAAGGTGATTTTTCCCAAAATCTCACATACATTGGTTGTCAAGAAAACTGCAAGAGAAAGAAGGTATTAACATATTTTGCCCATATCCAAATGTCAGTGTGTTGATGCTGCTTTTATCTCCTTGTAAAACTCTCTACCCTTCTTTTGCAACTCCCTTGGGAAATTTATTATTATTATTTTTTGTACTACTTTCTTTAAATACAACTTTAAGTGTGATGGTTTTCCCTTATGATTGCATTCTTTATTACTAAGAAGCTCTCAGTACAAGTTAAACTTAACTCAATATTAGATATATATACAAACACACATATAGTAAGAAAGCTTGATTTTCCCAAACTCATATTCATTGTCCTCCAAACCTAACTTTGAATAGTTTTGAGCAAATGAATGCTTAATTACATAAAGGAACTAAGAATAGTAAAGAAATTCAGGTATGGTCCAAGTTGATGGATTCTGATTTTGAGGGCCTTAAACAATCAGGGATGTCCTCATTAAAAAAGAAATAATTCAAAATTACTAATTAAAAATATGCACAAGGCCTTGGAAAGAGCTCATATAATCAGGAGCTATGAAGCTTACACTTCAATAGATTCACAACATTATCTATCTGTGACAGTTTTTTATATTCTATTCAGTAACTGATAAGAATATTATCATTTCTCACATCTTGTCTACTCACTATTGCTGATGTCTTTATGATGTATCACAATAACACCAATAATCAGTGATTATTCCTGATCTTCCTGCATCACTTGCCTAAAATGAACACGTGAGTACAATGATAGAGGTGTGGACATACTTTTGGTTATATCAACTAGCCACTGATACTTAGAAGTTTTTGGATATAACCTGCAAGCATGAAGAGATTTGGGATATTTGTACTATTCTAAGATACTTCTGAACTATGTCCCAAAGAACATTTTGTAAACATAATTAAATTAGGATGCTAGGGTTATTTATTTTTAATCTCTAAAATTATGTTACAATCTCTTCTCAGGCAAATAGCGTTCTTTAAATTGCTCTTCATTTTACCATGTTTCATATTTATTGTTCTTAAAATTTTTACTAAAAACATGATCTTTTACTGTTTCTTCTCATTGGTTTTTCAGACCAAAAGTAAAAAATGATGATTTTGCTTTTTTTTTTTTATGATTTTGTTTTTGAAGGATGTCAAATGGTCACATTGTTCTTCAGCGAATTAAACTCTAAATTTGAAATATATTTTTTGAAAGAAATCTCTTCTAAAATGTAAAGATAGGTCTTTGGAACATATTTATTAAAGTTTGAATACAGATTAAATTCTGCAAGGTTAAATGACAAGGTTAAGTGTCTAATTTTGCAGCCCTTTTATACCTGGTGAGTGCTAAGGCTTTCCTAATGATAGGATTAAATATGGTTTCTAGCTACAAACAGTTGCTTGTCATTCCCTGTAGGTTAGCCTCTATATTCTGTGCTTATCACAAACAGAGAGGAAATAACTTTCTAGGCCTTTTGTGAGTCATTTAAAATGCACGGACTTTAGGGAAATCATATTTTCTTGAAGGAAATGAGGCATGACCAATCACACAAAACGTGAGAAAATCCCTTGATAGATGACCTTTGCCACATGTAAAAGAAACTGTTCAGTGGCTGAGGTTTCATGGATTTCATGCATGGAAATCAGATTTTCTGGCCACCAGTGCTGTTCAGTAAATAAATAATCCATCATTGTGTCAAACAGTTGAAACATGGAGATACTGCCCTTGCTATATGAATGGACATTTCGAGTTAGTAACTTATATAAACTGTTTGCATGTCAGCAGTTGTGTAAGCACTGTTCTAGTTTTCACTAAGTAAAATAAAATCACTTAGCTTTGGTGATGTTAACCTAATGGTGAGAGTGTTCATTTGATTCTGCGTACACCTATGAATTTACTGGTGTGTGGTGAAGCCATTAAGATGAGAGTTTTCATGTGGATTCTGTGGTGTGTCACAGGATAGTGCTAAATCCTTAGTAGACACTTCCAATGACAATATTAAATAAGCCTATATATTATTTCAATAAAACCAATTACAAAACCTTTCCAAAAATATGTTGGCATGATTCTCCCTGAATTCTGTTATGTTTACATTTTTAGTACATTGTATTATTACAAGAAAGTTGGTTAAAAATGATCCTTGACACCTAAAGATTATCTTTAATTTTCATTGGGCAAGTCATATCTACTTTAGGCTATATTAATAATTTATTTTTACTGATGTAGCTAGTTTTAGTTCTTATATTTTAATTCTATATTATTTTTGTTTAGTATTTATTCAACTGTATTGGCAAAATATCAACGCACACACACACACACACACACACACACACACATTCTTCATTTAGGTCCCAGATCTATTTCTATTAATGAATCACTTCAGGTTTCCACTTTGCTTCTGTTTTTCCAAAAATAGGAAGAAATATCCAAGTATTCCAACCATGTTTCTGGCATTAAACACATTTATATTGCTTTTCAGCTCTCTTCCACACTCACCTTTGATATTTAAAATACTTTTTTCCTAAAAAGTCATGCCCCTTCCACAACAACAAAAGAGTTTCTCTTTCCTATCTTATCTTCTAGGTATTTAAATGGCTCCTCACTTACAATAGCCCTTTTTACTCTTCTAGAAAACAATGGGCATTCTTTTGCTTTGAGCACAAGAAGTGCTCATTTCTTTCTAAGCAGCCTGTCCAGCATATTGAGAAAATTCTTCTGAAATTAGTCTATGAAATGGGTATAAAATAAGATATAAGGAAAAGCTACCTGAAAATGGGGAAAAAACTGTAAGCAGTAAAAGTACTATATGTTTTCATTCCAAATGACTTAGTCAAAATTTTTATGGTGTTTTATCAAAGATACATACTATAGTTGTGCTCTAATTTAATTCTGCAAGAAATTCACTTTTAGAAATGTTTTCAGAGATATCTACCAGATTAGATTTTAGTCAAAATAAAAGTTGAACTTGGTTTTTAACTATGTTTTAATAAAGATTGTTTTGCTTTTCGTCCGACACCTGTTTAAACTCTAAAGTCCTTACACACTGTTGGTTTGGGTTTTATTTACTTAAAAAAAAAAAGGGGGAACCCAAAGACTATGAGAATACTATTAAATCTAATAAGTAAATTAATTTAAAAAACTGACTTTAAATTACAAGTCAGGTAATAAAGCAAGGAAACTTAAACATGACTTCATTTATGTTCTTGCTTATATTTTAAAACGAATTAATCATAAGACACTTGTTTTTCGGCTTCTTAAGGTAAAAGTCCAACCTAGGAAAACTCAACATATTGTGAGTATTCTTAAGAAAATCTGGAGTTTAGGACAGTCATTCATCAGTAATATTGTTCTATACTAACACTAAAAAAAATCCACATGTTTGTGGATCACCTCACTTGAAATATGATTTATTTTTAAAATCTATCGTTCATTTGCCACAGAAGGGATTTATGTCCAGGTAGCACAAAGTAATTGACAATATCACAAGGGTTTGCTTCAGTGGACATATGAGTGCTGCTCTACAGGCTAGGAGAATGAAAACTAGGAAGGCCATATTCAGTCATTCTGGAAGTGAAAGGATTACAAAGAACATGCTATCAGTGATTGCAGCCATATCTCAATATCAAAGAGAGTGATTCCCAAGACCATGTCTGTGGGCACCTGAGAGCTGTCGGAGACATTAGATGCTTCAGGACTCAAGTGGGTGATTCTCAGGTGGGGCTTCCAAAACCACAATTTGTATGTGTACAACTGCCTTTAGAAAATAAGGATTCTCTTTTGCCTTCAGAATCTGACCTGAAACATTCTGCAATGGAATCATGAGAAATGAACTTCTAGTTTCTCCCTTGAGATGGTAGAAGAGATGAAGGCGAGTTGACACAGGACATTAAAAATAGTCCTCAGTGTTTTAGTGGCTATATTCTATATTATGGATTTCCATGATTTTCTTAGTTAATGTTATTTTTTGGAAATATTGCCTCCAATTTTGTTAATTTAACTACTGAATATATTTATACATTCAATATCAATAGTTCTAGCTTTATATATACTTATAAATCTATATCTAAGTAGTTATAAATATGTATAATTTAAACATTTGGCTTACAAACTAGAAAAAATAATAATCTAAAAGAGAACACAAGTTAATTCAGGAAATAAAATCTAGTATTTAAAAGAAATGCATAACAACCTTAATTTTCAAAAATTTGGGTTTGGGGTCAAGATGTGAATCTCCAAATAATTATCAAAATTTAATGATTCATTATTTCATATATCCATTTATCCCGAACTAGTAGTAAAATAATCTATTCCATGGAGAATACTGTGAAAAGTACACACAGAGATGAAAATGTGTTTTAAGGTGAAATTTCTGTGATCTAGACTTGCGGATCCAACCTACAAACCAACTTGGTGAAATTTGACATATAGTTTGCAATTAAAATAAAAAACAAACAAAAAACCTCAATGGAGGCGATGTGGCTAAATGTATCAACTTCCCGGACTGATATTTTAAGGACAAAATATTCCCAAATGCAGAAACTAGAGCTGAACATATTATGAGGCCAATATACAGATTTAAGTAAGTATTGTTAAAAACAAGACAAGTCTAAAATTGAGTTGCATTTGCTAAACCCTGCATCAACAAACCAAGACTTAATTATAGTTTTGGCTGTCCCAGAAACGGAATCTTAAACCAGTCAATCAGGAATTGCCAGATCAGCACTAGCTAGGTAATCTGATAGACCCCTGCCATTCCCTCAAGGAAAGTAACTTTACAATAACCAATTCACTTTTTTTGCCAATATACCTTCTTTGTTCCCACTCCCTTCTATCTATACAAGTCTTTAATTTTGTACAGTTCCTTGGAGCTCCTTTCTATCTGTTAGATTTGATATTGCCTGTTTCCAAAATATTTTTGCTCAAGTAAACTCTTGAAATTTTTATTACACTTCAGCTTACCCTTTAACAGTATTAATTATATATTTTGATGGGAAATTCTTCCTATCTTAAGGAGAAAATTCCGTGTAAAACTCTTAGATAAAATTGTCAGGGGGAAATTTTCTTCTCATATAAATAAAACAAATAGAAATAAATATTTTTAAAACATTTATTTACCGTTTCTTGGCTATTCAGGGTCCTATTTGAGTTTTTGTTAATAATCTTTAAATTGCTTAACATTTAAAAATGCATTTTGAAAGAATTAAGTTGAAAGAAGCTTACATGGTCAATGATATAAATATATTCATCTCATACATTCTATTAACTTAGAGAATTAGATGCTTTCTAAAGATATTAGAGAGTGATAGAGAGAGAGATATTAAGAGAGTATTTAGAATGTTATATTTCAAATGCCATGTTAATATAGCCCTTAGGGCCACAAATGTCAGTTTTATTCCAAAGTCCACCCATATTTTTAGTCATTTTCTGCCTCAAAAATGCACTTTCCTTCTAGTTTCAGGCATACTTTTTTTTTTTTTTTTTTAAGAAAACAACCTATTTTTGCCTTTTTGATGTAACAAAAAAAAAAAAAAAACAAGTATCTTTAGACTGTGACTATATAATCCTCAGCATGAGAAGCAATCCCTTCATTAAAAATAAATAAATAAATAAGGAAGAGACTGTATCTTACACCCTGGAGAAATCCTGAGTGTGGTTTGATACCCAAGAAGAAAAGCCTTTGAAATGAATCTAATGTCACGTTATTGAAAACGTAGCTGCACAGATTAACTTTTTTCATTCTGCAATGGCTTACAAAGCTTCAAATGCCCAGAAATCTCCTAAACCAGACCATTTAAGGAATCTAAATAAGCTTGCATGGTTTTAAGCTTTCCGACTTTGAATGCTAGCTTTGAAGTTTTGCCAGAACCTGACTGCAGAAGAGTTGCTTTTAAACTGAATTCATGACACTGGAATTAGTGTTGTAGGTTCAATATGTCTAATAATGATTTTGACCACGCTAACCATAGACAGGCATCACATATGGTAACTCTGAATTAATAACTCTCCAAAGATAAGATGTGTAGCATTCTGGCTAAAATATTTATTTATTTTCCATCTTTATACACTGAGCTTTGGATAGTGTCCAGTGTTTAAAGAGCCAATTGCTTTCATGGCACATGGCATTTGTCCATGGATAAAAGAACATGGAAAGAAAGAGAAAAGAAAGAAGCTTATGAACTACAAATATCCCAATATCATATTCCTTTACCTCCCCCCACGCTTCATTTTCTCTTTTATTAGCTGAAAACCTACAGCAAAATTCTGGGCAAAACTCCACTGGCAAGTTTCCTTTTGCCAATTTCTAACTATGATCAATTCTAACTCCTGTCTTCTCTGTACCTTTACATGAGCAAATTTCTCCTTGTAACATGAGGTTAATTACAAAGCCTTTTTAATAACAACATATACACTTAATTTAATTTGAAAACCTGCATTTTGCCACTGGGGGGAAAAAAGGCTATCATGTGGGTCTTCCCTCCCATCCTAAATTTGATTTAAATTTCCCACTCAACTTAAAAAAGATAATCCCAAGTCTATCTCATTGGAAGGTACTGTATCCATTCCACATATGGAGAGATTTATTATTATCTTCAATTCTCCAGATTTTCCAGGAAAACATCAGTGCTGTTATTAGTATATAAGTCTGGTATCTCTCACAAAATTTAGAGTTAAGAATGTTGCCCTATAAGTTTTATGATTCTGCCAACTAAAATATTTGATCAGTAGTTCTAATAAAAAGAAGCAAGTAGATATATTCAGTAAGTACATAAAAATAAGCTTCAGAAAACAAATATGCATGTGCATAGAGAAATAGATAAATATCTCAAGTAGCTATTTCAAATGTTCATCTAAATTTTTAAAATTCTTTTTTAAGATTTTATTTATTTATTCATGAGACATCGAGAGAGAGAGAGAGAGAGAGAGAGAAGGCAGAAACACAGGCAGAGGGAGAAGCAGGATTCATGCAGGGAGCCCAACGTTGGACTCAATAACCTGTCTCCATGATCAGGCCCTGAGCTGAAGGCTGCGCTAAACCGCTGAGCCACCTGGGCTGCCCCTTTTTTTAAATTCTTGAGGCACTTCAGTGGCTCAGTCAGTTAAGCATCTGACTCTTGGTTTCAGTTCAGGTCATGATCTCAGTGTCCTGAGATCAAGCCTTGTGTCAGGCTCCATGTTCAGTGGGAAGTCTGCTTGTCCCTCCGCTCCTCCCTACCTTCTGTCTCTAAAATAAACAAATAAAATCTTTAAAATCTCTTAAAAAATAAGTTTTTAATTCTTGATGTGATGACTTTTTGCATATTATTTTGTGAGATCTACTAAATGTGACCCCAGGTAAATAAACATGTTTAGTATTTCAAATAATAATTTTAATCAACTGTGAGTTTCCAGTGTCTTAAAAATGTTTTATATATTTGGTCTGAAAATATAGTTAACAAATGTAAGAAAGATACCATGCATTGATTTTCTATGTAGTTACATTTTTTAAAAAAGATTTTATTTATTTATTCATGAGAACACACAGAGAGGATTGAGAGAGAGAGGCAGAGACACAGGCAGAGGGAGAAGCAGGCTCCATGCAGGGAGCGGACGTGGGACTCGATCCCGGGTCTCCAGGATCACGACCTGGGCTGAAGGCGGCGCTAAACCACTGAGCCACCCAGGCTGCCCTATGTAGTTACATTTATGCAAGATGTCAAAAATAATAAAATTTAAGGGGAACCTCTTACACTATTGGTGGGAATACAAACTGATGCAGTCACTGTGGAAAACAGTATGGAGGTTCATCAAAAAGTTAAAAATAGAATTACCCCACTATCCATCAAATGCACTACTAGGTATTTTCCCAAAGGGTACAAAAATACTAATTCGGAAGGATACATGCACCCTGATGGTTATAGCAGCATTATCAACAATAGCCAAATGACCAAAAGAGACTAAATGTCCATAGTCTGATGAGTGGATAAAGAAGTTGCAGTATACAATATATACACACATATATGCACATATATATACAAACATATATATATGCAATGAAGTATTACTCAATCTTAAAAAAAATGAAAACTTGATGTTTGCAATGATGTGGATGGAGCTAGAAATTATGCTAAGTGAAATAAGTCATACAAATGCCATATGATTTCACTCATATGTGGAATTTAAGAAACAAAACGAATGAACATGGGGGTTGGGAGAAGAGAAGGAAACTAAGAAACAGACGCTTTACTGTAAGAGCAGGTTGATGGTTGCCAGAGGGGAGGTGGGTGGGGGAACTGGATTAAATAGGTATTAGAGATTAAGGAAGGCATTTGTGATGGGCACCAGGGGTTGTACATAAGTGTGAATTACTACATTCTACACCTGAAACTAATATTACACTGTATGATAACTAATTGATATTTAAATAAAAACATGAAAAAAATAGTAACATTTATTTATGTTTTAACTTTTGGCATATAAACATAAAACTTAAGAAAAGTACATATTTTTATAATTCTTTCCAATCACACTTCTACATCCTCAACTGCTTAAGTATTTTTAATGGAGATTAGAGGACAATTTTAATAAGTTTACTGATTTGCTAAAATACTCATTTTCAAGTGAATTTTTAAATATATAATTATTTATTCATTCATTCATTCATTCATTCATTCATGAGAGATACAGAGAGAGGCAAAGACAAAGGCGGAGGAAGGAGAAGGTTCCCCGCGGGGAGCCTGATGCAGGACTTGACCCCAGGACCCTGGAATCAAGCCCGGAACCAAAAGCAAATGCTCAACCACTGAACCACCGAGGTGTCGCAAAAAACAGAATTCTTAAATAATAAATAAGTAAGCTGTATCATAACTTGTTAAAAATATTTTTAAAGTATAAAATCAGATGGGATAGTTTATAGTGAAACTATATTGCTGATTAACAAACATAAAAATCATACTAAAAGGAAATGAAACAGAGGTACCCAGGTGACTCAGTCAGGTAAGCATTCAACTCTTGATTTTGGCTCAGGTCATGATCTCATGGGTAATGAGATCAAGACCAGAGTGGAGTCCTGCACTTAGCATGGAGTCTGCTTGAAATTCTCTGTCTCTGCTACTCTGCCTGGTCATGTGCTCTCTTGCTCTCTTGCTCTCTCTCTCTCAAATAAATAAATAAAATATTTACAAAAATAAAAGGAAATGGAACAACTGCAATAATTGCCAGTTGATTTTAATCAACAATCAGCCAATATGAATATTTTCTGCTTGTTAATGTGGACCCTACACAGAGACATACAAAAAAAAAATAATAATTTTTATGTGTTCTTGAACTGTAAGTTTCCTTCCTTCTTTTCTTCCTTTCCTTATTTATTGTTAAAAATCTTTTAGAAAAGATAGGTTAAAAATCTTTAGAAAGATATATATATACTGCCTATTCTCGTCTTTTAACTCATTCAACAGTTACTGAACACTGAACACCATCACAGCTTTGGTTTAAGTGTTGGTGATATTTAGATGAAAATGAAAAATGTCCTGAATGTGAGGATTACTCAAGTCTACTGGTCAGATGAGTGCAATATAGTAACACAAGTGCCATAACAATAGTGTACTGTGTTTGAATTTTATGCAAATTTGAATTATGCAAATTTGAAAGAGCATCATATAAAATATTAATAAAGTCTTACTTTATGCAAAACTTTAAAATAGGGTAAATCAACCCCAAATTAAAAATTCATCAAATGAGCGTAATTTTAAAATTTATAGGCAGAATGAACTATGAACTTGGCTGTCTATTGAACTTGGCTATCTATTGATGCGTGGTTGTGTCATTTTAATTGTTAAAAATTATGTACCACTTTTTCAGAAGTAGATTTGAATTATTTGACTTATTCCAAATGAAATTTTCCAGTTTATCTCTCAAAACAAACAAATACAAATCGGATCAGATGATACATAAAATGTATTGCTATGAAAGTAAGAACCTAAGCCTAAATAAGGCTTCTATAGAATGCTTTGGGACGTAACAATGATTTAATTAAATTTCAGAGTTTGTATACAAGTTTTCTAGTTAAGTGAGGTAGAAAAAACTGCCATGCTGAAAAATAAGTGTATACAAACATGGCATGTTGAAGACTAAGCATGTAGAATGACTTCTACTCAAGAATTAAGAGAGTGATGAACAAATTAGGCTGGTCAGATAAAAAAAAGACACACACACACAATGATCTGGATATGCTATACTGGCGATGATGGGTTGTGGAGAGACTAGGTTTTTACCATAATTTCTCAATATAAAACTTTATAACTATTCATTTTTAGAAACGGTCATAATATCAAAAGACTCTACTAGATCTGTTTCCCTATAATTGAATTTTTCCCTAAAGGATAAAATATATTCCTGTGATATACAAGATTGAGAATGATTCAATCCAAATTAATAATAAATACTGGTGGAGACTGTGTAACAATGTTTCCTCTCATTGGTGCTTAACAGGGTAACTTGCAAAAAGTAAGCAAAGTATGTTTTGAATTGAATCACATCTTATTTTATCAAATAAATCAGTTGTAATTTACTTACTCCTCTGTTTCCAGGTTGAACATTTCCTTTCCTGCTTCTATATATAATTAAGAATTTTCTAACACTCAAAGAGCTCAGTCTCAAATTTCAGATCTATAAAATTCTTGCTTTGCCTATTTCAAACTCCCTTCTTCGATAAATAGATTATTTTGTAAAAGTATAAACTTGTCTTTGCAAGTTTAAAACACATAATGTAATGTGACTTATAACCATTTAATCTGGTTTGTAGTAAGCACTCAATGAATATTTTAACATATGAATAGAGAAAAACCTATATGGTTTTGTTCTATTTTTTAACTCTTTGCTGACAGATGTATGTTAGATTCTAAATTATCTTAGCCAAGAAGGCATTAAGTCAGTATCTCTATTTTCCACTTTTTTTCTACTTATTTTAAGATTTATTAATTATATAATTGGGGACTTTCTGCATCAAGCTTTGGTGAATGAATTTGTTTCAGATAAATCTTTGTGCTGAAAACACTTGAAAATTTAATAGAAAAAAAAAATCTGTTTGAAGTCATCTAAGACCTACCAAAGCAGTGAGAACTTAATCCCAGAGAGAAGGGGAAATCCAGAGAGGAAAGCCCAGTACTTAGTATTGCTTTTGCCTTCAAAGCATGTACTGATTCAAACATAGCTGAAAAGCTTCACAGAGTTTATGAAGACTTACCTGGTTGATAAAAAAAAAAAAAAAAAAGGAGGAATTTAATATGTGTCTTAGAGGTGGGACCTTGGTTTTAAAAATACCCAGTTGGGGATGCCTTGCTGGATCAGTGGTTGAGTGTCTGCCTTTGGCTCAGGGCGTGATCCCAGAGTCCTGGGATCAAATCCTGCCTGCATTGGGCTTCCTGCATGGAGCCTGCTTATCTCTTTGCCTATGTCTCTGCCTCTCCTTCTTTTTCTGTATTTCTCATCAATCAATAAATAAAATCTTTAAAAGATAAAAATAAAAATACCCAGTTGGGGCTCCAAGGAGCTATTCCTATGAGTGAGGGATTGATACCACCTAATTAACATAAGCTCAATTTTTTATCAGATTAAGGACATCTCCTAGCCTATGGTGTATTAGAAGCAAAACTAAATTGCCTCTGGAGGAACATAACATCAATAAGATTATATCTTTAATTTTTCATGGATAGCATGTACCATTCATTAAAAAGAGCAATTATGAAAAATACAAAGGGTCACTAAAAAGCAGGAGGGAAAACAAAATAGAAACAGACACGTTGAAGATCCATACTAAAGCTACTGGATACAAATTTATTTATTTATTTATTTATTTATTTATTTATTTATTTATTTACAGATTTATGTATGATCGTGATTATTAATATGTTGAACAAATTAGAGACAGGTTGAGAATTTCAGCAGAGTATGAAAAAAATCAAGTGAGTATGCCAAAACAACAAAAAAAGTATTAATAAAATTAAACAAAATGGAATAATCAGAAACAAATTTTCCTTAGAATCTTCCCTGCTCAAAATAGCTCAAATCTGAAAAATACACATAAAACAATAGTTTTCAAGAAACTGGATTTCAGGCAATGAAGAAAAATTATCCCTAAAGACAAGAAACAATTTAGATGAACCCAATAATTGTCCAAGGTTACAGACAACTCTCAGATTATAGTCTGAGAGTTTCAAACCATATTGTGAAGAGGGGTTCCCTTGAGAAGGTGGAGCTAATAACTTGGGAAGACCAAGGAGAATGGAGTTTGCAGAACAGACTCCTAGAAGGAAGGAGGATGCTCTGAGAAAGAAACGTGGAGATCTCTAGAGGGTCATCTTAGAGTATTCAGCATGAATCATCTAGAGTGATCAGGGCACGCAGGTCTAATTGCTTAAGACAAAAAGAAAAAACTCATAAGTAACAATGCCTAGTTGACATTCACATAGGGTCAGGAATAGTGTTAGTTTTCACTAAACAGACTAGAAACCTCTTAATTCATGTGACATTGAAAATAATACCCAGATAAGTCGGGGATTCCTGGGTGGCTCAGCTGTTTAGCGCCTGCCTTCAGCCCAGGACTTGATCCTGGAGACCTGGGATCGAGTCCCACATCAGGCTCCCTGCATGCAGCCTGCTTCTCCCTCTGCCTCTCTCTCTCTCTCTCTCTCTCTGTGTCTCTCATGAATAAACAAATAAAACCTTTAAAAAAAAACAGATAAGTCTTATGTTATATTTGGAGAAAAATTAGCTTTAAAATAAGTACTGCTTTGGTGCTGCCCAACTGATAATAAAAGTAAGAGCTGAAAGCATCAAACCATTTCCAAGTTAACTTAATTGCATTCTAGAACAAAGCTCAAGATTTATAGTGATACAAAAGCATCAGGCATATAACAAGGTAAAAATCACAATATCTGGGATCCAGTGCAAAAATTACCAGGCATGAAAAAAAGGCACGAAAATACAACTCATAATGAAAAGTGAGTTAATTGAAACTAACCCAGAACTAACACTATAGATACAAGTATATGTGGGCTATATTCAAAAAGATAATTACCAACAGGAAAAAATATAAAAGTACTAAAAAATTCTAGCACAAAATCTATACTGGCTGTGATATTTTAAAAAGGCAGTGAATAGAATTAATGTCAGATTAGGGATTACAAAGAAAATAATACTGAATTTGCCAACAACAGATAATACAAAATGAAATGTGGAGAGGAGGGGAAAAATTTACAAATGTAAAGAGCATCACTCTTCTGTAGAACAACTTTAAGTGCCTTAATAAAAAAATAATAATAATCTTGGAAAGTTATACAAATTCCATAAAAACTATGAAAAATGGTCCAATAATTTCAAGGAACTCCAAGCACACAAAGCATTAAGAAAACAGTTCTGAGGATAATTATAATCACGTTGCTCAAAACCCAGACTGCATGGGAAAAAAACACTAAAGATGCCAGAGCAAAACACATCGTATGTTCAGGAAAATACAGATGAGATTGACAGCCAGGTTTTTAATTGGAAAGAAAAAATGCAAAAATGGAGATAGTGGAGAACCACTTAAACTACTGAAAGTAAAAAGAAAAAAAACTCAATCCAGAATTTTTTTTTATTTACTTATTTTTATTTTGATAGTCACTCAGAGAGAGAGAGAGAGAGAGAGAGAGAGAGGCAGAGACACAGGCAGAGGGAGAAGCAGGCTCCATGCATCGGGAGCCCGACGTGGGATTCGATCCCGGGTCTCCAGGATCACGCCCTTGGACCAAAGGCAGGCGCTAAACCGCTGCACCATCCAGGGATCCCGTCAATCCAGAATTCTATATAGAGTATAAACTTTATATAGAAAGTTTTATATAATATATTTTATATATTTTTATATATTTAAAAATGGAAGCAAATGAAGACTTTTTAGACATACAAAAACTAAAATATTTCATTTCCATCAGACCCACAGCCCGATAGCTATTAAAGAAAGTCCTTTAAGTAGAAAAAAAAAAAAAAGTGATACCAAAAGGAGGTGCAAATCTACACAAAAGTGATGCTAAAAGAAACAAAGGGCACTCTCTTTGAAAATATAGCTGTCTCTTTAAAAAATGGTGTACTGTGGGGTTTATAATATTAAATGCACAATGTATGGAAATGATAACATAAAGGCTGCAGGTTTCTTTTTTATATATATATTTTAAGATTTTATGTATTTATTCATGAGAGAGAGAGAGAGAGAGGCAGAGACACAGGCAGAGGGAGAAGCAGGGTCCATGCAGGGAACCCAACGTGGGACTTGATCCCAGGTCTCCAGGATCAGGCCCCGGGCTGAAGGCTGCGCTAAACCGCTGAGCCACCGAGGCCCTAGGCTGCAGGTTTCTTATTCTATATTGCAATGCTAAGATATGAATTGAATGTAGATTGATAATTTAACTATAAAAACTGTAAATCTTAAACCAACCACTAAAATATCAAAACAAAATTTATAACTAATAAGTTGTAAGGGAGGATGAAAATTAGAAAATACTTAATTCAAAAGAAAACACAGAAAGTGGAAAAGAGCTAAGAATATGTGAGATAGAAAATCAACAGCAAGATAATGGACTTTAACCTCACCATATCAATAATCACATGAAATAAATTACTTAAATGTTCCTAATTAAAAGTCAATGGAGAATGTAGAATGGAGAAATGAGCAAGACCCAAGTACTTGCTACCTAAGAAAGACACTTTAAATATAAAAATGCAAGTAGGCTATAAATAAAGGGAACAAGATACCGTGTTAACACTAATTAAAAGCAAGCTGAATTTGATTCATTATTCATTATTGTATGTATAAGGATACAAAATTAAAAGATTAAAAAAGATTTATTTATTTAATTCCTCAAAAGAGATAAACATGAATTTGACTTAAGTATAAAGAGAAAGAAATTGATTCATAATCACACAATGAGATTCTAACACTCATCTCTCAGTGAATATTAGTAATAAAACAACAAAAAATAATGCATTAAGTATATAAAAAACTGAACAAATATGACAAAGAAATTTATGTAATTTTTTAAATAATCCATGAGGCAAAGAGGTCTACCTAAGAGAGATCAGAGAATATTTGATAATGTTCTGAAATCAAATCATAACAGAAAAACTACATGTCAAAATTTGTGGGATTCAGCTAAATTCATGCTTTGGAGGAGATTCATAGACTTCAAACCATACGTAGGAAAAACATTGAAAAAATAAAAATAAACCATCCATGTATCCATGACAAAAGTTAGAAAAAATATAAAATTAAATTAAAGAAAGCAGTAGGAATAACTAACAAAGATAAGCACAGACATTAGTGAAATAAAAACAAACAATGATAGAGTGGATGAACAAAAGAAATGTTCATTCTTTGAAAAGACTAATACAATGATAATCTTTGGCAAGACTGATAAGAAAAAGAGCGGAGATATAATAAGCATAAGCAGGAATAAAAAATTGAACATTAGAAATTTTAGGTTCACTAAAATCTACTTTCTATGAAATGCCTAAACTAGACACTCATGTCCTTTCACACTGAATTTTTATGAAATATAGACCACATGGTAAAATATTCTTTCAAGACTCAATTTTCTACTTTGTTCTTGGCTAGGCAATTTTTAGTAAAGTTTAATGACCCTTAATTTTTCTGAATTAATGATCCTTAATTTTTCTGAACTATTCTTAACTATGTGTGGACTGGCTTCTGAAATCAGTAAAAGTTCCCTTATCTTTTTTTCCATAAAAATTTATTATTTCCAAAAATATTTATTATTTCCACTTACTTTTAATTTCTAAAGGAAAGAACTATAGCCCTAACAATGTTTAATACATTTAAACATTTAAGCTAGGTCTTTTTTTCTTTTTTGTGTATCATTATGAATTCATGAATTCTTACTTTTTGCTTTGTTCCAATAAATAATGTCTTTTTAAAAAAGATTTATTTATTTATTTTAGAGAGAAGGGGGAGAAAGAGAGAGAGCACCAGTGAGCAGAGGAGCTGAGGGAGAGGGAAAAAATATAAGCATACTTTGCTGAGCACAGAGCCCTATGTGGGTCACTCCCACGACCCTGAGATCATGACCTGAGCCAAAACCAAGAGTCAGGCACTCAAAGGACTGAGTCACCTGGGAGCCCCAATTATAGTCTTTTTTAAATGCTCAGGTTGTCTTCTCATATGCCAATGAGAGCTTCTTCAGGTTGACTCAAATGTCGCTTTCACATGACTACATTAGTCTTTGATAAATTCCTTGATTCCTGGGAAAAAGACATTCTAGATTCCTCTAGTACATTCATATCCTTCCCTAGACCTGAAATCAGCCATTTCCCCAAAGATCTCTGATTCCTTTAGTGGAAATTATATTTAGAGACCAAAAGTGGATGTTCTTTGCCATTGGGTTGGTATTGATTCTTGCTCTTTTTAGTATATACATAGAAATATATATCTTAGAAATAAAATATAAATCATACATTTATACTGGTATCATTAATTCAAATGTAGGATTATAGAGTTTTTCTTGACCTATCTGATTTTATGTTTGTATTTCTTTTTTCCTACATTGATTAAAATCTTGGTTTTAATAATATTAACATGTAGTCTACTTCCTCTATATACTCACATAAAAGTTTCAAAATAATATTTATGTTGTTACTACTCATTGTATTGATTGTGATTTAAGATTTCTCTCTCTCTCATCCTTACCCTATAACTAACTAGAAATATATAGTCAAAATGCATTGTCTTAAAGTCACTTGAAATAGTTCTCTTCTTTGTATGGTTATGTTACCATGCAATTACTATTTAGAAAAAAAAATATTGTATCATTTAAACTTTTTTAATGGCTTATACGTTGAAAGGGATATATTTGTTTATGTAATTAAAAAGAAAATAAGACAAGGCACAGACTGGGAAAGAATATCTGACAAGATATATCTAGTAAAGGACTATTTGCCACAATATACAAAGAACTCTTAAAATTCAATAATAAGAAAATGTTCAACCAAATTTAAAAATATGTAAAAGGCCTAAACTGACATCTCACTAAAAAGATACACAGGGCAAAAAACCCTATGCAAAGATGCTCCACATTATGTGTTATCAGGAAATTAAACAGTTAGATACTACCACATACTTATTTGAATGGTCAAAATCCAGAATGCTAACACCACCACCACGAGGTTGTGGAGCAAGAACTCTCATTCATTGTTATAGGAATGCAAAATGTGTGACTACTCTGAAAAACAGTTTGGTAGTTTCCTACAAAGCTAAACATGCTCTTACCATATGATCCAACAATCCTACTGCTTGGTATTTACCCAAATGAATTGAAAACTTTGTCTATAAAAAACCCTGCAGACAGATTTTTTAGTTGCTTTATTCATAATTTCCAATGCTTGCAAGCAACCATAATGCCCTTTAGCATGTGAATGGATAAGTGGTGGGACACTCAGACAATGGATTATTCAGTGCTAAAAAGAAATGAGCTACCATGCCTTGAATAGACATAGTGGGGCTACTTAAATGAATATTACTTTGTGAATGAAGTTTTATGAAAAGGCTACATTCTGTATGATTCCAACTAACATTCTGGAAAAGGCAAAATTATGGAGACAGTAAAAAGATCAGCAATTGGCAGGGATTGGTTATGGGGAGGAAGGAATAAATAGATAGAACAGAGAGGATTCTTAGGTCAGTAAAACTTTCCTACATGATAGTATAATAATGGATAATTGCCATTACACATTTTTCCAAACCCACAGAAAATACAATACCAAGAAAAAAAAAAAAAACTTAATGTAAACTTTGGGTGATAATGATGAGTCACTGCAGATCCATCAACTGTAAAAAATGTATCGTTCTGGTATGGGATGTTGACAATGGCAGACACTGTTTCTGCAGGGGTTATAAGAGATTTATTTATCATCTTTATCTTTATGATCAATTTTGCTGTGAACCTAAAACTGCTCTAAAAATAAAGTGTATTTTAAAATGTGAAAGTTAGTAGTGCTTGATCTAATGTTTAAAATGGTATCACCAAGGACTTGACCTTGACCTATATCTCTTCGCTTTCTGAGGTGTTTTATCTCTAATATATTTTATGGTTGCTTCCTCTAGAATCTTCTGTATTTGTAAATTATAGTGGCAGCTTGAGTCTTACGTTCCCACAAAAATAGAGAGTAAAAGAGAGATAATTTTTTTCCCTAGGGACCCATTGACAGATTGGGGAGGAAATGTTTCTTCCTTAGAAACAGAATGTTTGGGATACCTGGGTGGCTCAGTGGTTAAGTGTCTACCTTTGGTTCAGGGTGTGATCCTGGAGTCCTGGGATCAAGTCCCACATCAGGCTCCTGTATGTAGCCTGCTTCTCCCTCTGCCTATGTTTCTGCCTCTTTCTCTCTCTCTCTTTCGCTCTCTTTCTCTCTCTCTCCCCCTCTCTCATGAATAAATAAATAAAATCTTAAAAAGAAAGAAAGAAACACAATGTTCTCCCTGAAATTCAATTGCCCTGATTAAGTTTTGTGTACATCCCTGAGCGAATCATGGAGACAATAGTATAGGATAGATTGATGGACCAAGATTAATCAAGGAGAAGAGGATAGAAAACCCAGTACTGATCATTTGTGTAAGTGAATGGTTCTTCAGAAGAAATAAAAAGTTAATAGTTGCATTTTCTAAGTTCTTATTTCTTCTTGTGAATTTGAGTTTTCATCTTGTTTCCTTTCAGCTTGAATGATTTCCTTTAGAATTTCTTTGAAAGTATTTTGTTCAAACTCTTATTTTTTTTTTATTTATCTAGGAATGTTTTTATATCAGCTCATTTTTGAAGAATAAATTTGCTGGATATAGAATTCTTAGATGATTTTTTTGAATCAGTATTTGAATGCTGTACATTATTCCATTGCTTTCTGGCTTTGTTCCTGATGAAATATTAGTCATTAATCATATAGATACTCCTATACATGATTGTTTTGTTTTGTTTTGTTTTGTTTTGTTTTGTTTTGTTTTGTTTTTACTGGTCTTCTCAAGATATTTTGTCTTTGGTTTTTAAGTTTGACTATGATGTTTTTAGAAGTTGATTTCTTTGTGTTCCTTCTCTTTGGGATTGGTTGAAATTCCTGGATCTGCAGATTAATGCTTTTCTTCAAATTGTAGACATTTCCAGTTATTATTTTCTCACATAGTGTTTTCAATCCCTTTCTGTCTCTCACTCTCATCTCTGTTGGGAACTCCAATTACATTTACATTGTTGTATGTGACCTTTTCCTATAGGTCTCTGAGGCTCTTTTTCTTTTCTGTTCAATCTATTTTCTCTTTGGTCATTAGATAGTATAATTTCTGTTTCTTGATTCTGCCATCTTGAAACTGCTATTAAAATTTCACCAGTGAAATATTTATTTAAATTATTGTATTCTTCAATTCCAGAATTATCATTTTGTTCTTTTTAATAATTTACATATCTGTATTGAGAATCTTAGTTGGCTCATTGTTGTCATACTTTCCCCAAATTTGTTAAACACAGTTACATTACTGGAATATGATGGACATATTTATAGTAGATGCTTTGAAGTCCTAGTACACTATATACTACATCTGGGAATATTAAGAGAGAGTTTCTTTTTTTTTAATTTTTATTTATTTATGATAGTCACACAGAGAGAGAGAGGCAGAGACACAGGCAGAGGGAGAAGCAGGCTCCATGCACCGGGAGCCCGACGTGGGATTCGATCCCGGGTCTCCAGGATCGCGCCCTGGGCCAAAGGCAGGCGCCAAACCGCTGCACCATCCAGGGATCCCAAGAGAGAGTTTCTATTGATTGATTTTAACCTGAATATGGGTTACAATTTCCAGTTTCTTTACAGATATCACACTTTTTATTGATAACTGGATATTTCAGATAATTTTTATAGCAACTCTGGGTTCTGAGGGCATTTTTGAAGGTTGTTTTATTCCTTTTTTATTTGTTTCTGTGTATCATACCTTGCCTAGGCTAAATCTAAAAGATGTATCTCCTCCAGTGTGGGGCCCCTGAAAACTCTACTCAATTTTTCATTCATTTTTATTTTTTCCTTGTGTTTGTTGTTGTTGTTATCCTAATTGGCAAGCCTAGTTTTAGATAATTGACCTTTATGTCCATAGATTAGCAGTCACTGAATGATTTGAGAGAGATTGTATTTAAATATTTAGAGCTGGCACTTTTTCCTAGCTTTAGGTAGTGGCCACTGCTGGCTCCATTTTCTCCAGGAGGTGAGGCAGTATAGACAGAGCCAGCCACCCCATACCTCACCATCTGCAGCCCACTGCCTCTTGCCTCAGCACCCAGATGCAGGCCATCAGATGTGTGGTGGTAGGAGATGGATCATAGGTAAAACTTTTCTACTGATCAGTTACATAACCACTGCATTTCCTGGTTAATATGTCCCCACTGCTTAGGTATATACTTGTCAATATTATGGTAGATGGAAAACTGGTGAATCTGGGTTTATCAGATACAGCTGGACAAGAAGATTATGAGAGATTACATCCTCTAACCTATCTGCAAACAGATGTATTTTTAATGTTTTTATCTAAATTCTAGTTAGTTAACACATAGTGTAATATTGGTTTCAGGAGTAGAATTTAGAGATTCTTCATTTACATGTAATACCCATTGAGCATCACAACAAATTTCCTCCTTAATACCCATCACCCATTTAGCCTTTTCCTGGCCTACCTCCCCTCCAGCAGTCCTCAGTTTGTTCTCTGAAGGTAAGTGTCTTATGGTTTGTCTCACTCTCTCTCCCTTTTTTTACCCTTTCCCCTATGTTAATCTGTTTTGTTTCTTAAATTTCATATATGAGTGAAACCATGTAGTATTTGTCTTTCTCTAACTGACTTATTTCACACTTAGCCTAATACAGTTTAGTTCCATCTATGTTGTTGCACATGGGAAGATTTTATTATTTTTGATGGTGGAGTAATGTTCATTGTGTAGGATACCTGAGTGGCTCAGTTATCCTATCTGTATGTCTTAGCTATCTGTATGTCTTCCTTGGAAAAAATGTCTGTTCATGTTTTCTGCTCATTTCTTAACTGGATTACTTGTTTTCTTGGGTGTTTAGTTTGATTTCTTTATAGATTTTAGATACAAACTCCTTATCAGATGTGCCATTTGCAAATATCTTCTCCTATTCCATAGGTTGCCTTTTAGTTTTGTTTCTTTCTCTGTACAGAAGCTTTTTATCTTGATGCAGTCCCAATAATTCATTTTTGTTTTTGTTTCTTTTGGCTCTGGAGATGTGTCTAGTAAGAAGTTGCTGTGACAGAGGTGAAGAGATTGCTGCCTATGCTCTCCTCTAGGATTTTGCTGGTGTACTGTCTTACATTTAGATTTTTCACCCATTTGGAATTTATTTTTGTGTGTGGTGTAAGAAAGTGGTCCAGTTTCATTTTCCTGCATGTTACTATGCAGTTTTCCCAAAGCCATTTGTTGAAGAGACTATTTTTTTCCACTGGATACTCTTTCTTACTTGTTGAAGATTAGTTGACCATATAGTTTCTGGGTTTTCTATTCTTTTCCATTGATCTGTGGTCTGTTTTTATGCCAGTACCATACTGTCTTGATGACTACAGCTTTGTAGCATAGCTCTAATCTACAGCTTTGCCTTTCTTTTTCAAGATTGCTCTGGTTAGGGGATCCCTGGGTGGTGCAGTGGTTTGGCGCCTGCCTTTGGCCCAGGGCAAGATCCTGGAGACCCAGGATGGAATCCTACGTCAGGCTCCCAGTGCATGAAGCCTGCTTCTCTCTCTGCCTATGTCTCTGCCTCTCTCTCTCTCTCTCTCTCTCTCTCTCTCTGTGACTATCATAAATAAATAAAGAAAAGAATATTAAAAAAAATAAAGAAAAAAAGATTGCTTTGGTTATTCGAGGTCTTTTGCTGTTCTATACAAATTTGAAAATTATTTGTTCTAGCTCTGTAAAAACTGCTGATGGTATTTTTTTTTAATTTTTATTTATTTATGATAGTCACACACACACAGAGAGAGAGAGAGAGGCAGAGACATAGGCAAAGGGAGAAGCAGGCTCCATACACCGGGATCCCGACGTGGGACTCGATCCCGAGTCTCCAGGATCGCGCCCTGGACCAAAAGCAGGCGCTAAACCCCTGCGCCACCCAGGGATCCCTGCTGATGGTATTTTGATAGAGATTGTATTAAATGTGTAAACTGCTCTGGATAGTAGAGTAGTTTTAACAATCTTTGTTCTTCCAGTCCATGAGCATAGAATGTTTTTCCATTTAAACAGATTATTCTTTTAACTGATGTATTCTTAATTTGTTTTTCTCTTGTGACTCCTGCAACTTTTGAAAATGTTCAAGGAAAGTAATACCCTAAGTGTTACCACCACTGTCCCAGTACCCCCATCATCCTGGTGAGGGCTAAACTTGATCTCAGATGAAAAAGACATGATTGAAAAACTGAAGGAGAAAAAGTTGATTCCTATCACCTACCTACAGGGTTTGGTGATGGCTAAGATCACTGCTGTAAAATATCTGGAATGCTCAACTCTCAAACAGCAAAGCCTCAAGACAGTGTTTGATGAAGCTAATTGAGCAGTTCTCTGCTCCGTTCCCATCAAGAAGAGGAAGAGAAAATTCCTGCTGTTGTAAATGTCTGGGCCCCTCTCCTGCCCTGTCCCTCTTGAAAATTTTGGTACACTTTGTTAAAAAATGATGGAACCTTCACAGTCTATGACAAATTTTTGTTATAGATTAGTTTTTCCATAAAACCATTTTGAGCCAAAAAAAAAAAAAGGGGGGAGGGGGGGCCTGAAGCCAGTAAGACTTATATGTTGTGTGTGTGGGTAAAAAAGAACATTCAATGTTTAAGTCATTTACATAGTTGTCCTGGCCTTTACTTGCTACTGGACCTTTTTGAGAGTCCTATGTCTATATTCACAAGCTCATGATGTGACAGGAGTTTAAATAGCTCAGGTCCTTGGTCTACTCTCCAGGAAGGCATTTTTGATTCTACTGCAGAAGAATGCTAGGAATATGTTTGCCCAAACCTAAATGCAACATCTGATTAGTGGAGCAAGACAATGTCTATGCCTCACATGCTACTTCCAAAATATAATTTTCTCAGGAAATAATGAGGCCTTTTGTCCATGGCAAAGAATCTACAGGACCTCATGACCTACCTTGCCTAGAACTTTTACATTGCCCATGTTGGGAGTGGGAAGGTGGGATCAGCTCTAGACCTGAAAGATTCTTATTTTTCTTGCCTCAAGTTCAATTATTTTCAAATATAAATGCTTTTCAGATTGTTTGGTAAATTGCCAAAGTCTTGAAATGGTTGTTTTAATCATGCTCATTTGATAGCTACTTTTTGGGGAGTAACTTATTCATCCATAGCCATAAGTTCCCTACAGTCTCTTTCATGAGCATAATAAACAAGAAATGATCAGAAGCTCATGAGCAGAAAGAATAATTAAACATATGTGTTTATTTTTAAAACAGTACAAGATCGTCAAAATAAAATAATTCAATGACCTTGACATATTTTTGGTTTCTATATGAAAATCTACATACTCAAATTAACTTCCTATTATTACATTTTTATAAATTTCAGGCTAGAATATTTTACTAAACTTAATTTAGTAAATATCCTTCTTAATTAAGGAACTCCTTATGTGTATTTTAGCTCTCCTTTGTTTAGATCTTAAATGGTAAATCCTTTATTTATTTACTAAAATTTTACTATTTTTCTAATATATGCTAAATGTTCTTCTATGAAATTAGAAAACAACAGTGACAAAGATACATATTTTATATTCAGGGAAATCGTAATCAAAGGCAGAAACTAAATATTTGAACCCTATTAAAATATTAGCTGGTAGCACAGAAAGTATATTATTTGACCTTCACAATACCTCCAGTAGAAAATTTTCATTTCACAAATGGTGTTCTGTTGCCTTTGCCACCTTTGCCCCAACATACTTTCATGTAAGCAGCATCTATTGGTCCCCTGTGTGTACAGAGTAGCACAAAAACCTATAAGGTTTTAGAAAGCTGCATCAATAAATTTTCTGAGAGTCACTATCTTTTCTCAAAGCCTTCTTTTCTTTCCCAGAGCTTTCGGTACACCCCTCCCTTGATTCTTCTGAATCCTCTAAACCTTGGTGTTTTCTAAAATCTTAATTGAGTACTTAAAAAAATAAAAATGAAACTACATCTTTTTAAGACAAAAACATTTCCAACTTTTTGTAATTAATACCAAGAAAACAAAATTTTCATAATAATCAACTAAACAATTGTTCATTCATTGTCATTTCCAAGGAAATAAATGTCAAAGTGTGCTTTTATAGTGAAACACTACTGCAATAACCTATAAATTCCCCAGTGAAAGCAGCTCTATAGGGTAGATTCATGATGGGATGAAATGAAAGAAACAGGATTAAGCAACAGTCAACCGATATTAAAATGTCAAACACAAGGTGAAAATAATCCTTTGATTGAAGATAGTACAGTTTGTGGAATTCACATGTTTTCACAAGAATGAACAACTATTTCAATAAAGATATTTTCTTTCATTTACTTGACAAGATATTGTACTGTTGAATAAGTTGAGAAAAAAAGGAAAGGAATACTAATACTTAACTCCTGCATAAGTTAAAATAGGTTAATTTATGTGATGATGATAAACTAACCTCAAATTCTCAGCTTAAAACCACAAAAAGTTACTTATTTTTGTTGCAGTTTCCACGCAGGGTGGTAACAAGGTCTCTGCTCATTATAGACACTGAGGCTGATGGAAGCTCAGTTTCAGCACTTGCTTTCACAATCACCAAGGCACAGGGAGGAGACATAGTAAATTGCGCATTGATTTTTAAAGTTTCTATCTGAAAGTGACATGCTTATTTCCTTGACCAAAAAAGGTTCATGGCACTTCCTAACTACAAGAGCAAGAATGTGAAGTCCTTCCAGCTACCTAGAGGTAAAACCAGAAATTTTGTGAACAGTCCTACCTACTACCTCTGCTCTTTATGCAACCTCCAATTTAAATTAAACATCTACTCCTGTGTCATTATAAGAAGAGATATAAGAACCAACAAGTATAATGATAAAAATATAAAGGTAATGACCATAAAAATGTTAATAATGTCTAAGTTTTATCAATTTGTTTCTTTGTCATCATAAATGTTTTTCTAAGGTACAAGTATTACATTTAATTCTCAACTCTATGAAGTTGGTAGTAATGTTATTATCTTCTTTCTTTTACAGGTGAGAAAACTGATGTACAGAGAGGTTAAGTGAATCACCCATTATATATAATATATATATATATATATATATATATAATATACTTAAATATAGTTAATATAAAGTTATTACACACACAGACACACATATGTTAGAGCCATAATTAGAACCTAAGAATCTCATTCTTCAGCCTGTCCTCTATAGACTATAGGACATAATAACCTGTTTGCCATAGTGCTTTTATTTTCAACCTTTATTTTTAATTTACAAGATATGTCTTCACCTAAAAGCTTGCTTAGAAAATTGTTATAAAACTAATCCAGGGATCCCTGGGTGGCGCAGCGGTTTAGCGCCTGCCTTTGGCCCGGGGCGCGATCCTGGAGACCCGGGATCGAATCCCACATCGGGCTCCCGGTGCATGGAGCCTGCTTCTCCCTCTGCCTATGTCTCTGCCTCTCTCTCTCTCTGTGTGTGACTATCATAAATAAATAAAAATTTTAAAAAAGTTAAAAAAAAAACTAATCCAAGAGAAGCATCTTTAGTTAAAATGGGGAGAAAAAGCTGGAGCCCATACCACTTGGGACAGCATGTCCTGTCTTCCAGCTATAGATCTAGAAAGCTGGCATTAACATAAAAATACTTGACACTTCTTTATTTGCTAAAAATATGACTAATTAATATGACCCTTCACATCTTCATACCTTAGGTAAATTATCTATTTTTAACACGTGTTATAATGACATTAAAAAACAGAAAAACCAAGTACCCTGAGACACAACGTCAGGAGTCTTTTGTCAGGCTAAAATTGAATAAACTAATTTTTTTTATTTCTAGAGTTCAATATTTTAAAAACTTTTCTCAACTACATGTATGCAAACAAATCCAGGATTAAGAAAACTATAAAGGGAGGAATGGACAATGCTCCATAAAAAGGATGAAAAGCACTATCCTACCAGTTAATTATTAGCCAGCTGGGTAATCTTGTTTAATTCTATAAAGAGGCCAAAAATCACAGCTATCTGGCAGCCACCAGCAGAGAAGGAGAGTTTGAATACCCTCTATACTCCATGAAATCCATGCACCTGTCGAAAGTATTTGCTCTTCCAATCTTAAATGTGCTTCACGTTACTTTTTATTCATTGAGATGATAAAAATACTAAGATATATATTTTTCTAACTTCTCTATTATGAATTGCTTTCTTTTAAATTGTCTAAATATAAGAAACACAAAGCTGATATTTATAATATTTCTACTCAGAATACAGCATTTAACATTAATAGTCATCACTACATATTGTTTTAAGGAAACAAATAATTAAAAACAAGCAATTTTAGTTTCTAGTCACCAATAAAATTTTTGGCATTTTTACTACCTTTAAAATAATTAGGTAGTAATGTGAAATATGAGAAATAATTTAAATAACTACAAAAATAAATACCTAAATACCTATAATAAATATATGGATATTCTACACAACCCTCTTTCCCACACACAAACACAAAGCCACTTTCATTCACTGAACACTTCCATTTTCTATTGTTCTCCCTTAACTAACCTCATGCATATATTAATGCATTTCAGCCATACCACACAAAACTATTTTTTAACCTTCATAATTATAACTGGATGTCAGTAACCTTTTAAAAGGATAAAATATTTCAAATTTTAGATTATTTTCAACTGTACTATTATTGAGATTAATTGATGAATGTAAATTTGAAAAAACATTTTAGGTTTAGGCAGTGAAACTGATATTTCAAATGTACTTGTTCTACCTATAAAGTTAAATTAGAAAACATGATAAATTTACTGTTGAAAACCAGTATAACATAAAGTGTTTTCTTTAAAGTGCTTTTATATTTTTTAAAACCTTAAAATATATCTCTAGTATATCTTCTACATATTCTCTGTGTCTTATACTACAGTGTGTGCTATTGGACACAAAACTCAAAGCTTCTTTTAATTTTTAAAGAAACCTTAAGTGATTAGTATGATTTAACTAGAATTTTTATTGTCCTTGTAGAAGTTTGACACCAGACATACAACACAGTAAACAATTCTAAAGAAATGAAAAACAGACAAAAAAAACCCCACAGTTATTTTAGACATTGTTGATTATCAAATCTTGTCTTGAATTTGCCATCAATGGGACTTTTCTCTCAAGTTGTTCCTTGCTTAATGATTGTCTCATTCTCTAAGATACTTAAAATTCCTCATTTCCTTTTTATTACAGTAGTTTCTTTTTTCATTAAAACCATGGTACTTGATATCACATTTGTGTTGGGCAATGAATTTCCCCAACAAAATAGTTACATTTGTTTAATCAGGTTACTTACCTTCCAAGAACAAGAACACTGTTTATATTCTCAATGCTATGGCCATAAAATTTGATATTAGATTTATTTTTTATATTCCACAAGAATCTTCCATATATTTGTTCCTCTATTGTAATGGGACATTTATATAAAACACTATAGACAATGATATTATCATCACTGTCCCAATATGCTATAAGGTTCCATTGCTGTTATGAAAGACTCACCTGCCAAGTTAGAAATACTTCTGTTTTAACAAATGTCTTTCCTGCTATCCAAATGGTCACAGCTGCCACAGTAACAAATGCCATCCTTCCTCAGTATCTATTTTTCTAAGTCTCTAAAGAGTAACATCTGAACAAGAAATAAAAGGGGTAAAATCACATAGAGCCTGATTATATTCTTGGAATGAGTTCTATTAGTTGTAACCGAAGAGTTTAAGTGGAATGGGGAAAAAATAAAATTTCTCCTTAATATAATTTTTTCTCTATATCTGAGTATTATTGTGTTTAATTTCTGAATATTTCTGCTCCGGGTTAGTAGGGCATTTTAAACCAAATAATTTCATTTGGCTTTGAAAAGTGCCTTGTTAAGCATAATAGAAGTTTAGCAGATTTTCTAACTCCCCTTTGATTTATTATGTAACCTTAAAGTTCTTTAATATCACTTTTTTTTTGTAAACTGACCTCTCAGTTACGTTGTCATACATGTTTCCTGCTCTCTCAAAGGGAGGTGATCTAGATTAATGAGTTTGAACTCCACAGATTAATACTCTATAAGTAGAAATCATTTTTCAATTGGTATTATTTCACTATTTCAATTTTCTCAAATCACTCGGGACCCACACTAACCTAGAGGGATGACAAACAATAAGATTAAGCTAAAACAGACATGATGTAAATTCTCACACAACTTTCAGAAAAGTATGACTACCAATGTTGTTAGGATTAGACTAGGACAAGTTAACTGCTGCCAAAGCAGAAAGACAATTTGTTCCTTAAAGGATCTTACAAAGCTCTTTCCCTAAGGCTTGCTCTCTAACTAAAATCATGCTCAGGAGATAAATGGAAGCCAGTGAGATACAAAATGTTTACTGAAGCCAGTAAGATACACTGCACAGAAGCACAGAATGATTACTGAAATTTGATCAAAGACAATCAGACTACCAGAGCATTGAGACCCCATTGGCGATGCAAATTAGTCTAGTCTGGTGTCATGACTGTGACAGTCTCCCATACTATCAAGATTTGTTAAAATTGAGCATGTGGTCTAGAAATGTAGGCAGAATATTGTCTGAAAAATTAATGAACAAACTCAACAGTTGGAATATTAATATCACATGTGATTGAACATATATTAAATGTTATTCATGATAATACATTTATTTTAGAAGAAAAAAACTCAACATTGAGGTTTTTAACTGTATTTTAAAGCTTCAGATGCTGTAACCCTGTTCTTTTAGGATAGTAGTATATATGAATATATATTCATAAGGAAAAGTTTAAATTAACACAGTTAAGGGATAATAAGAATTATGTAGCAAACATTTGAATAAAGACATACGACCACCATAGAGTTTATTTATTTGTCATCATATGATCATGTGAATATTCAATACAATAAAAATGCCCTGAACAGTTGTTTGACTTTGAAACTACAGCCTTTGGGGCACAACTGACCATTTAGTGTGCTTTCAGGGTAAAAATATTACTGAAATCAAATTACAAACTTGTATTTATAATATGCTATGTACTGTAAATTTCTAGGAATCCACACCTGGGAGGAAAAGCAAAGTACATAAAAAAAATTAGAAAACAAAACAAGTCAAAAAAAGTCCAAAATACACACACACACACACATACACACACACAAAGAGAAAACTTAGTATTTAAGTAGTGGTTAAATAGCAATAAAAACACTGTCGAAAAAACTGTAGACTTAATCCCCCATTAATTGATATAAGAAATTGAATATTATTCAAAAGCTAAAGGCAATCAGGTAAGTTTTATCAGAAAAGAATTTACGTAAGGGATTTAGAAGAATTCACATGTGAGAAGACAGGAGTGTTATTAATGATCAAAGAAGTTTCATATGGCAATATGTAATACACACTAAAAATATAAAAGAACACTTTTATTTATGTGTGGTTAATGGGTGGTTTTTGAACTGGTGAAAAAAATGATTGGAGGGCAGCCCGGGTGGCTCAGTGGGTTAGCTCCACCTTCAGACCAGGGCGTGATCCTGGAGACCCGGGATGGAGTCCCACGTTGGGCTCCCTGCATGGAACCTGCTTCTCCTTCTGCCTGTGTCTCCGCCTCTGTGTGTGTGTGCCACTCTCATAAGGAAATAAAATAAAATCTTTTACAAAAATGAGTGGATAACATTACAAAATACTCTTGTCTCGAAAAATGTATGGAGAAAAATAAATGCTGGACAGTGTGTTGTAATGTTAGGTTTTACATGGAGAGAAAAAAATGCAGTGGATTTGATTCCCAGTTATCTCTTAAAAGAATCTGATCTGTTAACATATACAAAATTTCTAGGCAAGTATAATGATCAGGAATTCTGTTCAAAATCTACACATGAAAAACAAAACTTAAAATAAGTTTGGATGATTTCATGCAATTAACTATCAGATAATAAGACTGAACCACTAAAGGTAATACATGGAAGAAAGGGGGATGAATTAAGTTTTAAAGGATTGGTATTATTTTGAGTAATGAATAATGTTCTGGAAAATAAACTTTTAGAGTGTAGTGTAATCTGATAAAGTTAATAACACTAATGATACAACTTATTAAAAAAGGTGTATTGAATATCTTCTCTTACACACACACAAGCTAGATCTCAAAAACATATGAATGAATTTTGGAAGATTGCCTTCCCTGAAGTACTTTTTAATTTAATGAAAGAAACAGATATGCATCACCAAAATAAAAGTCAGATTTTTACACTGTTCAAATATTTGTCATAACAGATATTGATTGATTTGGAGATGACTTTTAACTTCATCTATAATTGATATACAGGTTTAATGCAATTCCTGACAACATTTCAGAAACTGTTTTATAGATATAGCCAATATTATCCTAAAGTCTCTATGGAAAGACAAGGAACAAGAATGAACGAAGCAATTTTAAAAAATAAAACTAAAATGGGAGAAGTCAGTCAACTTGGTTTCAAACCAACACATAGCTACAGTAATAAAGACAGTGATATTGGTGGAGGGATATAGTCATAAATGAATGAAACAGAATGGAGGGATGCCCGAGTGGCTCAGTGGCTCAGCAGTTGAGCGCCCACCTTCAGCCCAGGGCGTGATCCTGAAGTCCCAGGATCGAGCTCCACATCAGGCTTCCTGCATGGAGCCTGCTTCTTCCTCTGCCCGTGTCTCTGCTTCTCTCTGTGTGTCTCATGAATAAATAAATAGAAAATATTTAAAAAACAACAACTATAGAACAGTCTTCCAAAACAGCTATAACATTTTGCATTCTCACCAGCAATGAATGACAGTTCTTGTTTCTCCACAATTTCTTGAATATTTGCTATTGTCCATTTTCCAGATTTCAATTGTTCTAAAAGGTGTGTAGTGCTATCCAATTGTTTATTTATTTATTTTATAACTATTTTTCTGATGACATATCATGTGGAATATCTTTTCATTTGTTTGTCACATGTGTATCTTCTTTCCTGGAGTGTCTGTTGAAGTCTTTGGTTCATTTTTAAATTAGAGTGTTTATTTTCTTGTTTTAAGAGTTTTTTGAAACGCAGACTTTTATAGACGTGTGATTTTCTCTTTTCTTTTTCTTTTCTTTTTTTTTAATAGAGGGTAAGGTGAGCTGAGGGAGAGAATGAGAAAATGAGAGAGAGAGAGAGAGAGAGAGAATATTAAGCAGGCTCTATGCCCAATGTGGAGTCTGAGGCTCAGGGGTACATCTCACAACCCTGAGATAATGGCTTGAGCCAAAATCAAGAGCTGGATTCTCAACTTACCAAGCCATCTAGGAACTCCTATATGTGTCATTTTCAAATATTTTGCTTCCAATCTGTGATTTCTCTACTCATTCTTTTGTGATTTTCATAGAGCAGGAGTTTTAAACTTTAATGATGTCCAGCTTATTATTCCTCACATGGGTCATGCCTTTGGTACTGTATCTAAAAAGTCATCATACCTAAAGTCATCTAGGCTTTCTATGTTATCTAGAGGAGTTTTATAGTTTTATGTTTTACATTTAATCTGTGATCCATTTTTAGTTAGTTTTGTGAAGAGTGCAAAGTCTGTATCTAAATTATTTTTTCTTTTTCTTTTCTTTTTTTTTTTTTTTTTGCATGTGGATATCCAATTGTTTCAGTAACATTTGTTGTTTCATCACATTGACTTTGCTCCTTCATCAAAGATCAGTCGATTATATTTATAGAGTTCTATTTCTGGGCTATCTATTCTGTCCTATTAGTCTGTTTCTCTTCTGCCAATACCACATTGTCTTAATTACTATAGCTTTATAGTTAGTCTTTAAACCAGGTAGTATCCTCCAACATTGTTCTTCTTCAATACTGTGTTTGCTATTCTGGGTCTTATTCTTCTCCACGTAAATTTTAGAATCAGTTTGTCAATATACACAAAACAACTTGTTGGGTTTTTACTGGGATTGTATTGAATCTTAGATCAATTTGGGAAGAATTTACATCTTAACAATATCAAATCATCTTATCCATGAACATGGAATATCTCTCCATTTATTCAGTTCTTCTTTGAAATAAGACTTAAGAATCTTGAGGTTTTCCTCATGTAGATATTATACATATTTTATTAAATTTATATCTATTTCATTTTTTTGGTTACTAGTTTATAATAGATGGTATTATGTTTTTAATTTCAAATTCTTGTTCATTGCAGGGATATAAGAAAGCTAGTGACTCTTGTGTATTAATCCTGAATCCAGCAACATTGCTATAATCTCTTATTAATTCTAGAGGGTGATTTTAATTCTTTTGAATTTTCTTCATAGATAATAGTGTTATTATTTTATTTCCTTGCCTTTTTGTATTATCTAGAACTTCCTGTACAACCTTGAAAAAAGTAGTGAAAGAGACATATTTGCTTGTATCTGATCCTTTTTTTTATGATTTTATTTATTTATTCATGAAAAACACAGAGAGAGAGAGAGAGAGAGAGAGAGGCAGAGACACAGGCAGAGGGAGAAGCAGGCTCCATTCAGGGATCCCAATGTGAGACTCAATCCTGGGACTCCAGGATCACACCCTGGGCCGAAGGCAGGTGCTAAACCACTGAGCCACCCAGGGATCCTCTGTATCTGATCTTCTAATCTTAGTAGAAAGCTTTGGTGTTTTTTTGTTTTTTTTTTTTTACTATGAAGTACAATATTAGTTGTATTTTTTGTAGATATTTGTTATCAAGTTTATAAAGTTTTCCTCTATTAGTAATTTACTGTGAATTCTTATCATAAATATATATTAGATTTTATGAATTTTTTTCTGCATCTATTAATATGATCATTTGGGTTTTTTTAGCTATTGATGGGATGGATTGCAATAACTGATTTCAAGTGTTAAATTAGCTTTATATACCTGATATAAATCCCACTTTATTATGGTGTATATGTTTTATACTAATTTGCACTTTATTTGTTAATATTTTAATGAGAATTTTTACATCAGTGTTTGTGAGAAATATTGGTCAATAGTTTTCTCTTCTTGTAATGTCTTTGTCTGGTTTTAGTATTAGAGTAAAGCTGTCTTCATAGAATGAGTTAGGAAGTAGTCTCTTTTCTTTTATCCTCTGAAAGAAATTATAGAGAATTACTGGAATTTCTTTCTTAAATCTTTGGTAGAATTTACCAGTGAACCCATCTAGCCCTGGTTCTTTCTTTTTTGAAGAGATATTAATTATTGAATCAATTTCTTTTATAGATCTAACCTTATTCAATTGTCTATTTCTTCTTATGTGGTTTTGGCAAAATATGTCCTTCAAGAAATTGGTTTATTTCATCTGGGTTATCAATTTTGTGGGCATTGAGCTTTCAAAGCCCAACTGATTTTGACAAAGATGCAAAAACAATTTGATGAAAAGATAGCCTCCTCAAAAAATCATGCTGGGGTAATTCAATATCAATAAGCAAAAATAATAATCCTTATCAAGTTCCACACCCTGTACACAAATTAAGTAAAAAGAAAAAAAAAAGGATCATGTTCATGAAGTGTAAAAATTTTATAAAAACACATAGGAAAATGTTTTCAAGATCTAGGTCAAGTAAAAATATTATCAGACTTGATGTACAATGGATTGTCTACAAAAACAGAAAATGCATAAGTTTGATTTAATTAACATTAAAAATATTTCCTCTATGAGTGTTTTTGTCAGGAGAATTAATAGATAAATACAAGACAGGGAGAAAATATTTCTAATTACATATCCAAGAGACTAGTAACTCAAACATACCAAGAACTCTCAAAACTCAACTGGAGAATAAAAACAAATAATTCCATTAAAATGTGGGCAAAAGACATGAAGAAATAAATGATAAACCTTTTTAAAAATTTTATTAATTAATTAAAAATAAAGTGAAAGATGTTAACCATTATTTGTCTTTATTTAAATGCAAATTAAAACCTTAAGATTAAAAAACGAAACCTCAAGAGTTACTGTCAAACACTTCTTGGAATGGCAAAGAAAAAAAAAATGACCACCCAGTACGTGAAAATACTGGGTCACTCATATATTGCTTTTGGGAATCTAAAATGGTATGGCCTCTATAGAAAACTAGCAGTTTAACATGCAACTGCCAAGTGACTCAGCAACTGCACTCCCGAGAACTTATCCAAAGAAAGGATGACTTACATTCATCCAAAAATCTATACACAACTGTTTATATATCAGTTTTATTCATACCAGCCTCAAACTAGAAATAACCCAGATGTCCCTCAACAAGCAAATAAAATAACTAAACAAAACATGAAATACTACTCAGCAATGAAAATAAATGCATTGTTGATCTGAATAAATCTCCAAAGAATTAGACCATGTGAAAAAAGCCTATCCTCAAAGGTTACATTCTGTGTGATTTCACTTGTATCACATTCTCAAAATGACAAATTTATGAGATAGAGAAAAGACTAGTCATTGCTAGGGATGAAGGAGGGGTAGGGACAGGAAGGAACCATGTGTCGCTACAAAAGGACAACACAAAAGATCCTTCAGTGATGTGAATATTCTGTATATTGACTATATAGGTGTCAATATCTGAGTTATGATGCTGTACTATACTTTTGAACAACATTACCAGTGGGGGAAAGTAGGTAAAAAATAAAATCTGTCAGTATTATTTCCTTAAAATGCATGCAGGTCTGTAATTTTCTCAAAACCAAAGCCTAATTTTAAAAAATGAAAATAAGGTCTTCATTTTTATTTTATTTTATTTTTTAAAATATTTTATTTATTTATTTGAGAGAGAGAGAGAGAGAGAGAAGTGCAAGCAGGCAAGAAAGGGAAGGGGCAAAAGGAGAAGCAGGCTCCCTGAAGAGCAGGGAGCCCTACACGAGGCTCAATCGTAGGACCTCGGACCTTGAGATGATGACCAAAGCTGAAGCCAGACACTTAACTGACTGAACCACCCAGGCACCCTCTATTTTTAGACCAGGAGGTTATGTGTAAGAAAACACAGAAAAGGAAACCATTTGTGGTCAATGTTCACATTTTAAAAATACTGATTTTGATATGCCCATAAAAATTTTTTACAGCTTGCATTCTTCTAGAGGTAGATTTGAAGATGAACTGTGTTCATGTGCTCTAGATTTTTGTGAAGGGTAGAATTTACGAATTATGAAATTGAGTAGTTAGCTGAAGCTATTTCCAATAAAATGCTGAAGGTGTGGCTCTTGTTCTCCTGATTGCTTATAATAAAATGCCAGAAGAGAGAAATGAATTAAAGATGAAATTTTAATCAAAAAGGAAGCAGAACTTAAAGATTTGTAAAATTGTCAGCTTATCCATATTGAAAAAAATGAAAAAGTCTGCTCAGAAGAGAACACTAACGGTGTGGCTAATCAACCTTTCCTAAGGAGATCAGTCAACCACTTCCATGGAACCCAGAAACTATTGTTCAAGAAGAGGAAGAATGAGTTCTCCCCAGAGCAAGGCATTTCAGAGATCCTCAGCGTTGCCACTCTCATCACAGGCCCAGAGTACCCGGGCGGCCACAGGGACTGAGTGATTCAAAGGAAGAGGCACAGCCTGTGGGGACTAGGGGCACATAAAAGACTCTGTTTCTCTTATTTGACCTTTATTTTGATTCCTTTACCTGACTGGGCCCTGTTTACTGTTTATGAAATCACCAAGGAAGAAAATGTGGAACCACGGTGGGGAGGAGCCAACTATAATATATATATATATATATATATATATATATATATATATATATATATCTTTATATGTATATACCTTTACATATATCTACATAAATATTTATATATATATTTACTTTGATAGACCCTGTGATATTTATAATCTTAACAACAATCCTAAATAGAAGGTTTAATTCTTATTTGTCCAGAGAGGATAGTGACTTTCAGGGAAATTAAATAAGTTGTAATTTAGGTCACAAGAGCCAGGATAGCAGAGCTGGAATTTGAACCAAAACTGCTTAATTCCAATATCATGATTTTTAGGCCCCACGACATAGGTTATTATTATTCAAGCTGACAACAAAAGCAATCATTTACTTATCTATTTTCTTACTGGAAGAAATCATATTCTACTTTATTATTTTAAAAGTTAATTATCTTTCATTTTCTACACAAAGCAACAAAATGTGAAAAATCAGGGATTTTAATAGTAGCATCCACAGTACAACAAATAGGTCCATATTAAGTTCATAAGAGAGATGATATCTCCAATATTCTTAATCATCAAAATGGAGAATTAATGTTATTCCCATATTATAGACGACATAATGGACTCAGTATATCCTGCTTGAGGTTATCATATTTTTAGATAAACAAAGACCTAAAGAATAGAAAGTTAAAGGGATAAAACATTGAAAAGAAATTTGGGATTTCCTTTTTGTCACTAAAATTATATGTAAATTTCTGTAAGTTTTAATGAGACCATGAGCTTAATATCAGAGTGTGAATATTATATTTCTGAGAACATGTTTAACAATTAGATTTATTTTCTCTTCTAATGTGGAATATTTTTACATTGCATAGGACCTAGTTAGGTAAAATTATATAAGCATAGAAATTTCATAATTACGTATAAGTAAAAACTATTGTTCAAAAATGGGATAATAGCATTCTAAGGGTTCACTTTAAATGAACCTTTACTTTTGTTTTCTCCCTTTATTTACCTGCTAACTTAGGCTAAGGGCGAGTTTCTCCTCCCCTACCAATTTTGTAATTGGTGGCACATTAAGTGCTGTAGAAAGCCCTTATAGGAGGTTGCTTTTCTAAAGAGACAACCCATTATTTTTTCTTGCCCCAACACAAGAAAAATATGTTCCTCCATTCATCAATAGGTCTGGAATCTCTCTCTCTCCTACACATTCAGAGCTCCCCACCTGGTTTAGTGTGCACAAGAGATGTGCTCCCATTAGGTGTCAGTTCCTTTCATCAGGGAGACATGGGCAAAATGTTGAAAGTATATTTTTGTCACCATTTGTTAATCAAAAAATAACCATAATAAAGCCAGATGAGTGTGTTACATTTTCAAAACAAAATCAAACAAAAATTTGGAAATATTATTCACAGAAATTTGTTATTATTATTATTATTATTATTATTATAAGATTTTATTTATTTATTCATGAGAGACACACAGAGAGAGAGGCAAAGACACAGGCAGGGAGAGAAGCAGTCTCTATGCAGGGAGTCTGATGTGGGTCTCGATCCCAGGGTGGAAGGCAGGTGCTCAACCAGTGAGCCACCCAGGTGTCCTCACAGAAATGTATTAGATATTCAACTACACATCTGCATTTTACTTTTGGGAGACACATATTAATATTAAGAGTTACACTAAAGTCAGGACACCACTTTTTCATTTATATAAATCTTTCACAAGTCATATCACTCAAATCTTCATTAATTCAGGGATATAATCTATTTAAGATTAATTTGTCCATATTCTAAATGCATAATAATTGTTTGAGTAAAGTTGGATAACATGAATATTTATACCTCAAAGCTTAAACTTTATGTAACTTTATTATGTTAATTTATCATTAAAATTATAAAAATTATAGACACCAGTAAAATTCATAAACCATTAACATTTTCACCAAGAAAAGAATTCTGAGAATAAAAATATAGAAAGTTTCAGGACTGTTTTACCAACTAATATTATAGATATTAATGTATACTTTCATTTGCTTTTCAAATGCTAGTTAGAATATGGTATCAAAATAAAACTTATTTTAATACAAAATGAATTTGTCAGAGATTACTTTTCTTTTTTTTTTTTTTTGAGATTACTTTTCTAAAGAGTTGTTCTACATTTTATCTTTTCCCCAGATTTTGAGCCATTCTATGACACACACTGGAAACCAATGATTAATATATAAATATACTTCATATTGTTTATTTGTTACCAAATAAAAAATGTACAAAGCTAAGAAAAAATGAATTACAACAGTGCCATTCTGAAGCTTGTTCAGTTTATCAATAGAAAACATTGTTTCTTTAACTTTTTAAATTAACATATGCCGTTTGCTGAAGTTTAAGAGCTAATTATTTGTTATCAAATATCCTTTTATTAGTCATTGCCAATGCCTTTCTTTAAACATAAAATAAACCCATATTTTAAGAAAAACATGAAGATAAATATGTGTCTAATTCATCTACTTACAAGGATGAAATAAGAGGTCATAGGCAAAGTGCTTTGATAGATCCTTCAAGTATAATAGAAATGGATTAACATTAAACATAATGGCAAAATACCACCTCTTTTGAGCTTACAATGGTTAAAAAAATAAAACAGGAAAAGACTCTTTATAAAAGCATGAACACAGTTTTAAAAAACCTTCCCACTTTCTACTGCAGAAAACATAAATTATATACTTTGCAACCAGCTGTAATGGTAGGCATAGGCAGCTGGTCCAATTTACTGTATAGTACTATTGTACATATTGTTTGATGCACAAATTACTTATAATTTCTAGAAGTGCATCTTTGCAGTTTGATATTTTTAAGTAGCACTCCAACAACTTGAAGAGTTGTAGACTTTTGGAGAGGCTAATTCTGAAAAGGCTTTACCATTGCTGAGTATGTTTTTTCACACCATGGTTTACAATAGTCCATTTTATATGTTCAGAAAAGTAAACAGAAATGCATGATGTTTTCCATATGCTTCAGGAAAGAACTTAGAAAAATTTTGATGATTTCTATGTTCTGATTCTTAATGTTAAATCTTTTAGCTGTGTCCAGTGCAAAAATAAATCCACACCTCAAAATTCTGCCATCATCATAATTAGAAAAAAGAATTCAAAACTTCAGAGAACATTGAATTTGGGTCAAGTATATCGGAAAAGAATTCAAGAATTTGAGCAAAGAGTTATTAAAAGAAAACTCCTGGTTTTCTCAAACCAAAGAGGAAAAGCAAGCACCTAGATTAAAATCAAAGGTCACTTTACCCACTGTGAAATTGTTAGAAGAGTGAAACAAGCACTTTTTTCTAAGTATCTGAATTTTTCTTTTTTATGTTTCAATGTGTTGAATCAAGAGGAGAGAAGGTTAAAAATCTCTTTTCTCTCTTATAGTACCTTGTCACTGCATGCCAAGTGCCCTAGGATGGCCTCTTCCGTCAGTACAAATCCTGTGTTTTCTGGCTTCTACAGCCCCTTGGACTGTCTGCATACAGTTGTTGCCACCGAACACTACCCAGATCTATTTGCCCATGAAAGTGTGGGTTCCATTTTTGTTCATATACTAGCTTCTCCAATATGTGGTCCTTATTCTTGTATCTCTATTGTTCTCCGGCAATGATAGTCACAGATGATAAGTCAATAATGGTTCTGTAAAAGTAATATAAACTGGCATTGAATGGACTCTAATTGTAAGTTCATTGAATGATTATGAATGGTCTTTTCCCTAAAAATTTCCTTTGATATTTAATGCTCACTGCATTTTCCTTTGAAAATCATGGTAGACTTAAATAAGGATTAACTCATTATAACCCTTGTAGATCTCCTCCACTGATCCTGGCCTTGTGTTCTAGGCATTTTATCTTTATTCCACCTCACATATTCAGCATTTGTAAAATATTTTAAGTACTGACATTTCTTTCACCTTTACTCCTTTGTAGGAAGTTCATAGTAACACCAAATAGACATAGAAATAGAAGGCAAATCTACACAATTATATCCAAATATCTATATAGTAATGAATCTCGCCTTGTGTATAAGGTTTCAAAGATATTTTACATATTATGTGGTTTGTAGATTGCTATTTCTAGTACAGACATCTCTCAGAGCTTCAGATCCACTGATTGAGTTATACACATGGTTTCTCAATTTGATTCCTCGATAACATTGTAAACTCAATTTAACCTGTAAGCTCTGATTTCCATTCCCTAGATCACTCTTTCTCATATCTTTTAAATATTGGGAAGTACAACTACAAAACATCTAGTTTCAAAAAAAAAAAAAAAAAGGAAATAAGCCTGTATTGGTTAGCTAGTGTTGCCAAAATAAAGTGCCACAGATGTGGTGGCTTATACAACAGATTTATTTTCTCATATTTATTTTCTTATAATTCTGGGATACGGAAGTCAAAGGTCAAGATGTTGAAGGAGATGATCCTCCTGAAATATCATCAGAAAGTCAATAGCAGCCTAAGGCTATGTCACAATCATTTACCTTACTCCATCTCACACATAGGCATTTTATCATCTCACATCACAAGAAGATGAGAGAGTGTAGTACTAGAAGATGTTTTTAGAGAGAGTACACACATAACTTTTATTACCGTATGTTATAATCATGCTATTTTACTATTAGCTATTGTTGCTAACCTCTTAGTGTGCCTAATTTATAAATTAAGGTTCATCATATGTAGGAATAAGAAAAAAAAAACATAGTACATATAGGGTTCAGCATTATCTGTGGTTTCAGGCATCCAATGGGGATTTTGGAACATATCTCCTTCAAATAAGGGAGGACTACTGTGTCTTCCTGTTTCTTAATATGAGTTCCCCTCTGTACCTGCATCTTCTTTAAAAAAAAAAAAAAGATGTTTATTTATTCATGAGAGACACACAGAGAGAGACAGAGACATAGACAGAGGGAGAAGCAGGCTCCTTACGGGGAGCCTGATGTGGGACTTGAATCCAGGACCCTGGGATCACAATCTGAGCCAAAGGCATACACTCAACCACTGAGCCACCCGTCTTTTGAATGTTTTTCTATTGGACTGGTGATTTTTAAAAGAATATGTAATGTGCAGCTTTGGAAAGAGATTTCTGAGGAAGTGAACCCCTCAGAAGACCTATTTCCTAAGATGTGCATGTTGGACTTTGAGGAAGTTAAGTTTAGTACTGGCACTGCAGTTCAATTACAGTTCCTTAATTCTTTAGTATTCATTGTGTGTTTCCTCTTTTGTATTTACATTGTGTGTACCTGAGGCTTCTTACTACCTCCGGCTTGTAAAATAATCCATCAGCCTATTTTAATACCTCATCTTATTTGATCACTATTGGCCATTTTCTCCAATACAAAACTGCATGTTCTTTTTTAACTAGGGAAATGTCTCTTTTCTTGCCTTCTTACTGCTACCCTAATTCCTTCTTAAATGCCTAACTGGTTCTTCCACTTGAACATTATTAAATAAAAGAATTTCTGACAACTTTGTAGTCCCCTTCTCACTCTTCACACTTTGCTGGTTGACCTTCGTCCCATGGCTTTAACTCCTGGGTGCCCCTGCCTCTTCTTCTTATAAAGACACCAATCATGTTGGATTAGGCCCACCCTAATGGCTTCACTTTAACTCATTAAAGACCCTCTATCTCCAAATACACTCACATTCTGAAGTACTGGGGATTAGAACTTCAACATGAATTTTGATATAATATGTCCTTAATCTCTTCCTCATCCTCACTTCCCTATCTTCAGCCACTGAACTCTGTTAATTCTACCTATTAAATATATCTCTAATATGTCTACTTTTCTCTATCACATTTCACTAACCTAATCTATGATTATATGAAGTTTCAATTTTATAAACCCTGACGCTGGGATAAGGGTAAGGAAGAGAGCTAGTAGTAGAAAAGTACTGGATACTGAGTCAGTGTGGGGAAAAGTGCCTTCAAGGTATCCCCTTCCTCTCATCTCTTCTATAAGGACCTCTGCCCAAGGGTTCACACAGAGATCTAGGATTGTGATGCCTGGGCTAGCAATGCAAATATTCCTAAGATCATGACTGCCCAGGGGAATCTGAGTCCTTGACTACAATTCCCTTGAAAGCAACTGTTATATTTTAGCTATACATTAAGTCTGGTGTGTGTGTGTGTGTGTGTGATGGGATACTGGAGAAATGAGGAGCAGCAGGATCCCATGAAGACTCCCAGGTAAAGCCTCTGTGATTGCCTATTGTCACACCTGAAAAATGACATAAAATATTTTAACCAGGATCTGGACTCCTCAAGTAGTAGTCAGGAGAGTTAAATTTTATAAAGTTAGAATCAGATTCCATGCATTCAAATTGTGACTCTGACATTTACAAGTTCTGGATCTTGGGACAATATCTAAATTTCTGTACTTTACTTAACCAAATTAAATTTGGTATAACAATAACATATATTTCATGGATTTTTGCGTGTCTTAAGTGAGTTAATGAAAAATTCTTAAAACATCACCTTGCATATACTGATTAGTACATGTTAGCAATCATCACTATAAACATGATCATTATTACTATGATATTTAAGAGGAACATAACTAAAAAATATGTATGCTAAAATTAATTTAATCACCTTATAGTTTCAGCTTATAAATATGTATGTTTCTATAGACAATTTAGAAGAACAATAAAAAGAACAAATGGTCATGATGCAGTGCAAATTACCTTATTATGTCATTAAGGTAAGGCAACATAGGTAAATATTTCTATATGTAAAAATGGGTTGCCTATGAGAATACTAAATAGTAAACACTAAATTATGTAAAACGGACATATTTTCCTGTCTTAAAGATGAAACATGTAAAGGTCTTATCTTTTCTCTCAAAACATTAAAAGAGGGTTATCTATCACCATCTGGTGCCTTGAAACAAAATAATCAGTATGCTGAATACAAATCATAAAATTACCTTAACAATTATGCTGTCTATCTCTGGGTTAAAATGTTCTGGACAATAAATGAGGTAATAATATGAGGCCTTTAATCATAGGAGTATGATCAGTACAGCGCTTGGCTGAATATTTAGAAGAAGTACTCCATTACCTAAGTTTCGATCATCCTTTTTCTTTTTTTTTAAAGCTCTAGCTCTTCACATATATTGTGGCCTTTCCATGAAAAGAAATATTTAAAATATTCATTCAGTAAAAATTCTGAGTAATAATTTTGTTAAAGTTAAGTGAAAAGCATAGAACAATCTAATAAATGCATATTATAATAATATGGCCCCCCTGAAATCTCTTACCACGTACAATTTCAGAAAAAAAAAAATTCAGGATGGAATCAGTATTTCTAACGCAGGCCAGCCAACATTTATTTAACAAGAGATATAGGAAATCTGAGGTTGTTTGTAAATAGATGTTGGCAGATCTCTAGAGAATTGTGATTACTCTAAAGCTTGATAAAACCTGGTAACCCTGAATACTATATGCTTACGTAATTGATAATGGCTGGGTTTTATTAACTTAGTAATAGGATTGAAATGTATATAATGGTTCTGCACATCTAACCCTTATATAGATTCTGTTTGTATGATTTAGCAGCAAACATCAGAATTTTTGGTTTTGAAGTCATAACTTGAATTAAGGGGGTTTTCAACTTATTCCTAAAACTAAATCTCAAAAAGCAAGCTGCATTTCACTATTGACAATCTTCAAAATTAAGTAGTGTAATCACTTTCATTTAAGCATATCAGAGAACCTTACTCTACCAGAAGGCATGCCTTTATTGTCTATTATCTATTATCACCATCAGTTAACAATCTCGCTATCTTTTTTTCCATTCCTTTTCATGTGAAAAGACTCTCATGTTACACTATTGTTTTTGCCTGTGAAAGTGGTGTTTCTGCTTAACTGCAAGGATAAGTGGTCAAACAACCTGGTTAAAAGTCTAAGCAGGTAGTGACAAGCTGAAAGATAAAATATTGAATCCTGAGACTCCATTTGTAATGAATCTATATCCCACATGCCAAAATCATTTGGCTACCCATAGTTTAAGGGATCCAAGAGAACACTTCAAAGAAATAGATACAAGGGAGGATGAGTCTTTGAACTAGGAGATTCTTTTAGAGTGAAAACACGAATTGCCAAAAAACCACAGATGTTCACCACATGAACAGGTGAAAAAATACTACTCTTTCAAATATATTTATCAAAGTCTTTTCTGCCTTTCTGTAATTTCATTTTAAATGGGCCTTACTTTTCAGCTGTTCTTTGCTTAAAAACCTTAATAAGTAAAGACAGATTGTATGACTTCATTAACAATAGTGAGCCAGAATCTCAAGGCCTTTTCTGGGCCTCTTTTCTCAGCATATGTAATTTTCTAATTGCTGTTCTCTAAAGCAAGAACTGCAATTAGAAAAATGTTATCTGAGGACACAACTCAACTGAATATTATTTGGCATTTCAATTTGTTTTCTAGCATTGAATCATTGTAATGGAAATTCTACTTGAAAATTTGGTTTGTCATAATCACCTGCTTATAGTTTATCTGCATGTATGGATTTCCTTTTTCTAAATCTTCAATGGCCCATAAGCATACTCATTAGCACTCATGAAAAGTTCATCGGGAATGTCCCTAATAAGCAACTAGTGCAAGAAGACAGAGGAGCAAAATTCATGTTTTTAAATACATTCATTTATTTACTTATTAGCAGCACTGCGGAATTATTAAGATGGTTTGTGGAAGATTAAAGATGAGTACAAATTCTTTGTGACCTCTGAGAGGTGGAGTCCAGTTTCCTTTCCCTTGAATTGGTGCTGTCCTCAGTGAACTGTTTGGTCAAAAAATACTGCAAGAATGCTTTGAGACTTCTAAGTCTTGCAGCTTTCATTTGGGCCTTTTGGAACAGTTGTTCATTGAAATCACTTGCCAATTTGTAAGGACACACATGCAGACCCATGGAAAGGCTCATGTGAAGAACTGTGGCACCCAGATGACACCCTCTCTGAGCTTTCAGCTGACAGCCAACATGAACTTGCCAGCTACGTGAATGAGCCACCTTTGGAAGTGAATCATTCAGCCTCACTTAAATCATCCCAGCTGATGCTGCATCAAGTAGAAAAGCCATTCTGTCAAGCCCTGCAGAAAGTGTAGATTTATGAGCAAAACTAATGATTGCTGTTCACTTTACATTGCTATATTTTGAGATTTAGTAATTTGTTAGTAATGCAGAAATAGATAACCAGAACAAGAAGAGTGGCTTAAATAAAATTATGCAAAGAGGAAGAAGAGAGAGGGGTTTTAATTTTTCTTTTTACTTATTTAACATATTACAAAATTTTTTAAAGATTTATTTATTTATTTATGATAGACACAAAGAGAGAGAGAGAGAGGCAGAGACACAGGCAGGGGGAAAAGCAGGCTCCATGCCAGGAGCCCGACGCGGGACTCGATCCTGAGACTCCAGGATCGCGCCCTGGGCCAAAGGCAGGCGCCAAACCGCTGAGCCACCCAGGGATCCCCTATATTACAATTTTTATTACTATTCTCTTTAGAGTTTAATTATTAATAAACATTCTTGAAATCTACCAATCTGGATGTTTGTAAAACTTAAAGGTTTTTCTAAATTGCTTGTACTGATTACTACGCCTTGAAGAGACCACTGTAATAGTTTCCTAACAGAAGTTTCTTTAGAGAACTTCCTCTATCCTGGTAATTCTTAGTAATGAGAACTAAGAACATACATTAATTTGGTCAAAACAACATCACTCTACATAGGCTAGAAAATAAATATGAAATAAGGAAAGTAATGATAATGAACATTATTGACATAGTAAGAGAACACTAGTTGCCTCAAACACTCTTTCCCTACACAGTACCTGATAATATAACTACCCAATTACTTGGATCTGAGTAATATTTGAGTCTTTCACATCACTGAGACCTTGAAATTCCATTACCATGGGTTCTATCCAAATTATAGCTCATACCTATCCATTTATCTCCATTTCTTTTGCAAACTCCATGGGTTAAGTCACTTTCTTACCTATACAACCACAAAAATAAAATTCCCTAATTCCCCTTTTCTTCAATAGAACCCATTCTCAAATGAGAAGCTAGAGTGATTACACCTAGTTTATATTGCTGAAACTCTACAGTGAAAGGAAAATGACACTTAGTGTATATTCCTAACACTCTACAATGGAATCTCTATAGGTCTTTGCAAGACCTAATCTCCAACCACTTCATCCAGGAACCTGTTTTGACCACTTTCTATCACTGGGACACTATAGTAACTACACTACCATCATACTTCCTTCCTTTGCTACTTCAGAGGATCTCCTTAATGTCTTGAATACCCTAACCTGGATCTTCAAGTATCAGGCCCTTCTTGTTTCTTAGTTCTCAAATCTCAATCCAAGTAACCCTGACCACTGCAGTAATCCACAGTTTTTTTTTTTTTAATTTTTTTTTAATTTTTATTTATTTATGATAGTCACAGAGAGAGAGAGAGAGAGAGAGAGAGAGGCAGAGACACAGGCAGAGGGAGAAGCAGGCTCCATGCACCGGGAGCCCGACGTGGGACTCGATCCCGGGTCTCCAGGATCGCGCCCTGGGCCAAAGGCAGGCGCCAAACCGCTGCGCCACCCAGGGATCCCTAGTAATCGACAGTTTTTGGCCTCTTGCAAGCTCATTCAATATTAGTTTCTTCATAAACTAACTGTAATCCAAGATTATTTGTTGACTTTTTTTAACTTGTTATTTAATGAATATCTGTCCATATCACCTTGTACAAAAGTGCTAAAAAAAACTATCGCATTCTTTACTGTTCTTTGCTGTCCCAGAGCCAAGAAATATCCTAGCTCATGGTAGGTTTTGCATAAATATTTGCTAAATGAACAAATGAATACTTCTTATATTTGTTTCTATAATATGTTTCTCAAAGGACTTTGAAACACATAATAGGCATAATACCATAAATTCTAATTCTAAAGAAACATAATTGTAAGAAACTTTATCTTTTGTAAATGGCACAGATACACTAAATGATTCTTTACCAAGTTATGTTAAGCAAAGATAAGGACTAAAAATGAGCCAGTCTCTTCATTTTAGACCCACTCTAATTTTCTGTGTTTTTTATTGTTTTCCACTCAAATGCATTCACTCGAATAGGAAAATGTCTCAAATGATCTTTTAAAAAAAGTACCTCAAGAAGAGAAAATGTAACCACAATAACCAAGAAGAATGGAAAAGATATCTTATAGATGAGACATGATATTAGTATTCTTTTTAATGGCCATATGCACTGGGAAGTGAAATAATTTTGAAATGATTAACAACTTTTAAATATCAACAAATTTGTTTTTTTTTTTTTTTAACAAATTTGTTTTCTGAGGAGACATAAAATGTTTTTCCAATTTCCCTCATTTAATACAAGGTAGAAAATTGTGGAGCATCAAATTACTATATTTTTGGAGTTTAAAAAAATCAAATTTGAGTGCTGCTAGAATGAAAGGTTAAATTTTCAAAATTGGTGGTGAAAGTTTCAGTGCTGAAGGATGTTGGAAATTTTTACAAAGTCTCTCATCCACAGAAGTTTTATATTAACGTGTAACTTGGTTCTAAATATTTTTTTATTTCTAATATTCTTTAGAAAGTATTAACTGATTTGTTTCTAAACTTAAAAAAAAAAACCTCTTCTGTTCAGAAGTATCTGTGTTAGTAATATATAACTTTTATATAGATCTAAAGTAGAGAATTTATTAGACCATTGTTACTGCCATCTGGCATCTTTTATATTTGTACCAATAAAATGAAAATTGGTAAAACATAAGATTTGATAAGTCTCTCCACTACTTCATACTTCCTAAAAGCATAAATAAGTACCGTAAGAAACTTGAGGAAAAAAATTCAGCAATAGTTTGTAACATTTTTAGTTATCGATAGAAACATATTTCAGTAAATGTGTCTATTGAATTTTCTATCTTTAGAGCAAATCACGCAATGATTTCATTTTTCAAAATAAAGCAGAATATTGCTCATCTTGAAAATGAACATTTAATAATAAGGATGAAACAAAAGTGAAGATAAAGTTAACAATTACTAAATGTTTACCATGTGTCATGTGTTAAATTATTTTCATTAATTTATTTCAATAATTAATTAATTTAATCCTCATAATAATCCGATAGGGTATAAACTACTTTTATACCCAGACAGTAGTGCTAAGAGATGTTAAATAACTTTCCTTACTCAAGTCATATAGCCAATGCATTGAAATTAGCATTCAGACCAAGGCGGGTAGGCTAACTCCTCAGCAGAAGTTCCTGATTATTGTACTGTGCTGCCTCCCAATGGAAGTTTTAGGTTTTCAGCACATATAGATTTATCCATTATAGCACACTTAGAAGATCAGGATCTTTGGAGTTAGGCATAAATGTTCAAATACCAGTTCTGCCACATACTATTTTTTGTCATTTTGAAGTTCCCTAACTTTATGAGCTTTATTTTTCCATCTTCAGTAAAAAATGATTTTTCCCACCTCTCAGGAATCATAAGAATGAAATATTTTTACATAATGAGGTGTCCAGCATTGTGCTTGACATGAGCTTGGTGATTAATACGTGTTAATTTCCATTCCTTACTTTTTAATATGACAAGGAATGTGTATAGAAGTCAGAGTGTGTGGCATAGTCATCACACATGTATTTAAGTACTAAGAAGACCCCTAAAAGTCATTTATTAAAATAGAGCTGACTTCCTAAATAATCTCAATGCTCTTTTGGCTGAGAGAAGAAACTGTCACTAGCTAAAGGAATATCCCAAGGTTGTCTCATAGGTTTTACTTGAAGATATCATTCACAGAGAGTTGAAAAATGTTTCATCTATATTTGGAAGTGAGTTCAAGGTTATAATAAATTATGATTGATAGCAGTTCTGGGTTAGTGACAATGGTTCCTGTTCAGAACATTAGAATCTCAATAGAAAATCATGCAGTGGACTTGCATGGGCATAGAGATATAATGAGACTACTGGGGATGGCTGTGCTGAGTGTGTCCAGCAGAAAATACTCAGTGTACATGGTGACTGAAACTTAGTCAGTGTTCCATGTGCCAAACCCTCCAGTTAAGCACTGGAAATAAACAGTAACAATACTATAAAGAGTAAGATCAGTGAATGCTCAAATATATGCTCCCCATTCTCTAAACAGACAAATTCACAGGGTGACCAGGGACCCAGAATGTGACTACCTTGTATATATATTTTTTAAAAGATTTTATTTACTTATTCATGTGAGACACAGAGGGAGAGGTGCGGAGACATAGGCAGAGGGAGCAGCAGGCTCGATGCAGGAAGCACGATGTGGGACTGGATCTCGGGACTCTTGGATCATGCCCTGAGCCAAAGGAGACAATCACTGAGCTACCCAAATATCCCAGGACCTTGTATATTTTTACATTAGACCTTGCTGCACAAATATGTCTTGTAGATAAACTTATTTTCTGTTTCATACACACATTAATAATTATAGAAAATCAGAGATAATTATAATTTGGCACACTTATAAGTCCTTTTCAATACAGTGTATGCAGATAAGCATACATTTTTCTCCCAGAAATAAGATTTCTGTCATACATGCCATTTTACGACTGATGACAATGATATTTTTCATTTCCCAGGGTCATTAAATATTATTGTCAACATGTTTTTAATGTTTGAAAATCACACATTTTATATGATAATCTATTTTTATAGCTTATCATTTGACTTTTCTCTTACATAGATCTTGTATTAACATCTTTGTTTATTTGAATTGATCTTTGGATAAAAAGCTAAAGATTAAATAATTAGGTCAAGAATATGGACATTTAAGGTTTTTCTGGAGCTCCTGCTGGCTTAGCCAGTAAAGCGTACAACTCTTGATCTCAGAGTTGTAAATTTGAGTTCTACATTGGGTGTAAAGCTTACTTAAAAATAAAATCTTAACCAAAAAAAATAAAAAAATAAAAAAAAAATAAAATTTTTAAAAAAATAAAGTTTTTTTGTTTTAAATAAATTACCAAATTGTTCTTAAGAAATGTGATCTTTTACTTAACCAACAGTAAAGCCTTGATATGCTATTATTCTTTATCTTCAAATACTTAACAAATGGTAATATAATATTAATTATATTCTATTATTATATTAAACTTTCTTCAGAAAGGACCATTTGCTTATTTTCCTTTGAAAATTACCTAATCATAAATTTTACCTATCCTGCTATTTGGGTGTTCATTTTTTCTTAATGGTTTAAAAGTATTCTTTCAAATTGGTTCTGGAAAAAAAAATAAAGAACAAAAATCTTAGCTACAACTGGAAGCATTTTATAAATTAAACACAATACATGCATAACCCATATAAATGTATGGAATATTATCAACACTACAAAAGTCTCTTTTTTTTCATCTTCTTCCATTCATTTTGGAAGGTAACCACTATTTTGATTTCTATCACCACAGAAAGTTTTTGCCTGTTTTTGAACTTTATATAATTAAAATCATATAATGTCTGGCTTTTTTTGGTTCTTAATTTTTATGGTATTGATCCAAGATTTTGCTAGAAGGAATTATTTTTTTCACCATTTGTAGAAGCATTAGTTTATCACTCTTACTTTATGAACTGACTACAATATATTTATTATATATTATACAATTTATGGACTTTTCTTTCCAGCTTTTGATTATCTTGAATAAAGTGGCCTGAATATTTTTGTATATATCTTTGGGAACATATATTTACCTATTTTGGTTGTATGTCTACAGAGGAAGAGAATTACTGTTTTTTAGGATTTGGGTATCTTCAACTTTAATACATGCTGACAGTGTTTTCAAGTGGTTGTACTCATTTACACTTCTAGTAGCAGTTTATGAGAGTTCTGGTTGCCCTATCTCTTTGCCAACAAATAGTCATCTGGTGCATATTTATAATTTATTGTAGTTTAACTAGGTACTTCCGTGATGACTAATGATGTTGAACAATATGTTCACTATTCATCAGGATATTCTCTTTACCAAGGTAATTCTCATGTCTTTCACTTCTATTTCTATTAAGTTACGAGGTTTTTTATCCATGTGGATTTGTAAATTCTTCATAAAGTTTTAATAATATGTATTGCAAATATCTCCTCCCATGTTGTACTTTTTCATGGTTGTACTGGTTCAGTTTTGATGAACCAGTGATTTTTGATGCTATAATGAACATTCTAGAAAATGTAGTTTTTCAAAATACTTTCTTCATACAAGAGTGTCACACTTATTGGAACAGCATTTAACAATTTATCATCTTATAAGTATTTCAATGTCCTTTTATTCTTATTTGGTCATTTTCATTTTTAATTGTATGCTTTGTAATCACTCCCCCTTTTTCTTTTTTTTTAACTCCCCCTTTTCTTGATTAAGCTTTTAAAGATTTACTTTTTTATTATTTTGTATTTATTAAATACTTTTTCTAATTGATTTATTTCTGTTTTCATCTGTACTTATAGTTTTTCCATCTTCCCTTACATTTATTTTGGCCATTTCTCTCTATTACTTTTAGTTGAATACTAAAGTCTGTTATTTTAATATTTGTTTAGAAAATAAAAGTGTTTAAGACATAGGTCTTCATCTGAAAACTTCTGTAATTGTGCTCACAGATACTGATATATACTGTTTTCATTATATTTATTTTTGACAGTAAGCAATTTAGGTATTGCTTTTCACTCTGTCAACAGGAATTTTTTAAAAGAGGAGTTTGGATGTTCTTGTTTTTGTTTGGATATCTGGTAATGTAAAGAGGCTGGAATTTTTTTGTTAATCTTTTATAGACATTATTTTTTTTAGAGCAGTGTTAGGTTTACAGCATCACTGAGAGGAAGGTATGGAGATTTGCCATATATCCCCTTGCCCCCACACATTTATAGCTCCTCATCTCTATCTCCCACCAGACTGGTAGAGTCTTTACAATTAATAAATTTACATTGATACATCCTTATCATCCAAAGACCACAGTTTACATTAGGATTCATGTAAACTAACTTGTAATTTAATTGCAGTATGGCCAGAGAATATGGTATATACTATTTCTATTTTTATAGAATTTCTTGAAGAATGAGAATTATCAGGGTCTGTTTCCATGTTTCATGAGCATGAGAAATAAGAGCACATTGTTCATGTTCAGGCATGAAATATATTTGAAGGGGTGTGTGTGTGTGTGTGTGTCTGTGTAAAAAATCAAGAGTGAGATAAATAGAATTTTATACCTCTTTATTAGTTTACAGTATTCTAAATGCTATTAACATTCTAATATCTTCATTTGTTCGTGTCTATATAAGCAGTAATGGAGTGAGTTTAAATTTCTTATAATTGATTTGTTTCCTACAAAAATTTATTTTTGTATTTATGGAAACTTTTAATATATAAATTCTGATCCATACATAAACCTTAATAATTGCCCACTGTAGATTTTTGTAGTTTATCATTATAGATAAGTTCTCTTTGCTTCATTATTTGTTTGGATTCTCATTTATCAGGTAGTTTTTTTAACTTTCAAGTAGCTATATAGCACATAGAAGATGTCTAATCTATACTTTTGATCAAATATAAGAGTATTCAGTTTTTCAAAATAGTTGGATATCATTTACAAATATTGATATATCAAATATTTTTGTGTTCAGACATATCTTATATATTTTGATATTTGTTTCCCTTTTTTTCAGTATTTTCATCAGCAGTTTCCAGTGTCCTGTTTTTACTATGATATATATCCACTTTTCATCCTCCCTTAGTTTGATTATTACAATCATTCTTTATATTTTAGGTTTTTAATTACTCCTCCTTTTACTGAAGAGAATTTTGTTGGTGATGGTACAGAATTCTCTTTTATTGTATGATTTATTCATTGGTTCTAGGGTTATAGCTAGGAATTGGCATAGAAATGCCTTTACAGGACTGTTTTAAAATGAAAATTATGTTGCTTATTTAATAAGTTAGGTTTTTATCTGATTCCAATTGAACCACTGTCTTGTACTAGGTAGTGTAGAATGCAGCTCTGCCCATCATGTGGCCACACCCAATGACTAGTGCCATGGCTAGTGGAAAAAACAACAAAAAGCAGTCTTTTAATTATGAACTGATAACCACATATGCTAATTAACAATGATTTATAGGACAGATACACAAGAAGCATGGATAAGGGTCATGACATTTAAGATAAATGAAAAAAATCACAGGTAATTTGAAATTAAAATGTAACTGATCTGTGTCTCTAACTCCATTCTCAATAGGCCCATGTTATCAAAGTGAAGTTTGTTTTGGAAGACTGTATTCTATCTTGACAATGCTTTTTAACTGACTGTACAGTTCTTACTGAAATACTTTCCTATGCCTTGGCTGCTTTATTTGTAAAACTGAATATTGATAACATTATTCTTACCGGTTTGTGTGGGTACTTTTGGAAATGCTTTGTAAAGTTTTATTCAAACAACTGTGGTACTATTATCTGAATTGATATAATTTCTGGAAAAATACTAGCAAGGAAAGGAAGCCAATATTCAATAACAAAAGAAATAAAGCTTGTATTATTTTTGTTAGTAATCCAGCAAAGGTTATAAAAATACCCATGGCATATAATTCAAGTGGGTGTGTTCCAGCACACTGGCCTTAGTCACTCTTAACTTGAAGTCTAATGACCTCATCTCCTCCTACCAGTATTTTTTTTTAGTCCACCTGCTAAACTGCTGTGCAAATTTGTTCTTAGTTGTTAATCAGTTTAACCAATCTGGAGAGAAGATGAAAAATTTTCAGTGATGATTAACCTCACTCCTCTGTAGTTATTATCAAGGACATTATGCTCATTATTATTATTTTTAAAATTCTCATTTTAAATGTATTATTAATCTTTCCTTTCTCCAGATGACAAAAGCAAAGCTGGGTGATTATTTAACAACCAAGCACCACCAGCTGGTACTCCAGGCTGGTGGAAGTTACCATGTGTTCCCACTTCATCCTACCATAAATCCTTTAAAATGAGAATGTGAAAAGCAAATTAAGTTCATAAATGTCTTTGGATATGAACCATGAAGAAACATCAATATTTTAATGCTATAACTAACCATCAAGGAGATGGGGTGGGAAATGAAGGATATCAAGAAAAATTGATATACATTAATTAGTTTAGCTAACTTATGTGACTTTCATTGTAAGTGTCCTCTGAAAGTGTCAAGATGCCAAACTTAGAATTTAAATGCAAATGGTGCATGTTTAGTAATGTCAAAAAAGATTAATCCAATTATAAAGATATAGAAGCAATGAAAAAAAGAGAATGAGCAGCATGCATTAATAAACTTATTTTGGTCCTTTTTACAGTTATGCCACTGCTTTATTGCTTATTTTAGGACAATTATGCTTTATATGGATCAGTAAGTAATTTCTTTTCTTTCATTAATTCTAAAGTATAGACTCTATTATTAACTCATAAACTACTCCATTGACTCACCTCTTCTCCTCAAGTACTCAGGGAAAAGATGGTTAATTTTAGATTTGATGCCTTAAATTATTAAGTGCTCCACTTACAGAATTAAAACTTCCTAAATTACAAAACAAAAATGTAATGAAAATGTTTTAGATAAGTTTTAATTTTGGAAAATGATAAAAGTAGGCTGTAAGCTTTTTTTGCATTATTCAATATATTTTATTAAATCAGGAGAAAAAAAATGAGTGGGAAATATCAGAAAGGGAGACAGAACATGAGAGACTCCTAACTCTGGGAAACGAACTAGGGGTGGTAGAAGGGGAGGAGGGCAGGGGGTGGGGGTGACTGGGTGACGGGCACTGAGGGGGGCACTTGATGGGATGAGCACTGGGTGTTATTCTATATGTTGGCAAATTGAACACCAATAAAAAATAAATTCATAAAAAAATAAATAAATAAATCAGAGAAAGAAGAGTGACATTTTGAGTTATAGATGAACTATAGTTGCCACCTTGCTGAGAAGATAAAATAAGGGAGGGTCTGAGACAAATGTGAAGTGCTCCTTAGACATCAGTTAACTTTCTTACTGTTTATCTCACTAATACTCTCTCCTAAGCTCAAATTCTCCTCTTAGGTCTGACTTAGGGAACTGATCGCTTACACGAATCTCTCTTTTGAATTACTGCAGGAAGAAAAATGGTCTAACCATTCTACTTCTGTGTCACTACTCTCATTCTCTCTATTTCTTTCTTTTGCTTTGCTCCTCGAAGCCACTGGAAATTTGGGTGGCCATATCACAAAGCGGGAATAGGTGATCCCTTTATCCTTTCCACCCTTGGGAGGGAGGTCACACTGCCTTTGAGAGTACTCTGACAGGGTTGTGGGCAAACATGAATAGTTTTAACACTCAGCTGGCTCCTTGCACATAACTTTGTAATGTTTTATCTTGATAGTTACAATTAGGAAGAAATGGGAAATAATCTGGTATGGTGTTACAGCCTCTAACTGAGAGAGAAGGTGAGAGGGCAAAAGATGATCCAGACTGGTGTCATGAAGGAATAAAAACCTGAAGGCTTCTATGGCCAGTTTGACCTCATGTAGATGCTCTGACTGGTGTAGAATATTGACTATCATGAATGCATAATTTAAATCTTCAGTACCTTTTAGCAATTTAAATCATCATCTGGATATTTCAAGTCTGCCGGAATTCATTTTATTTCTAAAAGATGAAAACAGAAAGTAAGTAATTTTATAATGTTAGATGAGATAAAAAAGACAACTTTAAGATTAAATTATTTTTAAACATTCACTTATAAGTTGTTTGAAATTCAGAGCATCAATCTTTCCCCCAAATAAGTTTATAAAGTCAGGTTATATTTCCAAATCATCTAAAGGCCTTTTGAGGGCCCTGTCACTTCATCTCTCCACTTCTCATTCCAAGTACCATTTGACAATTTTCCTTTCATAGTCCTTGCATGTAATTTTGGTCCTGTCCCAGATTAGATCTAGCGTTCATTAGCACTTTTTTCTTATTCCCATCCAAAACCACTGACCTTGGAAACTTAGTTCTCATGATTGACTGAGTTTTTGCTTTGTTCCTTTTGATAAAATATTTTTTATAACATTAATCCCCCTAAGACTTTAACACTAGCTCTTAAATGACATTTTGCTGTTAACCTTTCCCAATAAAAATAACATTTGTGGAATACTGCTATAAACCATTCATATGTATAATTTCATATCATTATTATAACCTTCTGTGGCTGGGACAGTTTAAGAAACTGAAGCACAGAGTAATTAAATAGCTTTCCCCAAATCACAGCACTAAATACTCAGAAGACCTGGGATTTGAACCTGGGTAGCTCAGGTCTCAAATCTGTGTTGGGGAACATTTTTCATCACTTAGTCTTCTTGGTTCATCATATAACTTTCCTCTAAACTCCTTGTTTCCATGTTATGCTCTCTGATCCTGGCCCCACTGGAATGTCTACCCATTACTTCTTGTAGGACTCCCTGACATGCTTATAGCTATCCTATCAGTGTTGTCTCCTCTCTATATATACCAGAGGCAAGTCAGCCCACATCAATTTGGCTTACGGAATTATTCCTCCAATACAGAAAAAAAAAAATCTGCCTTTCATGAACTTACAAAGGGTAATAACTGTTCAGGAAACAAATGGCAGAGCATGATAAGAGTGATATTAAAAAACTAGACAAAATGTTTTTCCTTGAGTAGTGCAACTGAGACACTGCCCTTGGCCCCATGCATGGGTAAGAGGTAACCCATCGAACAATGTAATTACAAATCTTCTTTGGATCTCACCAAAATTTAGTTTCAAAATTTATTTTTTAATACTGCTGGCTAAATTACTTGAACTCCTTTGGCTTAGACAGGAGTTACTTTTATGAGGTAAAATAAGATGGTTGTATTTGTGCTAAGAAAAAAAAATGACAAAATTCTATCAGTTCTACAATAACTAGAGTAGAAACAGGGTTTGTAATATATTGAAATAATCCAAACAAAAGCATTGGTGGTTCAACACTGGATGGAGTACAGTTAGAGAGGGAGAGGAGTATTTGAAAGTAGACTCCACAGGACTTAATAGTCAATATGTATTGTTGATTTCAATTCCTTAATTTAAGCTGTATTGCTTGGGTGTTGAGAATGAGTTCAGTTTAGAAACTATTTAACTGGAGGTGAGTGGTTAAGAGTGCTCTCACTCAGCACTCACATCTGCTCACTCACTCTGAGTGAGCACATGTGATAGAGAGAACACTACTGACAGCCAGAAAGTAAGAGAGCAGGCTTAGCCTGATATAAGAACATTTTAATTTTACCTTCTCGATTCCTTGCTACTGAGCCTGCTTGCCAACACCTGTCCCACAAAGACAGATTCATTTAGTGGCTGGGCAGGTGTATGCACCTTCTGTTCTGACCTGCACCCCTGGCTAACCTGCTGCTCCTTTGACATCAGCAGACAAAATCAACTGAAGTAAAAAATTGTCTGATGATAAAACAGAACTCTACAACGCAATGACCTTGTTCTGCACGTTTTTTCTATGGAGATGAAGAATAATAGCTATTATTTATTGAACACTTACATGTTCAAACATAATATTCCCAGATTCTAATATATTATCTCATTGACTCCTACAAGACCCCGTAGGGTAAATGTTCTTCCTCTTATTATTTCGCAGATAAGAAATTGAGGCTTAAAAAGTTTTAATCAATTACCTAAACAACTGTAAGTGATAGAGCCATTCCTCAAATCCAGCTCTGTTTGATTCCAAAGCCCAACATTTAAACATTATCCTAAACTGCCTCTCCAAATTTTTCCTGATTCCATTAGGGTAATACAAGATTACATCTCCATCATCTATATTATGATAGAATTCACACTCTGCAGAATTTAATTCCAGAAATTTTATGTATAGCTTGTTTAAGAAGTTCAGCTTGGCTTTAGCTCATTCTCTGAGATATATTAATCCTTTCTATGAACTAAATCCCACCAATCCCCACACTGTTCTTCAACATACCATGCTCATTTTTTATACCTCTTAAAGATTTTTCAACTCTACTTTGTTGCTGTAACGTTTTGTATAAAATTTTATCATGTACATATTATTATTATTTGTTCTTCCATTTTTTTAAGTTTTATTTATTTCATTGAGAGAAAGAGAGCACAAGTGGGAGGGGCAGGGAGAGAGAGAAACAATTTCAGGCAGACTCCATGTTGAGCACAGAGCTTGCCTTGGAGCTCAATCTCAAAACCCTGAGATCAGGACCTGAGCTGAAACCAAGAGTAGAACACTTAACCCACTGCACTACCCAGGTGCCTCAACTGTACTTCCATTTCAGATTCTCTCCTTAGACTCTGCACATCTCAAGAATCTTGTTTTATTCGTTTCTGTGTCCTCTTCAAGTACTGACAGTCATTATGTTGGTACCGAATCACATTTGGAAAACCAAAAGCCAAAGATGCTCTACTTGCGGAGAAACTGTGAGATTCCTTTATTCTCTCCCTCTATTTGTCTAAAAAATGGCAGTTAAGACAGCTTAGTAGACAGACATGAGTTAGGAGATGAAAAGGCTTGGTGGAAGCAAGTTCTAGGGCAGGTTGGTGCAGTGCTCTGGACAGAGTTCAGGGAAAAGAAAGAAGACATTCCTTTCACTGTGTTGCTTTTTCATAAATTAATCTTTAATTCATTATACATGAAGCGAATGACTGTATTATTTTTTCTCCTGAAATATCTTCCTAATAGAAGATAAAAGTGGTCTTAATACTGAACTATTTTGAGAGGAAGGATTACTGCCTGATAGTGGAATAACGAATGAGTGTAATGGGAGAGACCAGAAGTAGAGCAAAACCACTTTTGCCTTTTTTTGTTTGTTTTTGAAACAATGCAATCACTGTCAAGAATTTTTAAAAAAACACAACTTCAAATTTTTACTGGGCTTCTTCCGGTTCTGACGTATTTTGACAAACATTATGTTCTTAATTATTTGCCAGAGAATAAAACATTAGGAAACACATTTGGGATCAAATATTGAAGATGATAAAAATAAATGAAGAAGGAAATTAACATTTGAAATACTTTTAAATAGTAGATAAGTTCCTTTCTTTAGGGGGAAAACTTTATAAACGATATATACCCTCAATGTTTTAAAGTATTAAATAATTAAAGACAGCAATACTATGTAATATAAATTTTACAAAGCAACGATTATAGATAAATTGAAGTGTTCAGTCATAATGCCATTAAAGAGGGAAATGGGATTAAGAGAAATTGAGAAAAGATGGATTTTAAACGGTAATGCTAAAAGAGGAGACAAAAGTTACAAAACATTAACTATATTTTCCATATTTGGTTTATCTGATCAGACCAAAGAATGTTCACAGCTCAGAGATTTTTTTTTTTATAACAATATGGGAGAGTAAAAGAGAGAGTCACCCTGAGACAAAATTAGTTCTGTAGAGTGGTATATTATGTTAAGCTAGGTGGCAGCCTGTAGAGCATGACTAGAGTAGTGCTGACAAGTCAGACTAGCCAAAAATGTTTTTCACTTTAAAAATGTTTATAATGTAAGATATTCACCTACACACATTTTGCTGGCAGGTTACCCTCTAGCTCTCAACCATGAACAGTTAATAGGTTCAAATTGATTCCTAAGATTAGTGAGTTGACCCCTTGCAGCCAAACAAAAAGAAATAAAATATAGGGAGTGGAATTTCCCTTGGGAAAATCCAGGAGGGAATTGTAGAATTAAAGAGTTGCCTAGAAGTAGTATAATTAGGAAGAAGGATTTGGAATTAGGTAACAGGGCACTGGAGGTTGTTTATAATCAATGATATCAATATTAACTGATTTTCTGAAGACAGAAGGATACCATAAAAGATGATATTGGCACCTGAAGTAAGCGTAATATGTCACTGTCTTGGTGAAAGCTGACCCGGTCTTAAAGATGGTGGTGGAATTCATGTAAATTCTCTGTATGAACAGTTTCAGTAATTTCTCCCGGTTGATTCTAAGAGACCCACAAGGAACACATGTAGAAGATGACATGATTTTTTATGCTCAAATCTTATTGTAAAGAAACTATTAAATGCTTTATAAATGAGAAAATAGGCATCAGAAAATATTTGGACATTGATTATTGTGTTATTTTATTATTACTTAAATATCCTCTCAATAATAAAAATTTTAAATGATTCCAAGAACTTAACTACAGACCTTAACTTACCTTCCCTAGGGAAACTAGGCTATTTCCACATGGACTTGAAATAGTATCTTTTCCCTTAGTTTTGAACAGTGTTAAACATTTTCCCTAAGGAATTTTAGCAACAGTAGAACATTATTTTTAAATTAACTTTTTCATTAAATGCTTGTTTCCTTTGAAAAGGGAGCAGCTGTTAGTGCTGGCAGACTTTTCTCCCCCCAATCTATGAGTACAAATCAAAAACAATTTGTTTTGTGAATAATCTACAGTATGACAATTTGTCTACAAATATGTCACTGCCTGTTTACCTCAGTGTGTGTCAATTGGATTTAGCCCCTTATTTGCAGAGAAGAGAGAAAGGCAATCTTGACAGCATCCCTGCCTGCAGGCCTGGCACTGCAGCCTCTCTCTCCCCCAACTTCCTGTTGCCACTAAGAACCACAGGGAGTGAGAAGCCACACACTGTGCAGACTGTGGGCTTCGCAGGACTAGGCCAGCTACAAAATTAGAGACCTGGGCTCTCACCGAGAGACTAGAGAGCTGTTCACACAGAGGCAGATCTTTCTGTACAACACTTTGATTAAGTCTAGGAAGAACCTTAATAGACTGCCATTTACTAGAAAGGAACCTTTAGAGACAAGTGTTGTGGGGGAGGGAGTTTGATTTTTTTTCTTCTATCAGCTCCCTCTATACTGAACAGCTGATGCTTGCATTAAAGGAAGATCAAATAAAAGGCTTATTCAGCATTTATCAGATTTCCAGGAAGGAAAAAAAAAATGTCAGCTTTCACGTACGTATATATAGGTATATCCCTTTCTATGTCAGCTTATATCACCCTATGTGACATTTAATTCACCCTGTGTATTTAGTATTATAGTGAAGTGCCCTCCCATCGCTGGACACAGTGCACTCTTCTCACATAGGCATTTGTGCTGCATACATTAATTCACAAGATTGACCTAAGGAAATGAACCCAAGAACTGCACTAGGCTGTTTCTATGGTCTCTGGATTACTAAAAGAGATCCTAACATTGTTATTTTGTAATAAATGATAAATGTTCCTTTTCTTTTTTTTTTTTTAAATGTTCCTTTTCATAGCATTCAGCAGCAGCATTAGTGTTTTGGTAACTGAATTATAAGCTCTATCTCTTTTCCAACTTTTATATATATATGTTTTTCAAAACTGAGATGCGGGAAGGAAATGGCAGACCCAACAGTGAAATTATTTAAAGAACAAAACTTACTGTAGGGCATGTATATATGACTTGAGTATATATTATAGATCTTTATTTATTTTTTTATTTTATTTATTTATTCATGACAGACACAGAAAGAGAGAGAGGCAGAGACACAGGCAGAGGAAGAAGCAGGCTCCATGCAGGGAGCCTAATGTGGGACTTGATCCTGGGTCTCCAGGATCACACCCCAGGCTGAAGGTGGTGCTAAACTGCTGGGCCACCTGGGCTGCCCTAGATCTTTACTTATTAACAGCTTCAGGTGTGCTTAGAAAATAATTTTCAAGACCCACGACGTCTAAAGATATCTAAGAAAAAAAATTAAGAAGGTAAAATTTTAAGCAAGAATGCAAATGCCATTTCTTTTATACTGAGACCTTTCATATATATTGTGATCTTACATAGGGACAGGGGCTACTTCCTTCTTTAAAATGTACCTGTAAAATCACAAATTTTACACTATACACAGAATTCTTTATGAGACAAAAGTCCTGGATTGGTTTCTGTTCAGATCCCACTATAATAAGAAAATAATAATGTAGAGGGCCCCAAGTGGGGAAAGAAGAGTATCTCTCTATCCCAGTTATAATGAATGATTACCTTAAAATAGCTTAAAACAGAATGTCTATGTGGAGAGGGTAAACATATCTTTTTTTATTTAATATGTAAAAAAATACTTAAGATATAATTAGAGACTATTAGATAAAAACAGAAAATTTAGATAAAACTTTGAGATAATTACAAATGATTCCCTCTTGATTCCTCTATATATAGGACAAGATAATTGTATATAATAAAGACAATGCATAGTAAACTTCTGAAAAAAAATAAGCAAAAGGTGAGGTAGAGGAAAGCATAAACCTTTCCATATTGAGAGTAAGAGGCCAGGGACGTATATTGATAAAGATGATGGGTTGAACACCGCATTAATTTTTGCTTTCCACTACAAAGAGAGAAAAGGATTTTCAAAAAGGCTTATACCTACAAGGATAAAGAAAACAAGGAAAAACAAAACAACAACTAACTTCCCGGAATCTGGAATGGTGACAGATCCATGTGACTGATTCAGCATATCCGAGACCTGAATCCTGAACTGGTAGTGGGAAAAGTTGAGTAGCACAATTTATACAACAGAATTGTGAAAAGATGTAAAGATTGGCAGCACTGGATGCTTTGTGAAGTGATAAAAGCAAAACAAAACAAAAGAAAAAACAAAAAACAGAAAAAAGAAACCAGAATTGTATTAAAGTTTGTTGGAGTAGTAGTAGTAATGGAATCTCCCTCATCCCCCATGCAGTTCTTGAGAATGTTTGTGACACTGTTTATTCCAAAGAATGGTCCAGATTCAGTGAATTACTTGTGACTTGTCATCATCAGACTTCTATGTGTTAGCCCTCAGAAGGCCATCTCAGACAAGGTCTCAGCTTGACTCATGGTGGCCTACATCTAATGGCTAATCAATGCAGGATGATAAAAGCCTTGTTTGTTAAGCACAAATAGGACCAACTCTGAAGGACTGTTTTAGTTTCATAGATGTGGGGGTCAGTTGAGTCTGTCTATGGGACTATATCGTATCTTGTCCCCTCCTATCTATAGATAACCGAACCCAAGGGTTTGCCTTAATACCCATCCTTTGCACTGATTCTCTCAGAGCCTCCTTTCTAGAAACTAGACCTGCAGCAATGACTCTTCCTACTCTCCAAAGAAGACTGATGACTTATTCTTACTCTGTAGAGCAAAGAACCTACTTATGAAGGGAAGTACTAGCGAGAGTTGAGGGAAGGAAGGAATTTTATGTCTAATAAAATTCAAATAACTGAATATTTATACATCAAGGCAGAAATACAAGCTTTCTTCTTTCAAAGATTGCCTTAAAAAAAAAAAAAAGATTGCCTTTAGGTCCAATAAATCCTCCTCTGGAGAATCTGAAGAGCCTAAGAGATAAGACATAAATATATCTATATTAAGATGAAATGGCCCAAGCAGATCACCCTTACAACGAAGCCCAAAGGTGAGCCTGATGTTGGCAAAGAACTTATAATAAACTATTTTGTAGCTTTAGAAGAAAATCAGACATTAATAGGCATGCATTAGAAACCTTGTAACATAAAAAAATCAATAAATAGAATAATCTTTTAAAAACTTGGAGAAATCAGAGATGATTAAAGGATTAAGAAAATAAAATCATTATTCTCAGAGAGAAAACAGAAGGTATTATACACATGAAATAAGAACAAGATACTATAAAAAAGAATGAAAGAATTCTAGGAAATTAAAAAAAACTCATTAGAAGATAAAGGAGAACTGAGACTACCTATTTGAAAATATGACACAAAGGCAAAGATATGGAGCATAAGATGGAAATTATGAGATATATGGAGGCTCACTCTAGAAGTTTCAGCATATAAATTCATGAAATTCTCCAAAAATATAATTGAGAAAAAAGAAGAAAAAAAAAAAAGAAAGAAAATTATCAATAAAATATTCAAGAAAATCTTTTAGTTTCCAAATTAAAGGAGCCAAGAAAGTGCCAGCAAAATAGGTGAAGCAAAATGGAATTCTACAATGTCCTTGGAATGGGATGTAAAGAGTTTTTTTTTTTTTTTTTTAATCTCTCAGAGCGATCTTACAGGGTAGGAGATAGTGGAGCAATAGAACATGTTAATGTCAGTAAGATACAATCAACAAAATTCTGCTATACAAATGACTAATTGCCTCAATAAAACAATGTTATAAGGCTGGGCATAGTAGAATTGTTAGATATCAAAAAAAACAAGAGGCATAGGAACAAAATACAGCAAACGGATCATATGGACCTTCTTTGCTTAGATATTTATTCTCATCAGCCAACTGAAAACATCAAAAGAGAGAGAGAGAGAAACATAATCTAGTTATAAAATATATTAATTTTTAAGTTATTGGTTGTGTCACTGTCATTGTAGTTCTGGTTTAAAAAAATTAGCTCTTATTTGGTCTAGATACATACTGAATTATTTACAATCAACATTATGATTTCAGGAATTTTCTTTAAAATTCATCTGTGCTTTTTCTTCTCCCCTACAAGAAAAGTATGGAGTATGAGTAGATGACACAGTATTACAGAAAAGTTGTTGGATAGTGATGCTGGGTGATGGGCACAAGGAGATCAGGGCATTATCCTTTCCCCTTTTGTATATGTTTGATAATAGGCATTATTATAAAATAATTATAGAATATATAGTATATATTTTATATATAATATATACTTATAAAATATATTTTTTTCATTCTAAAGAGACACCCATCTAAATAATCAAGTGAAGAGATAAAATATGTAGACATTTTTAGAATTAAGAGCTCAAAAAATTTATCTCTCATATATACTTTCCTTGAAAGTTATTGGAGGAGATGGTGCTTCAAAATGAGAGAGAAAGAAGGGTAAAAAATACATGTGGTAGTGTAAAGGACATTGGAAAAACAACACCAAGAGATATAAAGAGAATATCTTAGAATTTCTGATTATATTTGTGCTTCTTGTGACTGATCAGATCAATAGAAAACACACACCTCTATTGTGTATGTGCACACACACCTCTATTTTTCCACTGACGTCTAGTTCCAGCTCACTCCCTACAGAACCAGATTACTTTAGGTAAGTTAAGACACAAACTTTCATCAGAGTTTACAGGAAACATACTTCATAGGATTTTAGTACTCATAGGTCCTAAAATATTAGATTAAAAAGAAAACTATTAGAATAATTAAGAAATTCAAGTCCATAAAGGTTAAACAAATTAGATAAAAATTTTGCATTAACAGGTACTAGAACTAGCTCAGAATGTAACCCTCAATTTATCAATTCTTTTTTTTTTTCTTCTATTTATCAATTCCATCTAAACCTAGAGCTCTTTCTTTGCAATAGGAGCCCTGGGGTTTTCAAAATTTCTTTCTCCTTAAGACTGTGGCTTTCATCACATCTAATGTTTACAAGTATCTAATGTAAACATTGTTCTGCTTAAGCTTATATAATGTTGTGTTCACAATATAAGTATTTATTAATACTTCATGTTGGAAAACAGTGTTGTAGTATATTAGAGTGATGTATATAGAAATTTATTAAAGACAAAAATATGATTTTCTACTCTTCTAAGAAAGTAATGGAAAAATATTTTAAATATCGATTGGCATAAAAATGATGCTTGAAATAAGCAATTTACTTTAGAAATTCTCAAAATAGCTATATTTTATAGAATAAAAATCAACTTAATACCTTTAGTGTTTCATGTTACATTGGACCTGAACTTATTTTAGGCTACTATATTATGTAAGTTGTAGTTCACTTTTTAGTTTCTGATTTCTATTAGTGTGTAAAGGATTTTACATTTGCATTTAAATAGAAAGGAAATGTGATAAAGATTTCAATTAAAAGTCTGTCTATTTGGGTTAATTCATTTTTAATAGGAACAGTAAATATTTTTCAATTGTTTTAGCTCTTACCACAAGATCAGTTCATTGTTCTTTTTTTCTAGTTATGTCAGGTGATGCTCAATAAAGAACACTATGTCAGCCTCTTCTATTTAAGAAACATTTTTCATTTCTTCATTGATTTTTGAGAAGTCAAAGCAAATTTCTGAATAGGACTTGAGAAAACTGATGGCACCAGATCATGGCATGAGCACAAAAGATTCTTAACACATATAAAATATATGTTACTTATTAATATGTGTGTTCCAGCAAGTGCATACATAGACCTAAGCACATATGGAGCAGATTTTTCATACTAAAGTCATTTGATGGAAAAAAAAAAAAAGAAAGAAAAACTATCCCATCTTGAAAGTTTGGCTAAGTCTTCAGTCTCATCTAGTTTTTAGGGATAGCTATATAAAATGAATGACCATCATTAATTAGGTTCTGTGATGGCAATATTAATCTTAGTCTGAAGTCCCATAAACTTTTTTACTTCTGAAGCTAGTTCTTTGAAATTTGGTTACTTATCTGTTGACTTTAAGTGTGCCCTTAGATTCTAAATAAATTCAGTTAATTAGGTGGGATCTATTTGAAATATCATATCTTAAAAAATAATTTATACATTTTTATCATATTTCAAGAGGTTATTTTTTTCATTTTGTTTGTAGCTACAATTATCCAATTTGTAATGTTTCTTTACCAGTTTCTAAGAAAATAGCTCACTTTCTCCTTTGAGAACCCTAAAACTGCACTGGACATACATTTTGGAGGATTAGGGGAGAAATATAGACATTTAAATAATGAACTGAAGTGTTTATTAATGTATTCTGGCTTGCAGCTAACAGAACATCACACTATTAAGTAAATGGATTAAGTTTCCTGTAACGCCAGCTAGGAGATATCTCCACAGTTGTGTTTTTCATTCTCAGGTGTCTAGTTAAGAAACACACAGGGGTCCAATTCAACCTTTAAAAATGTTATCTTTTGACTAGAAAGATTACTGCTTTGAGATGCAATGAGATTTTCCACAGCAAACTTAGCAGAGGATTATGCGTTTCATTACTCTCTGAATGAAAAACGGAGTGAATAGATGCTGTAAATAGAGGATATTTCTAGAGAGAATTTCTGTAGAAATTATGAGTTATCTTTATCATTTTTACAAAATATTCATAAAGAAAGAAAATGGCAGTTGGATTAAAAAAAGATCCATATTATTTCGAGAAAATGGTCCTAACCTCCCAAAATAGGGGATTTCAAGTGTTAAAATAAATTCTATTTCACCTCAACTTATTTTCAGCTGTTTTATTCAATTTTTTTTATTATCATTAGAATCTATTTTCCCCACAGTATGAGTTTATTTTTTAGGCAGTCTCTAAATTGACTGTTTCATGGTTGATTTTTTTCCAGCCATATTTAACCACTGCTCACAACCGAATTGATTAGAGTGAGTGTGGAGTAATTCAAACAGATAAGATGGCTGAGCTCACCAAACAAGCCATGTCATGGTCCAGTAATTGTGTTCCTATAACTACAACCTAATCCACTGCAGTAAGTTAGACATGTTGAGAACACAAACTGTAAGAGCTACTTATAATAAAGTTTACAGTTTTTATCCTAGATTTTTTAACTCTAATTTAGTGATGTGAGTCTTTAAGCAGACTTGACTGCAGAACTAGTAAGCTTTAAGAAACATAGAGATAATTTGAAATAGAAAAAGGATGAACATTAAATTCAGCATAAACAATTTCAAACATCTTTGTTCAGTACAGGTAAAAGAAGTATTCAACTGAAAAATTCCTAGGACTTTTCATAGTAAATTCCAATTAATGTTTGACCAGTGTCTGCAAAGTGAAAAAAAAAAAAAAAAAAAAAGTAGTAATTGCTGGAAACTGCCAAGTTAAAAAAAATAAAAAAATAAGATAAAAAGCCTAAATCAAGTTATTTTTTCCGTAATTTTGTTAGAACCTGAAAGTTTAAAAACTTGTATGTGTACATACACAGACACACACACAAGGTCATATGAGCAAAAGTATGCACTAAGTCTCTAATACTATTCAAAGTGTTTTCACAAATGTTTTACGAATAAACCTATGTTCACAATTTATCATAGACTTTATACAAAGCACAGATTTGAGTCACGTTGTATTTTCTACTCTGTGCAAGTGTAAAAAGCCTGTGACAACATGTCCAACATCTACCATTTTAATAAGTGCTGCTAGACACTTCAGATGAATAACCAGTAAACCATCAAGCAAATCTGACTTTTTTTTTGTGGTGAAAATCAGCAAGTTACTTGAATGAATGTATTTAAGTGTTTATTTTTATAATAGTTAAAAATGAAAAACTATTCATGTAGGTTCATAGTTATTATCTGAAACACTTTCTACTTACAAGTTTGACCTTATAATTTTTTAAAATATTTTATTTATTTATTCATGAGAGACACACAGAGAGAGGCAGAGACATAGGCAGAGGGAGGAGAAGCAGGCTCCTGGCAGGGAGCCCAATGTGGGACTTGATCCTGGATCCCAGGATCACACCTTGAGCCTAAGGCAGAGCCTCAACCACTGAACCACCCAGGCGTCCTTGACCTTATAATTTTAAAATTGTTTAAAAACTGCACATTAGGGATGCCTGGGTGGCTCAGTGGTTGAGGCTCTGCTTTAGGCTCAAGGTGTGATCCTGGGATCCAGGATCAAGTCCCACATTGGGCTCCCTGCCAGGAGCCTGCTTCTCCTCCCTCTGCCTATGTCTCTGCCTCTCTCTCTCTCCCTCTCTCTCATAAATAAATAAATAAATCTTAAAAAAAAATGCACATTATATTTTTCTCAAAAGCAATCACAAATTTCCAAACTGCAATAAAGCTACCTGAGTATTTCCTAGCAATCATTAGTTATTGAGTATAGCTAGGCCACTTTTAATCTATGTAGAGAAAAATAAAATTATTCTTCTATTTTAATGTTGAAACCATGAGTTGTACACATGAATCTACTGTTTAGGGATTCTCTTGGGTTTATCACTAATGCTTTTTTCCCCCACAGTTAGCATTACTTAAGCATCATATGTAGGACACAGCATTTTATAAAAGAGCTACTGCTGTTATATGGGTCAATGGTAAATGACTTGTGGCAAATTAGAGACCTCTTCAAGTTTAGTTTAGTTAGAAAATTTCATGTGCACTGATTACATTATTAAGCAAATAAATATGCAACCTGAATATCATTTTTATTTTCTCATCTCTTTGCTTATACTAAAATTTAAGTCTTCTACGAAGAGAGTGGTATGGTATGATTTGGAATATTTTTAGGAATATTTTAGGAACACATTTTAAGAGGTTCTTTCCTCTGGAACTTGTGTTTCTCTTTACTAAGAATTACTTCCTCATTATGTACTTACATGAGAGTATATGTTATGTCTATGCAGATATACAAAAATATTCATTTGAAATAACTTCTCTTTTTGAGAAGCAACCATTCTAATGAGAGTTATAAACCATTATTTTTATGTTTTCTTGTTTTAATTTTTACTTACTACTAATTTTTTTCAGGCACAACTCTTCATGTTAAGCACCTATTAATGGAAAGCATGAAGAAAAAAATATATCTTTTATTTCTTTTTATTTTATTTTTTTAAAGATTTTGTTTATTTATTCATGAGAAACAGAGAGACAGAGAGAGGCAGAGACATAGAGGGAGAAGCAGGCTCTATGCAGGGAGCCTGATGTGGGACTGGATCGGTACTCCAGGATCACGCCCTGAGCCAAAGGCAGATGCGCTTAACCACTGAGCCACCCAGGTGTCCCAGATATATTCCTTTTAGTAAACTTCTTTTGAAGTCTCTGAATGCCTGCATATTGAATAACATCTTTTTTAGCTGATAGAAGACCTACAATGAAATACTGTCACTTTGGTAAAATGAGATCTTGGCAAACCTTGTTAAAACTTATAGGCTGGAAGGGAGAGGGAATAGAAAGTATTGGTAAAATCTAGTTCAAAATTTATAAGTAAATTTTGATGGCATACATACACACAAACACTGAAATTAAATTTGTGTTGAGACCAATAGGAAGACTTAATTGACCTAATCCTTAACATTGCTCATTTTGTGAAATTATTGATAAAAAGGCAATCTTATTAGAGTTTTATAGATTTCAAATGATCTATTTTGCAATTTAGAAATTATTACAAAGCCGGGATCCCTGGGTGGCGCAGCGGTTTGGCGCCTGCCTTTGGCCCAGGGCGCGATCCTGGAGACCCGGATCGAATCCCACATCGGGCTCCTGGTGCATGGAGCCTGCTTCTCCCTCTGCCTGTGTCTCTGCCTCTCTCTTTCTCTCTCTCTCTGTGACTATCATAAATAAATTTTAAAAAAAAGAAATTATTACAAAGCCATAAGATTGGTTTCATCTCCCCTTGATGCATGATGAAACTGAAGTTCAGAAATTTAATTGACATTCATACTCAAAGTTATGTCATTAATTAGTAGTGGATCCAAACTCAGGTTTTCCAACTCCCGGGTTGTTACTGCATTTGGAAATAAATATTATCTTATAAAATCCATTAAAATCTACAGTGTTTTCTTTGCATAAATATACATTTCTGAATATACATATATAGGTATTTAAATATAGTATCAAAATCTATGAGTATATTCCATATTAATACATTAAAAAATTAAGAGTCTAAAATGGAGCAAGGGGTATAAAGAAAAAAAAAGAAAACTGAAGCCAAAATGATTCAGACCACTATGCTTATCATAACTTTGTTGTAATTTATGCTGTATTAAAAAGTTTCAAAGTTATCCAAACAGCCAGTATGATCCTGGTCTTTAGTGTTTCGGTGGGATCCTTCAGTAGAGTTCAGACAGCATTGGTCAGTCAAAAGTCATTTACCTTTGGCTTGTCCTAGTCAAATTCTGTCATAACAGATTTTTTTTTAATTTCTAAAAACATTAATGTACTTTGAAACTACAGATGCTTTTACAAATAAAAGACTATGTGGTGGTAAACATTTTTGCTGTTTTGAAAGTAAAGAATAAGCATATGTCTCTGGGACAGGCATACAAGTTATGAACAGTACTGTTGATCTACCTCATTCTTTCAGGGAATCTCAATATTATGAAGAAGTGTGAAAAAGTTATTTTTAATACTTATAAACACAGACAAAAAGGATGCAGTCAGTTGAAACTGATCAAAATTATGTTTGATTGTCATGTTCTTCAAAGCACAAAGTAGCACATTTTGTTTTAATTATTTTTTTTTCATTTTGTTTTAATTAAAAGCATTGTGTTTATTTCCATTAAATTCAAACATTAAAATTACGGAATCCTGCTAAATATTCAGAAGATACAGATTTAAAGCAATGGCTGACTTCAGCTTAGCAAGTAGTTTAACATTTATAACAACTACGAAAGTTGATGCTGAAACTTTCTTTTCAATATACTCAATTTACATGTGAAATTGACAACCAAGATAGAAAGATAGGTAAAATAAATTGAAGACTACTATGTTGAGTTTATATATAATAAAAAATAAGCATACAGAGATGATAGAAGCTAACGTGAGTTGAAATATGTCTTCTTTGTGTGTGAAAATAACTATACTTTATTCCCTGAAGATCTGTATGTTGACTAGGCTGCTCATGGAAATAAGGACCTTTTAGTATTTTACTATAAAAATTATGAATCCAGTTTCTTGTACCATATCATGTCTATGGCTCTCTATACATTATTTAAGAAAATAGTTCTCTACTAAAATGTAGATTGCTAAATGAAACAATAACAAAATATAGATCAGTTTTGTTAAGAAATGTTTTTAAATTTATTCTTACAAATATATACAGATTCACAAATATACAAAAGAATTCTGATAGATAATCGTCTGGAACTTTCCTGGTTTTCTATTCTAAAGGGTTCCATATTTTGAACATATATTACTCTAAGTAAAATAGGAGACTCTGCATCTCTAATATATGAATATTTATTCAATATTAATTGAATTATTAATACACACAGTTGTATTAATAAGTAGTACAGAAAGAGAACTGAAATATGAAGAAATTGAAAAATCAGAAATAAAATTTCAATATTGCCATTCTGCTCCCTATGGATCACCTTGTACACCTATTGGGAAGTGTACAACCACTTGTTTGGGGGACTCTTGGTCTACAGTAAAAGCATGCCAGTCTCCTAATGTTGAAGTGTAATTCAATGGGAATATGGGTCAGGACCAAGGCAGTGTACTCTGGGGAATAATATTAAAATGCTGTCAGGGATCTAAAAGGACAGTTAACTCTCCCTTATTCTCTAAGATGGAAGTGTTACTGAATTGACTGGAGATGAATATAATGGATTCTCTAGTGTCTTATAAATGTGTAGCCTCCATATTCCATTTCAGTCTTCTCATTTTATTGTCAAGACTTCTGTCACTGGGCAGTGTACACCTCTGGAATGGTCATATTCCAGTTGTTAGCATAAAAAACAATAACAACAACCCTTGGGCCAACTTACTACAATATAAGAATAACTATATGAGTAGAAGAACTCTCTCAATAGGATATAAGAGCTGTCAGTTTAAAAGTAAACATTTTCCTTTTTTTTTTAAGATTTTATTTATTTATTCATGAGAGACACACACAGAGAGAGAGAGAGAGAGAGAGAGAGAGACACAGGCAGAGGGAGAAGCAGGCTCCATGCAGGGAGCCCGATGTGGGACTCCATCCCGGGTCTCCAGGATCACACCCTGCTGAGCCACCAGGGCTGCCCAAAAGCAAATACTTTCAATTGCATATTCTAATTTACTTAGCTGAAAAACATTTTCCCCATTTGGTTGGATTTGTTTTGTAGTCCTAGCCAAGGTTGGAGTCCCTACTTGTTAGGGCACCCTTAGGGTAAATTCCTAGTTAAAATAAACATTATAAGATCATAAAGTCATCTCAGGTTTCTACTGAGGACCTGAGACCACATTTTGTATATGTCTCAAGCAGTGGTTTTGGAACTTTAATACACATATGATTCTGATTCAGTATTTTGCTTTTCTAACAATATCCCAGATGACATAAGTGCTTTTGGCCAATGAATCACAGTTTGAGCAGCAAGGTCCTAAGCAATGTTTACCAGCAGCTGTTACATCTATTCAGCAGAGGGCTATGTAGACAAGTGTACATGAAGTGGCATTTATTATCCAGTAAAGGTAGAAATGGTAGAATTTGCATAAGGATTAATGTCTCATCATAAAGTTAAGAAACTGATGAAGTATGAATCCCAGTCTCAATGAAGTCTTATTAGAAATTGATCAAATTAATAGCTATGGTTAGGATAAGGAAAATGAGATGATTTTAATGAGCACTCATCATAGTATAATATATCTGAGTTTTCAAAACTTCTTGTCTAATTTGAGTCATCAGAATAAAAAATGCTAGATCTTTTTTTTTTTTCAAAACAATGAGTACATAAGTTATAGAAAATGAGAAATTTTTGGAGATTTCTTATAGGTTTAGCTTCTGTAGCACTATTCTAGCAACTCATCAAATACTTTAAATATATTTGATTAATCATTCTACTAAAGTAATTACCTATATTGCCTAGATGTATTTTCACTTTGAGTTATATGAAGATCCCTACAGTTGTTAGGGAAGCATATGTATTTATAACTAGATCAACATTAAAAAATTGGGTATCATTTATTACCCACCATAGCAGATATTGGCAAATTATGATCCATGGGTCCACTCCATCCTGCAGCCTGAGTCTACTTTTATAAATACAATTTTATTCAAATATAACCATGCCCATTTGTTTACATTTTGTCTATAGCTGCTTTCCCACTAAAATGATAGAGTTACATAGTTGCAACAGAGATCATCTGGCCTGCAAAGTCTAAAATATTTATTATCTGGCCCTTTAAAAAAAGAAAAAGTTTGCTGATTTCTATTCCAAACTCATATAAAACTATAAAATAATAAAATTCACTCTCTATGAATTATTCTAAAACACAGTCTATGAGAAAATTCTACAGATAATAATCCAAATGTAATTATATATTTAGTGTGAGTTCTTATTCTAAGTGCCTATGCACATTTGGGTTCCTTGAGGAGTCTGAATTATATGCTGGTGTTGTATATTTCTGTTTAGTGAGGCCATGTTTGTACTTTTCCTCCTATGAGTCTGCTGAAAAGAAAATTAATAGTCTCAACCACCTGCACATTAAATAAGAGTTGAAGACTTTAAATACAAACAACTTGATTCAACTGGACTACCATAGGTGTCACCTAACAGAAAATGTATTTTATGGTGATTTCTGCAGCATGTTACTGTTTCATCTGACAAAATAAATCCATTGATTGTAGTCTCAAATGGAATCTATGGGTTGAAACTTCGGTTGAGATAACAGAAGATAAAAGTCTTTGACCCCAATAGTTGCTTTGTTTTGGTCTGTGGTATAATTTGGGCAAAGCTAAAATGCCTACAGTCAAAAAATCCACAATGAGATCTAGACAACAGAGACCCCTTTAGCTGCTATACACTAACAGTACCACTTAGCACACATCAGGCATAGTGTGAAATTAGTCCATAAATTGCTATTATAGCAATATCATCTCCTCATATCTTCAATTTCCTTAGGTGTAAAAAGTCCAAACTATAACTTTGTGTACTAGAATTTTCCAGGAGGCTTTGAAATAATGTCCTAGACCCCTTTGTAACTAATTAAATCAGAAATTTGAAGTAGTTTTATAACCAATTAAATCAGAAAACTTGAGTAGTTTTAATGTGAGCTAGGGTTTAGAATTATTAGGCTAAATTATAAATAGTGTCCAATTTTTCACTGATGATGCCAAATATGCGATAACATCGCTCCTCTGATTTCTATCTGGCATGGTTAAGAGAAAATGATGCTGGAAATTCGTCAGAATAAAAGGCTCAGGGGTTGCCTACTGCCATTTGCCTTCACTGGTAACATAAATAGACAAGAGAGGAACACATACATTTATGGTTACAGCAAATAGAACAAGACTGAGGTTATATGAGCAATTTCACGGACATGTTTCTTAAGCAGAATGAGTGTGAGTTTTTGTTCTGTTTTGTTTCAACTCAACATTTCAACCAGTAGATTTTATTTAAAAAAATCAGATTTCTAATTTCTTTTAAATAATCTACTAACATCATATCTGAATTTCCACAAGACAAAAGTTGTCAAGATCTGAGTGACCAGCTATTCTTTTTAGATGAGACATAAGCTGCCCAAATCAACAATCTCCAACATTTTTTTTCATCCTTCTGACATCACAGAAGAGTGACAGTTGCCACTTATTGTTGTCCTTATTCTGCTGCTTTTCTTATACTATAGAAATATTATCTGTGCCAATGCTTTTTGTCAAAAAGGAAAGACAAAAGAAGATTCATAGACTCTAGATTCCAAGGAAATTGGAAAAAAACATATTTATTTGTGGCCCATCATATTTCTTTACATTACTTGCAAGTGTATGATAGCCATTTTAGTTTTTTACTAAATCTAGGCCAAAAACATATTCTTGTCCCAATATTTCTTTGCTCTGAGATTAAGAGTTTTTACTGATGACAAATTCAGAGTGGCTAATGCTTGCCAAATATTTAGGAGGGCTAACTCCAAGCTTTCTAAAGACTATGTGTGTGCATACACTTACTTGTGTGTTAAACATCTGAACCAAGGCTTAGATACTATGTCTTTACACAATCATCTCATTCAATCCTAAATATTAGGTTTAACCTTTTTAATAATGTGGAAACTGTTGGTCCAAAGAGAAGTAAGTAGCTCAAGGTCATATAGTTACTACTTCCTGTAATGTGTAGTATTGTTGTGTTTATGCCACTTCACATCCTCTTAGTCTGAACTGTGCTGTCTCCATAATTTGAGAGGCTAAGTTATTTCACCAAATTCAAACAGATGCAATATTCTCAAAATTTATATGCTAAGACTTGGTATCAATATGTTAAAATTGGTATGTTAAAATCCTCCTCTTTACATTTAAGCATTCCACGTATTTACTATTTTCCAATATACTAGTTTCCTGGTTACCTTCGACGACTTGAGACTCATAATCTGGCTTTGAACCTCAATGGTACTGTCTCCTTCTTTTGAGACACCTAACAAATGCCATTACATTATCTTCATAATTACTTTGTCTTCCTTCATACAATTTTAAGAATAAATGCCTTGAGGACTTTTTAAGGATTATTTTTATGCCTGCATTTGTGTCTTCAAGAGTATTGAATTGAATTGAATATTGAATCTGCTCAAAGGTAGTGGTTAATGTAAAGGGAGTACATAAGCTCTCTGGAAGCTACTCAGTAGACTAAAAATGAAAAGCCTTGCAAATGATCAGGTGGTGAGAGGACTCTCATTCAAGCCCACAGGAATGAAGACCTTGTTTGTTTTGTTTGCTACATATCTTTCCTAATTAGAAATGAGGAAATCTGATTTACTTTAGGTACTATGGGCTGAGTGGCTTCTAGGAATAAGCTTCTAAGATTTGAGTTCAGTAGTGGATTAGGAAGAAAGGTCTGGGGATCCCTGGGTGGCGCAGTGGTTTAGCGCCTGCCTTTAGCCCAGGGCGCGATCCTGGAGACCTGGGATCGAATCCCACGTCAGGCTCCCGGTGCATGGAGCCTGCTTCTCCCTCTGCCTGTGTCTCTGCCTCTCTCTCTCTCTCTCTGTGACTATCATAAATAAATAAAAATTAAAAAAAAAAAAAAAAAGGAAGAAAGGTCTGGCAATTGACACAGTTTCTCACAGAGTTCACCATGTCTGTTTTACAAGCAGGTAGTGGGTGTCTGCGAATTTTAAAATTCAGTTACATATCATTCTTGGATAGGTTTCTGAATAAACTCAGCCTGCTGTATTGTAAAGTATTTGTTACCATGTTCGTTGGCTTCAGTCTTCAAACAGCAAGAAAACAAATGAAAGTTTCTGGTTCAAGTCTTAAATTCCTGATATAATAGCAAAAGAGCCTGGACATTTATCTCAATGTAAGGGATAGATCTTACTCTGTAGTTATAGAAATAGCATCAAAATATTGCTTAACATTCCCCAAATGAATGAGACCATATAATGTTTGTCTTTCTCTGATTGACTTATTTCACTCAGCATAATACCCTCCAGTTCCATCCACGTCGAAAATAGTGAAAGGGAATAAAGGGGAAAGGAGAAAAAAATGAGTGGGAAATATCAGGGAGGGAGACAGAACATGAGAGACTCCTAACTCTGGGAAACGAACTAGGGCTGGTGGAAGGGAAGGTGGGTGGGGGGTGGGGGTGACTGAGTGACGGGCACTGAGGGGGGCACTTGATGGGATAAGCACTGGGTATTATTCTATATGTTGGCAAATTGAACACCAATAAAAATAAATTTATTAAAAAAAGAACGCAGCTAAAAAAATAAATAAATGTTGCTTAACAGAACCTTAGCAAGAGTAAAGTGAAACAATTATTTACTAGAGGTTGGATTGAGAGAAGACATTATTTGAATTCTTCTCTCATCTCTAGGTCATAATCAGACTTGGAATTTTGGCTGCAGAATGCATATGGAGTACGGCTTTGTGCTACAATCTTCAGTGAGTTCCTAATACTTGTAATCTGTCCATGAGAATCTTTTCCTGATGGTCAGCATTAAAAATATCTCATAAAGTGAAATAGTTGCAAAGTTGTGTCACTATTATTTGAGACACTCCTATACACTTGGTATTGTAGCCCATAGAAGTCTACCTTTCAGAGAGCATGCATTCAGAGTTTGCTTTTATAATGTGAGTTTAGATCCCTCAGGCACTCAGCATGTTGGCAATCCCCTATAAAACGATATCAGCAGGGGACAAAGTGAAGTAAAGCGGATTGTATCTGGCAGAGCTCCTTAAATAAGTTGTTCAATTGACAGGGGAGGTAGGAAGCCTTCTCTGGGTGATTAATTTGAATGATCTAAACTAGTTGATGTGTACTTTTAAATGATTAGTTTCTTATTATTTTCCTAAAGAATAGTAAAAAATGCATTCCAGAGAAAAAGTATTGTGTAAAAGTTTAAACATTTAAAGTCCTATATTATAAAATAATTTACCTAAAGGTAGTTGTTCTCAAAATTAAGTCCACAGAAGAATATTTCAGGAATGCTTTTTCTATCATGTTGATTTCTTAGGTTCCAGTACGGAAAGTCTGTTTCTGGGCTGGAGCCTAGGAAACTAGATTTTTAACAAGCATTTCTGGTATTCATGATGCAGATAATTTAGGGTTTGGTGTTAATAAGAGGAAACTTCAAGAGAACATGTAAAGGTGGTCTCTAATTGAGACTTTCCTCTACTTACTTATACAGATTAACCTTTGGTCAGGAAGTTTAGGCAGATATTACTACAACTAAAGAACCAGAAGAATGTCAGCTAAGGTGCTTAGTGGAAAATTAAAGAACTAGAGCTCCCTGATTCGAAGGTGTCCTGGAAAGTAGCCTGGAAAGTGTTAAAGGAAAAATTACTAAAGTATTGGTCTGTACCTCTGTCTATATTTTGTTTAAGGCATTCTTTTTTCAAGTATAAAATTTTTCCTAGTCTCTTTAAGAATTAATCTGTTAAAGAGCTTTCTGGGTCACACTTTAGGAGTAATATAAAATTAATATAAAAAACTAATTTGGACTACTGAGAAATCATAGATACATGTTTGTCCTAAATATTGCATTTTTGATCCTCTGTAAGATTCTTAGGAATTTGTAGTGTTGTCACAGAAAATAAACTATGAATAAAGTGTAATAAAATGGTTTACTTTAATAAGAAACACTTTCCATATATTTGTCATATAGATTTCTAATTTTTTTACATTATATAAAGTATTGTACAGTATGTAAAGTCTTGAATTTCAATGACTAATGTTTCTGCCTCTGATTCCATTGACATTGTTTCTGTGTCACTCACTCTTATAACTTTCCTTTGTAATAGATGAACACATTACCTGTCTATTCTATATTAAACATGGGGTCCAAATGCTCAAAACTAACATCCCTTTGAGAAAATCACACCTTTTTATATATCCATTAATTATAGCTCTATTTCCAATGCTGAATGATATAAAGAGAGTAATATAAGCTCATATAATTTTAAAATAAGAAAAATTCAATGATTTGGAGAAAGAAAAAACAATGTGTTATATATTCAGTTTTTTTTCTTTTTGCTAATGCTATAATTAAGATCTAAAAAATATAAGAGAAGGGGAGGTTGAGCTATCAATTAAGTTAAAGGCTATGATAGCTTTTTTGATGTGTCAGGCTGGTAAGACTATAGTCTTTCAATCACATTATTTGTGTTTTGTTAGAAAAGGATTTTTTCAGATTCAATTAAAATTCTAAGCAGTTTACCTTTTGTAAGAGGAATTATTCTAGATAACCTGGTGGGCCTGCCTTATTCAGTTGTAAAGCCTTGAAAGCTTTCCCGAGGAAGAAGAAATTCCATCTGTGGATAATACCATTGGTCTGGAAAAAAAAAAAAAGAAAAGAAAAACAAAAAACAAAAAACAAAAACATTGGTCTGCACTAATGGAATACTCTACTACTCATAACCTTCCCTCCTGACTACTGGCTTTTCTGATTTTGGATTTGTTTGGGCAGCCCCCATAATCACATAAGGCAGTTCCTTGCAATGAATCTTAATATTAATCTTGATAATAAATCAATATATTTTAACATAAATATCTCTGTCTCTAAGTATGTGTGCATGGGTGTGCAGGGCAGTATTGGTATCAGACTCCAGAAAAATTTCAGTATCATAAACGATATAAAGTAGCTTTATTTGTGAAAAACAGGTCAAGACTGATACCTTTAAATAGGACTACTTATGTGTATTTTGATTCCTCTGATAATTTACATTATTATTTTTCCAATTATGATAAGGCTAGGATAAACTATTTAGATAGTGTGTTGTTTAGATTCACTAAGCGTATAACTGAATAGAAACTTTAATTAGGTATATTCCTTTTCCCTTAGAAAAAATAGAAAGTCCTATGATAGCCTGTTAAAATAGTATTATCAGCACTTATGGTAAGGTTCATCTATAGGAATTAATTTTTGTTTCTAATTGAACCATAATTAATAATACTACCTCTAAAATATATTATTGATTTCTTCAATGATAGATTATTGGTGATATTATTCAGTTTTTGAGAAAAATAAAACTATCACGGTTAAAATTGTTAAAGGGATGAACATGGCATTGCAGTGATTCTTGTACATATAAAATAACAACCTCAGATACAGAGAATAACATGTTTTCTGTAAAGTATAATGTTGCTGATGGTCTGACATCACCGGAAGTACCTGATAATACTGTTTAACATAAAGCAATTTATCAGAAACATATCATTGCACTAATTAGACTAACTACATTTTTTTCCCTCTTAAAACTCAATAAATACTTTTACTGTATAGGTCTCAGAAACCTGAGAAGTATCCTTTTAAGATATATCAATTTTTTTCTTGTTAAGGTCCTTCTAATTTTGTGTATTTGTAGAGAGGTAATATTGTTGCACAATGCGCACATTAGAAAAAGGAGAAAGTTTGCCGCTGAGAAACAGTTTTGTATCCTATTTTGATGATTTAAAAATAGTACCTAATATCTAAAATCTTATCGTTTTTAGCAATAATGTGCCCATCAAAGTGCAGATATCCCAAGAGGAATCAGACATGATGTTTTCCAACTGTAATGTGGCATACAAAATATTTTTATTACCATAATAATCATTGCAAATGAAAGTGTTGCTGCCATATAAGCTCAGCAAAAGAATCTTAACTTGCTGGATGCAACGTTGCTAGACGGTAACATTTCTTTAGTTATTTACTAAAACAATGTGGTATTTGCTTTGTAGCGAATACTTTCAGCTGTGTTTGGATAAATGCTTCATAACAAATCAAAAGCAGTCCAAATACTTATAGTTCTATAAAGTAAGGAAGTGCTTAAACACAGACATGCACACACACACACACACACACACACAAAGCGGTAGAGCAATAAAGTATTGGAGCATGCATAAAGGACATGGGGACCAAGGACTGTTCTGAAAGAGCTCCCAATGGTTAAAGTTGGAATAATATGCGCAACAAATAAATATTTAAAGTATTAGATTATAACCCAAAGAATCAAATAAATACATAGGATATATTTAATGATTAATACATATCTGCTGGTCTGAACCCAAAGAATCAAATAAATGACATAAATTGGGAAGGAAGGAAGGAAAGAAGGACACATCTTTCCTACAGAAGAATTCCAAATGATAAATATAGAAAGGATAAAAAACAACAGAAAATCACCAATAGAAGAGCACAGTAATAGTTGCTGAAGACAAAATAAATAAAGTAAATTTTAGGGTATATATGGGAAGACAAAATAGAAACTTTATTTTATTTTATTTTTTAAAGAAAAGGGTGAAATTTAATCTTTATTTACAGGACACTGTAAGATAGAAGATTCCACATAGAAATAAGCAATCCACTGAGAGGAGGAGCTTCATACAGTTTGTACAGTTCAGAACTGGTCAAGTATAGTTTCGTTGTAAAAAGTGCTACAATAACAAAACACATTTAAAAAGAGTTCTTAGTAGAGAAACAGTAAGACAAACTTCTACCAAACAGTACACAACAAACAACTTTCTGTCTCAGCTGTACAATCTAAAAGTTAAAGGTCCCAGGAGTGCCATCCTGAACTTGGAATGTATAGCCTTCAGAGGTAGTTTCAGGCACAACATTCTGATCTTCCTCTTCCTCTACAGAGAAATACTTCTCAATCAAGTTTAATGAAGCTTTGTACACAGACTCATTTTCATGGTTTTTTAGAGCTTCAATTTTGTCCAAACCCCCACATTCTTCAATCATTATACTAAGTTTCTCAGTTTCACCTAGTTTCTCAGCAGCCTGAAAGATGTTTGAAATGGCATCTAGAATAACCAGAATAATTTTGGTATCTTTTGCAGTTAAGAGGTTCTTCAATGGTTCTATTATGCCACAATGAACGAGGTATACAATCTGTTCAACTGTTCCACCACTTGTATAGTTGGTCACAGCCCATACAGCTTCCTTTTGTGTCTTAAAGTCTGCCTTAGAGAGAACGCCAATGAAGAATAGGACTAATCCATGATTCACAACTTGCTGTATCTGGTCCTGGCGACCAGCTGTGATGTTTGACATTGTCCATGTAGCTTCCTTCTGAATATTAGTTTTGGGGTTCGTTAGCAGGCTGGGAAAGACAGCAAGTGCTCCTACATCTATTACAACCTGAGTCTGTTCATCTGTCCCAGTGACAATATTTCCTATGGCTCTTAGTGGAGGAGTCACAATGGGTAATTCAGTAGCTCCTAGAAGCTTCACAAGTTGGGGCACCGCTCCTGTTTTCACAACCATTTCAATCAGTTCATTTGGACCATCAGTAAGGTAGGAAATGGCCCAGCAGGTATCTGCTAATACTTCTGGATCATCATGATGCAGGAGACAAACTAAGGTAGGAAGAATCTGCTCAACAGCATCTAACGGGGGTGCTGGATTCTTGTTGAGACAAAGGTTTGAGAGTGTCCAAGTAAGGTTAGTAAGTAACCACATGCTAAAGATGACATATCAGGAACTGCAAGGAGAGCCAACAGTGGGTCAACTGCACCATACTTGATAACCAAGTCTCGAAAAACTGAACCATCACCTTCAATGTTTCCTAGAGCCCATACAGCTTGTTCACTGATGTGGGCATGGGAAGATGCCAACAGAGAAATGAATTCTGGGATAGCACCTCCATCGACCACAGCCTTGGTCTGTTCTGATGTCCCAGAAGCAATGTTAGTGAGGGCCCAAGCAGATTCAAACTGAATAGGACTACAATCAGTTCTGCCCAAGAAGGACACAAATTTTGGAATCAAACCAGCCCGGATTATGTTGTCTATGGGGGCCTGTTTTTCCCTAGAAAGTAGTTTCCTAGCAGCTTGAGTAGCCTGGAGCTGGCTTTCCAAATTGTTGCTCTTTATGCCTTTGACAATGTCATCAACAGACCAATTTACAGTGCCCTGGTTGTTGCGGTTTTCCTGCAGTGGAGAGGTAGCATCATCAGGAAATGAGCTTGCATTTCTCCTTTTCAGCATCTGGTCCTCCTTCTTCGCTTTCCTCAACGCCACATTAACTTCTATTCGGCGCCGCCTCATTCCCGTACTGTCTTTCCCCTTGTTCTTGAATCTGTTAAGGCGGGCAGCTGGTGACTTAGCATTCTCGTTGGTGGACGTGGTTATGAGACAAAGGGAGAGAAAGCTCCACAGCCGGCTCAGGCTTCCACGGGAGGCGGTGCGGGGCGCGCAGGCTGCGGGTCAGCTGCCCTCAAAACCTCCACCGCGGATCAGCCCAGAGACGGTGTGGCCCAAAATAGAAACTTTATAGGAAGGAGATTGTTATCTACTACCCGAGTCAAAGGATCAAGCAGCATTTTCAGTAAGCCATCTTAAAACATGTATATGGCATGATGCAATGAGAAGAACACTTTGCCTTTATAAAAAAATTCCTACAAATTCATTAACTCCAGTTTAGGTATGGGAAAACATCAGATAGATCTCAGTTGAGGGAGATTCTATAATCCGATTACTCTTCAAAAGTGTCAAAGTCAAAAAGGGTTAGTATCCAAAGTATATAAAGAACGTATAAAACTCAACACCAAAAACTCCCACAAATAATCCAATTAAAAATGGGCAAACACATGAACAGAAACATTTTCCAGTGAAGACATATGGATGGTCAACAGACATGGAAAGATGTTCAACATCACTAATTATCTGGGAAATACAAATCAAAACCACAAGGAGATAGCACCTCATACCTGATCAGAATGGCTAAAATAAAAAGCACAAGAAACAACAAGTGTTGGTGAGGATGTAGAGAAAAGGGAACCCTCTTTGTACTGCTTTTGGGCATGCAAAATGGTACAGCCACTGTGGAAAAAAGTATGGAGTTTTCTCAAAAAGTTAGAAATAGAACTACCTTATGATCCAGTAATTGCAGTACTGGGCATTTACTCAAAAAATACAAAAACACTAATTCAAAGGGATACATGCACCCCTATGTTTATAGAAACATTATTACAATAGTTTGGGCTATTTACAATAGCCCAATTATGGAAGCATGGAAGCAGCCCAAGCATTCATGGTAGTAGAACAAAGAAATCAGATGTGGTGTGTGTGTGTGTGTGTGTGTGTGTGTGTGTGTATACCCACAAATACACAAAATGTAACATTATTCATCCATAAAAAAGAATGAAATCTTGCCATTTGCAACAACATGGATAGAGATAAGGAGCGTAATGTTAAGCAAAATAAGTCAGAAAAACAAATACCACATGATTTCACACATATGTAGAATTTAAGTAACTAACAAAAATAACTAGCAAAAGACAAAAGAGAGAGACAAACCAAGAAACAGACTCTTAACTACAGAGAACAATTTGACAGTTATCAAAGGGAAGGTTGGTGGGTGGATAGGCATTAAGGAGTGCACTTGCTGTGATGAGCACTGGGTGATGAATGGAGTTGTTGAATCACTGCATTGTGCACCTGAAACTAATATAACACTGTATGTTAAGTATACTAGAATATAAAATAAAATATAAAAAATAAAAAAGAGGTACTCTACGATTATTAATCATGTTATTTCTATCTTCATTCCTAATTAATTTTCTTATTAATTATATCAGTATTATAAATGCTGAGGCATACCGGGTCACCTAGGTGGCTCAGTGGTTGAGCATCTGCCTTCAGCTCAGGGAGTGATCCTGGGGTCCTGGGATTGAGTCCTGCATCAGGCTCCCTAAGGGGAGCCTACTTCTCCCTCTGCCTCTCTCTCTGTGTTTCTCATGAATAAATAAATAAAATCTTTTTAAAAAATGCTAATGCATATTTAACATCCTGTACACTTACATATTGGATGATTCTGCATCAAAGAGGATTGAACTATGTGACATTGACACCTAACACTAGTGTAGTGATACAAACTATAAACCTAACAGTCTGCTTACCTTTTTTCATCCATCCATTCATGTAAGAATGTAGGAAACCAAAAAGAGCTGTCCAAGGGCTTCTTACATGCAGCAGCACTTGCTAGGAGGTATCAAAATCATGAAGAAATAATGAGTAGAAACTTCCAATTTCTGGTGAAAGACAAATTAGAGATTCAAGAAGATCAGAGATATAAAACAGCATAAGATCAAAGCGTTCCCTCCCTAAGTAGATCATAATAAAAATGCTGAGAAACAAAAATAAGGAAAAATTCTTAGAGGGACTCTTGGGTGGTTCAGCGATTAAGCATCTGCCTTTGGCTCAGAGCATGATCCTGGTCCTGGGATGGAGTCCCACATTAGATTCCCTACAAGGAGCCTACTTCTCCCTCTGTCTATGCCTCTGCCTCTCTCTCTGTCTTTCATGAATAAATAAATAAAATCTTTAAAAAAAAAAAGCATGTAGACTATTTTCCAGGATAGATCAAGTGTCAAGATATAAAACAAGCCTAAATTCATTTTAGGTGATTAAAAAAATCAACAAATATCAATAAGAAATATCAATAGAACAAAAAATTGGTTCTTTGAAAATGAGTAAAATTCAAATTTAGTTAGACTCTCTAGAAATATGTGTATGTGTTTACATGTGTGTATATATATGTGTATATATATATATTGTGTGTGTATATATATTTGTGTCTATAGACACAAATTAGCACTGGAATAGAAGTGTATAGGACATCATTACAGACACTGCAGAAATTAAAAGCATTATTAGGGAGTAGTACAAATATTTTTATGCCTAAAATTAGACACCTCAATTTAATGGACAAATACCTGGAAAAATAAAAATCCCTGAACTTGATTTAAGGAGAAGTAAAAACATCAATAGACTTACAAGTAAAGAAATTGGATTAGTAAATAAAATGCTTCCACAAAAAGCCCAGGTGCTAAAATTTCACTAATGAGTTTAGTAAATATTAGCAAACTATACCAGAAAGATATAAAATCAATTATACATCATCACTAAGTGAATTTTTAAAATGGGCAAATAATTTGAATAGACATTTTATAAAATAAGATGTATGGCTGCTAAAAAGAACATGAAAGGATGCCCAACATCATTAATTATTAGGGAAATACAAATTAAAATTACAATGAAATACCACTACACACCTTTTTAGAATAATTATAATGATATAAACTGTCAATACCAGGTATTGTCAATGTAGTAGGGGAAGCAGTACCCTTATACATTGCTGGTGGGAATGTAAAGTGACACTGCCATTTTGGAAAAGAGGTTTTGTTTTGTTTTGTCTTGTTTTGTTTTTAAGGATGAATATTACTTACTCTGTGAACCCAGAACCCACTACTATGTATTTACCCAAGAGAACCAGAATCTTACATCCACACAAAGATTTGTCTGTATTTTCATAGCAACATTATTCAAAATAGCTGAAATTAGAATCTAGCCAATAGGATAATAACTGGTGAATGGATAAACAAATGAAGTATATAATGGGATGTTTTTCAGAAATAAAAAGGGACACATACCCTACACTATTCATAGCCTCAAAAATTTTATAGCAAGAGAAATAAACCAGAAGAAAAAATATAATTTATGAGTCCATTTATATGAAATTTCTAGTTGAAGCAAACCTTATAGGCATGAAGCAACCAGCATAACTGGGGTGGAGAACAGATTCTGGGACTAAGGGTAGAGCAGCAATTGACTGCCACTGAGTATGAGGAAACTTTTAGGAGCGATAAAAAAAATGTACTGGAACTGTCTCTTGATGATCACTGAACAACTCTTTTTCATTGTACAGTACAGTAAAAATAGATGAATTTTATGTTGGTATTTTATTCTTCAATAAAGCTGTTAACAAAAAAGTGCAAAATTAAATAAACATGTCAACTATATATATACATATAGATATGACAAACACATAATTAATATTGAACATAATTCATCATTTGAGCAAAACAAATTAAAACCACAATAAGCAGCTATATTCATAATTGCCAAAACTTGGAAGCAACCAAGATATCCTTCAGTAAGTGAATAAATTGGTACATCCAGGCATATTATGGAATATTATGGCATATTATCCTGCACTTAAAAAATGAACTACCAAGCTATGAAAAGACATTGAGGAACCCTAAATGTTTATTACTAAGTGAAAGAAGCCAAACTGAAGAGGCTGCAAATTGTAAGATTTTAACTTATACGACATTCGAGAAAAGGATGTGTCTATGTCTCTCCAAAGGTTTGGAGGTAATAAAAAAAAAAAAAAATCATTGATCGCTAGTGCTTGGGAGTGGGGTAGAGGGATGTATAGATGGAGCTTAGAGGAGTTGCAAGACAGTGAAAATATTTTGTCATGAGACCATAATGATAGGTACAGATCATTAGATGTTTGTCTAAACCCACAGAATGTACAATACCATGATAGATCTATAATGGAAATTACAGGCTTTGGGGAATAATGATGTGTCAAAACGTTCACCGATTATTACAAATGTACTGCTTTGTTGGGGAATGATCACAATGGGGGAGGCTCTGTGGAGGGGAGGGGAGGGAACATCTGGGAATAGTCTGGACTTCCTGCTCAATTTTGTTATAAATTCAAAACTCCTCTAAAAAATAAAGCCTATTTAAAAACCACAACGCGATACTATTTACACATATATTAGGAATCTAAAACTTAAAAGTATGATCATTTGAAGTGTTGGTGCAGATATGGAGGCACTGGAATTCTCATGTGTATTCTGTGGGCAGAAATGTTCATTCATACAGATATTTGGAAAACAGGTTTGACAGTTTTTTAAAAAATTAAACAAGAACCTACCACTTGACCTAGACGTTCCATGTCTAGATATTTACCTAAGAGAAATGAAAGCAAATATCCATACAAAGAGTTTCTTACCAATGTCATAGTAGCCTTAATTTTCACAGCCAAAATTTAGAAACAACTCAAATGTTCATCTTCTTCAGGTGAATGTATAAATAAATAATGTTATGTCTGTACAATGGGATACACTATTCAGCAACAGAGAAGAAAAATATTAATACACACAATAGTATGAATTATACTTAATGAACAAAACAGAAAAATAAAGTACACACTATATGGTTGCATTTATATAAAATTCTAGAAAAAGCGAACTATGACAGAAAGTGTCATTAAAAAGTATCATAAAGTGACAGAGTGATCAGTGGTTACCCACGATGGGGTTAGGCGTGGAGGGGTGAAGGAGAGGTATTACAAAGAGACATTAGTAGGAGCGTTAGAAATATTAATTACATTGATTGTGATAATATGATTTGTACATATATGAACACTTATAAAATTATATACTACAAATGGAGCTTATTGTCTATCAATCCCTAAAAAAGGTGTTAAAAAGACTGAAATGATCTATTTTTATACCGTTCAAGAAATCAGTCTTTACTGTTTTTATTCTCAATAGCTATGCAATATTAGTTTGCTAATGAAGTTTATAACACATTTTCTGACACCTAGTTCAGCAAGTCAAGCAGTTGAGAAGATAATCATGTTATTTCAGGTTAAGTAATGCAGAAATGGGGAAGGATGGATTCTGCTGTTTCTGTCCAAAAACTTTCAGAATACCATGTAATTTATTTATTTATTTTTAAAGATTTTATTTATTTATTTATTCATGAGAGGTAGAGAGAGAAGCAGGCTCCATGCAAGGAGCCCCATGTGGGACTCGATCCCAGGACTCCAGTATCATACCCTGGGCGGAAGGGAGGCACTGAATGGCTGAGCCACCCAAATTTGGCATCCCAAATACCAGCTAATTTAAAAGCAAAAGCTTTCAGTTATAGATGGTTGGTTGTTTCAGGGACTCTTAAATGCATGTTGGATTCATTGTTTTATTCAATTTTTCCCCCTGAAATTAGACCTCAAATAAAACACATTTTTTGTCATTTTTGTCAGTTCTACGTGCTATTTATAGAAAGGCTAGTCTCTGTGTGGTTTATAATATGTGGAGGGCATCATGTTCAGAGAGAAATGGCATGGTAATGATTCCATTCCGGAGAGATATTCTGATAAAGCACAAGCTTAAACTTTGTAGGTTCTTTTGACCTTAATAATAATGGCTAACATTTAGTGAATGCTTAATATGTGCAATATATTATCTTATTAGATCTCCCCTACCACCTCTTGAGGTCTGTACCTAAATACCCTCAATTTGTAGATGAGGACACAGAAATATAGAAGTTAAGCAGTTTGCTCAAGGGAACAAGTGAGGAGCAAAATTTCCAACTCAGATGTGTCTAAGTACAGAACTGAGCTCTACGTCCCTGTACTTTGTGTCTCCTTCTTAATCACAGAAAAATAAGCATTAGACATTAAGATGAAAATTAATAAGTCATTATTTTAAAATTGTAGGTGTTCAATATGAAGATCATCTGGTCACCTGATTGATTTCATTCAATCACTTACGTATCCCTGTATACCTGTAAACCTGTATACCTGTATACCTGTAAACAAGGTATTATTTCATAGCTATATATTATGTGATTGATTCCATACAATTTTGGAGATGATAAAGTTGTACTCAAGGTCACCACAATATACAAAATTGTAACTCTTCATTCACTGCCTTCTTAGTTCTATGACAAAGGATGCTTTTATAATTTGAGCATAAAAAATAAGCAGCTGAGTAAAGAATCAGCTATCATTTTTTAAGGCAATAAGTAATAACTCTCAGAGGCCCACCACCTCAAAAGGGCAATTGCAACTTTTTTAATACATACCTAAGAACTTATTGTTCTTTCTGTATGTTTCTCCCACTTCATGTTTCTATCTCAGTGTATGGTTCTTCCTTCCTATGTCTCTAAGTCAGAAATGAGATACCGTTATTTAAAACAGCTCTGCTTGAGGAATTTTCTGGCTAGGAAAATTAAATCGAACCTTCTTGACTTTCCTCTTTAACTTTCTACTTGCTACCTTATTTACCACTGCCAGTACCTAAGTGAGTCCTGTCCACAGTGCTAGAGACATCCCAAGATGTCCTCATGATGCTGGTAATCTCCATAGCTGGTCTGACCACTGCAAACTCCACTATGCTTACCTTCCATTTTGCATCAATCTCACAGGCAGGACCCCTGGTCTATCTACTATTATCATTCATTTTGCACAATACGAAGTTTTATGGTAATCTACATATTCCTCTTCCCTGCCTTTTGCCTAATTTTTACTTCCCTTCTGTTTGCTTGACCCTCTACTATATTTCTTATTTACTCTTACTCCCACTTTCCTTGATTCTAACATATGCAATAATTTCTTCTCTAAACATATTTTGACTCTGAATTTCCATAGATATAGACATTATTATAATCATATCAAATATGTGAAAAGATGTATTTAAAAAGAATCAGGTTGGGGTAATAATTCCCAAGCTGGGGGAATGTGTCTGTAGGCGCATGTACTTTCATATTATTTTGTTACCCAGTATATCCACAAAACATATAGTAATGGGCTTAATATTATGCTAATTATGATCTAGAATATATAGCTTATTCATAGATTGTATGATGATGATATTTACAGTTCCAAAAGTGTATGTTCCATGAATAATTATTTATACTAGAATTGTCTTCTTTTTAGTCTCAATGCCAGCAAGATCTACTCAAAACCCAAGTTTTAGTTCTTTATTTTATTTAAATTCAATTAATTAGCAATAGTGTACAATAACCAAACTATGGAAAGAGCTCAGATGTCCATAACAGATGAATGGATAAAGATTATATATATATGTGTGTGTGTGTGTGTGTGTGTGTGTGTGTGTGTGTGTGTATCAGCAGCAGAGTGTAAGGCTGCCCTTAGGTGGTGAAGCAGCCGACAGCACCAGGGGGAAGCCTGCTTGTCTGATCCGCTCCTCCAGGCTTGCCCCAAGCCCCAGGGATACCTGGCTGGGACCCAGCACCCGGAGCCCCAGGGGAAGGACAGACACCGTGTCCTCCGCCCACAGCTGGCACTGTCATCTTGAGCTCTGTGTTGTATGTATAATATAAAAATGTTTTCTTTCAAAAAATACATATATGTACACACATATATGTATATACACACACACATATATACACACACACACACACACAATGGAATACTACTCAGCCAACAAAAAAAGAAATATTGCCATTTGCAATAACATGGATGGAACTAGAGGATATCATGCTAAGTAAAATAAGTCAATCAGACAACGATTATCAGATGTGGAATTTAAGAAACAAAACTGAGGATCATAGGGGAAGAGAGGAAAAAGTAAAACAAGACAAAATCACGGAAGGAGACAAAACATAAGAGACTCATAATCATAGGGAACAAACTGTGGGTCGCTGGAGGAGAGGGGAGTGGGGGGAAGGAGTAACTGGCGATGGACATTAAGGAGGGCACATGATAGAATGAGCACTGGGTATTATATAAGACTGATGAGTTACTGACCTCTACATCTGAAACCAAGTTTTAGTTCTTCATAAGCAGTTGAATCAAAACAAACTAGTTAATTTTAGCTCAGATAGAGTAAAAAGCCTCAGACCTCTTTAGGCATCCCCTCAGGGGTTCAGTTGGTATTATAGGTTAGATAATCAGTCTTGGAGAAAGGATACCAGATCTGTAATCTTGATTCCATGCTCCCAAGTTCATGTGGTTTTATAAGACATTTAACTTCTCTTAGACTTTACTTCCTCATACCTAAAAAGAGAGTGATGAAGATAGTGTATAGAACAGCAGTCTTCAGACTTTGGTATGTAGAAAAGAAAAAAAAATCTAAAGTAAAAGCTACTTTACTGTTACTACTACTTTAACTTTTACTACTACTTTAACTTTTACTACTGTAAAGGTTACTAAGAACAAAAAGAAAACAAAAAGTAGATTCCTCCAGCCCAATCCTCAAAATCTCAGACATTTTGACTCAGTGGTCATTGTTGAAACATTTTAGGTGACTCTGAGAGATAAAATTTGGACTTTGAAGAATACTTCATACTTTGTGAAGAGTTAATGAACGAATAAATAAATAAATTAACTTGGCACATAATAGGCACTTGCAAAGGAATTATACCAGCAGGTTGTAGATTATGTAATTTATGGAAATATATTAAAATATTGAATCAAGGGAATCCAGAGAGTATGGTCCACAATATCTGTTCCTGGGGATTACACAATTTTAAAGATCCAGTTACGTCGAATAGGTAGTAGGCATTTAAAAAAATTCCAAAATCTTAATTTCAAAGGTATTATAATATTTTATGTAGATCAATGCTACTCTGGTAATGACAAATCAGAAGCAATACAACAATAAGGACAGAATAAGATTTAAGAGTACTAAAGAAATAGAGAAAATCAACTAAGTCATAATTAATAGAGCCATATAAAAAATCATTCAGCCTTTGGCTTAAATGTAGTCAAATAAATACAGCAATGAAAAATATGACACAATTATTCTAAAAATCCAAAAGAACCAAAATACAGGTATTTCTAAAGATAAATAATTATGGATAAATTTTTACAAATGACAGAAATGAAGTTTATTGTTAAGGAGATACAGATACTTAGAGAAAGAAACTTCTTCATTGATAATAAAAGTCATGTATAATAATGAGTTAAAATACTTTAATGATTAATTTTATATCTGTTAATCTAATAAAAATCATTAACCTGGTTTGCGAGGCTATGTAGAGGCACATACGTGTTAAATCTTGTTAGTGGTTTGTAAATTTGCTCTATTCTGGAGACCAATCAAATAATATATGTCAAAGCTTATGAAATACTTATTGAAAAAAGTCATTGAATGTTCTCAAGTCAGTATTTTGGAAATATATAGCAATTAAACAACCATCTTAAAATATGAATGCTTATCATAAAAGTGCATAATATTAAAAAAAAGACAAGAAAAAGAAAAGAATGAAACCCTTGTAAGGGACTACTTAATGGACAAGTGAAAAATCACAGAAGGTAAATGTTTATTTAAATGAATGAATGGAGTTGATGGAAGATAATATAGCTATTAGAAAAATCAAGTATATTCTTAGAAAAAATTCTTAAGAAAGAATAACTGGTATATTGATTTAATATGTCCAAAGTAACATCTATAACAAATATTTTAGATCACTAGTTATAAAGTCTGTGCTTATTTTACCCTAAATATTTAAAATATTTGGCAAACACTTTAAAATGCTTTGGAATGATTCCCTTAAATTGCGTATAATGACATGTAAGATATTTCAGAAAAATGAACTCTATTGGTAAAACATTACTTTGGAATTCTCAACTAGAAATTGCTAATTAAGATTGGATTGTATGTTTCCTGGCTAAGTTTATCCTTCCTAGGATTAAAGTGAGATTTAGGGCTAAGCAATTGATTGCTTCAAGTGATTTATTAATTTTGGTGAAGCAATTAGCTTGTTGATTGTTTTCACTAAATCAATTAAATGTTGGAAAAATTAACCAAATTCATTGTTTGCTGACATTGCCTTAATCATTTCCACTTTCTTCCTTATTTTTTTCCAGGTGGAAATTGGATCTTATTTTTTTTTTTTTTTGTTCTAATACATTTATTTTTTTATTTTTATTTATTTATTTTTTATTTTTATTTATTTTTATTTTTATTTTTATTTTTTTTTATTTTTTTATTGGTGTTCAATTTACTAACATACAGAATAACACCCAGTGCCCGTCACCCATTCACTCCCACCCCCCGCCCTCCTCCCCTTCTACCACCCCTAGTTCGTTTCCCAGAGTTAGCAGTCTTTACATTCTCATGTGAGGATATATAAAGTGGGAAAGAAAAGGCTCTTTTAGTTCAGGTGCTATTTTTTGTTACATACATTCAGACCATGAGATGTAATGGATTGATGATGAGTAATAATAATAATAATAATAATAATAATAATAAATTACAAATACTTAAAAATCCTCATCATAGTTCTTCTATGACAAAAATTTGGTACTTTATACTTAGCTGAAAAAGCAGCATGACTTCAGGGAAAAGAATAACCAATTCTTAGGAGATATTGTAACTGTGACATGACACACCAGAGTCTCTAATTATTCTGTTCACAATATGAAATGCAGTTTTATTCATGATAGCAAATAACAATTTAGCAAAGAATGATCCAATTAGGCAGCCTGGGAGGCTGAGCGGTTTAGCACCGCCTTCAACCCAGGGTGTGATCCTGGAGACCTGGGATCGAGTCCCACATGGGGCTCCCAGCATGGATCCTGCTTCTCCCTCTGCCTGTGTCTCTGCCTCTTCCTCTCTATGTGTCTCTCATGAATAAATAAATAAAATATTCTAGAATGATCCAATTATTGATATCTGAGCATTAGAAATCATCCTATTTTGATGCCATACATTTTATCTAAAAAAAAAAAAATCCATGTTGAAGTAGAGAAATATGTCTAGAACAAAATCTTCTACAAAACTATCCGTGGACTAAACTCTCCTACTATAGTTGTAACATCCTTTTTTGTTCTCAATATTAAAATATATAGGAGAATAGGAATTACCAAAGCAAAGAAAATATCTAACTCCATGTATCTCTGTAAAAATTTTCCCTTTTGAGAGTAGTTAGACTTTTCAAATGGCATTGGTTCTATTAGCATTGGATGGATGTTGGTGTAAAAACCCAGGGGCCAGAGCTATAGTGACAAATTTCCTAAGGCTATTTATGATATGATTCCCATCATGTGTCCCCCCAAATTATCAATGATATCTAATAAATTCAAGAATTCCACTGATGACAGGATGCCTTGGTGGCTCAGCGGTTGAGAGTCTGCCTTTGGCTCAGGGTGTGATCCCAGAGGGATTGAGTCCCACATCAGGCTCCCTGCATGGAGCCTGCTTCTCCCTCTGCCTGTGTCTCTGCCTCTCTCTCTCTTTTTCTCTGTGTTTCTCATGAATAAATAAAATCTTAAAGAAAAAAAGAATCCCACTGATTTCAAGGTATGAATTGCGCATTTTCCCCTCTTCAGTTCTTTTTTCAAAAGATTTTATTTATTTGAGAGAGACAGTGAGAGAGCACCAGCATGGGGGAGAGGCAGAGGAAGAAGTAGACCTCCGTTGCATGGGGAGCCCCACATTGGCTGGATCCCAGGGCCCTGGGATCATGACCTGAGTTGAAGGCAGATGCTCAACCACTGAGCCACCCAGGTACTCCTGGTAGGGGAAATTTTCAGCAGCTTTTGCACAAACCACTAAACCCTTTCACTTCAGTTGAGAACAATTTTGACAACCCTGATGCTTAAGAGCCTAAACAAAAATAATACCTACCACATTACCCCAATAATAACTGATATCTTTTGATAGGACAGATTCTCTGTAATTCTCAAGAATTTTATGATTTTTGAGTCAAAATAGGAATCAATAAAGAAGACCTGTGCAATATTGTAACTAGAAGAGAGAATATGAAAATATTCAGTCTTGATCTGTTTGATCAGATCTGTAAGGGAAAAATATAGTGGGGAAAATCACTATGCCCTTTCATATTATTATTGATCTCTGATGTGTTTTGAAAAACAGACTTAGTACCGGTTTCAAAGAATCAGCTACTTAGAGCTGGGAGTGGGGAGGGAGGCAGTGGTGATAAAGGAGAATAATACTACATTAGTTCCATTTGAGAATGAAGTAACTGGAATTTCAGGTGTGTCCTCTTTTGTGAGAAGTAGCTTCCAAAAACCTTTACGTAAAAATTTTGTAGATACCTCTCATGTGATATTTGTATTTTATTGGCTTAAATAGATATATCCCTAATAGCTGCTGATATACTTTTTGATGACATGCATTTCATTAGCACACATTTGCAAAATCATTCCACATGAATGTCATAAATATTTTGTATGCATAGGGAATTCAGAGCACTCTGTAGTGACTCTGGTGTTCACCGATTGGAATTCATTACTCCAGATCTTCAGCAAGGAAAGATTTTGCTAAATAAAACTAATTTGAAGTGCCATTCAAAACAAGTTGAGGAGGCATTAAAAAAAAAAAAAAAATGTTTGGGCAGCCCCGGTGGCACAACGGTTTGGAGCCGCCTGCAGCCTGGGGTGTGATCCTGGTGACCCGGGATCGAGTCCTACATTGGGCTCCCTGCGTGGAGCCTGTTTTGTCTGTGTCTCTGACTCTCTCTCTCTCTGTTTCTATGAATAAATAAATAAAATCTTTTAAAAAAATGTTTGCTTAGCACAAATGAAATAAACTAGAAGACCTTATTAAACAATGAATAGGGGGTGTTAGGAAAGGGGGAAATAGGGGATGTAAGGAATTAGAAGTCTAGAGAGAGGTGCAGTGCTCTATATCTTGAATGGATGGAAGAGTGAGAGTCTGGGGGATAATTGAGAAGTGGATGCACAAATATAGGAAGGTTAAATACTGTAACACGGGTGCATTCCTTACAAAATCCTTACAAAATTGTAAGGAATGGCTAAGTTAAGATTTTGAACTGAAATAATATAGATAATTTTATAAATTCTCTACTTACATCCTTCTAAAATCTTCATTGTATTGATTATAGATTCTTTGCACAAAGACGATTTTCTAATATAAACATCTTGATTTGGCGAGAGCAAAAATAAGCTTTCTCTGGGCACAGTCTAAAAATGATCTCAGACATGACTGAATAGAGGCATTTCCATATTCTTCCACTCGGTTCTGAGAGTGGAGACAGGCGTTGATATTCATAAATAGCACTGTAACCTGTCACTGATAATTCTCATGGATCTTTTTGCTCTTTTATCAATGGGATGAGTCAAGTGAGAGCAAACATTTCAAAGCCTTAGAAAGTCCAAATGAAAGTAAAGGGCTTCATCTCTTTAAGACCATTGTATGAAAATTCAACACTTTTATGCCAATAAAGGTAAATAAAATAGAATGTAACATAGTCAAATTTATGAGTTTTAATTTAAGGTTAAGCCTCTGTTGCAATATATAATAATGTGTGAATTATATCCGATACAAATAAAAAATACATCTATGTATATGTACATAAATATCTATTATTACCTAAATAAAAGTACATTATTTCACACACACTGCCCTTACTATGGGTAGACATGCATCTTTTTTATTGTAATCTCAAGTTTTTAAGAGAAAAAAAATGCTATTTAAAACGGAGAAAGAGCAATTTTTTTAATACATGAAGTACTGCATTAGACTGTAAGTTATGACATTCATTCAAAGAAACTTTAATGTGTTTCAAGTGAAGTTAATTAAAAGGATAAACAGAAATGCTTATATTTACCAGGATGATTTTACCTCACTAGAAATGTGGATAGATTCTAAAGGTAAATAAAAAGAGGATTTTAGACTGAGAACCATTTACAAGTATAGTCTGGAGAATATTAGAAGAATCCTTAAAGTCTTATTTTAATAGTCCTAATGGAAATCATTTGCAAAAGAACAAAATAACTTGCTCTTTTCATGGTGTACTATTGTCACTTGGTCAATGGTTCTCCAGGGAATGTACATGGGAAGAGGACAGCTTTCAACCATAGTTGCTCAACTCACACCTCAGAAACACTGATTCAAAGGGCTTGGAATAAGAAAGGAAGTGACTGGGAGATGCATAAGGAAACACTAGTTTAGGCTTGTAAGGTGTTTTCAAATGTTACTTCTCCTCCAAATTGAGGGTCTTTGATTTGACAAGGTCTCAAGCAATGGTCCTCAAGAGAATGAGCTAAATCTTTAATCAGAATTAAAAGTCAGTGACCGTTAAAAAATAAATGTTAAAGTTTTGTTCTGTTTTGGTTCTAAAACACCTAACAACATAGAATGCTGAACTTAAAAGAGAAAGACCTTTTTTTTTTCTCCAAGTTATTAATTAGTATAACATAATATGATAGAGTATTGTGTCAGTAAATAAGATTTACACAGTGATTTTCAGTTGTCAAAACAGTTTTTACATGCTTATTAGTTTGTAGTCACCATCATACAAAGTGTGTTCAAACTGTAAGACCAAATCATTTAGAGAGACTCTCATATACTCTAATTTTATAAGTATTATATACAAAGATTTGTCTTTTGAAATATCAGATTTTCACTTAAAAACTTCAGTACTTCTAGAAAATATCAATAGCCTTTTAAACTTATCATTAAAAACAATTTCCTTATAATAAAGCTAATTTGGCCCAACAAAGAGTGCTCAACTGCCATGAGAAGTTTGGTATCACTCTGTTGATCACTCACACATTTATATATAATTTTTCAAGTACCTGTTATGAGCCTATTTAGCCTACAAGGCTAAATATCTAAGATAAAATAATTACAAAGGCACAGTTTATACTCCAAAGAACTCACATAATAGAAGAAAATATAGAGTAGCAAATAGATAACCTTATATACTGCAAATGAATAAGTGCTGTCACATAGATAAGTAAAGGGTACTTATGGGGGAACACAGAAAAAGCACTGTGAAGGCAAGCTTACATGGGGATGGAAGTCTTCTCCAAAGGAAAATACATTTGAACTGAGATCTGAAGAATGAATAGGATAAAGCAGAAGAGAGAAAAACAGGAGGAGTAAAAGTATGAGGAAAGAAGGAAAATATAAATTGTTTTTGAAAGAATTCAAGTTGTTTATGAGACCAGAAGACTAATAAATTAAGAATGCTAGAAAGTCAACTGCAGAGGTGGGATGAGGCCCTGCTGTAAGATTACTGGTAGGCAAAATGAAGAGTTTGGACTTAACTAAAAAAAAAAAAAAAAAAAAAAAAAAAAGTATCACTGAAGGTTGCTGTGATAGACTGGATTCCCAGTATGATTGTTAATATTTCAATCTATAAATCTGGGGTGAGGGGCACAATCAACCCACAATAGACGAACATGTTAATATTTCAATCTATAAATCTGGGGTGAGGGGCACAATCAACCCACAATAGAGGAACATGATCATCCACAATCTTCTTTACTCAAGTGTTCTTTTCACTGAGTGTCCTAGGTTGACAACTTGAAAGCCTCTTGTGTACCTTTGTGATCTGCAAAATTCATAGTACCACATTATAAACTTCTCTTTTACTAGAGGTTATGTGCTTTTACTCTATACTAAAATAGTCTATATCGCTTTCCGTGCTTATTCTTTCTGCAAAACTCTGTAGCATTATGTAACTTACTAAATATATTATGCACTTTCATTAAAGAACTTGAATACACGTAGTGGTAAATGTGTGATACAGGCAAAAATTTCCCTGAATGCTCACTCAGTGTTTATAATGACCCTTTATTCATCATATGAACAGTCCTTTTTATAATCAGTGAAGAATATGTATATATTTCATCAGCAGCAGGGTTTGACAAAGAACCAAGAAATCAGGGTGAGAGTCTTTCAGTATGAGCTCTATTTCCTCATTTTTCCTGTGCATAATCAATTTTTAAAACTTTTAGTAACTGTACTTTTCTAACTATAAATTTATTAATACTGATTGTATTTCATAGGAAAATGTAAAATATACAAAGAAAACAATCCAGTGCCTCTAGTCAAGAAAACACTAAAGAAGAACACATTTGTTTATTTCCAGTCTTCTAGTCTTCCTGCTTCTCTTTCTCCTCACCCTCTTTCTTATTACCACACCCTTCCCACACAATTGCATATTATTTATATCCATTGTTTCCTCCATATACTATTCATCACGAGCATTTCCTAGATGGAAAGTGGATTATTGGAATTAGGGTTTGGCTGAGAGTAACAACAGCAACAGCAACAAAAAAGTCTATCCCATTAAATTCAAAATGTTTTCCTAAGTGGAAGAAGTTAGTTTACAAGCTGTATATGATTTTCCTAGTGTCAGAGACTAGGATCCTTCTACTTGTTCTCCATAGAAAGCTTCCATTGCCAAGGTTATCACATAGTCCTAGATGGCTCTATATCTCTAACTAGTAATGTTTGTTAATATGAGAGTTGTTGGGGCAGCCTGGATGGCTCAGCGGTTTAGCGCCCCCTTCAGCCCAGGGCGTGATCCTGGAAACATGGGATCGAATCCCACGTCCGGCTCCCTGCATGGAGCCTGCTTCTCCCTCTGCTTGTGTCTCTGCCTCTCTCTCTCTCTCTTTGTGTTTCTCATGAACAAATAAAATGTTAAAAAAAAAAAATGAGAGTCGTCTTCCTTAACAATGTATAAAATTCCACTCACTCTTTTCCATCTAAAAGTCAACACTCGTCGTCACTTAAAAATCTTGCCTACAGGGACGCCTGAGTGGCTCAGCGGTTGAGCTCCTGCCTTCGGCCCAGGGGGTGATCCTGGCGTCCTGGAATCGAGTCCCGCATCAGGCTCCCTGCATGGAGCCTGCTTTTCTCTCTCTGCCTATCTCTCTCTCTCTCTCTCTCTCTCTCATGAATAAATAAATAAAATCTTTAAAAAAAAAAATTTGCCTAGATGCTAGCCTAAGGTCAGCACTTTGTGACTTACTTTATAAACAACCATTTATACACAGCACGATACCATCCTATATTGGGTATCAATAACTTCAACTGTAGGAATATTCTTCCATTAGTAAATTTATGCTAATTACTGTGAAAGAAATATTCAAATATTTTCCATATTTAGAACATATACTCTTTAATTAGAGTTTAGACACCAGAACCTGTATCCATCTAAAATGTATTTTCACTGAAATACAATAAACAACTTTACAAGGCACAATATTTGAAGGACAATGGCAAAATAGAGAACTTTATTAAGGCAATGGGCCTTTTAGTTAGTCTGATACAAACGCTGTCAAACTTTCACTTTCTCAGTGTTGAAGAACATGATATTACAAACACTGATTTTGGAAATGGCTAAAATCTTTAGTTGTATTATTTCTCAGGGGAAAACAGTAGCTCAAACTAACCATATCATTTGCTATAAACAATGTCTATATCCATGGCTAGTCACATAACTAGTGTCCATAGAGCAATATGGGGATAAGAATGATGAATTGGCGTTCAACAAAATTGCTTTAAAAGTGGATACTACACATTCAAATATTTTTCTTTCAAGTTTCTTCATAGCACTAATTTATGTGCTAAAAAATAAAACACTGTAATAGCATATCACTACTATTTTCTGCCTTATTAGACAAGATGAATTGTGTAATCTTCTTTCATAGCACACAGTGAGGTAGAGAGTCATTTAATTACCTGTGAATCAAAGCAATTTAGGTAACTCTTTCTGATCATTATTACAAAGACTCAAGGAACCAAAATGCTCAATAATCAATAACAACATCAACCTCAAAACAAATTTAAGCCCTTGCAATTTTCCTAGAATTGGAAGGTTCACTGTTAGACCAAGTAGGATTCCACTGACTCCAGAATTCCTCAATGTCCTCTCCTCTGACATGGTTCATCACTGCTTTAGGTGGTGCTTTGTGCCTGTTTCTATTCTTAACACTTATCACACTTACTATTTCTTTTTTTCCTTATGTAGTATATTCTAGTAAGCAACCTTTAAAGGCACCAGAGTGTATGTGTATACTCAATACCTAGAACTATATCTGCTAATTTTGGGCACCAAATATATAATTTATTGAAAAAAAAGTTAAAAAATATTTACAACACTTTTTACAGACCTCCCTTTAGAGCATACTTAAGCTACAGGTGTTTCTTAATGACACAGTGACAAAGGATAACTCTATTTCTTTAGATAGTGTGCAAATTTCATTCCATGGGTTCTAGCTGTGAGAAATAATAATAGGTTCTTCCTCCAAACAGGAAACACAAAACCCACTATTCTAACAATAAAAAGTCCTATAAAAAATAAAAACATTGAGTAAAGGCTATTCTGTTGATAGTCACATAACTAACATACTGAAGTGTTCAGTGGTGCTACACTTAAGACATAGTTTTATCTTATTTAACTAATTTTCTTGTTTATTCGTTTATTTAAATAAAAATTCTTGGGCACCTGGGTGGCTCAGTGGTTGAACATGTCCCATTAGCTCAGGTCAAGATCTAGGGGTACTGGGATTGAGTCCACATCAGGTTCCCCACAGGGAGCCTGTTTCTCTCTCTGCCTATGTCTCTGCCTCTCTGTGTCTCTCATGAATAAATAAAATAATAAATAAATAAAATCGTAAATCAATCAATCAAACTTCTTTCACACAGAGTCACCTTTTTGTTTTGGAAGACATCATTTTGGGAAATTATAAGTAACAAGTATTACTAGGGAGCCTTGTGCTTTTTACTAGCTGTGCCATTGTGTTTGTGAGGCATTTGCAAAGTGCATGACAGTGATGCTGAGTTTTTATAATTTTAAATTTCATTTTCAGCAAGTTTTTTGTACATTTCTTTTCAATAACTGCCAAACTTGTCAGCATTGCATGTAAGTAATTGTGTTAATTATTTAATACTTGTGTTAATTATACATCATAATGTGTGTAACAATTTGCTTTTTTTTTTTTTTTAAAGATTTTATTTATTCATGAGTCACAGAGAGAGAGGCAGAGACATAGGCAGAGGGAGAAGCAGGGTGCCCATGGGGAACTTGATGTGGGACTCAATCCCAGGACCCCAGGATCATAACCTGAGCCAAAGGCAGACACTCAACCATTGAGCCACCCAGATGCCCTTTCCTGTTTATTCTGATAAGCATTTATCAACAACTACTCTATGCCAGGCTATACAGATAAATCACCTTACCCTCAGTAACACAATACAAAAGTTACACAAACAGAAACAAACTGAGGTAGAGAAATGCATGGCTTCAGCACGACTAATTATTTGAACATGCACAATATTTGAAAGGCAAAGCTTATTTTTTTTTTTTTTTTGGCAATAGCTTATTCTTATGCCCTGAGTTCAAATTCACATTTAAGAATCAATTGTTCACTGAACTATAGTCTAGTCCTTTAGAATCAATTTCTTGTAGTTATCTTGAAACAGTCTAATTTGATAAATTTTAAGCTACTGGGAGGTGTCCTGATAACTTTAAGTTAAGTCAGTTGTGTAAAATTTTAAGAAATACACAATCTCTAAAAATATACCCATATGTACAAATCCTATTGGGTTGCAAACCTCAAAAAGCTCTACTTAAGGGATGTTTTATCATTTTTATTTTCAGAGGGAAATAAAGTTCTAAAAGGCCAAATAATTTATCTGTGAATATCAGCTGATAAATGAAGAAGTGAGAATTGAAACTCAAGACCTTGAAGCCTTTGTCTAATTATTCTTTTCCCCAGACCACAGCTGCCTTTTCCCTTGCATGCCTGACATTAAACTTTTATGGGTTTTTTTTGTTAGAAGAATTTTTTTTTTGCAGTGCTTTCTCAAGTTAATTAAATAAACAACAATTTAGATTAACTTTATTATTAAAACTAGATATATCAAGTGCCCCCCTCAGTGCCCGTCACCAAAAAAAAAAAAAAAAAAAAAAAACTAGATATAAAAATTATTTGGTAGAGAAAATGCTTAAGGAATTAAATGCCTTTAGAATTCATTAATTTCAACTATACAGTTCCCACAGCATTTTATTTGTGAGGGCATCATTTTGTTTGTTATTTCTGGAGTATTTATAGAATAATACTTCAGCCAACACTTGCTCCTAGGATGCTTAGGTAATGGTTCTAGATGAATAGACGGCACAGATTATTATCAATCTGTTAGCATTGGCTAGTAAGGTTTAGCACTTTTGCCACTGAATCAGGCAATATCTGAAGACTTTCTTGGATTTTCTCCAAGTACCCTTAACTAAGACCTCCAAAGACAAAGATGACCATATCAATTTTAGATCATCTATTGGCCTTATATGACTTTTCACCTTTCACTATCTTTCTGATATGATAGAACTAAAATAAGGTTGACTTTTGTTATGAGATCTATGTTATACAGAGTCTTCAAGAAAGTTTATAGATTAATGTTCTTTTCATATTGCTATATGTTAAAGGCCATAAGATACAGAGTGAAATCATAGTTCTACCACCATAAGATACATGAAGTTGTGAATATTCTTTAGCTTCAATGAAGTTTTTTTAAAAATCTGTATAAAGATAAAATCTTTCTAATCTGTATAATAAAGATTCAATGCTTATTTAAATGGGTTGCAGTGAGGAAAGAAACAAGTGCAATCGTAGTTTTAGTCTTTATATGCAGGTATTGTCGTGGCTGGCATTTAATAAATAATAAATAAAATTCAGTTTCCATGAGTATATTTAAAGCAATCCTCTCTCCAAGTTCTTTGATTATAGGCTATTATAGCAGAAAGTCTTCACCACAATTTTCTGTATAGATTTATTGGCTAAATCTAGAACACACAGTACCATGAAAGTGAGCATATGTCCACTGCATCTGCTAAAAGGAAGTCAGTTACAGAACAGGTTCAAAAAGGGTAGTACCTATTTTGGATTAAAATATACACACAAACTTCACAAGGAGGGTAGAATCTATTTTATGTTGGATTACACTGGGTACACTGGGTTTTTATTTGTTCATAGTACCTCCCAATTTGTGTCTGTTTTAAGATTAGAGTTAGTCCACATTGCTGATGATATAGTAATTTGATTTTTAAAAATTGAGAAATATACTTAAATATGTCTCTGGTTTTTTAATTAACTTTCAAAATATTTAGACTTTTTTTTTAAAGAAAAGTTTTAGGTTCACAGCAAAAGTGAGAGGAAGGTACAGAGATTACTCATATGTCCCCTGCCCCAAAACATGTATAGTCTTCCCAATTATCTACATTCTCCACCAGAGTGGTACATTTGTTAGAACTGATGAACTACATGGACACATAGTAATTATATTACCATTCACTCTTGGCATTGTAGATTTTATGAGTTTGGGCAAATGCATAATGACATATCATTATGGCATCATAGAGAGTATATTCATTGCCCTAAAAGTACTCTGTGTTCTACCTATTTATCTCTCTCCCCCAGGCCCTAGAAACTGCTGTTTTTTTTTCCTGTCTCCTAATTCCATCTTTTTCAACATGTCATAAAGTTTGAACCTTACAGTATGCAGCCTTCTCAAATTGGCTTTTTTCACTAAGTAATATGCATTTAAGGTTCTTTCATGACATCCATTTGCTATGAAATGAGATTAAAAAATATTTTATTTATTTATTCATGAGAGACAGACACAGGCGGGGGGTGGGGGAAGAGAAAGACAGACAGAGACATAGGTAGAGGGAGAAGCTGGCTCCCTACAGGGAGCCCAATATGGGACTCAATCCTGGGATTCCAGGATCACTCCCTGGGCTGAAGGCAGGCGCTAAACCACTGAGCCGCCCAGGCATCCCATGAGATGTGTTTTTATATTTATGGTGGGTTTCTTACAGATAACATGTAATTCTCTTAGCTTTTCAGTTTTTTGAGGTTTCTATTTATATAACCACTAGCTCAGAGGTTCTTTCCTCAGCCATGCAGTCTTCTAATAAACCCATCAAAAATATTTTTCTCTTCTGTTAGTGTTTTTGATCGCTAGAATCTTTTCCTTTTATTCTTTCTTAGGATTTCCACCTCTCTGTTTCCTTGACTATCTGTTCTTCTATGCTGTCTACTATATCTATTGGATCCATTAAAATATTATTCATGGTTGTTTTCAATTCCTGGTCTGAGAACTCTAACATCCCTGTCATATCTGATCCTGATGCTTGCTCTCTTCAGATTGTGATATTTTGACTTTTGATATGCCTTGTAATTTATTCTTGATAGCTAGACATTATGTAAATGCTGTAAAGAAATGTTATAACTAGACCTTTAGTTGGATGGTAAGGTGTGGGGTGAGGAAGAGTTTTCTACAGTACTATGATTAGATCACCAGTATTTTAGTGAGCCTGTGGCTGTGGACTGTGAGCTCGTGTCTTTCTTTACCTTAATGTTTTGTTTTGGTTTTCCTCCCCTTCGTTTGGATAGGGTGGCTAGAATGGGATGACGTTGGTATTTTCCTTCATCTCATAATTCCCCAGCAAATTAGGTTCCGATTTAACTAGTTTCCCTTGAGGGCAGGGCTTGTTAAGAAAAACAAAGCATTATTGGATATATCAAAATAGTTCTTTTACCCATTCCCCTGCGAAGCCAGAGAGAATTTTTCCCAATTTATAATGTGGGAAACCAGTAGAGATTCTGGAGGTAAATCTCACAAAATTGTGAGTATATGTGGGGGAGGGGTTGACTGGATGCCCCCAAAGTTCTTAACTCTCAGAATTATCCACACCAAGCCTCCTGTTATTCATCAGTCACAGCTCACATATTCCTACCACAGTACTTATTGGCTATTTCTGCTCAAGAGTTTTTGCTTTGGTAAGTTGTGACTCCTTGTATTCACTTGTCTGACTCCCCAGTATTGGGGACATTGGTTTTCCCTGTCTCCTCTCTTCTCATGTGAATCTCAGATTTGTTGATTTATGTGTCCAGCTTCTTACTGTTGGGTTTGGGGGCTGACTTCCAAGGGTAGAATCAGAAACCAAAAGCAAGTCTTTTAATAAATTTTTTATTCTAAAATAGTTACTGATCATGTCCAGATTTATAAAGTGTTTATAAACTTTCATTTTAAGGAATCTATCCTAGAGGCTTGATATAAAATAAAATAAAAAAACATAAAAGAGCTACTCATTTACTATTTCATCCTTTTATCTAGGTTTTAAGTGCCAGCTACAACCCAGACACAGGTCTAAGTTCTCAGATACAAAGATAATTGAAGTGAAACCTCTATAACCTCTATTCATCATGAACTCATCAAGTCAGGAGCATGGCATGCGTTCTACTCCATGTTACTTTAAGGAAAACAGCCTTTCACAAAAATCTGCCTACAGTGGCTCACTTCAGTCATTAGGAACCCTCCCTCACATTTTCTAGACTCATCACTCTGGCTCCTCCAAAAAGCAATTGGTGGGACGGCTGGGTGGCTCAGGGGTTGGGCATCTGCCTTCAGCTCAGGGCGTGATCCTGGTCCAGGGATCCAGTCTCACATCGGGTTCCTAATGCAGGGAACCCTGCTTCTCCCTCTATCTCTCTGCCCCTCTCTCTGTATCTCTCATGAATAAATAACTAAATAAAAACTTAAAAAAAAAAAGCCATTGGTATGGGTGTATGGCCGCAGGTGCACACGTGCTGGCAATGGGAAAATGACTGCCTAACATCTATTTTCTTCTCATTTGGCAATAAAGGCCAGTTTCCTCTTGGGGAATTACCACATATTCATAGCCCACAATCAGACTAAGGGTTGAAATATTAACCTAGGTGCTATGCTTGATCATGATGTTGAAAATGACCCAGTCTGCATAGATAAATTGTTTTTTACCCTGGAATCCGTTCTTGAACAGAGAAAGCTAAACCAGCATTTGTGCTGGGATTAAACTGGAAATTAGTTGTTGCTGTGTTTTTAAATCTAGATCTTGGTGGCCATGACTACTGATCTTTACTCAGCTGGGTTTTCAAGACTTTGTGTTATTTCTGTGAGTCTTGCTAAATGCTTACCATTGATTCCCTTCTGGTTTGAATTGGAGTGGATTTCTATTACTTATAAAGAACTTTAATCAATATGTCCAAATTTACTATTTCCTGTGCCTTTTTGTTCATTCTTGAGAGTTCTATTTTTTATTTATTTTCTTGATGTATTCCAAGATGTATTCCGTCACTGCTACCCCAAAGAGATTTAACTTGTTTTTCTCTGATTCTTTAGCCCAGAGCTCCTCATTGGTCAGTTCCACAGCTCTTGGTATAAAATACCTAGGCTGTGCTCTGGTCACGGCAATCAGTGCCTTGTTGGAGATTGGTATTAAATCTATACTAAAACTTAATAAAAATAATAATATAATAAAGCTATTCATGAAAGAAAGACATGCATCCTCTATAAAAGCTTAAATGAATTTGAGTATCCTCTCCAACCTCTTCCCATGACCTTCCCATAACCTTCCCATAACCTCACACTTAGCATTCTGGCCATACCAACCATTATCCCCAAGCAAATTGCTTTATTCAGGACTCCATGCATTAGCAACACTATTCCCTCACCCAGAATATCTTTTTCATCTCTTCTCCCAATCTCTGCTTATGAACTCCATACCATATGCCTATCACAAGTGATCAGTTTGTAAGTATTTATGGGATTCTTTAGTTAATTTCAAGGCACTGTGCTAGCTTTACATGGATTATCACATTAAAGCCTCTTAAAAACATAAAGTAGGTACTATATAGCCTACTTTATAGATTGAGGAAACTGGCTTTGTAATATCATGCAGTAGGAAAGTAGCAAAAGTTGGATTTTGAGTCAAAGCAGATGTAGCCTGTGATTGAGCTCCTAATGACTATAGTAAACAGACTTTCTATGGAGTCTGTGGTTATTTATGTGTCTACACTTAAAACATAACTGTGTGTATACTATATTTAATTGCATGTCTCCTGGTTTTTGTTAAAGAACTTTGATTAAACAAGAACCTTTTCCTTTAGCAAACCTTATCTGACTTCATTAATATTTTTATTTTCTCACCAGTATAGCAAGAGACTCACATCTGTTTTAGTTCTTGTTTCATCCTAACTTTATTATACTTACCTCATTATATCTCTGCCTTTTATTTATCTTTAAGCTTCTTAAAAGTAAGAAACAGTTACAGCAGGGAAAGTGTGGGATATATAGTAAAGGGCATGAGCCCCGAAGAGAAGTATGTCTGGACAAAAATCCCAGATTTTGACATACTAGGCTTTAAAACAAAGGCTCCTAAGACTCAGTTTTCTTATATGTAAAGTGAAAATTACAATACCTCTATTGCAGGGTGTTAAGGAGTGTCTTATTCATAGTAGGTATGGAGTAATTATTGAATCAATGTTATTTAAGGATTCAATATAAGCTATCATTTAACTTCCACTTATCTCTTTAAGATCTCGGAGAATGTTTCCCCTTATCTCTTTAAGATCTTTCATAATATAACATGTATTTTTTTCATTGTTCAAAGTTATAATAATGTAAAAAAAATAAACTTTTAGTACATCTCATTACATGATTACAACAAAATATATAAGATATTTTAATGACTACATGTGAATGAATAAAAATGAATGAATTTAACCTTCAGTGTAAATGTAAATATATACAGGATTCCAAAAATCAGTCTCATTATCTTTCAAAATATTTTGGCCTGTGGACCACAGCTTTATATTTTTTTTCTGGATAGTTGTAAATAAAATTTTAATTATTTTGAACTACATCTCTGCACCTTTCCACCTACCTGCCCTTCTTCCACATATAACACTGCTGCATCATCCTGTGTGGTTAAAGTGTGACCAAATGTAATTTAGTAAGGAGACAGGTGAAGTGACACGAAGCATGAAATTTAAAAATGAATGTCACACTGCTTTTCATATTGAATACTTAGCATTAATTCACACTGCAAGCAACTCAATGCAAATATTTTGTTGCAAAATAGAGAAAAGTAAAGGACTTCCTTATATTCACTGTAGTTGTGGAGAAGTTTGAAGAATTTCTATTCAAAGTATCAGACACAGGCACTTAACTATGTACTGAGATTCAACTTCTGGCAATTTGAATATATATCCCTCACCCAATTATACTCACACTATTAACTTAGGGCACTGACATATCTGGTACCACATGGATGCACCTATGTGATTCAGGCTGATTTCTGATGGCATCTTATAAAGCTACAGTATGGCTCCTTAGTTCTGACTCTATCTTGTATACTTCTTCCCCCAGGACAATATCTTTGCTTTTTGCCAGCTCTATTCCTACTATTTTTTTTTTTTTAACTTTGGAGAGAAGAAATCAATTTAAACTGACTAAAGACAGAAAAAAAAAAAGGATAAAAAATAGAAAAGAAGTGTCAATGGATATTAGAGAATGTTTCTAATACCTTGGTCAGACTGACAAGGCATTACTAAGAGATCCTTCCAAGAGATATTTCCAAAACCATTTTCAACAATTAACATATGTTGCCAGGTGAGTTTAATAAGTCAAAATATAGGCTCACTGTCCCAGGCTCAACTGTGAAATTATTTCTGAGCTGCCTGGATTATACAATGAATCCTGTCTTCCATCTCACATTTTAAAAATAATTTGGCCTATTTTAAAAAATATTTTATTTATTTATTTGAGAGAGAGAGAGAGAGCACAAGCAGGGGGAGGGGTAGAGATAGAGGGAGAAGCAGGACTGGGGCTGGATCCCAGGACCCCAGGGATTTCAACCTGAGCCAAGGCAGACTCTTAACTGACTGAGCCACTCAGGCACCCTAATTTGGCCTCTTATAAGATAGACTTGGTACATCTATTTATCCATTATCTTGATCTCAAGTATGGGCATTTTAAATGTTTTATTGCAATTTTGGTGTTATATGAATTATAACTTCAATTCCCACTTTAGATAATAAAAAAGTTTGTGGGATACATGAATGATAATTGTAAAGAAATTTTGCTAAATCCACATCAATGAAAAACAGACTGGAAGAAATCTCTCCTTTGGCCATATAATCTAGACATACCAATGAAAGTACATGAGGTACCAATGGTATGCCTTTGAAGGAATATATGCAATTGGATGTTTAAATTCTTTGCTTGTTAACCCCCAGACTCACTTCCTCAAAGCCATAAATCAAGTTCTCAAATGTCCTTCAGAATGCTGGATGAAAGGAATAAAAGCAATACTTTAATTCCCATTGCAATCTACAGACAGTAAAATGTTGGATTTTTGGCTAGGCAATCTTTTGATTTTGTGGGTTTCAGATCAAACTTAGTGCTTTCTACTTTATGTTTGGCACCATTCAAACCAAAGCTTTGAGGCTTTTAGACCCTGTAAAACGCCAGGTAAAGTATCAAACGATAAAAAAATTCAGTGCAAATCACTTTGGTATATTCATTTTAAAGGCATATACACCTATGTCAGAGGGTAATGTGAAGCTGATTTTTCCTGACTACCCGTAAAAACAGAATTTTTTCTTTCAAAAGTATCATTTATTATTTGTTTGCTACAACCTGTGCTTGCTATAAAGGAATTTACAATTAGTAATTGAAGTTGACAAGATCCTATAAAAAGCAAAGTAACTGTAATTGACTAAAAACAATTTCTCTTCCAAATTCTATGTATCTGGTGATTTTTTTCCCTTAGAGTTAAATTAATTATACAATTGATATTAAAATTATGTTTTAAAATTGTAAAAAAAAAAAAAAAACTACAACTAGGGCTTTCTTTAGTTTTTTTTTTTTTTCATTTAACCCAATTTACTCATTATCAGAGCCCATACATTATAGAAATCTAACTTTTTAATAAATTGTATTAAAATACTCTTCATTGGCTTATTTAAGATGTCTTTATCTTATTGTGTTCCAATAGGTAATCAGATTCAACTTATTTTACTTCCAAATAAACTACCTTCTCTAGAAAGTGTGCACATAGAAATATAGCTTTCATTTACTTATCTCTGCTATGACACAGCAAAATATTTTAATCTAACCTGTCTACTTAGAGTATTCATAATCATTTCAATGTAGTTTACTCTATCTTACACTATCTTTAAGACAAACTAAATTTTCAGACAGAAGTAGAAGAAAATATTAACTGTGAAAGATTTGCACCTTACAAAGCAATTCTATAGTTTTGGAAAGATAATTGATAATAAATGGAGACAGAATGATTTTGAATAAAATAATTAAATTATATTTAATTACATAACCTTGTTATTTACTTGCCTCAAGGCAATATTTATTTCAAACACTTTTGTTTAAGGGGAACATAAAATACATATTTAACATGCACTTTTTTCAAGATTAGTCAAATGTGTATTCCATTTGTTTCAGTGGGTATTGGACATACAAGACAATATAAACAGCTAGCCTATTACCATATTGTAGATATCAGAAGAAGACACTAGATTACTGGGTCAGAGTAAAATGTATTTTTAGGGCAAAGCAGTGACTAGAACATAGGCAGCATGTTGTTCACACTGCTTCTCCATGTCCTTTAAGTTCCAGGATGGTGGCTCAGTGCCTATGGTGGATGCCTGTATACATAGTGGGTTGTGTTAATGGGGAGATTACTATATTCACCACTTTCATAGTATCTAAAAGGATGTCTGATTTTTGTCCAGAGAGAGATATTCCTTCATCCCTCATGGTTATTCACTGTTAATACAAAAAAATGATTCAAGCCCAAGAAATGGCTCAAATAAAGAGCACTGAGAGACCTCATTTTCTGGAATGCTTAGCAAGAATTTTAAGAACCTGTGATAGATCACCTTTCCAACAGACTATTTAAGAAAGATTACACATGTTATAGATCTTCAAACAAACAACAAAAAACTATAAAAAATTATATAGAAGATTTTCAAAACAATGAGATACAATTCATAGAAATGAACAATACTATAAAGATGAATTCAATGAATAGATTAAACAGAATAGCTACATAAAGAAGTAGTAAACTGGAAGATCAAAAGAATCCTTTAGAATAAAACACAGAGATACAATTTTGGAAAAGAAGGTAGGATAAAATAATACAACAGGAAGATTAAACATCTAATAAAGTCCTACAATTAGAAAATTTAGGTAGAGAAAGTATTTAATACATAATGGCTGAAGATTTTCAAAAAACGAACAAAAGACATCATACCCATATTGAAAAAATCCAAAAGAATCCTTAGGTTAAATTAACTGCAGTCTATACCTAGGTTCAACATATTACAATTATTGAAAGACATAGCTAAAGTGAAAAAATTAAAATAAACCAAAAAGATGGCAAAGAGAAAGAACTCTCACAAAGAACCTATAGGCAAACATCTGAATTCCCAGAGTTAATTTTGCCTTTTTTCCTTTTCTCTTCATCTTGCTTTTCCCATCCTCTTATTTCTCATAAGAGAGAAACTCTAGACTTTGAGTGAGAGTCACTGCTAGAGTCCCTCCCCCAACCCCTCCAAGTTTTAGCTCTCATTCTAATCTGGATAATTAGAGAATGTCTTCCCATCAAATAAGATGATATTCCTGAAATAAAATTTTGCTGAAATAAATCTGGTTATTATATGTATTTTTCAACTCACAATACACATATAAACTTATGCCTTAATCAGCCAATGAAAAGTTATTCCAAAGTTGCATCATTAAGAAAATATGGATTCTATAACCATATGTACATGTGTACATATTTTGTACATGTATGTGTGTATAGTACATATTCAATAACCATATGTACGTGTGTATGTGTATTTTCAAATTTCTCCTATTTTCTAAATAGTAAGAACAAAACTAACCCACATAAATAGTTTTACTCTTTTCATTTGCACCTTCAAAAAATATTCTATTTCTAGTTTCTCTACAGCTATATTCATGGAATTTTCTCCTTTTTCTGGCTTGTCTGATATTACTCTTTCTCTCCTGCTTTTTGGGTTGTGAAATGAGGTACTGAAACATGAAGGCTTATGTTTTACTTCAGTCCTGCTATACAGGAGCTCTGTGATTTTGAAAATATTGTGCAAGCAAAGCCTCAGCCTTCTCATTATTGAAATAGTAACCAACATATTGCAGGCTCTCTTGAGAATTAAATTTTAATTTATTTTTTATATTTATATTTTAACATATAAATGGCTCAGGTTATATTGTATGTTTATTAAATGTTAGGTACCTCAATGTGCTGCTTCTTTCCTTTACCTTAACACATCTCAAGTGTACCTAACAGCTTTACTGATTGATTCATCTCTCCAATACTCCCAGTCCAAGGCTTTTAATCTTAGGCTTGACCAAAGCATTCTTTTCTAAATAAATAATCCCATCCATGCATATGACTTCTAGCCACTTTACAGTGAAGATATTTTTATCTTCATATCCAGCTTTGCTATCTCTTTCTCTCATGAATTATAGGTCATTTGGAAAGTTTTGCCCACATAAAACACAGGCAGACTCACAGCCTCATCATTTCATCAAGCCTGGTCTTCCTTTACTGTAGTAAATGACTCACTACATAGCCACTTTTTTAAAAGTAAAGAACTGCAAGAAGTTTACACAATTCCTTCCTCATTTTCCATAAGAATAAGCAACTAAATCTAGCTGATTTCATCTTCTAAATGTTTCTCAAATATGTCTTCTCTCTTATACTCTTCATACATGATTTCTCAGGTGCAGTACATCAATAGTCTACCTTTATAACACCTGTCTTCAGGTTAAGTTCAAGCCATCTTACATATCATTGGCAAAGTAATCATTCTAAAATCTAAATGCATTCCTCTACCTGGAATATTCACTTCTCATATTATGTTTCTCCTAAGTCACTGTCATATAAATGAAAAAAAAAAAAAACTGTATATAGCAACTCAAGCATTAACTTCTCAGGGAACAGTTGCCTTATCTCCAAACCATAGATTTCGTTCTGCATCTTGGTAGTACCATCAGAACAGGGACATACTTTTCAGGGACATAGGAAAGTGCTTATCTTTCTCAGAACATATTTTATCAGACTGTAAGTAGGGGTATCATTTTCTGTATCTCTCACTAGAAAGGAGTTTTCTAATGTCATGTGTAACAAACATTTATTCAGTGATTAATAATTGCCAGGGAGTATGCTAAGCCTATACATAGATTATATAATTTAATCCTCATAAATCCCCATGAGGTAGATAGTATTATTATGCACAGTTAATAGATGAGGAAACTAAAGTCACAGAAGTTAAGTAACTTGCTGAATGTCTCTTAGCTAGATGGTAATGAAGACAAAATTCAAACTTAGACAAGGTGGCTCCAGAGCTGATTTTCTCTATATTACAACTATACTATACTCTCTCCATTAGAGATTAAGAGCCATTTCTCTGTTTATATATCTTCAATGTATAGGACAATACTAAAACAGTATTAGACACTTTGTAAATATTTATTGGATGATTATTACATAAATGACAAATGATAAATTAATATTTTAATAAAGTGCTTTTCACTTTAGTGTACTAGATTTGCATTAAAAATAAGACTTGGCCAGAGGACAAGAAACTGCACTTAAATTCCAATAAAAATTATGCTTGAGGCAAAACATAATAAAACGTAAAAAGTAATAGTATTTTTGAAATTTGGGAATATTCTTATAGATTAGAAGAATTAAATGATTACTGTGTTTTGAATAAATGTATACGCTTCTGTTTTATGCTTAGATTTAAAAATATAGCCATGTATGTAGAAAAGTGAATCTGCAAAATTGTCTTTGCTTTCCCCCTCCCACTGACAAATTTAGCAATTTTGGAGATGGTGACCATGAGCAGTCTAACAAAATACAGTATCATCAAATTTCTCATTTGTAAAATGAGGACAATGGACTATGGCATCTCAAAGGTCCCTTCTAGTTCCATCATTCATAATCTTCTGACTTAATTTATATCATATGTTTTACTAGTGCACAACATGTTTTCTTTTAGTTCCAGACTAATTTCTTTCTTTTTCTAAGTCTATAGACTAGTGCTAATTGTCATGCCTAATCTACAGGCCAATTTGTAAGGGAAAAAAATCCTTTGGGGACATTGCAAAGAATCCACAATTTGCAGAGGGTAGAGTGGGAAACCTGCTGTGCCTGGATTGAAACAGCTGTTTCAAGAACCTTAAGCATCTGGGGAAGTCATCCAGAGAAAGGCCATCCACTGTGCTTTGATCTCTCCACTGAAGCACTGCCTGCCCATATGCTTGGTGAGAGTCCAGCCTGTTAGACCCATGCCTAGGGCTAGCTTTTCCCCTTGTTTCTGCCCAGGAAATGGCACCAGAGTGTTTCTAAAGTGTAAGTGAAATAAAATTTCATTATGGCAGAGCTTTGTATGAAACTGAGGTTACATGATATTACATTAATTAAGCTGAGTAAGTCAACATTGTGCTTTACGACTGAGTAAAGGAGAAAATAAAAAGGGATAAAAGGGTAATGGTCAAAAACATGTGTGCAGAACTGGACATTTTTTATAATGCTTCTCAAATATTTTCTCCTTTAATCCCCATAAGAGTCCTCTAAGTATACTCTAGTTATTTCCATTTTATAGATGGAGAGATTTTCATATAGTTGCTTAAGAGCCCCTAATTAGTAAACATGGGTCTGGGCCCAAACTGAAACCTCTTGTTACAACCTCCTTATCCTTCCCATCACCATGCATCAACCTAAGAGAAAGAAGGATAGATAGGATAGGTATACTTAAAGCATGTTTAACTTCCTAAAATAAATTGCATTCATATATAGAAAGCAAACATTTTTATGGAATAAAAAATAATTTGCATTGGTTGTCATTTAAGAGACAATTTTATGTAACTTATTTCTCTCAGAACACAAATTATTTTCACAGAATATTCAATTGTATTATCTTATTCTCTCTCTATCAGTGAAACCAATTAAGAATATAATGGGGCATTGATGATGTATACTAATCAAGCATTATTTGATTCATACAAAAAAGATATTTAAAGTCTTAAATGTCAACCTTTCTCCCTAAACCATGGGAAAAGTCAAGGACATTACTCTATCAGGACTAACTCGTTTTTTATACCTACCTTTGTCAGAAGTCATTAATTGCCTACCTACCTAGTCTTTTCCTCTTGACTACTAATAATACTCCAAATAACTAAAAACAGCATTTTACACACTTCCTAAACATATAACCTATAAGTTGCACATAGTAGCTGTTGGGTGGCTCTTAAGATTCTTTAAGTGAAAAAAAAAAAATCACTAGAATTAATATTTTGCCTTTTTTCTTTTCCTTTCTTCCTGTGGAATGTGGGTATTGTGTGAGTTGTGTAGCTGCCATTTTGGGACTATGAAGAGAGAAGTATGAAACATACTGTCTGCCAATGATGGCTGAAAAGAGAAAGAACATAGTTAATATTGTGATGGATAATGCAGCCACTGACCCTGTCCCAGCCTGCCTGGCTCGAGGCTTTTTCCACAATACAAATAAACTGATATTTAGTTAAATTGCTATTATTTGGGTTCTCAGTTATATACAGCTGAATACAATACTTAGCATATTTACCCTGAAACGATCACTATATTCAGAGAGAATGATGGGAACTGACTGGCTTATGTCTGTCTACTGCCTCTCATCTCATTAATGTCTGTCTATATATCCAGTCAATCAGGGCCACACCACAAAAAAACATATAGATACTATAAAATGGGAGAAAATCCAGGTCCTGTGAGAAAGGGAAAAAGAAGTAATGAATGATGTGTAGTCCCTCACAAATGTCCATTATAATATCCATGTACCATATTTTATTTAACGAGTCCTCCATTCGTGGATACTTAAGACTATTCCTATTTTATTATTTTCATAAGCAAGGTCTTGTTAAACTCTTGTAGATAAGTTATTGTAAGAGTTTTTCTGTGTGTATATGTGTTTTGTTTTCTTTTTAACGGATTACTAGGAAGAGAATTACTGGTACAAGTCTTATTAAAATTTTTTATACTCCTTGACATATTTTGTTAAATTGATTTTAATGTTTGTTTCAATTTAAACTTCTGTCCAAAGTATATACAAATGTTCATTCAAAGTAAAGTTACCATCATCATCACCATTTATTTCTAACGTCATATATATTTTGCTTAGTTGCATATGCAAAAATTATTTCATATATTAAATTTATTCGATTTAAACAAATATTTTGGGACACCTGGGTAGCTCAGCAGTTGAGTATCATCTGCCTTCAGCTCAGGGTGTGATCCCAGAGTCCCAGGATCGAGTCTTACATAAGGATCCCTGCATGGAGCCTGCTTCTTCCTCTGCCTGTGTCTCTGCCTCTCTCTCTCTCTCTCTCTCTCTGTCATGAATAAAGAAATAAAATCTTAAAAAAATATATTTTTTTTTTAGCTTTTGAATAGTATTTTTATTTGTAAATCATGAAGTAGTTAATAAAATTTTCAAAGTATGTGAAGTACAATTTTAAATAAATGTCTAAAATCTCCAAGGCAGTGGTTCTCAAGTTTGAGAGTACACATCAGAATCACCTGAAGGGCTTTGTCCCCTTAGCTTTACTGAAATATAATTGGCAAATAAACTTGTATAAATTTAAGTTGTACAACACTGTAATTTTATACATACACATTATGGAATGATTACTACAATCAAGTTAATTAACACATCATATTGCAGTTACCATTGTTATAAATGTGTGATGAGAACACTTTAGATTTACTTTAAGCAAATTATAAGTATACAATAGAGTATTATTAACTATAGTCATCATTCTGTACCTTAGATCCCCAAAACTTATTCATCATAAAGTTTTTTCCCTTTAACCAACATCTCCCCATTTTGGCCACTTCCTACTCCCCGACAAACACAATAGGTACCACATATAAGTGAGAACATACAGTATTTATCTTTCTCTGACTGGTTTATTTTAGTTAGCATTATGCCCTCCAGGCTCATCAATATCATCACAAATATATACATATATATATATATCTCCATATCATCACATATATATACATATGTGTGTATATATCCATATCACAATATATATCAAATATATAGAACATATAATTCATATATAAAATTATATATAATTCTAAATATATAAATGTATTGTAATACATATTTATATAATATATAATTAAACTATATATTATATATAAAATATATAAGTCATCCATTCACAAATATATATGTACATGTACACATATCCATATCACCACAGATATATATATGTATATGTGTGTGTGTATATCACATTATCTTTATCCATTTATTCCTTAATAGATACTCACCTGGTTTCTGTATGTTGGCTATTGTGAATAATGCTGGTAATGAACATGGGAGTGCAGATATCTCTTTGGAATACAGATTTCATATCCTTCAGATATATAGAAAGTACTGCTACATCATATGGCAATTCTATTTTTAATTTTAACTGTTTTTCTTTTTTGTAAACAGTTTATGCCCTTAATTAATCTTTCTAAGGACTGTGTTGTCTTTGTCTAAGGATAGTCTTTGTCTGTATCAGATGTGCTAAATATTTTTCTAGTTCCTTAACTATATTTAAAACTTTTTAAAATATTTCGAACTTCAAGATTTCAAGTTTTAGAATAGTCCAAGTTTATGAAGTATCTTTTGTGTTCCTACATTGCTTTTATATTATAAATCAGTTAAGTACTCATTTGTATTTTCTTATACCAAGGTATTTTATTAGTCTTTAAAAATAGCTTCTTGTTTTATTGATTAGTGTATGGATAGTTGATTAATCTGATTTCTTTTTAAAATGTTATTATTTTTATTTTTACCACTTTCTTTTATACAGTTCCTTTCGGTTGATGATTTTTTTTTAAATTTTTATTTATTTATGATAGTCACAGAGAGAGAGAGAGAGGCAGAGACATAGGCAGAGGGAGAAGCAGGCTCCATGCACCGGGAGCCCGACGTGGGATTCGATCCCAGGTCCCCAGGATCGCGCCCTGGGCCAAAGGCAGGTGCTAAACCGCTGCACCACCCAGGGTTCCCTTGGTTGATGATTATGTGTGCATCATGTTCAGGAAATGCTCAATAATATTTAATATTTTCTATTTTCTTTTTAAAATTTTTACCTATTTATTTATTTGAGAGAGTACCTGGTGCACTGGAGGAGCATGAGCAGAGGGAGGAGAGAAGGGGAGGGAATCTCAAGAAGACTCCTCCAGGAAAGGAGGCCCATCCCCAGCTGGATCTCAGGACTCTGACATCATGACCTCAGCTGAAATCAAGATTCTGACACTTAACCAACTGAGCCACCCAGCTGCCCTTAATATTTCCTATTTTCTAAAACAAATTTAAGAATATAAATTTCCCTCCAAGTTCTTATTTAGCTTCATTAAACTTCACACATCATGTTGCTGTTCAATAATAATTAGCTTATAGCAGTTAATAAAGTACTTATTCGCTCTTCATAAACCCATTTTTATATTCCAGATCTGTAAGTCTGAGGACATGTTAGCGAATTACTAATCTTATGTTGTAATCAGGAATGTTCATCTATGCAGAGTTGATATTTTATAATTTAATGGCACTTACTTTACAACCTGGAAACTTTTTTTTTTTTTTTAAATGCTGCATGTACCTGAAAAGAAGAGAGGGAGTAACATTAACAAAACATTACAAAATGTGGTGAAACAGAACATTCCTGATTCTTCCTCCTTCCCAAAAGGGCTGCAAGTAATAAGCAGCTACAGGTGTAGGATGGCTCTCTGAAAAAGCCCAGAAACTGGTTGAGAATCTCCTATAGACCCATTGGTTGAGAAAATACACACGTGGAACAGGTAGGAAAAGATGAAACACACTCTCATCTTAAACCCCATCCCTGGCACAGCACCATACAATCCAGAAGGAATCTTCCCAAAATCCCACCTTTTTCCTGAGGATTGAAGAAAAATTTAGACCACACATCCAATGCACCAACCTTTAACTATCGCCTCCCTAACACCTGTATTTCTGGGAGCTGACACTCATTAGTCCCCCTGGGACCACAGAGAATGAAGAACCTGCTTTATTTATTTGAGATTTTATTTATTCATTATTCAGAGAGAGAGAGAGAGAGAATGAGGAGGGGAGAAGAGGTAGACGGAGAGGGAGCCCTGGATTCCCCGCTGCTCCACAGCTGGAAGTAGAGCTGGATCCCAGGATCTGGAGATCATGACCTGAGCCAGACAGGCACACCCGAAGAGTCTTTTATCTTTTTTTTTTTTCTTTTTTTTTTTTTTTAATTTTCTTTTCTTCTCTTTTTTTTTCTTTTCTTTTCTTTTCTTTCTTTTTTCTTTTCCTTTTCTTTCTTTTCCTTCATTTCCTTTCTTTTTTCTTTCTTTCCTATTTATTTTTAAAATATTTTATTTATTCATGAAAGACACAGAGAGAAAGGCAGAGACACGGGCAGAGGGAGCAGCAGGCTCCCTGCAGGGAGCCCGACGTGGGACTCGATCCTGCGACGGCGGATCACGCCCTGAGCCAGGGGCAGGTGCTCCCCGGCGGAGCCGCTCCCAGCCGCCGCCCCCGGGACTCGGCCCGGGTGAGCCCCTGCCCTCAGGCCCAGCTTCCGGCTTCCGGCTTCCGGCTTCCCCCAGGCAGGAGCCAGTCTGCACAGCCACAGTCCGGGCTCTTGAGCCGCAGGGGAGCGTCAGGTTCGTGACCGCCCGCGCCTGTGGCCCCTGGCGGCCGCGGGGCTCTCTGGGAGCCGGGCCGCCCTCAGCGGGGGACACCTCGGGGACCCGGGCGACGCCGCCCCTGCAGCGCCTCGCGCCAGGCCTGGGAGCGGGGCCGCACGTGAGGAGGAAGACGCTTGCGGGCACTTCCGGCCTCGCTCCGCCTCCTTTTGGGGAAAGGAAACGCCAAACCCGTGCTTCTGCCCGGAAGGAGCGGGCCGCCCCTCGCGCGGCCGCCTGCGCGTCTGGGAACCCTCGGGCCCGCGTCTCCCGGCCCCTCCGGCCGCGGTGAACCGAGTGAACCAAGCCGCGGCGGCGACGGACTCTGCAGGCTCCCCTGCAATTACGCCACCTCCCACCGGCTCCCACCGGCTCCCACCGGCTCCCTGAAAGGGGCTGGAGGCCACGGCTTCTGCCTCAGTTTTCCCAGCTGCTTCCTCCGAGGTGTGAGGTCTGGCTCCTAACTTGCGGGTCTCTGGCAGGTAATCCGAAATGGGCCGTGGGCCCCTCCTACAGCAGCCCCCGAGGCGCCGCCAGGCCTTCAGCTACCGCACTCCGCACCCCGTCAGAGGTCAGAGCGGAGGCCTGCCCTTTGCTTGTGTCCCCCCCCCCCCCACCCGTGTGTGGCGGCACAAGGGTAGGAAAGGGCACGCACGTCTGAACAGGACTGCAGGCATTTACCACAGCTCCTTTCCCCAGTCAGTGCGGAGGAGGTGCGCACGGCAGCTCCCAGGTTCTCCTTGAGGAGAGAAGGAATTGGGCTGCACGCCTCGCCCCCCAACTTCTCCAGCTGCCACTGGAGGGCTGGCTTCTAGCTTGCCTGTCTCGAGGCCGAAAGGATCCGGCACACCCTCGATTCCTGGGGAGGAAGATGAGAAGTCCGTGAGGAGATGGATGCGTTATAATTAGCAGGACTGTAGTAATCATTCACTGTGTGTATGTGTATCAAAACATCATGCTCTATGCATTATATATAGTTCTTACTTTAAAAAAAAGTTAAAAGGGGGTCGCCTGGGTGGCTCAGTGGTTGAGCGTCTGCCTTCAGCTCAGGGCCTGATGGAGTCCCACGTCGGGCTCCCTGCATAGAGCCTGCTGCTCCCTCTGCCTGTGTCTCTGCCTCTCTCTCTCTCTCTCTCATTAATAAATAAAATCTTTTAAAAAATTAAACAAAAATTAAAAGGAAAACAAACATGTATACTCAGCCTTTTGGGACAACAGTGTTACCCATTATCTATTATGAATTGAACAATTTATAAATTATGTTGTTCAAACCTCCCCAAATTTCAGTTGTTTTACCTACATATCTATCAGTTTTCAGGATTTAGAATGTCCCTTATGATTTTAGATGTCTTTTAACTAAAAACCTTTTTCTATCATGAATCACACTGCGCTTGTCGATAAATGTCTTTTTACAGGAGAGTGGGGAAGACAGCATAAGTATATTTTTAAAATTTCTAATCCCACTCCGTTTTCAAAACTCTGCTGCTCACATATCTTAGGTAACACCTTTTATGCTATCCATAACTCACAAATCCTCACCAGTATTATTATTTTTTAAACTTTTTCCTTTCTTTTTTTAATTTATGATAGAGAGAGAGAGAGGGAGAGAGAGAGAGAGAGGCAGAGACACAGGCAGAGGGAGAAGCAGGCTCCATGCACCGGGAGCCCGATGTGGGATTCGATCCCGGGTCTCCAGGATCGCACCCTGGGCCAAAGGCAGGCGCCAAACCGCTGCGCCACCCAGGGATCCCCTCATCAGTATTATTAAAGTCCTCAATTCCAAAATTGACTTCTAGGACTTATAAGAGGATGCTCCCTTATTGGCAGATTTTGCTTATTGATATTGAGAAGAGCAAGACACATTTCACTGTAGTGTATGACTTATGTGTATGGCTGATTTTTAAAGCATATCCTCATAAAATATACATAAAATTTAATGTTGATTTAATATTTTATAAGCCCAACAATTTATTTTAGGTTAATCTTAAGTATCTATCATGAGATTGCACTTGATTCTTCTAATTTTCAAATCAATTATATATTTTAATCAGTCAATTTTACGGACTCATTCTTAATGATAAACACATGGAAGACTTAAAGTGCCTGTTGACAAAAAAAAAAAAAAAAGTGCCTGTTGACTTAAATCTAATACTTTCACTATGAGGATTATGCCATTGCTTTTTGAGGGACCGGAACCCTGAGGTTCATCATTCTTGGCGTCCCAGCCTGGTATAAATGTGCATTGGATTAAATTCTAATCAGAAGGTTTCCTGAGGGATAACATATAGTGATTAAGTTATAACTTTTTCTAAGTTTGATGATTGCTTCTTTTCCCTGTAAGTGTACTCTAGTCATCTTGATTGGATTTGAGGATATTCCACATATTTACAAATTGTCCCTAAGGATGAGCTACTTCTAGGATGGCGCCTCTCAAATATTACCTCTTGATTTTTCTATCTTTTCTCCTCAGTGTGTAATTTTTTATTGAAATTAAAAGGACACATCTTTCAATCTCTTTCTCAAAATTCTCACTTGATTAATTTTAAGTCTTCTTCCTATCCTTAAGCCGCTGGAAGTAAATCATAACCATTCGAAATGTTTCTTGACCTATAACTAGACCTGACCTATTTTGATAACAGAAGTTCCACTAAACTAAATGCTTTTAATATGTATATTAATTTGGCTTATAATACTTTAAAATATATTGAATAAGAGTAAAAAACATTTTATAGATACATTTTCAGTTTTAAATGATAAAAATGATTTTCTTGTATCATATAATTTTCTTTTTTTTATCACATAATTTTCTATCCAAAATTCTATAATTCTGTTTGTGATTATATAATCATAGAGTCCTAAAATATGGCCATGTAAATCTTCAAGATCTCTTAATGTTTTATGCACACTAACTCGTCTTATTCTCATACTGTTTTACAGATGAGGAAATGAGTCACAGTGAAACCAGATGACTTTCCTAGATCACAAAGCTAGTAAGAAGTGAACCAAAGACTTCAATCTGAGTAGCTTTGTTTGGAGTCCTGTGGACATTATTGGAACTTCTGGCGACATGTGATAAACAACAATAAATAAAACTACATATTACATACAAGAGAGTATGGGAAACTTGTCAAAGTGATATAAGAATCCAAAGAGAAAAAATATAACACTGGCTTGGAAATGGAATGACAACATATTACTCTGGGGCAGTATTTTTAACAAGGTAAGTGTAAAGTAGAAATTTAATAGTTCCATTCTTTCTACTACTTATTAGCTTATTTTCTCTTTTTTTAACCCCAAACGTTTTCGGAGCTGTTTGTAAAAATGTCACAATCACTCTTATCATTACATTTTTTTTTTCTTGGAAGTTTTAGGTAATAATCAGGAAAACTAAAGAAACAGATATTTGAAAGAAAGGAAAATTATCATTAGTATTTGCAGGAGTAAGTATATTCTTTTTAAAAATTTTCAGTATAGTTAACATATAGTATTATATTAGTTCCAGGCATGGAATGCAATGATTCCACAAGTCTGTACATTACTCAGTGTTCATCATGCTAAGTGTACTCTTAATCCCCTTCACCTATTTCACATATCCCCTTTCCCCACCCTCTCTTCTGATAACCATCAATTAGTTCTTTATAGTTAGGAGTCTGTTGTTTTTTTTTTTTTTTTTTTTTTTTTTTTTGAATTGTCTCCTTTTTCTTTGCTCATTTGTTTCTTAAATTACACATATAAGTGAAATCATATGGCATTTGTCTTTGTCTTATTTTCCTTAGCATTATACACTTTCTATTCATCGATGTTGCACATTATAAGATTTCATTCTTTTTTATGGGTAGGTAACATTCAATTGTATGTGTATATGCCACATCATCTTTACCCATTCATCTGTTGATGGACACTTGGGTTGCTTTCATATTTGGCTATTGTAAATAATGCAATAAACATTGAGGTGCATATATCTTTTCAGATTAGTGTTTTCATATTCTTTGGGTAAATACCTAGTAGTGGAGTTACTGGATCATGTGTTAATACTAGTTTTTAATTTTTTGAGGAACCTCCATGCTGTTTTCCACAGTGGCTGCGCCACTTTGCATTCCTCCAGCAGTGCATGAGGGTTCCATTTTCTCCACATCCTTGCCAACACTTACTGTTTCTTGAGTTTTTGATTTTGGCCATTCTGACAAGTCTGAGGTTTTGATTTGCATTTCCCTGATGATGAGTGATGTTGAGCATCTTTTCATGTGTCTGTTCATCATCTGTATGTTTTCTTTGAAGAAGTATCTGTTCATGTCTTCTCATTTTTAATTGGATGTGTGTGTGTATGTGTGTGTTGAAATGCATAAGTTCTTAGTATATTTTAGATTTAATCCTTCATTAGATATGTCATTTTCAAATATCTTCTCCCATTAAGTAAGTTGTTTTATAATTTTTTGGTTGTTGTTGTTTTTCTGTGCATAAGCTTTTTACTTTATGTAGTTGCAATAGTTTGATTTTTCTTTTGTTTCCCTGGCCTCAGACATATCTAGAAAAATGTCAGAGAAGTAACTGCCAGTGCTCTCTTTTAGGATTTTTATGGTTTCAGGTCCCACATTTAGGTCTTTAATCCATTTTGAGTTTATCTTTGTATATGGTTTGAGAAGGTGGTCCATTTTATTCTTTTGCATATAGCTGTCCAGTTTTCCCAATACTATTTGTTAAAGGACTGTCTCTTTCCATTGCATATTCTTGTCTTTTTTGTCAAAGATTAATTGATCACATAATTTGGGTTTAATATCTCCCAAGAAGTTCAAAGAAAACATTGTTGGAATTCAAAAATTCATCTCATTTGAAAATATAATATGAATAGTTTCATATGGCAATGTAAAATATAAAATGCCTGATAATGTATGAAATATACAGAACTTAAAAATGTGCATAAGTGTCACAAATAAGTGACAAATAAGTGGATTATATACCTAATAATAGGTGGTATTATTTCTATTAATTTATTGAGCACATATTTATTTATTTAACTTTAAAGATTTTATTTATTCATGAGAGACACAGAGAGAGACAGAGACATAGGTAGAGGGAGCAGCAGACTCCCTGTGGGGAACGTGATGTAGGATTTGATCCCAGCACCCTGGGATCACGACCTGAGCCAAAGGCAGGTGTTCAACCACTGAGCCACCCAGGCATCCCATTGAGCACATATTTATTGAGTAATCAGTATATGGCAAGTACTCCCTGGATAAAATGTGGGAGCCAAACATTGCCTTTATAGAACTTACTATTGAGTGGCAGAAGGATTAGTCACATGGCCTATAAAGTTATTATATAATAGAAGACTGTAGCCTAGAAATGAATTCATGGAAATTACCCTAAGAAAGAGACAATATACATAAAATCTAAAATAAATTGAAGAGGATCCTAGCTGCAGAGAGTGGGAGTGCATAGCCCCTTCGAGGCAGAAGGAATCTTTGTTTAAGACCCTGGTGGGAACAGAAAGAGCAGTATTAGGGGAAAAAAAAAACCTGTGGAGTTAAAGTACAGTGAGTGAAAAGAAGTACACTGAAAAGTCAAACTGTGTTAGTGGGTACATATCAGATATTAGTCCTGCTCATATATGTTAAAGATGTGTTCTTAAGAGTAAAAGGAGACCATGGTCACATTTCAAGTGAGAAGAAAGAGTGATCCTATTTGTGTTTTATAAATATCCCCCTGGCTTCAGTGAGAGAACAAATTAAAAAGGGGATAAGAATTCCCAGAAAGTCAGGAAAGCACAGAGGATGAAGACAAGGAAGACACCAAGGTTTCTGATGGGAGTAGTGTCAGTTAGTGACATAGAAATATTGAAAGAACTGGGGTGGCTGGGTGACTCAATCAGTTGAGTGTCTGACTCTTGGTTTCAAGTCAGGTGGTGATCTCAGGGTTGTGAGATTCAGCTCTTCATTGAGCTTTTGTCTCAATGGGGAGTCTGCTTGAGATTCTCTCTCTTTTGCCCTCTGCCCCTCCCCCAGTGCGCACACGCTCTCTCTCTCTCTCTCTCATATAAATAAATAGTACTTTTTTAATATTGAAAGAACAAAAGGTTTGGGGAAATCAGAAAATAGAAAAAGGAATTAAAAAAACAACACAGAACAACCAAACATCTGTGTATCTCTGTCCCATTTCTCTCCCTTCATCAGAATTTACTGTGTAAAAAAGAATTTCATATAATGAGAGAGAATTATTCAATGAATAGGGATGGGACAAAAACTATGGGAAACAATTCAATTATAACAATTTCAAAACATTTAACAAAATTCAAATACATATTTTTTTTTTCTTAAGATTTTATTTATTTATTGATGAGAGACGCAGAGAGAGAGTGAGAGGCAGAAACATAGGCAGAGGGAGAAGCAGGCTCCATTCCATGCAGTGAGCCTGATGTGGGACTCAATCCTGGGTCTCCAGGACCACACCCTGGGCTGAAGGCAGCACTAAACCACTGAGCCACCTGGGGTGCCCATCAAATATATTGTTTTAAAATCATGTTTAAAAAATTTAAATTTGGGGTACTTGAGTGGCTCAGTAGTTAAGCGTCTGCTTTTGGTTCAGGTCATGATCCCAGGTTCTTGGGATGGAGCCTGCTTCTCCCTCTGCCTATGTCTCTGCCTGTCTCTTTGTGTCTCTCATGAATAAATAAAATCTTAAAGCTTTTAAAAATATTTAATTAGAAAATTATCCAAGTAAAATATAAACTAAATATTCTTATATTAGGGAATATTCTGGTTATTAAACTAATGATCTTGACTTCAAACTGACCCTTTTGTACCCCTTTGAAGTGAGGCTAGAGTTTTGCAAAAACACTTTTCTCCTTTGATTGATGGTTTCTATTAGATTCTATCAGTAGAAGTAAATAGAGGAAGGCTGTAGGAAGAAGGACCTGGTATTTCTGTTTGCTTCCTGCTTCTGTTGATTCACCACAGCACTTCTTCATCCTTAGAGCAATAGAGAACTGATTTCCTATGTTGGCAGCTAATTCTACTATTTAGTCCTTTAATGCTGTGGGAAAGTACAGTATTTTTCTGAGGCATCTCCTAGGTAGCCCAATTTAGCATCACTCCTTCCTCAGAGATCTGAGTTCCAGATTACAGGACTCTTCCTCCATGTTTCCAAATGCTAACTATTCCAACCTTACCTCTTTGTTCCCCAGCCATGAAAGTGGTAATTGCTTCCTTCTGTGATACTTTAGTGTCTCCTTATTGTGTTTCTAGTTCTCTGAGACATGGTTTATAATTCTTTATACCAAAAACTCCGTGAAACTGTCTGATGAAATTTTTTTTTTTTAATTTTTATTTATTTATGATAGTCACAGAGAGAGAGAGACACAGGCAGAGGGAGAAGCGGGCTCCATGCATCGGGAGCCCGACATGGGATTCGATCCCGGGTCTCCAGGATCGCGCCCTGGGCCAAAGGCAGGCGCCAAACCACTGCACCACCCAGGAAATTTTTGTATCTGGACTAGACTGGCTGATACAGAACTGCTATTTAACTATGACATCCATTAAAGAAACCTTAAAAGAAAAGATTTACAGATTTGTTAATATTAGAAAACCTACCAATATTCTATGGGAACCTACTACTTTTTAAGTACTTCCTTAAGTGCTAGAAACACAGGAGTAAAGACAAACTAACTTCTTGACCTTAAGGAGCTTACTTGATAGTGAGGGTTAGATGTGAGATAAGAGTTAAACATGTAAGCAAGATAAGTTCAAGTGTTGCTAAGTGCTTTGTTAAAGATAAAATATGAATGCTTTGCTAGAATTATAATATCTAGGGAAGGGAGTGGAACAGATATTTGATGAGATATATACCAAGAAAGCCATAAAGAGATTCATGAAGGAAGAGCTTCCTAAACATGTAGTTCTGAGAGGAACATGAGCTGGCATTGTTTTTATTTTTGAAAGAAAGGGAAAAATGTGTTTGTTCCTGCAAGAAAATAAATGAATAAATAAAAGGAGGAGAGTAGAAAGAAATGAAATTATATAATAAAATTAATTAAATAATTAATTTGATAAAATTAGCAACATTTCTCTATCATATGAAGACAAAATGGGTAAACATACACTCAACATTCAAAAACAAGTTTATATTTTCAAAGCTATTCTTTATGTAATTGAAAGACTTGATATAAGTTCAACTTAACTCAATTGATATTGTCTCATATTAAGAATTTTGAAAATTTTCTTCTTCTTTACAGCATTTTTCTATGAATGATTGTTTAATGGATATTAATACATCAAATTGCAGAAACATAATGATTATGAAGCTTTAAGACCAAAAAAGCTGGGGCTCCCTGGGTGGCTCAGCAGTTTAGCACCTGCCTTCAGCCCAGGGTGTGATCCTGGAGTCCTGGATCAAGTCCCGCGGTGGACTCCCTGCTTGGAGCCTGCTTCTCCCTCTGCCTGTGTCTCTGCCTTTCTCTCTCTCTCTGTGTCTCATGAATAAATAAAAAAAGTCTTTAAAAAAAAAAAAAGACCTAGAAAGCTTTCAAATATACTACCTCATCCATTTATGTATGACATAAAGAATAACTGAATGAAGAAGCATTTTCCTAATGGTTTTCTCATTATTTCTTAAAATTATATGACTTCCTTTAACCACTCTTTCTCATGAAGCAAATTCATATTGAATTCCTACTGTATGCCTTATACTCTTACATGTGCTGATGATTTTCTTGCCTCCATAAGGCATAAATACCATCAATATGTGAAAAAAAATAGTTAACTGACACTTTAATGTTTAAAGTCTTGCAAGGTTTTTTTTTTTTTTTTTTTTTTTTTTAATCAATACTTATCCAAGGATTTGAAATCCCCTAGACAAGGTAATACAGAGTATTTCTCCTCTAATCCATCTGCACCTCCCTTTTTGAATTGATGTAATTTAATAGAAGAAGCACCTTGATTGAAGAAATCACTGTATTAACATACCTTTTGAGCAACATACTGTCATGCTCATACTGCAACTCTGAATTACATACCACGTGTGTCAATTTCAAACATCTCAGATGACAAGTGTTCTGATTTCTGGCCATTCTCTTCTACTTTCTTAATCTGTGTCCTATTTTCTATTCTCATATACTAATTTAAAAATGTTTCAACCTAATAGTACCTCTAGTTTCTTAACCCTATGTTATTTGCAGGATGAGAGGTGTATCATTTTTCCTTTTTCAGTTTATAACCTGATCTAGCACTATAATCAATATGAATACAACCTCTAATATTTCTTTTTTTTCCCCTCCACCTTTCGTACTTATCTGACAAAATCTAAATTTCTGCAGTATATCCAGACTGCTGAATGTAAGGGCTAGAGAAGAAAATGAAATCTCACTCACTGGTCTGTCTTTGAATTGATGGCTACAAACCTCAAGTGAGCCTTCAGACCGTCCATAAATCCTGTTGCATTTCTATCAGACATTTTCTCGTCGTCTCTCTAGATCCATTCTTTATACTTCTCAAAACTGTTCTTTTTCTTGGGAGATTGATCTATATGGGACCTCTAGGTTTGCAAAATTTCAGTCTTTACTGGGAGCAGGAGTGAGGGAGAATCATTTGCCTTATCTGTATTTGGATCACTTGAAATTATTGGAGTTTCTACTATCCCCTCCCCCCACTAACAAAAACTTAGACATAGGAGTACCCATGCTTCTCAGGGCCTTACACTAGTACCTTGATTCTTTTTACTTTCTAATTTCCTCCCTTTTTGGGCAAGGTTATCCGGTTTCCAGGGAGTAGAAGTATTACACTTCTCAATTGCACGTCTAACACTATCCCTATAGCATACGATCTTTACATCTCACTCCTAAAAGCTAAGCTTGTAACTTCCTATCAAGATTTTTCTGATATTTTGCATTGTACCGTATCTCCATACAACATGTTGAGCTATATGAATGGGTGGAAACATTGGGAGAGCATGAAATATTAAAGAATATTGAGGAATAGGGTAACATTTCACTCAAAAATATATGAAACTAAAGTTTTCTAAATTAGCCCTGAAAACACATTAACACTAAATTGAAGAGGCTTTTTCAGCTAGTAATAAGTTCCATTTATGGAGGTATTAAGGTGAATTAGAACAATAATCTCTCTAGTATATTGTCCAGTAAATTAGTACATTATAAAGAGATTGAAGAAGGTAGCTTTCTAAAAAGGATGAATTTTATGGTTCACTCAAACTGTAGTTTTACACTTCTAGCTCTTCAGTCAAAGTCCTTTTCCTAAGATAATCTTTTTCCTTGATGCACTGCCATGTGACTATGACAAATTCAAGCATGCTCTGGATTGTTTTAGGTATCTAGTGTGTAAAAGAAGTGTAAAAGAATGATGATATTCTGGTAAACATTTTCCCAACCTCGGCAACCTCTTCTATTGTTTTTAGACCCCATATGACCTTGAAATTTTGGAAGATAATTGGTTAGGAGAAGAGTGTTAGGTGTCCTGTGGGTCTCAAGAAAGAGTTATTTCTTTTGTGGACAGACCTTAACCAATTATTTTACTTATATGCATTTGTGAAACTATTTTAGAAGGTACAGTAGATTACATGATGGAAATATAGAAGATATCACCTCAAGCTCCAATTATATGTATTTAAGGTATTAAAGATATATGTAATCATAAGATTAAGGCAGAAAAATACATACTTTAATTGAAGTCGACATGTCTGCCATGTGTCTACTTCACTAGGAACGCTCCTAGTGAAAAGTGATGTGATGAATAAAATTTTGAAAAATAGATGACATTAGAATTGAAAAGATTTGGGTAAAAATGGAAGTGAGGAAGGAGTGAAGAGTACTTACTGATTTTAAGAGGCTCTTTGTGATCATAGCATGGGATGAAATTAAGTTTTCAAAATCACTAGAGTCAGTTGTGTTAGGTGAAATTATGGTGATCCTAGAAGTACTCTAACAAGCAAATGAAGGTTTTCTTCTGGTTCCTTCCAATTCTTAGGAGCCTACAAGGCCAGTTTGTTCTATTTGTTTGAAAAACAGTGTTATCTTAAAACTACTGGTTGCCATTTGAATTTTGTTCTATTTTAAACCTTTAATTACATCAAAACCATGGAGTCCCACAAAGCAATTCCATATCTAGTTCTTCATGGAGAATATATTTTGTTTGCCATAGGTAACTATATATGTCTGCCTCTTTCCACAGTGAGTTCCTTGATAACCTAGGGTGACCATTTTTCTTGTTTAACCTCAAAAGTTCCCAGTATAAACCTATTGTCCAGATTTAATTGTTATTAGTTATCCCTTTCACTCTCAGAATAAAAATGAATGATAAATCACATGGCCACTCAAAATATAGCACAACAGTATTGAAAATGTTTTGTTATATATGTCATGTTTATCTTTTTTTTTTTTATTTATTTATGATAGTCACAGAGAGAGAGAAAGAGAGAGAGAGGCAGAGACATAGGCAGTGGGAGAAGCAGGCTCCATGCACCGGGAGCCCGATGTGAGATTCGATCCCGGGTCTCCAGGATCGCACCCTGGGCCAAAGGCAGGCGCCAAACCGCTGCGCCACCCAGGGATCCCCATGTTTATCTTTTTAAATTTACTTTAAAAGTATAATTATTAGGGCACCTGGGTGGGCCAGTTAAATGTCTGATTCTTGATTTCAGGTCATGATCTCAGGATCCTGGGATGGAGCCCTGCATTGGGATCCCCACTCAGTGGGGAATTTGCTTGCTTCCCATGCCCTCTATCTCTCTCCCTGCATCCTCTCTCTCTCCCTGTCAAATAAATAAATATATCTTTTAACAATGTAATTATTATACTATAATTAAGTAGTATTCACCCATAAAAGAGAATTAAATTTTTCTGTATGCTACAACATGATGGACCTTTAAAATATTATACTTAGTATAATAAGCCAGACAGAGGGCAATATTATATGACTGCATTTATATGAGGTACCTAGAAGAAGCACATTTATAGAAACAAAAAGTAGAATGGGAGGTTACTAAGGATGGGGGAAGAAAAAATAGAGTTATTGTTTAGTGAGTACAGAATTTTCGTTGAGGATGTTGAAAATTTTGGGTTACAGATTGTGGTGATAGTTATACAATATTGTGAATGTATTTAATGTCACTGGATTTTATAATTACAAATAGTTAAAATGATAAATATTATGCTATGTATGATTATGACAATAAAATAGACATGCACTAGCCTAAAACAATATTATATCAAGAACTGTTTGATAAGCTGAATTAGGTGAGCTGGCATGTTTTACTGTCCCAAATTTGGCTGGTTTGTAGATACTCTGGGGAACAAGATGAATGCACTGCAATAACTTTGATTCTGACTCTTTATTTATCCTTTTATTGTGTGTTTTTTTTTTTGTTTTTTTTTTCCTCCTTCCCTAGTGCTTTTTCCCAGGAGTTACCCTGAGCTCATGAGGGAATATCTCGATTGTGGAATTTCAAACTGAATAGATATTACACTTATGGATGCTATACAATATCAACTATTCACCAGAGAGACTGATGATTAAAAAATCTTCCAAGGATATCTATGTAAATATTTATCTTGTATAACATATTTTATATATTTTATTTTAGATTTGGCATGTTGAGAGATAATTTTGTTCTTTGACATTAATTTTAATCCTATGGGGGTAGGGTGGTGGTGGAAATAGTTCACAAAGATTTCTTGGGCAGACAAAAATGTTGATAGTCAGACATAATAGGATTTGCAGCTATTTTAAGTCAAAATGAGTTCTTTAATTCTCATGTAGTGAAGGTAGAATTAATTCATTACTAACCTCACAACAAATTTCAAGGAAACTAGGTCTGCTGTAACTGTTAAATTGTGATAGAAATTAGGAAATGTTGAAATGGTCTCATCAAGAAACTGCATAATGTCATTTAGTGCATTAGCAGAGGCCCCCAAATCTTGTTCAAAAGTGTCTTTTTCTATCTTTATTTCACCATTGCGTGGCTCATTTGAAACAGCCAGCATGTCTGAAGCAGTTTATAACTGTGGCTAAAGAAACTATTCAGCACAGCTCGTTAACTAGCAATTTTACCTCAAGACCATCCTAAGTATTTGATTCCTCGTGGTTTATTCTTCTGAACAGAAAATAAATAAATAAATAGTGCATGCTATAAATATACTTCTTGAGTGTGGGTTGTTTCTTGATGAGTCAACTGATAATATTAATTCAGTTTGTTGGCTAACAACGATTGTGTTGTGCGTGTCTGTGCATGGATTGCTAGGGTAGCGACAAAATTCTTTAAACAACAGCAGTTTGAATGCTTAATGTTCTATCTTTGTTGTTAATTCCTTCCTCTTCCCCTGAAGTTTCATAAAGTGAAGACGGTCAAGTAATCTGGGTTCTAGTCCCTGTTGTATAGTTGGCTCGATATACCTGAGTAAACACCAAAACAATGCTGATTCTTAACAGAAGTGTTCATTCCAATTGGTTGCAATAAGGACTGCCTCATTCTCTCTCTCTCTCTCTCTCTCTCACACACACACACATACATTCCCCCTTCTCCCTTTATTCCCCATTTCCCTTCGCTCCACAAGCAATCAGATTAAATTTTATTTTTTGATGTTTATCGTAGTTGTCTTTATAGTTCTTTTTTTTTTAAGATTTTATTTATTTATTCATGAGAAACAGAGAGAGAAGCAGAGACATAGACAGTGGGAGAAGCAGGCTCTCTGCAGGGAGCCAGATGTGAGACTCAATCCTGGGACTCCGGGATCATGCCCTGAGACAAAGGCAGACACTCAACCACTGAGCCACCCAGGAGTCCCTGTCTTTATAGTTCTAAATAATGTGTTTATATGACCATGGTTTGATTAATCTATTTTGACATGTCTGATGACCTTCTACAAAGAATAAGAGATTAATTTATCCTTACCCTCTAATCCTTCAATTTTTAACTTACTTTTTTATTATTAAATCATCCATTGGTTGATTTAATAGTATTTCTTGATACACCAAAATTCAATATTTATATTATTAGCCTTGTGTAAAAAGAAACTTCTGTCATTAGTTGTTTCTCTAATTTTCCTGTCTTTTAACCCGCCCAATTTGTTCTTCTATACCAGTCTTATATTTTCGTGTTAATAAAGCTGTATTTATTCATGAAGATATATATTTTCTATTCAATGTCTAAGAAATGAAAACTAATAATATTCAATATATTATTATTTTTTATTATTTTCTACCTTAAACTTTTGACTATGGGGAAACTTCCCATTCTTTGCTGTGTTGCTGTGGAGACTGGGGAAAGCCTGGTCTATAAGCTTTTGGGTTGAAGTGGAAATCTCAAAACCTAGTACTTCAGCTAGACACAACTCAAACTCTATAGCACAAGGTGAATCTTACTATACTTAGTAAGCTTCTTAGAAGCTTCTTTCTCTTTGATAGTTTTGTTAGCAGATAGAGTGAAGCCAGAGCCTACTATAACCAGGAAAGAAGCTCATTCTTCTATTTATATCCTCCTTTTACCAGTGATATGTTCAGTGGACACATTTTACCAGTGAGAAACTGAGAAGTTACCTAGACTTAGTGTTTTTAGCACTTATCTTGACATAAATTCTTCATTTAACCTATAGTTCCTAATAAGTCAAGCACACTAATTTGCCTATTTCCATCTACTCACATATTCACCACATTATAGAAAGATTACACATCATATCTGCTTTATTGTGCAATTAAATGTTATGAGTTTTTAACCGTACTTCCAGTTTTGGTACTTTCTTTTATCTATTCCCTTTAACATGATCCTTGAGCAACATGGGTTTGAACTATGCGGGTCCACTTATATGCAGATCTTTTCCAGTAAATAAAATATAGTACTGTAAATTTATTTTCTTTTCCTAGTGATTTTCTTAATAAAGTCTTTCCTATAGTTTAATTTACTGTAAGTATATAGTGTATAATACATAGAACATATAAAATTTGTGTTAATTGGCTATTTATGTTACCGGTAAGGCTTCCAGTGAAGAGTAAGCTATTAGTAGTGAAGTTTTTGGGGAATCGAAAGTTATATGTGGATTTTGCCCTTAACCCTCACAATGTTTAAGGATCAACTATATATTTCTTCATACACTTAAAAACATTCTATCTGTATTTCCTTGCATTTTTGATGGCCAGTATACAACCTGATATGTGCTCACATTGGTACTGAGATAATCACACTTAAGTATTTCACATGTATTGACTCATTTAATTATCACAACAACTCTATGAGGTTGGTCCAGTTATTGGTAATTTTACAAATGAAGAAACTGACACAGAGGTAAATGACTTGGCAAAGATCAGGAACTAATAATTGGTGCAGTAGACAGTGGGACACTAAAGTCAAGGCTGTCAATCAATCAGTCCAGTATTCTGTCTCTCATATTCTTATAGTTGTCATGTTTGTTATGGAGAATTGGCTTCATTATTTAAGATGGTCTTCTCCCACTTTTCTGCTTTCTTATTCCACCTTAGAAAAATAAATGGAATTTAATTCTTGAACTTTTGAACAATTGAAAATGCTTTTACTTTATATTTGATAGCTTTCTAGTTTGGATTTTGTAGGTAGAATCAGTTTTCCTATAAAGAGTTAAATCATTGTTCCATCTTTCTCTAGCATCCAATATGATGATAAGGAATTTGAGGATCATTTTATTTTCATATATTTATAGGTTAAGCTGATTTTCTTCCCCCTCAAAGATTTTGTAGTTTCTATTTCTCTCTGATATTCTAAAATTTACAGGCCACATGTCCGAACAGAAGTGTTTTCATTTGTCTTGTTGAGCCCTAACCCTGAAAACATGCTTAATATTATTTTGTATATTTCATTACTTTTTCCTTCGTTGTTTCTGCTTAATTTTTACCATTTAAACTTTTATTCGATTTTTTGAGAACCATATTTTATTTTTCTAGAGTCATTTCTTGTTCTTGAATCTTTCATTATGACTCACTCTAGATTTATTCATTATAATTAATATCTTAAAGGTTTTGTTCCTTTTGGCTTAAGTTCTCTTTCTTCAACTGGATTCTTTGTATTATTAATTTTCCTCAGATGCCCAGTAGTTCTTATGAAAATGGTGAATTTATGACTAGAATTATGAAGGGAAGCTAGTATATATGACTTTGTGTTTTCACAGCAGGCCTTTTCTCAGTTCAGAGATTTACCTGGGTGAACTGAGTATGTGGGAAGGTCTTCTTGACTAGCAATACTCATTTTCAGGCTTAATGAGAAATAGATGAACATTTTGGGGTCCATACTAGTACAGAAATAAAAAAAAAATAGAATCACTTTTGGAATCTAATAGCATACTAGGTGCCCTACTCCTTCTCAGACTTACTGCTTTTTTAGACTAGAGAGTAGAAATATCCCTGTACACAGGGAAGGATATAGAGCAACATGACAGCTTGCCATGTTGTAATACGGGAGGGGCAAATATGTAGGATATCCTCAGTTTTGTGAATGCATCTTTTAATTAACCTGATTATTTCTCACAGCCTCTTCTTACTCTTCTCAGTATTCACTAAGCTGGGAGACTTTCTGCCATTCTGCATGCTAATGAGTATGTTCTGGTCTGTGTCTTCCTCCACTCTTGCTCATTCCTTAAAAGAATTGATGATATGATAATGAAAGATAAAATATTGTCCTGCCATTATCAGAGCTACAATAGATTTTCATTTAAATGAGATTTGGGGAGGTTCTATACCAAAACATATGTGTTGTAAGTTTTCAGTATTGAATTGGAAGCTCTAAATAAGTTCTAATTGCCGATGTCTATTGGCTGGGGCAGTTTGAATTTCGTGTGAATATTACATTTTTAATGGTATTAGGCATTGAATTTACTTAAAAGCACAAGTGTCTCTTGGCTTTACCTAATTCCTACTTCTTTTTCCAACTCTACTTTTTACATTTTTCTCCTTCTTCATGGTAAAATTTCAATAAAAGGGTCTAATTTCACCCCTCCAATATCTCCTCATTCTTACTTGAGAGGTTTTTTGTTTTGTTTTGTTTTTGTTTTTGTTTTGTTTTGTTTTTAGATTTTATTTATTTATTCATGAAAGAGACAGCCATAGGCAGAGGGAGAGGCAGGCTGCCTGTGAGGATCCTGATGCGCAGGACTCAATCCCAGGACTGCGGGATCACAACCTGAGCCAAAGGTAGACACTCAACCACTGAGCTACCCAGGTACCCCTATGTGAGAGGTCTTTAAGACTTTCTCCCCACACTCGGATCCCTGGGTGGCTCAGCAGTTTAGCGCCCACCTTAGGCCCAGGGCGTGGTCCTGGAGTCCCAGGATCGAGTCCCACATCGGGCTCCCTGCATGGAGCCTGCCTCTCCCTCTGCCGGTGTCTCTGCCTCTCTCATGAATAAATAAATGAAATCTTAAAAGACTTTGTCCTCACACTCTAGTGAGGCTATTCCTTCTAAGGATGTAAAGACCTCCGTAATACTAAATCCAGTATTCATGGCACTTGTATTACTTGACTTACCATCAATATTTGGCCCCACTGATAATTGAGTTCTGTTCAGAACATATCTTTTCTACTTTTCTTGAGGTAACCTCCTAACTCAAAGGTAATTTCTTCTAGTTATCTAGAATAAGGAGGCTGAGTCCCTTTTTTTGTTTTTTTAAATTTCACTGCAGACATTTTTTTCAGCCTTACTTACTCTTTCCTCTTCTCCTTTAGCCCCGCATCTAAGCTAATTTTTAAGAAAACCTGGGTGCTCCCTCCTTTGGGAGCAGCAGATGGCAGATTTAAACCACACAAGTTCCTGGTTGTGCACAGGAATCCTCAATCTGACTCTACCCTGAAACATAATAAAAACTCCAAGCCACCCTCTATTCTGTGCTCTCTCAAGCCATTTTGGATCAGTTTGGGAGGACTTCCCTGCTATCTCCATAAAGACTCTTGGGAGTAATAAACATTTTTGTATCTTCCTGGTACATGTGTGTTATCAGTTTCCACATTTGAGCAAAATTTCTCAACACTTTAACCTCTTAATAAGCATCAATGAAAGGACCTCTTTATTTTAATCCCAACTATATTATCTACATCAATTTCCAAATTTATTATGTACATCAGTCCCTCCGTTCAATTCCTAACATGTATATCAATTACATGATGGCTCTCCTTAGATGACTTATACACATCTCAAACCCAGTATTCAATACTGAGCTCCTAATCTCCCCCAACCTTTTCCTCCCACATTTTGTTTTTTTTTTTTTTTTAAGTATCATTCTTTTTTATTTTTTTTTATTTTTTTTAATTTTTATTTATTTATGATAGTCACAGAGAGAGAGAGAGAGAGAGAGGCAGAGACATAGGCAGAGGGAGAAGCAGGCTCCATGCACCGGGAGCCCGACGTGGGATTCGATCCCGGGTCTCCAGGATCGCGCCCTGGGCCAAAGGCAGGCGCCAAACCGCTGCGCCACCCAGGGATCCCTCCTCCCACATTTTGTTTATTTAGTTTCTTGGCCCAAAATCTTGGAAAAATTCTTGACTTCTTTCCTTCATAAATATATATGCAAACCTTTTGTGCTATGCAGTCTAAATGTTCACAAAACCTTACCACCTTACACTGCTGATACTGCGGAGACTGTTATGCAAGGCAATACCATTTTCAAACTGTGATTAATGAAACAACCTGTGAACTGACATTTCTTCTTTAACCCTTACCCTACACTTTTCAGATTCTTCTAAACAGTAGAGGCCAAAGTGGTCTTATTAAAATTAGACCATGTCACTTCTCTGATCAGTCCCACTCAGTGGCTTCCTAGTTTACTAAGAGTGAAAAATAAATTCCTTTAAATTGGATACAGAAACCAATGTATAAAGTTGAGGGTCCACTTCTGGATTCTCTATTCTGGTCAACTAATAGTCGATAAAGGAGGAAAGACTATCCACTGGAAGAAAGACAGTCTCTTCAATAAATGGTGCTGGGAAAATTGGACAGCCACATGCAGAAGAATGAAACTAGACCACTCTCTTTCACCATACACAAAGATAAACTCAAAATGGATGAAAGTTCTAAATGTGAGACAAGATTCCATCAAAATCCTAGAGGAGAACACAGGCAACACCCTTTTTGAACTCGGCCACAGTAACTTCTTGCAAGATACATCCACGAAGGCAAAAGAGACAAAAGCAAAAATGAACTATTGGGACTTCATCAAGATAAGAAGCTTTTGCACAGCAAAGGATACAGTCAACAAAACTAAAAGACAACCTACAGAATGGGAGAAGATATTTGCAAATGATGTATTAGATAAAGGACTAGTTTCCAAGATCTATAGAGAACTTATTAAACTCAACAGCAAAGAAACAAACAATCCAATCATGAAATGGGCAAAAGACATGAAAGAGAAATCTCACAGAGGACATAGACATGGCCAACACGCACATGAGAAAATGCTCTGCATCACTTGCCATCAGGGAAATACAAATCAAAACCACAATGAGATACCACCTCACACCAGTGAGAATGGGGAAAATTAACAAGGCAGGAAACCACAAATGTTGGAGAGGATGCAGAGAAAAGGGAACCCTCTTACACTGTTGGTGGGAATGTGAACTGGTGCAGCCACTCTGGAAAACTGTGTGGAGGTTCCTCAAAGAGTTAAAAATAGACCTGCCCTATGACCCAGCAATTGCACTGCTGGTGATTTACCCCAAAGATGCAGATGCAATGAAACGCCGGGACACCTGCACCCCGATGTTTCTAGCAGCAATGTCCACAATAGCCAAACTGTGGAAGGAGCCTTGGTATTCATCGAAAGATGAATGGAAAAAGAAGATGTGGTTTATGTATACAATGGAATATTACTCAGCCATTAGAAATGACAAATACCCACCATTTGCTTCAACATGTATGGAACTGGAGGGTATTACGCTGAGTGAAATAAGTCAATCAGAGAAGGACAAACATTATATGGTCTCATTCATTTGGGGAATATAAATAATAGTGAAAGGAAATAGAAGGGTAGGGAGAAGAAATGTGTGGGAAATATCAGAAAGGGAGACAGAACATGAAGACTCCTAACTCTAGGAAATGAACTAGGGGTGGTGGAAGGGGAGGGAGGGTAGGGGTGAATGGGTGATGGGCACTGAGGGGGGCACTTGACGGGATGAGCACTGGGTGTTATTCTGTATGTTGGCAAATTGAACAATAAAAAATAAATTTATTTAAAAAATGTAATTTGATATCCATGATTCTCTGACTTTATCTCCTATTACGTCCTCCTTAATTTGTTCTACAGTAGCCACAGTGGCTACCTCTCCTCTCCTTAAATACAACAGATGTATTTCTCTCATACACTTTTGCATTTACTGTTTCCTGTGTCTGAAATGAAATTATTCTATGTAATTCATTGCCCGTCTCTCATGTGCTTTAAGTCATTACTGAGCTCTCACCTCTGGGAAGTCTCTTACCTCAATAGCATTCTCTGTCCTCTACATTTCTATACTGCCCTTATGAAATTAACAGCTAATATATTGTTTTATATTTTGTTGAAGTTAACTTATTTTCCACCACTAAAATATAAGCTTCATGACAACATGGATTTTTTTCTGTTTTGTTCGTTGCTAGAACAGTATTTAACACATAAATGGTGCTGATAATTATTTGTTGAAAAACTAAACATAATTAGCTTGATGATAATTAAATAATTTTGTTAAAATTAATATTAAATAAATGATTAGTTTTATCTAAGATAGCATTGGTAAAGTATTTCTAGTTGAGTTTCTTTTTTTTTTTAAGATTTTATTTATTTATTCATGAAGGACACAGAGAAAGAGGCAGAGACACAGATAGAGGGAGAAGCAGGCCACCTGCAGGGAGCCCAATGTGGAACTCCATCCAGAACTCCAGGATCACACTCTGAGCCAAAGACAGAGGCTCAACCACTGAGCCACAAAGGCGCCCCTCTAGCTGAATTTATTAATGTTCATTTTATAATTCAATCAGTATAATTATATCCTTTAACTTGCTTTCTCCATTTCTATAATGGATACCATAATAATGTGTTAACAGGCTTGATAATAAGTAATCTGTATGATCTAACCCATGGTGAGGTATATAGGTTATTATGTTTTAGTCAAGTTCTGAAATAGCTGAATATATTAAATATTGGGCGTGTATATGTTTTATTTTTTTATTTTTTCCACCCTTTAAATATATTTCCTTAAGAGCAAAGATTAATAAGTGAACTAATAATTATTAGTTATCACCCACTGTAAATAACTCCATCTGATTCCCTGTCTCCTGGGTGCTGAGTAACGGACTAATTTGGGATAGATGATGATCAGGTTCTGAGACTGAGAAAGAAAACTTCACCATATAGATTGTAGAAGATATATAGAAGGTGGGATGAGTTAGTAGAACCAAGACCTAAGTGTGCAATTAAAGTCCAATAAACAAAATAGAGATGGCATAAAAAAGTGGCCAAAAGTAGACATTAAAGTGACTATATAGAGCAAGGATCATTAGAACCAGGTAAACAAAACACAGCAACCTGAGTTGGGGAGAGTTGATGAACCAGTATAATTGCCTGGGATAAACCTCATTACTTGTGGTTGAACTTTATATGTGGTATGGGATAGGACAAATAGATATTCTGACCTCAAAGAGATTGCAATATAATGAAAAAAGAGATCAAACTACGTAAAATATCAATGTGTAACAACAAGCATTTTTTTAAATTGAATTACACAAAATTTTAAGTCTTAATAGTTGCAATTAAAAGTGAAAGCACATAATGGATAAAGCTTTCAAATTTAAGTGAATATAAGAAACAACTAGCTTCCCTTAAAACATTTTTAAGCATAGTACATATGAGTGTTTTAGACCATCTTTGTTCAATAATATGTCTGTTTTTAAATGGAACGAAAAGTCATAAAAAGAGTTACCTTTAACTATCTTCTTATATTATTAAGCTGTCTGTAGAAATAATTAATCCTTAGTAAGGGTTCTTCCTAGCAGGGAAAATTGTTACAAGGAGATTACTTAAATCTGACGATCTATCCAGATTTTGTTATTAATATTTTTATATTTAACTTGTACCATATAAAAATAAATGATTTGTTCTACTTTTTAAAAAATTAAGTTTGATATTAATGGATTATGGAGTTAAAAAAATAAACTCTTGGAAAGAGACAATTAATTTACATTTTAATATGTCAGGCTGCTTCTATCCAAGGTGGCCAAACCTCTTTTGAAACAAACAAACAAAAAAAAAACAGGTTAAGTATATTAATGGTTGGACTGTTAAGCACATCACTTAATATTGTTCACTAACATTTATTGATTCTTGGAAGAGACTTGCTGGTAAAGCCTCATTCCTGTACTGCTAAGATTAGGTTTATCCTACATTAATGCTTTAGTTTGATCATTTAAATGTCTCTCAAGTTCAAGTTTTTACATTTTAATTTATTCTTGGCCTATGACAATGCAACTAGAACTTTAAGACTCTGCTCACTGGAATGATTTAGCCTTGATTTTAATAAGCCTAAGCAAATTGGCAGCTTTAAATAACACACAAAAAGCAGTATTTTTGAGGCTTTTTGTACATAACTACACATGATTATCAATGTTATGAACAATGGGATGTGATTGTTCATGGAAGAAGAAAATTTGCTTTTTTAAATTACAATGCATCTTTCTCTCCAAGTAAGAAACTTCACAATAGTTTTGAATTTTTTTTTTTAATAGCCAGTGGGATGGGGAGTAGAGTATAGAATGAGTCAAATTAAAAGATGGCTAAATTTTTCTTATTTTAATATTGTCTCTGGGTTTGCTCATGAAAAGGAAAATTACCCAAATTTGCAAACCAGAGTATCAGAGGTTAAAGATGTATATAATTATTAAAAACTGTCTTCTTGGGGATCCCTAGGGTGGCTCAGCGGTGTAGTGCCTGCCTTCAGCCCAGGGTATGATGATCCGGGAGTCCCGGGATTGAGTCCCACACTGTGCTCCCTGCATGGAGCCTGCTTCTCCCTCTGCCTGTGTCTCTGCCACTTTCTCTCTCTCTGTGTCTCATGAATAAATAAATAAAAACTTAAAGAAAAATAAAATAAAAACTCTTCTTCATAGACTTTCTTTGTATTTCTGTAGTTTATTTTTATAAGCATGATGGTCTCATTTGATGTCAAGTGGCCACTTCAAGTGATCGTAAAATATATTTTTTGCAGGGTATGGAATATGAGTCATAACAATCAATAAAACTCACTTTTTTAAGTAGTCGTTGAGGTGTTTGGCCATAGATATATCACCTTTTTGTTATATTGACATCCTTCAAATATTTTCTATCTCCCATTCTATGTTTTTTTTTTTAATTGATATAGTCTTAGGAACCTATTGAATTTCTTAGAAAACATTTCACTTAATTTTAATAGGATATATATAAATATACATATATACATATGCCCCATAAACAAGCCATTTCTACCTACTCGTGCAAAACAAAACAAAGCAAACAAAAAAACAAGGTGAAATACATCTGAATGCTCAGACAGCCAGGGTAGCTGCCATGAGGAAGGCAGAATTCCTGTAATAACTATGTATTAGGGATGTGAATGAGCTCCTATGTTAAATTTTTAATAATTTTAAAAAGTCACATTAATACATGGATTGGCCAAAAGATGACAGATTAAATCTGAAGCAATACTTCAATCAAGCAGTTACTGATTTCAAAGAAGAAAAGAAAAAGTTTGCTTAAGGATCACACATTCTAGAGGAAATATAAGATATTTGGGTAATAATAAATATAGCCAGTGTATTTAACACATTTATTATATCCCTTAACTGCAGATTTGCTTTCTATTGATATAAGAATCACAAAGTGAATAATAATTGACCTTAATTTAAGAGTTAGGAAGAGAGGGTAGCCAGGGTGGCTCAGCGGTGTTAGCGCCGCCTTCCGCCCAGGGCCTGGTCCTGGAGACCCAGGCTCGAGTCCCACGTTGGGCAACCTGCATGGAGCCTGCTTCTCCCTCTGCCTGTGTCTGTGCCTCTTTCTCTCTCTCTTTCTCATGAATAAATAAATAAAATATTTAAAGAAAAAAAAAGATACATGACCATCTCAGCATATGCCACAAAGTCATAGGACAAAATTTAAAAATATTTCTGATTTTTAAACCTTAGCAAAATAGTAGTAATTGACTTTTTAAAATATACTTGAAAAATGAACCTTTTTAGTTCATAACTTTCTAATATTTCATTGGAAACATTACTGAAACGGATATTAGAATCGTTTCTGTTGAAGGCTATTAGGATTAAAACAAGCCCAATATCTTTTTTAAAAATACTGATTTAGGACAGCCTGGGTGGCTCAGCGGTTTAGCGCCACCTTCAGCCCAGGGTGTGATCCTGGAGTCCCAGAATTGAGTCCCATTGTCCCACTCCCTGCATGGAGCCTGCTCCTCCCTCTGCCTCTGTCTCTGCCTCTCTCTCTCAATAATAAATAAATAAAATCTTTAAACAAAGATAATGATTTAGAAGTGCTGGCCATTGCAAGAAGAAAACAGATGTTTAAAAAAAAAACTTTTATTGAATTAAGCAAAATTGCATTGGGGAAAGTGTGGGTTGATGAAGGAGGTTGATGTGAGGTTGATGGAGGCAGATGTCATATTATGTAGAAAGGCACTGGCCACTACTAGTGATGGTCAATTATTGGAAAGTCCATGGAGAACCATTTGGAGTCTCAGAGGGCATCTCATGAATGATTCTGATGGTTAGTTATAAAAAAGTTTTTCCTAATAGTTTTTTCTCTTCTAATTTTCACACAAGAAATTGCTAAACATTATTTCCATATCCCATGTTGCCACTTTCATTCATGGAAATGTTCTGTGAATAGCTTCCATCTCTCCTTTTTTGTACTTGTTGCAGCAGACTTCTGCCTGTGGTCCCAAAGGTGTCCTAGCTGCCTCAAAACCAATGATAGAATTAGCAAAAGTGTAATCTTTCTTTTCAATTCCATTGTGTATTTTTGTCCTCTAGCTCTACAGGTAGTAACTCTTTATGTTGAATCTAACAATCTTCAAAATAAAACATAGGATCCTACCCATATCCCTTTCTCCCATGAACCAGAATGGTATCTTTCATTCTCCATTTCCATGTCTTTGGACATTTTTATTTGCCTCTTGTGCTTAGTTTCCTGTTTTGTAAACTAAACAAAGCAAACAAACACAATTGAAACCTTCAAACATATTCACTAATACAAATGCATATTAGTGTCTCGTACCACGCTCCACCAGGCCAACTACTCGGGCCCAAATGAGACAATCTCTTACAGGGCCATTTATTTAAAAAAAAAAAATAAAAGTATCCATTAGACTAAGTAATAATCTAATTTCTACCCATTAAAGAGACTGAAAAAAATTCATCATATGTGTAAGTTTGATTTTATCTGTGTTACTACAAGAACATTTTTCTTAAATTAAAACTCTCCAGATTATAAAAGGACTATGTATTTATTTTGGAAATTGTGCAAAAGTACAAAAAAGAGAATGTTAAAGACTCATAATCTACCAAAGTGAATGGCTGCTAACATTTTGTAAGTATTGGTGTGTGTATGCATTTGGTAATTATGTGTTTGCACCATTTGAGAAGTTGATTTTGCCCCTTTGTTTTGAGCATTTTTCCACATCTTAAATATCTTATGATAATTTGATTTTATAGTCAGTATCTTGGTTTAATGTCATATTTTAGGTCTATTTATATTCTGTTTTCTATAGGTACAAGAGTTTGGTGCGCTTTATTCTCTATTGAGGTTTTGCTTAAACATAATTAAAACTTGATATCATCAATGTTAATATTTCAGATGAAATTCCTATAATCATTATTTTTTATATTTAGATGAAGTTTTATTATCTTATTAAAGTAATTACATCTATGTTTTACTGGATACATTGAATATTACTGGTTCTTTATTATAAAAGGTCCCATTCTAGGATTTTAGGATTTGAATGATCTCTGTTATTTGGAGTGTGCCACTGAGTACTTGTTTTTCCTAAATAAAATGTAGATGGCATATTTTATGAGACATTTCTCTAAGAACAACTTTTAAAATTTATTTTTAATTGTTTTTACATTTCTGCATAAAAATCAGATTGGCTCCATCTAGAAATCTTGTTTTACAATTTTCATTATCTTTTGGCAATCTTACTTTCAGAGAGTTTGAAGTCAGCCAGTTATTTTCCCTTTTCATAGGTACTCATTGGTTTTTTTCTTTTTCTTTTTTTCCCTGGAAGCTCATGGAAAGTACATGAAACCCTTTCACAAAGGCATATCTGAGTTCTGGTATCTTTTAAGTAATGTTGAGTTCAGTCTTCTATGAACTTTTCCTATACATAAATTCAATTATTTAGTACAGAAGTATTTTTAATTATTAATTTAAATTATTAATCTACCATTTTACACCTGTCATCTTTGTTCCTTCCTTCTGGGTTGGATCATCTTAATCAGTATTCTATCTTTTTCCTCATTTGCTTCTGAGATAATTACTTAAGACTGTTATTTATTTTATTAATGTTATTTTCCTAAATGCCCAATCTGATGATCTCATCTCCTTTGTGGTTTTTATTTAAGCAGTCATACAGTCATGCTCTGTCTTTTCTATTTCCTAATCAGAAAGTAATTAGTCTTGCATAAATTTTATTGAATTGTTTCGAGAACTTGAATAAGACATTTTCTAAAAGTTCTTTCTTATTGTAGCATCGTTTATAATTGTCTTTCAGAGTGATTTCCTTTCTATTAAGACACAGAGTTTTCATATAGCTCATGAGTTCTTTTTTCTTGTTACTTACTTTATTTTGATACCCTGGTATTCATATTTGAAATGCATTCTGTTGATATATTGAGATCCAGACAAATGAAGAGGAAAAATATTCAATTTCCTATAATTGACTGATCTACTTCATATAGTCTGTTTGAAGATAAAGGTAAGGTGGCTAAAACTCAATATAATTTGACTAGAAAGTGTCTTCTCTCCTAGGTGTTCGTCATGGCTTTCTTAATTTGGTAGGTAACTGTTTCCACTGTATATTAGCATGGTAATCATTCTTAAAAAACAAATTTAGCAATGTGTTTACTTTTTGCCTGTTACGGATATAAGACACAAACAGCAGCTACAGCTACCTAAGGCAGAAAATCTAAAATGTCCAAGTAATAAAGACAAAACAAGTACCAATGGTGCTTGAAGGAGAGATGTGTTGGACTAGCTTATTCAGAGAATGCACTGGAATTTTAACTGGGACTTGAAAGAGGGATTTGGTTTCAGTAAGTGTGAGGAGCAGTTATCCTAGTAAAGGGAAAGGAATGGAATTCTGAACCTGAGAAGCATGCTAGAGAGATTTAATGCATTGCTTATTAGGATTGTTCATCATGATGTCTACTCGAACTTCAGCATGTTTGCAGCTAAAATTTGGTTAGTTATTATTTTTAAGGCAATTAGTATTTTTGGATAACTGTATCTTGAATCATTCTTCTATAGTGAGTTTACAATGAAATCATGCAATTTGAGCAGCTTAAATTGAAGGTTTTGAGAATATCAGCTTACATCGTTTCTATTAAAAATATTTCTTTTCTCCAACTGTTTTAGGAGTTTGATCAAACAGGAAAAAGTAACTTGATCTCAATGAACTTTTGTTACCAAAGTTTCACCTAAATTTTTGCTCTATACAAAATTGGATGTCAACATAATCTAAGAATCTGAATAACTTTAATTTAACAAAAGTATTTTTCTTGTTTGTACTGATAGTTTTCCGCAGCATTAAACTACTGTATTGAAAAAGAAAACATCCATTTACATGAAAATCCAATGATGTGTAAATACATTGGGCATTATCAACTACTGACCCTAATTTCTTAATATTTAATATTTTCCACTACCAACAATGTTGATTTTTCCAGTTTAAAATAAAATCAAAGAAAAACATTTTATTCAAAGGGATTATATTAGGCACTTTGTTTTTATCTGTTTTTGGATAATCAAGATATTGTGACATCTTGTAAAGATCCAGGGAAAAAATTAGAATCACTGAGTTTTGTTGGATAGCAGCATATTTTTAGTAGTGGATTGAATGATATGTAGCCTTATTTTTTTTTTTTAATTTTTATTTATTTATGATAGTCACAGAGAGAGAAAGAGAGAGAGGCAGAGACATAGGCAGAGGGAGAAGCAGGCTCCATGCACCGGAAGCCCGATGTGGGATTCGATCCCGGGTCTCCAGGATCGCGCCCTGGGCCAAAGGCAGGCGCCAAACCACTGCGCCACCCAGGGATCCGATATGTAGCCTTATTATGCAAATTCAAGAATACTGTGTCATCATAACACAATATTTATACTAGATAGAGTAATTCTGACAAAACTTATTTTCTCTCCCCCACAGATTAGGGTTTTTTTTTTTTAAGATTTTATTTATTTATTCATGAGAGACACAGAGAGAGGCAGAGACACAGACAGAGGGAGAAGCAGGCTCCATGCAGGGAGCCTGACATGGGACTTGATCCTGGGTCTCCAGGATCACACCCTGGGCTGAAGTCAGGCGCTAAACCGCTGAGCCACCTGAGCTGCCCCCAGATTAGGGTTTTATATGTTTCTGATCATTTTTAGTCTGAAACAAAATAATTTGCTCAGAAAGGTCTGTGATTTCTCTTACATGTTTAAATGTTATTAAATCCTAAGAAAGTGTAACATTAAAAGTATTGAATTTAAAGTCAAATAAATGCATGTGCAAATATGGGCTTAAATAGTGATAAATTGTATAATCCTGGGTAAATGATTTTGTATCAATTGTTTGAGTAAATCTTTCTGATAGAAAGTTTGAGTAAATCTTTATGATAGAGAGTTTGAGTAAATCTTTATGATAGGAACAAATACATTTAGATGGACATAATATACAAATCAAGGAAAATTTTATAAAACTGCTTAGAAGTTGATGTTTATTGAGAATTCATGTTAGATGGTGTACAAATATATTATGTTAAATTTATTTCAACCCTCTAAAGTGGATTCTATATGTATTTTCACTTTACAGTGAAGACAATGAAGGTTATATATTTTCTTAATTTGCTCTAAGGTCACATAACTAAGAACACAGAATTTAGCTTAAAATCAAGGATATTATATATATGCACACATATAATATTATATATATAATTTGCATATAGATTCTACATTGGTGTATATATACACACTAGAGTATATGGTGTGTGTGTGCATATGTATGATTCATTAATATAATATATTCACATGACTTTCTTCTTTTTTTAAAATTTTTTTTTAATTTTTTTTTTTTTGTTTATTTATGATAGTCACACAGAGAGAAAGAGAGAGAGGCAGAGACACAGGCAGAGGGAGAAGCAGGCTCCATGCACCAGGAGCCCGATGTGGGATTCGATCCCGGGTCTCCAGGATCGCGCCCTGGGCCAAAGGCAGGCGCCAAACCGCTGCGCCACCCAGGGATCCCTCACATGACTTTCTATTATAATAGTGAATTTTATTGTACTTATCCAAATTTTCATTTCCTCTTCCTCTCTCTTCTTTATAAAGTTTTATCACTATTTTTAATTAGTAATGGGTATTTACGTCCTTTTAATTTCATTTACTTCACTGCAAAGTGAGTATATTATGACCACATTTTTATTACTTGAATATTGTATTATTTTCTTCATTTTGTATTGCGTATTTTGAAGTTCACATATCCTTAATGCCTATACAGGATTTTTCTTTAATGCCTATACATGGTATTTTATTGGCATCCTCTTTTTCCCCCAGAGACCTCAGTTCTAAGATCCACAGTCCTCCTGATCCTATCTGACTTGTCCTCCAAGTCTGCTATAGAGCTGCCATATTTCTATTACTGTGTTGAATCCACTGTTTGATTGTTATTAGACTTTCTGCTTTCTTGTCATATGCTCATGTCATTTAGAGCATGTTAAGAACTCCCATAATGGAGCACGTGGGAATAGTTTTTATGACTCCCTGTAGGTCTTATGTATTTCTACACAATACATAAGACCTTGTAGGTCTTATGTATTTCTACACCTTTGTACTTAATTGATTAGTTGGCTTACCTAGAATTATAGGTTATATTTTTCCTTAAAATATTGAATATTATTTTTCCTTAAAATATTGAAGTTTTTTCCTTCCTTATTCTAGCCTCCTGGGTTGCTGTTAAGAAGTCTAGTGCCATTCTGATTGTTAAACCTTTACATATTAACTGTTTCTTCCTGAAAACTTTTACCCTTGGTGTTAAAAATTTCATGACGATGTGCCTTGGTGGGAGTCTTTTTTTTTTTTTTTTTTTAAATGTACTACTTTCTTAGGGCCTGTGGATTTTACTTTTGTGAAATGTTCCTGTATTAATTCCTTGATAATTTTCTTCTCTCCTTTTTTTTTAATATTTTAAACCCCTACTAATAGGAAATTGAACTTCCTGAATTGAGACTAATATTTTAATTTTTCTTTTTATTTCTTTATCTATATCCATTTTCTTTTGGTTCTACCCTTAGGAAAATACTTTAAGGTTATCTTTAAAACTTTATAAGTGTAAGAGTTATACTGTATTTGAGTATTTTCTTCTCTTATTGCTCATTTCCCCCCCAAATACATTGTTATTTAATTTGTAGAATATCTTCTCTGTAAGGTTTTTAATGAGTTTTTTTCTTAATTTAGTTATTCTGTTGATACATTTTTCCTTTTTCCTATGTGTTTCTGGTGGTTTGTGGGGATCAGGGCTGTTGACTCTTCAGTAAACAGACATTCATTTCATGCACTTGCTTTCATAACTGTCCAGGATCTGTACCTACCTCTCATTGTACCAAACTCCTCTGACTTCTGAGTCTAAACCGGATTCTGTAAATCAAATTGTATTTTTTTTTTTCCCTAACTAGTAGTTCATTCTACATCCAAAGTAGTCTGCATCTTTCTAAACCAGGAAAGGGGAGGAACATCTGGGTGGCTCAGTGTTGAGCATCTGCCTTCGGCTCGGGGCATGGTCCAGGACTCCTGGGATGGAGTCCCACATCAGGCTCTTTGTAGGGAGCCTGCTTCTCCCTCTGCTTATGTCTCTGCCTCTCTCTGTGTCTCTCATGAATAAATGAATAAAATCTTAAAAAGAAATAAAAGCAAACTAGCAAAGGGCGAAAAAAGAATTTATGTATCTGTTTACTCCAGAGCTAAGTGTTTTTTTCCACAGAGCCCTGGACAATTCTAAATTTAAGGCAAATAAATAAATAAATAGGAGTGGACATTGAGTTAGTAATCACAGTAAGTAATTATATGACTATCTAAAAAAAAAGAGAACAGAAAAACTGGGCTGACCTGACATGAACCTCTGTTACTGAAGCACTTACAGTAATAGTGTTTATTCATTGGGTATTTCCAGAAACCTGTACTCTAAAAACTGAGTATTCTGCTTGAATGACAGTATCCATGCTGACCTTAGAAGGAAAGAACCAGGGCAGAGACTGAGGCAAAGCCAGACTTAAAATAGAAAAGAGACTGCCAAGAGAAAAGGTATAACCATAACAGAGTTACAATTAAGTGCCAAACAGCCCCCACAGTAAACAGTACAAAATTGAGACTTGAAAGAACCTATCCTTTCTGCTTTTTCACAATTTGTGAACCTCAAACTGAAGCCTGCTAGTTAAAAGTGCCACATTATTCTAACAGGCTGCAGTCAACCATACTATAGCCAGAAATTTTGAAGAGAAACCCATACTACACACCATGATGTTACATTAATTGTGACAGATATCCATTTATAATATAGGATGAGGGATCCCTGGGTGGCGCAGCGGTTTGGCGCCTGCCTTTGGCCCAGGGCGCGATCCTGGAGACCCGGGATTGAGTCCCACGTCGGGCTCCCGGTGCATGGAGCCTGCTTCTCCCTCTGCCTATGTCTCTGCCTCCCTCTCTCTCTCTCTCTGTGACTATCATAAATAAATAAAAATTTAAAACAATATAATATAGGATGAGACTAACTAGAGATTTGCAGATATTTGAAGAAAATTGAGAACATGAAAGGAGCAAGGTGAAAAAATAACAATAGCCATAGATATAACAATTAATTTAGAAAATAGAAGCAAGGGGAATCTCTGGGTGGCTCAGCGGTTTGCGCCTGCCTTGGGCCTAAGGCATGATCCTGGAGTCCCAGTATCGAGTCCCGCATCAGGCTCCTTGCATGGAGCCTGCTTCTTCCTCTGCCTGTGTCTCTGTGTCTCTCTCTGTCTCTCATGAATGAATAAATAAAATCTTAAAAAAAAAAATGTGCTTTTAAAAAAAAAAGAAAATAGAAGACAAAATAATACTTACTAGTATTTTTAAAGATTTGTTTATAACATTTATTTTTTAAATTATTTTTTTAATTGGAGTTCAATTTGCCAACATACAGCATAACACCCAGTGCTCATCCCGCCAAGTGCCCCCCTCAGTGCCCAAAGGAGCATCGGTCTATATATATTTTTGGTAAGTAAATAAAACATCTAAGAAATAATAAAAAAAGATAGTTCTGGAATTTTGAAACTTATTTTCTAAAAACAAACATAAAAATGCAGAAATTAAAAACACAAAGAATAGGGATACAACCCAAAATATTATTATAATAAATAGGTTTAATTAAAAAGAGCAAAATTGTAGTTCTACATGGTAAGGGGCTTAGAAGTCTTCACTCCATCCTAACACAAGTAAAAAACTATAAAGACTGAAAAATCAACAACTCTTCTGGAATCCATAAGAGAGGTGACACGGGGACAATGCTGTCCCCCAAAATGGAGATACAGCCCATAAAATGCAGGGAGTCACAGCTCATAGGAGCAGAGATTTGCCGGCAGGAACCACAGCAGGAACCAGGGATGATATAGGAAAAACTGGACTGTAATTGGTGAATTGAGGGACGTTGTGTGTTAAGTTCCACATGTAGTCAGTAATAGGAAAGAGTCCACAGTTTTGTGAGTTTTACTTTGGGAACTCAACCAGCTTCTCACAGTAAATATCAGTAAAACTCTTTCATGTTTCTGGTGGGAGAGGGGAAAAGGAACCATTTTTGGAATATTCCAGAGTACTCTGTTCTTAACAAAAGTTACCTCAGGTGAAACTGCTTAACCATTAAGGGCCTGACTGACCAGAGGGAAAGATATAGCCAATTCCAGACCACTCTAGCCATGCAAAAACTTGCATGTGGAGTGGGGTAGGGCAGGGCAAGGTGAGGCAACTGAAGAATACATGAATACATATAAAGTACGCAGTCCAGAGGTATAGACTCACTGTAGAAAATTTCCTTCCCCCAACACCTCACCAGCACAGCACTAAAGGCCTATTTAACATGGTTCCTTTCACCTAGTACATTATATGCGGCTATCAAGAAAAATAATTACAATCATTACAAGCAAAAGGCAAAAACACAATTTGAAGAGACAGAGCAAAGCATACAGGGAGAAATGGTGAATTATCAGACCACCATGTTATGCTAATATGCTAAGGGATCTAATGGATAAAGTAGACAGCATCCAAGAAGAGATGGACAATGTAAACAAAGAGATGAAAATCTTAAGAAAGAAGCAAACATACAATTCTATGTTTTAAATATTGGTTGATATATGCAATTGGTTATATAAAATATATTGGTTAAATATTGGTAAATGTATCAAGTATAGCCTAATACTGGATGTAAGATATGACATGTTTAATGAAAGGTATTAATTAAAGGATTAATGAAAGGTATAGCATATGTGTAATGGGAGTATCAGAAGGAGAAGAAAGAAAGAAAGAAACAGAAGAAATATTTGAAACAATAATGACTTAGAATTTCCTCAGATGTCAGTCACCAAACGTAAGATCCAGGTAGCTCATGGAACACCAAGCTAGATAAATGTAGGAGGGAAAATTAAGCAAATAAAACTCCCCCAAACTACACTTAGGCATATCCTTTCCAAATTACAGAAAATTAAAGATAAAGAAAAAATCCTGAAAAGGAGAAGGAAAAATATATCTTATCTATAATAAAGCAAAGATAAGAATTACATTTGAGTTCTCAGTAACCAAGCAATAGGAGAGTGAAATATTTGAAGTATTGGGAAGGAAAAAGTAAAACAAAACTAGATTTCTGTATTTTGTGAAATTATTGTTCAAAATGAAAGAAAATATTTCTCAAACAAAAACTTGTATGTATATCTGCCTAACAAGAAATGTTAAAAGATGCTCTGTAGAGAGAAAGAAGTAATATGTTAGGAACTTGGATTTTAAAGAAAGATCATTGAAGGAGTTAAGTCAAAATTTAAAAAAAATAATTATTTTTTATCCTCATTTGCTCTAACAGCTAAGCTATTTGAAATATCAACTCTGTATTAGATTATGTATAATGTGTGTATATATATGTATACATATGTAGCTTACATATAATGTGTGTATATATACACACATATACACATACACATATATATATATACACACACACACACAGAGCTTACATAAAAGTGGGATATATGACAGCAATGAAGGAGGGAGGCATTAGGATTATTTTGTTATTACAAAGTACTTACACTACCTGTGAAGCATTATGTTATTAGAAATTGGACTTGGATTTGTTGTGAATGTATTTTTGCAAACTTCAAGGCAACCACTAAAAAAAAAGTTAAAAAAGGGGTGTATATCTGATGTACTATTAAAAGAGAAACAGTGGAATAATATAATATGTTCAATTAAAATCAGAAAAAAACAGCAAAAAAAGTAGAAAACAAAAATAAAAATGAAGAACAAGGGCAACAAATAGAAAATAATAACAAATGTGATAAATATTAATCCAAGTATATAAAAAAGCATTTTAAATGTCAGTTAACTAAATTAAAAACAAATAGTGATTGTCAGAGTGGATTTAAAAAACAGACCCAACTATATGCTATCCACTAAAGATATATATAGATTAAAAATAAATGAATGGAAATACTGAAGAAAGAAAGAGTAGCTATATTGATTTCATGCAGAGAAGACTTCAAGGTAAATTATAGGGATAAAGAAGGACATTCTGAGGAGATTAAGAATTACAGACTTCCCTTTACAAATAAGTAAGCCACAGATGAAAAGTACAGCATGAGGTTTGTAGTCAATAAGATTGGTAATAACATTAGTGGCAGATGGTAACTGCACTTACTGTGGTGAGCACTGAGTAATGTAAAGAATTATTAGGAACAAAAGAATTATTAAATCATTATGTTGTACATGGCACTAATTTAACACTATGCTAATTAAAATACAATAAAATTTAAAAAAAATAATTGTAAAGAGGTCAACATTTCAAGAAAACATAACTCCTAATGTGTATGTACTTAATAACAGTGGCAAACTGCATGAGGTAAAAACTGATAGAACTGTCAGGGGAAATAGATAAATCGACTATCATAGTCAGAGACTTCAGCACTTCTCTATCAGATATGGACAGATCCAGCAGGCAGAAAATCAGTAAGGACATGGTTGAACTAAAAAACACCATCAGTCAACTGGATATAATTGACATATACAGACTACTTCATCCAACAAAAGGGGAACACATTTTCAAGTTCAAGGTAACATTTACAAAGCTAGACTACAATCTGGTCCATAAACCATACCTTAACAAGCTTACAAGAATAGATCATACAAGGTCTACTTTCAGATCACAATAAAATGAACCTAGAAATTAAGAACAGAAAGATAACTGGAAGATCCCCAAATATATGAAAATTAAGCAACATACTGCCAAATGGCATGTGGCTCAAAGAAAAAATTAGGAGAAATTAATACATAGTTTGAACTAAATAAAATGAAAATACAATTTATCAAGTAATATGGAATGCAGCAAAAGCAGTGCTTATAGGAAAATTTGTAGCATTGAGTGTATGTATTAGAAGAGAAAATGATAATAAATAATTTAAATTTCCACCTTAGGAAATTAGAGAAATAGAGCAAATTAAATCCAAAGTAAACAAGAAAGCAAGCAAGCAGAAATCAATAAAATTGAAAACAGGATATCAATAGAGAAAATCAATTAAACCAAAATTTGTTTCTTTGAAAGAACTAATAAAATTGGTGATACTATAGTCAAGTAAACTAAGGGAAAAAGATAGAGGACACAAGTTACTAATATCAGAAATGAAAGAGTGGATATCACTACAGATCCCTTGGGCATAAAAATGATAAAAAAATACTGTGAACAACAGAGGGTACAGAGGTATACTACAGAAATACTCTGTATGATACCATAATGATATAAGTCATAAATTTGTCCAAACCCATAGAATGTACAACACCAAAGTGAACCCTAACTAAGGTAAACTATGGATTTTGGATCATTATGATGTTTCAAATGTAGATTCATCAATTGAACAAATGTATCACACTAGTGGGGGTTGTTAATAATGCGGGAGGCTATGCATGTGTGGGGAAGGGAGTATATGACAATTCTCTCTACTTTGCTCGTAATTTTGACATGCATCTAAATCTGCTCTAAAGAATAAAGTCTTAAAAACATTACCCACAAAGTGGAAGTATAAGGAGATTGAAGAAATGAGAGGAATTCAGGAAAATTCCAGGATGCCCAACTTCTACCAAATAGTATATCTAGAAGTAGAAAACAGATCATTGGGAGAAAGAATAAATAACAAATAGAAGATAATTAATATGATTGAAAATCCAATGAAAATCATGATATTTTAAAGGCCCACGGTGTGTTGAGCATGGTAAAAGAAGTATTAGATAAAAAGTTTTACAATTCCAAGTTTAAAGAAAAAATTCTAAAAGTTTGATTTAAAAAATGAGAAAGGAAGTTGTCTCACTTTATTATAATTAATTCCTCTGTCTACCGAACATTAAGCCATTTCCTGCTCTTGATACCTTCCAGTTCTAATCAAAACTTCTATATTTACTTCAGATTTCTGCTATACATGGTCTCTTCTGGAGCATCTATTCTTGTTTATCTTTCAATATACCCCATGTTATTTCCCTATTTGAAAAATTAATATCTCTGGTTACTGATTTCATTTACTTATGTAACCAGTATTGCTATTGATATACTCACTTCTTTTTTCATATGTTCATCTCATTTTATTGTACCGTCTACCATCTTGAATTAGAAATCTGTTCTGCTATTACTAGTTGTGAAAATGTGATAAGTTAATTAGTTATTTTCTCCATATCTTAATTTTCTCATAGAAAAAGTCCTGGTGAGGCTCAGAAATCAGAGGAGTTTGGTAAAATCAGAGTTAGGTACAGTTAGACAGTTATGCCAACAGGTACGTGAAAATTGTTCTGGGATGCCTTGGTGGCTAAGTGGTTGAGTGCCTGCTTTTGGCTCAGGTCATAATCCTGGAGTCCTAGGATCGAGTCCCACATCAGGCTCAAAGGAGCCTGCTTCTCCCTCTGCCTAAGTCTCTGCCCCCCTCTCTCTGTCTCTCATTAATCTCATTAATTAAATAAAATCTTTAAAAATAAAATTTGTTCCAAGAAAATAAATAAATTAAAAGGAAAGAAAAAACATTAATAACATGAGAAAGAAGACGTTTTGGGGTGTCTATGTGGCTCATTTGATTGTCTGCCTTGTGCTCGGGTCATGATCCCAGGGTCGTGGGATCCAGCCCTGAGTTCAGCTCCTCTCTGAACAGGGAGCTTGCTTCTCCCTCTCTACCCCACTCATGCCCTCTTATTATCTCTGTTGCTATCTCAGCCTCTCTTTCTCTCTCTCTCTCTCTCTCAAATAATTGAAATCTTAAAAACAAAGGAAAGAAAACATTTCACTCATGAAATAACAAGGTATTTTAGAAAAAATGAACATTTAAGATATCTAGAAAATTATCTTAATAACTGCTACATTTAAAAGGTTTTAAAAATTAATTCAAGGAGTAAGATTGCTGGCACATGATATGAACTTAAAAATTACTAAGGTACTTTCTTTACCCCTGGTAGTCAGGAGTCTCCAGAGAAACAGAATCAATAGGATATCTGTATCTATACTTTTATCTATATTTCTATATAAATCTTTAGACTACCTATTATCTCTCCCTCTTTTTCTCTCCCACTCTTCCCCCTCTCTCAAACCATTTGTCTATTTTATCTACTATCAAGACAAATTTATTTTAAGGAGATGTCTCATAATTACAGGGTTGGGAATTTTATAATTTGTAGGGAAGATGGGCAAATGGAAAACCTATTTAGGAGCCAGTGCTGTGGTCTTGAGACAGGGTTTCTGCCCTGAAAACCTCCGTTTTATCTTAAGACCTTCAATTGATTGGATGAGACTCACCCATATCATTGAAGGTGATCTCTTATATTTAAGAGATGTAAATGTGAATCACATCTAAAATAAAATACCTTTACAGAAACACATAGATTAGTGCTTGATTCATTAACTATTACAGCCTATCCAAGCTGACATATAAAACTCACCATTACACTTGCTCTGAAATTATTTTCTTTTGTTTTCTAATGATGTCAAAGACTAAAGGTCATGCTTCCCAATTTAAGAAGCATGAGCTGGTTTTAAGGAGAATAAATTTGGTTATCTAGTACTTACTCTATGAAATCTTAGCCTGAGTAATGATGATTACTAAAAATGGGATTTAGGATTGCAGAAGGTCATAGAAAATTGAACATTTGTTTGCTTTCCATCAGTGATTATTCTGATCAAGAACATTCAGAGTGATGAAGTGAGAGCTAAGGCACTGGAGCATTTTCAAGTCATTCCTGGAGTTTCTAGCACTTTGTATCCTCTCTCACTCTGTTAGACTGATCTTTAAAAAAGTAATAGTCAATTTTTAAAAAATTGAAACCAAGTTTTCAGGAAGCTTTAAGGTGACCCTTTCTAAGCTGAAAGTGCCCTGAACTTTTCCACACAATATTGTACAGTTTCTAGAGAAATCACATGGGGATGCTCCTTGCTTATTCCATTATCAGTTTATCCACGTGTAAATATTTGGAGGCAAAGCTACTGAACCTTATCAACCCAAAGAATTGTTGTATATAAATAAAACTGGAAGAGGGCACAGGTTGCAGCTTTAGCATTTTATTTTGTTTTCACATTGGTAAAAGGTCTTCAATGTAAATAGATATTCTATTAACACAGAAATTAAGCCACAGCATTTTTATAATATTTTAAACACTATATCAACTTATTTTAATTATATATTGTTTAGAGGTATTTATCATCGTATTTTAGGAATAAGCCTTTTGATTTAAAACCTTTCAGGATATAATATTGTAACTAAACATTCTCATTTTAGCTACAAAATTAGACTTTGTCTATTCTTATATGAATATCCAAAAATGCATATTTAATAAAAATGGAAAACCAATTAAATTAATTCAGTAATTAATTTTTATTCATGATAAATTTGTAACATGAGAATTGATTTTCAAATAAAATCATGAGTGACACCAAGATTATTGATGTCTTAAAGCTTATTTCCACCAGTTCTTGACATTTTATAAATACTACAAAAGATATATTCAATCTAAGAATGCATTTTTCTATTTCTTTGCTGAAGTGAATGATGTCATTGTTGAACGTAAATGATTATGTCCCAAGATTAGCTAATTTTCTTAATGTCCAGTTAATACATAATCAACAGATTTGATACTCTGCTTCAACTTGAGGGGTAACTTTTTTTTCCAGGTAGGAAAAAAAAAATAAATTGCCCTTTCCAACTTCAGTTTTCCGCTTGAGCTCTGCACAGGCAATTTCATCATTTAGGATCCTATCATGTGTTTGCCCCACCCCCACCCCTGCCAAAAATAGTATTTTTCCACTCAGTCACACTTGTGTCCTTGTAGGAACTGAGGGGAAAATATCTGGGGAGGGTTTTATTAATGGAGTGCACACCCAATGTGTACTCTTACACAATTTAACCTTTGATTTTTATTGTTTTAATGCCTACTATATAGAAAACTATTTTAATGCCTTCTTTACACAAGCACTGACCTAGGAAACTTACAGCCATTATCTCTTAAAATTTCAACAACAAACTTACTTGATAGCTATAATTTATCTTCATTTTAAAGGGATGTTTAATGAAAGTCAGTGTGTTTAAGCAGTACACTTATGTGTACATGTCTATTTGGGTGACTTAAGATGTATGCCCAGCTATGTCATTATACTGAATCCTTCCCAACTCCACTGTTTATCTACAGTACTGTATAGTAAGAATCAATACTCCTAATAATGTTCCAGAGATGGCTTCTCAATCATCTGGGACCTGGTGCACTAGTTTATTGGTTGAGATAGACCTACAAAGAGAGAAACCATTTATTTTCTCATAATTATTTTTACTGCTTATGAAAAAAGAATTACTTATAAGAGAGTAGTGGGGCCTTGATTATGGTAGCAAGTATGCTATCTTGCTTTGCAACTTTTGTTATGTCATAGATTGCTTAGTTTCAGCTCCTCACATTTCTCTATCAGTAATAGTTCCTAAATTAAAGGACAATTCTACATTGGTAATTCAGTTCCTGACTCAATGATGATTTTAATCATTGCTTAAGTAAGCTAAAGTCTGGTCATGCTCTAATATTTTTACTTCCTCCAGCATCTGTTCTATTGTCTGACTGTTTTTTCTTTTCTCTAGCCCTCTTGAATTTTCTTTATCATAATTTTGCCAAAGTATGGTTGACACATATATTAGAACATTACCCTTTATTAACTTTCATTTTTAAAATATATAAGCAAGTAGCTTCATTATAAGTTACTGTCTTTAAAATTAAATATGTTCTTTTTTATCTTACTCTTAGTTCTAACATATTAGACTCATTTCTTTTAATATTATTTTGTAGCAGAGAAAATGAATTATTGGGATCCTTGGGTGGCGCAGCGGTTTAGCGCCTGCCTTTGGCCCAGGGCGAGATCCTGGAGACCCGGGATCGACTCCCACGTCTGACTCCCGGTGCATGGAGCCTGCTTCTCCCTTTGCCTGTGTCTCTGCCTCTCTCTCTCTCTCTCTCTCTCTGTGACTATCATAAATAAATAAAAATTAAAAAAAAAGAAAATGAATTATTTAATATTTCAAATGTCTCCATGTGCTCATGTGCTCCCCTATATTTCTCATAATCCCTTGGAATTAAGTTCATATCTTATAACTAGTTCTAGCCAATGAACTTAGAATATAAACAATGTGTTTATATTTCCAAACTGAGAATGTTAAGAGACATTGTGCTTCCTCTACCACTCTATTCTCAGTTACAGCAATGTCAGAGGCAGATGGTCCAGATAGTATAGTTAGAGAAAGACAGAAGTCTAACCATTCGATTTTATGAAAATAATCAACAAATGTTTAGAGGATTAAACTAATGATGTTTTGGGGCAAGTTTGTTAGAATTGCATGGTCTAGCCTATCCTGCATGATACACCAGTATACTCTCCAAATATGTGGCAGTGCCTTCCTCCTTCCAGTAAGACCTTGACTATAAACCCTTTTGTTCATAGATAATTTTAATTATAATGATTTTCTTTGCTAGCTAAATTTTTCTCAAGATGTCTAAATAAACTTGACTCAGAACATACGTTCAAAATACCACTTTAAAAATAGAAAGTAATTGAGTGTATATCTATAGTACTTTCATGACATTATGAAAGACTGAACTACAAAAAATAAAGGCATAGCAAAGCAATGAGAGCAGTAAGAAGCCTTTTTCCTCCCCCCACAGATATATTTCATTCAGTTGTCCTATCCATACATCTTCATATACCTTTCTAAACATACATCCATGACAGAAGGAATATGGTAGAGTTTATAAGTGAGTGCAGTAAAATGAAACAGTGCAATTTAACAACAACAACAAAAAAGATACTGTTTCTAGACTTCATGAAAACTTAGGGACTGTTGCAGACCTTTATGTTCAATTAAGAACTATTATCTATTAATCACATAACTGATCTTTTATTACTATATCTGGAATGTGCTTTGCAAACATACAATAGATTTAATTCCTTACAACAGTAAATACATGGAATTCTGATCTAAAGTTAAAGGCAGTTGCGCATATTCTAAATTCTAGACCTGACCCACTATTACTCAGCTAAGCATTCCAAGAATATACAGCATTCCAGGAATATCGAGGCCATCTCATAATTGTATATGCAAGTGCACTTTTGCCAGAAGCCATCAGAAGTGACTTACTAGGTACACAGAATCAGATTACTTGGGTTTTATCCCTGCTTCATTGCTTTTTAGTGAGGGCCTGCGCTTTGGGCTCTTCATCTGGAAATGAGGATGTTAATAACATCAACCTTATATCATTGTTACAAGATTTAAATATGTTAAAATTTTTGTAAAGTTCTTAGAATATAACAAGCACTATATCATTTTTGTACCAATAAAAATATGAATGCTTACATTATTTATATGACAATCATAGGTATATTTTGCTTCTATCATTAAGTTAATGTATAAAGGAGCCTCTGACAATCTAAGATATTTATTTAACAAAAATATGCTTTTAGCCAGAAGCCAAAGGATTTAATTTTCTCAAAATTTCTTTCCCAATGTAAAATCAGAACGCATACTGTTCCCAAATGTCTTAACATGGAAGCCAGAGGTCCTTATGATGGTAGAGTTGATCTCATGCTGCACCCAGTCACAGTCTAACTTTTTGGCATTATTCACCGAAGATGGAATCTTAATGTGACCTGTTGTTACTTGTCTTTCATCCATCACTGGTTTCTTGTCCCCACCACCAATTCTAGCCTGATGCTAAGTACCATAATTCTTGCATGAATTTTTGTTTGGATTTGGTTGTTTGATTCTCATTGATTCTGCCAGAACTTATAATGAAAAACCAGCTTTTTAATTTTGTTTTGTTCTTTTTACCACGATATCCATCTCTTCTTCTGAGTTTCCTATTGTAGCTCTTTGTCACTATTCTAGGCTTCTGGTGATAGACATTGACCTCAGAATTTCTACTTACTTTTATATCTTTTTGAGAAAAAGGAAAAAAACAAGAAAAAAGGTACTCTAAGTGTGTGTTTTTTATTTTATCCATCTGTTCATATCTCAATATGGTATTGCTCTATAAGAATCTTCCATTGCTTTAAATTTCTTCTCTGAAAGGGAGTGACCCAGAGAAGCCATTAATTTTCCTGCAGAAGCCCTAGATACTAGTGACATTCTTGCTTCCTGATTCACATTCTGTGTTTGAAAGAAAGCAGAGATGACCTGGGACTTTCTTTCAAAGCTATAGTATGTACAGACTTTGAAGATCTTTGAACATTGCGATAGCTGAATAAAATGAATGACAAAAAGAAAGAACAAGTGAATGTTTAAATGAACATTATTAATTTAAATTTCTCTATAGAGTGATTTGATGTATTTACAAAGATAACTGTATTATAGCATAATTTTAAAAGTAGGTGAGAATAGATCACATGAAACCAAAGTATGAATACAAATGGAAGCCAATAAAATCTCCAATGCATTGAATATATATAAAGGTGAAGGTGAGCATGGGTGCAATTTTATTTTTTACCTGTCAATAATAAGACGAAAATGCCATTGTCTGCATGGGCCATGACATCCATAAAAACAAAACCAGTGAATAAGGGAAGCCAAACAGAGATAAGAAATACATTTTCTTGAGGGAACACACAAACATATTCAGAAATACATGCTTTCACACACATGCCAGCGCTCACACTTACATAACTATACCGTTGTATATCAATAGATATTAGTTATAAATATCTATTAAAATGTGTATAATTTTGAGTTCCTTATAACTACTTTATAACCACAGGAGATTTCAAAGCAGGGAGAAACATGAAATCTGGCAAGGCCATGAAGTTCAAAAGATTAGAATGTCAAGTTGTATTGCTGAGGACTGTGGATGCACAGCAATTGATGGCTTTGAAATTGTAGCTTCTCCAAACCATTTAAGGATTTTGAGCCACAGTTGAAACCCACTGAGCCCAAAGTCTCTGCTCCCATGTCCTTATCATCAACCAGAACCTTAGGTTTTCTTCCATACCTCTTGGCTACACTTTGTAGCCACAGGATTCACTTTAGGAGGCATTTTCTGGACCAGAAAGAATCGTTGCCACTCTGAGAAACAAATTGAGAATATAGCAGGAAATTTACTTTATTTGGTCTATCACAATTTAATCTTCAGCTCTAATAGTTTATTTGCTAATCCTACTTGACTAAATTCTTGCAGAGCTCTTTAATCTGTAATGATATTTATATCAATGCCCGCAAGCAGTGCTATAGTTAATGGTCTGTTGTCATTTCCATTATAAACTCCCTATTGCACGAGTAACAGGAGAACCAAGAACCTGTGACTTTCCTAGCTGAGGGCACATTTCAATGCTCTTCTAAATTACAGTATTAGCCAGAGCACTTTTGTCAGGCAGTATTTTCAGGCAATTTAAGAAATTGCATTTAAAGGGAAAAAAAGAAATCTAAATCCTACTCACTATCTTAACAACCAAAAAAAAAAAAAAATCTGTAGGTAAAATTCTGTGTTCGTAGTTTCTGAAGCATGTTAAACTTATATGTACAAATAATAAAGAGTTTCACATATTTATTGCATTATTGAGAGATTAGCATCTGGCTTCAATGAAATACAAAACAAAGTAATAAACATGAGGAACCTTTTATGTTTTACTCAGATTTTTAAACAATCTACTACTATATCTGGAGAGGCATGAATGAGAAGTATTTCATGAAACATATTTTATGAAAAACATTTTTCTAATATACACATTGGAAGGGGCTGATAATTATAATTGTAATGTAATTGAAATGGATAAATATAACCATAATATTCTTTTCTCTGAATAAATTATACAGCTGAGTGTTTCATTACAGTCGTGCTTTGCTTAATGGAGCAGAATATAGAACCAGTAGTTCTGGTCTCTTCTTGACTAAGCTGCTATGGTTTCTGTGGAATGATAGGCTCTTAAGAGAATAGCCTTGCCTTAATAGAATTGGGATATTCCACACTGAAAAAAAAAATCAGAAAATAGTGTTAACATTTTTTTAAATTTAAAAAACATGGCAGAAATAAATGTGTTATATAAACTGCAGTATTAATTCTAAAATGTAAAGATTAAGACATGTGGAATAAGTACAATATATATATAATTTGTAAAGCTACATTTCTTTCATCACACAATTCTAAGATATGATAGAGGACAGGTTGCTGAGGTCCCAGTTCATTGCAATAGCTGTCCTGTCCAGGCTTCCCTATCTCTCTCTGCTTCACCTAATCAATGTGTCTGTAAAGACCCATGAGGGGAAATAGGCACAGAACCTCATTTATTTGTGGCTGTCTCTGAAACAAAATGCAAACCTTCTGTGAATGAGCCAATTTTGAATAATTTGTTTTATGATATTTTATTTTAACCTTAAACCAAGACACTTAAAAATCATACCCATTTTTTGTCATGCATTTTTGAAATTTATTATATACCTTCCTGCATGTATAAAGAGAGCACATTGAAGACCATTTAAACTGTCATTGATAATTTAGTCAGAATTTAAATTATTGTCTTGTGATCTAATACAGCAAAGCCCCCAGGGCATACTGAGTTATATAAGGCTGTTTGCCATTATGCTAAATGACCTTACACTGTGCTGTATTTGTAGTTCTTATGTGATGGTTTTGTGGATATTTTTCTCTGATGCCTGGCTGTATGCTGGCATATTTTACTAGTCTCAATGAAACTGTTAGTCTCTATTTCCATTTAATTTAATTCAATTTAATTTTAAGTTACTTTACATTTTTTAAATCTTATTTTATTTTGCTTCTATTCTACTGGTGGTGATCTAGAAAAGGCTATTAGGGATTCATGTAAAACAAGATTCCACAGCTGTGAATGAGAATCTGAGTGTAATTAGAGCTTGAGCATTGTTTCATATATTATGTGATCTAAGTTATGATTCTTCAAAAGTTTTCTTATTCTCTACTCCATATACTTTGCATATCTACATGACATGTTTGGAAGGTTATTGAATAACAGTTAGATGAGTTGTTATGATACAGAGGACTAATCTCAAAGTATATTTATATATTGAAATATTAATAGAACCTTATGAAGTACTTTCAGTAAGTGCATAAAAGTGCAAATGGGTGTTTCAGGGTTTTGCATCCATTTAGAAGATAGTATATATCTACCAAAGATCCCTTATACCCTGTATTAAAAATAATAATTATCCTTGTGATACAAAACAATCTAAGGAGATCAAATATCTAAGACAATACCAAATGTAAAATATATGTCTCTTAAATTTTTTTATGGGAGGATGGCATTGACAACTGTTGAATACTGAAATCAGACGCATGCCCAATGATAAGAGTAATGCTAGCTTATAGGTATTGAGGGCTTACTGTGGATCAAGCACTGTTCTTTTTTAATTAATTAATTAATTAATTAATTATTTTATTTATTTATTTATTTATTTATTTATTTATTTATTTGAGAGAGGGAGAGAGAGAAGTGCAAGAGCACAAGTGGGGGAGAGGGCAGAAGGGCAGAGGAAGAAGTAGATTTCTGGTGAGCAGGGAGCCTGACCTGGGCTCAATCCCAGGACCCTGAGATCAGGACCTGAGCCAACCAGGTGCCCAGCAAGTACTGTTCTAAATACTTGTCATTTAGTAATTCTATCTTGCAACAAACCCTAGGATGTGGATATTATGTTTTTTAAAGATAAGGAAACCAAAGCATGAGTAAATAGCAAAACTTCCAATGATCCCACAAATAATAAATGGGGAGTCAGAATTTCAGCCCAGGTAGTCCAAAAACATACCCTCTTACCCACTATGTACCTTAGTAGGAGACATAATAAAACATCCATCCAGTAGAGCATTAACACCCATTCTATAGATAAAGTAAGTTATTATGACTATGTAGAAATAGAAAAACATGGAAAAGCATCAAAAAAGAAAAATCCACACACTTTGTGATTACATGTCTTTTAAAATATGGTTTGTAAGGTGATTACTAAAAAGCATACAGAAAAAGACAAAATATTTTTTTTCTTTTTCCTTTTTTATGTATGCATATATATATATGATTTTTTGCCTTTTTTTTACAGTTGTGAGAATACAACATGAGAACTATCTTAAAAATTTTAAGTGTATAATATAGCAATGTTAACTATAGGCACAACCTTGTATAGCGGATCTCTAGAACTTAACCATCTTGCATAGATGAAATGTTATACACATTGAATAACAACTCCCCATTTTCCTTTGCCCTCAGATACCATTCTATTCTCTCCTATGTTTTTGACCATTTTAGATTTATTTTATATAAATGGAATCATGCAGTATTTGACCTTCTCTGACCAGCTTATGCTTTTTTAATTAGTATATATTTGTTTATAATAAAAGTATATATTTAGATATATTTAAAATATGTAGTAAATTTAAGAAGAAATTGACAAAATAGTTAATAAACAATAAATTATAAACACTAATGATATCAATAATGAATGATTGCGTTTTGGGCAATATGGTTAATTCATAGGAGACATACTAAGATGCTTGTGATATACATCAAGGAGGTCTATTCCCTGTTACCCCCTGCCCCCTGCCCCATCAGATTCAGAAGTCCAGTGGAAAATGACTTGGAGAAAATACAAGATACACACTAAAGGACTCTCTGAAAAGGATTTTCAAGTCTCTCCTTATCCCAAAAAAGGAAGAAACTGAGATCTGAATTAAGTTTTGAAATGTAATGTTAAAGAAAGTAGAGTGTCCTCAGTAACTCTGGGAGAGCTGCCTCATCCTGACTTGAACCTCAGTGGTGAGGAATATTTCTGGTTCCTAATGTTATACTTGTAGTTGACTTTATAACTATTCGGGTTTGTGATTCTACAAAAGAAAACTAGTCCCTCAGTTTGATAATTCAGTCATAGCTCAGAATCTTAGCTCTTTTTACTGAAACTGTGAGGTGTCTCTAGGTACCAAACATGAAAGCACAAAACCAGATACATTAGGAGAGAAAGGAAACTAACTATTTGAAAGTTTATTATAGCAAAGAATATTATACTGACTTTGAAATTCTCGTGTTTAGTTGCCTATATTCTGGTAGTTTTGAGGTAGCCCCAGATATTCTTCTTCTTGACCCACCTGGCCTATCTTTCTTAGGTAGCTAGGAAAGGGGCGCCAAACATGAAGTCTCTTAGGAATAGATGGCAAAGATCAACACTTATTTTTAATGACTCGTTTTTCTTAAATTCTTTGCCATGTAAAAGAAGAGCAATATGGGCTGCCATGTCCTGTTTGTTTATACACGAGGAATAAAGAGAAGCAGCAGAGAAAGTCAGATTAGAATGTGAGTATGCCCCTCATTAAGTATTGGCCTAACAGAAGACAAAGGAAATGTCATATGCCAAAATTACCTGTTAGCTATATGAAAAGGTGGTTCCAGAGGGAATAACCAACTTCTTTTCTGTTCTTCATGTTTTGGATCAAAGTCAGTGGCCTTGGTTACACATGTCCTCTTTGCCATCAAAGACAAAGGGCAAGCACATTCAAATGTGTTCATGCCATAGGGGAGCCATCTGAAATAAAATAAGATCTTGTTTGAGAATTACTTCTAGTTTCATGTATCTACCAAGGGACTTAGATGGGAAGTTAGGCTTCCTAAGAGGAAAATCTGTAGTACAGAGAAGTAACAGTAGCCTTGAAGCCTACTTTTCACTTTTTACAGAATTCTTAGGATACGTGAATGGCAGGTAGGAAGAGAAGTTTATTGGGTAGAAATAGGTCATGGTCCTGCTCTACAGTCCTCTCTTTTTTATTCCTGAAGATCCTGCTTACTAAGTAACCTCATAGGCAGTAATAACTAGTCAGAAACCTGTTAAAATAGTCTATATGAGAGAGAGGAGGAAAGATCACAGCACAGTGTACCTAGGTGCTTCACCTGAACTAATGAGGAGAAATAAAAACAAAACTTTAATTCAGTTTTCTTGCTTTGCCGAGTTTTCCTGCAGCCATCTTTTTAATGTTACCTTAAGCAATTTATTTTGTTTAATTGTCTAGTTCTATTACAAAATGGGATGACTTTGCTTAAAATTGCACTTAAATATTACCTTCAGAAGTGTTATTTACTGTGTTCACAGAAGAGTTTGCTTTGTAGGTTTTATAATATTCATAGAGAATGATGTATGCTTGTTTGAATTTAATTTAGACTAGAGGAGTAGATAAAAGGGGAAGTTGACAAAACCCACAGGATAGCATTAAGAAAATGAGGCAGAATAATGCTGCTGAAGAAATGCAAATCTTTCAAAGTCCATTAGTACCGTTAATAGAGAAGTTGAAGAAAAAGCATCAACTGCCTGCCTTGGGTAAATAGAATGCAACTCACCCATAAAGGCTCTGAGGCCTGGGCCTTTGACTGGGTATTTTTAGACTTTAGAGACTCAGGAAATGTTTTAGATCTTTATTAAATAAAATAGATGTATGCCTTATGCTAGGTAAAAAGAAAAATTAGAAATTTTCTTCTGTAACTGAGTGATAAGTGACCCTGTGTGTAGCTACTTGACTGAAGGAGTGGGTCACAGAGAAATTGACAGTTATTGGGTTTTCCCTGTTTTGAGATAATTCTGAAATCTGCTATGATGTTACAAGGAAAATTTACATCTAAGTTTTATATATAAGACTCCTAATAGAAAAAACAGAATAAAGAACATTTTTAATAGCTTACCCTGTCAGTGGTAAAATCTCTGGTTCTGTGTGTGACAAGATACTTTATGACTCCTAGATTTTTCATACTGGAGCATTTATTTAGAAAAATGAGATGCCAGTGGGAATAAGTAATGAGTGATTCTCTTGAAGAACAAAATAAAAGTAATCTCTTGACTTACTCTTGGATTTAAGTAAATCCAGACATTGAAATAGATACTTGGAAAGACATCTGAACTCTTCCATTTAGTAGGATTCTATTCACTAAATGTGGCTGTGAGAGACTGAACTCTCTTTTCTGCCTAGCAGCAAGTTGATCAAACGTGTTAAATGCCCAAACTGCAAGAAACAACGTAGTAATGAAAAAAATATTAAAGAAAAATAGCCAAATGGGCATCACCTTAAATTTAAATTCACCACATAATTTAGGACACACATATGGAAATCAGTTCACCACATAATTGGGGAACATAATATACACATTGAAATAGGCTGCAGCATTGTTACATCTCTTTACTAACAAATTAAGAAACTAAGTACATATGTATTAATGGGATAATTAAGTGGGCTCCTCAAGGTGCTTACTAACTTCCTAAGAAGAGTAATTTTGTAACTGACTTTGGCATTAAAAACAAACTGGTTCAATAATAAATTGCTCAACTGGATCTGGTTTTTTGTTTTTTCTTTTTCTTTTTTTGGTAGCCCGTGGCACATTTTAGGTAAGATTATTCTATTACCTGATTAAGTGTTTGCTGACTGTTGCGCTAAAGGCACCCATTACTCTGCTCTTGCATTCCAGGCTATGCTGGGAATAGTATTTATGTAGTTGTTCTTATAATCTTGTGGTGAAAATAGACAATTGCACTTATACTGTCAGCACACACTCTCAAAAAACAGAGACTCTCTGTTTCCTTCTACTGCCCATCAGCTCCACCTGTGATGGTGGATTGCTCTAAAATGAGTCCTAAGTAAAACTGGCTCCAAAACTAGTATTTATATTTGGAAGCTAATTGACATGAAGTAAGTCTTACTCTTATCAAACTCTATTCTCCTATCCCTCCTTTACATTAAAATATAAATAGTGATAACAAGCTAAGACTATGTTTCTCAAACTGGACTTGAGAAACAGTATTTTCAGGTATTCAGCTAAGTCATATTCCCATAGTCAGATAAGCTTAAGAAAAGCTACTGTTTCCTCCATTTGAAAGTCATAGTGCACGTTAGCATATGAAAGTGTTGAACAGTCCTGCTATAAAGAAATTTGTTTATCTTCATTTAGCCTAGTGGTTTCCAAATGTGATTCATCCTGTAGCAACTTGGCTTTTGCAAAGCTCCTTTTGTGCTTTGCATATGATTAGGGAAAGGCTGGAGTCAAGAATAACCCTTTTGTGGGGTAGAACATGAACTTTTAAGTCTGGCTATTGTGGAGGAAAATAGAGTGAGGGTGAGAGAGGAAACACTGGCAGTTAAAGCTTTTTTTTTTTTTTTTTTTGGTCACTAACAAACTACTCTGTCTAGGTGTGGGCAAACTGCCTTTTTCCATTCCACTGTGGCCCAGAAAGCAACGAGGTAATCATTATAGAGGGCCCTCTTAAGATACGGTAGTGTGTTTGGTGAACTCAATAGTACAAAGTTATTATTTTTTTTTTTTTGAGCATCAAGAAAGGCATTAACGATTCTTTATTCACAGCAGTATTCTTCTTAAAAGCCAATTATGTTGCAGGCAGTCGGAAAGGGAATGAGTGTAGCCAAAGGGAAAGGATCTTTGGATTTGAAATGTATAGAATTATTTGAATACTTACTTTGACACTCCATAAATCTGAATTTAATTCTTTTTCTCCCTTCAAGCATGTGTAGAATTTGTAAATAAAAGAAGAAAAAAACCTGGTATATATTATTTGGTAAATAAGTGCCATGTTACACATTTTAGCTCCGAACTCTACTTTGTCTGGGATAAAAGTATCATGGGACTGGAGATCGAAGAAAATGCTATTAGGATGAGAAAACTTAATTCTAGAGTAAAAAGTGATTCAACACCTAGTTTATAAATAAAGCGAAAATAATGAGGTTTTTTTCTTAGACTTAATGTTTTTAGAGAAGTTTTACAACAAAATTGAGAAGTATGAGATTTCCCTTACCCCCTACCCCTAAACATTCATAGCTTCCCCCATTATCAACATCTCCCACCAGAAGGTACACCTTTATCAGGGATTAATCTACACTGACATATCATATTCACCCCAAGTCTATAGTTTATATTATGGTTCACTCTTGGCATTGCCCTTTTTATGAACTTAGATAAATGTTTACTGATGTCTAGCCATCATTATAATATTGTATAGAATATTTTTTACTATTCTGAAAGTTTTTATGCTTTGCCTATTTATCTTTCTCCCATCCGCCCCATGCAATCACTGATCAAATCCTCTATGTCTCTTATGGCTTGATAGCTATTTTTTTTTAGCACTGGATAATACCCCATTGTCTGGGTATATCACATTTTATCCATTTATCTACTGAAGGATATTTTGTTGGCTTCCAAGGTTTAGCACTTACAAATGAAGCAGCTACAAATATCTGTGTGCAGGTTTTTGTGTAGGTAGGAGTTTTCAATTCCTTTGGAGATATACTAAGAAACATGATTGCTGGATTATATGGTAGAGTATGTTCAGTTTTATAAGAAACTATCAAACTGTCTTTTATTTTTTTTTAATGTTATTTATTCATGAGAGACACAGACTGAGAGAGGGAGAGAGAGAGGCAGAGACGTAGGCAGAGGGAGAAGCAGGGAGCCTGATGCAGGACTGGATCCCAGATACTAGGATCACGACCTGAGCCAAAGGCAGGTACCAACCACTGAGCCACCCAGGCGTCCCTCAAACTGTCTTTTAAAGTAGCTGTACCATTTTGTATTCCTACCAACATAGTATGGGAGTTCCTGTTTCTCCACAACCTTACTATCATCTACTGATGTCAGTTTTGTAGATTTTGACCATTCTGGTAGATATATAATGGTATCTCATTACTGTTTTAATTTTCATTTTCCTAGTGACGTGACGTGGAACATCTTCTCTTATGTTTGTCATCTTATATTTTCTTTAGTGAGGTATCTGTTAAGGTTTGTGGCTCATTTTTAAAATGTATTGAATATTATCTTAATGTTTAATGACCTCATTTCTGAAATCTGAAACATTAGTCTAGCAACCATAACACTTGCTATGGAATGTTATAACAATACTGCTCTTACTAATAGAATATAATAGATATTATAATGAAATTATTGCAATGAGGTAGAATAGGATGATTTGTCTTTAAATATAATTATCATGCAATTGTTCACGTGAAAACTTTATGATGCCTTGTCCATTGCCAAGGGTACAGAATGCCAATAGTGGTTAAGAAGCTAGCATTTAAAGAAAATTGCTCAGGGGTACCTGAGAGGTTCAGTCAGTTAAGTTTCCAATTTGTGATTTTGGTGCAGTCAGGATCTCAGGGTCCTGGGATTGAGCCCCATGTTGGGCTTCACACTCAGTGTAGAGTCAGCTTGAGGTTCTCTGTCTTCCTCTCCCTCTGCCCCTCTCCCTACTCACATTTACACTCTCTCTGTCTCTCAAATAAATAAATCTTAAAAAAAAAATAAAATGTGCTCAAAAGGAAAAAATAATGTGCTCAGTGTACAGTGAAAGCTACAGTCAATATAAGCAAAAATGTGTGTGAAATGAAAGCAGGGATCCAACATTGTAAAGCAAGTTGAAGAAAATAGAGAAAAATTCATTGTGTAAACTTATTTACTGAAAACATCAAGCTTTATTATTATTTTTTTCAGTAGTAGTTGAAAATGCTCTGCAAATAACAGTAAGCAATGGCATAGGCCAACATGCAATGTTCTTATTCCTGAATGAAGATGTTTTGTTTTGACATAAAATGTTAAGCAAAAATCCCCTTCTGTTTTAAGTATACATAGATGCATAAACTGAGGTATCCTCCTAGTTTTAGTTGATATTCTAGTGCACAAGTAATAACCATATAATAACTGTTAAGAAAATCATTTTACAAAAATCATTTTAGCTTTATAATTTTCACATTATATTAAAATATAAATGGAGACTCACACTCCATTTATAATTTATAAGAAAATTATATTTAGGACTGGGAGTTCCAACCACTTTAAAGATTGAGGCAGTGAAAATTTAGTTTCTATTTTACTCAGATGAAGCCTTCAGGTCAACAAATTAGGGGTTAACAAAGAAATATAAGCAGAATGTTTGGTGCAGGGCAATTAGGGAGAATATCTACCAGTAACTCATAGGGAAAGGATGGTTTTCAGACTTTTAAGTGTGATACTTTCCATCAACAGTGACTCACTATAGCTAATTTTGGGAGATTCACAGAATGATTCTGAGCGCAGAAAAATCCACTGACCACATTAAGATCTATGTAAAATTAATGGGGTTACATGGTTTAGGAAAAGTCCAAGGATGCCCAGATGGTCAGTGAGGGAATAGTAGAATATTAAAGACAGAAGAAAGTTTACATGAATTCCCTCATTTTGTATATAAGAAGATGATAGGTGAGGAAATAGTGACAGTGCTAATACCAGAACTTTCATCTACTGTTCCCCAAACTCTTTTCTTGAAAAAGGAACTTAGTACTCCCCATTATTTAACCCAAGCTGAATTTTCTACTTTATTATGATTCCTCTTTATAAAATATTAACTGTAAATGTCTTACTCACTTTTAGTTTACTTGCACATTCACTTTACAGCGCTTCTTTCCTAGAAGTGCTTACCTGTCAACTGTACCTCTGAGATATATAAGAGATCTTTACTATACTTAAGATATTAAGATACCTTAAATGCATTTTTATATTCATAAACAATCTCAGAACCTGCAGTTATTTCCCTTAAAGTTTTGGATTATCCAGGATTATATTACATTGCAATATTTAGAAAACAAGTATGTTATCTCCTTTTAGCATCACTTTTATTATTTTATGGTCTCCATATTGTGAAGATATTGAGAGCTCCTTGAAGACATTTGAGTTCTGTCCTTTTGTATATCCCATAAAGTGCCTACAATTGTCTACAAATACCATTTTCTACATTCTGACTGCAAACGCCAGAAATGTAAAATTGTACAAGACTGCTCATTACATTTTTATCCACATGAATTAAAATTCTCTCAACCCTGCTAATCTAAAACAGTGAAATGAATTAGGTATTAAAATCTTGTCAATCTAGAAACATCAACTTAAATCTGTTTACTAAAATAGTTTGCACTTGTTTATTTGTAAAATAGTATTTTTATAGGATGATTCTCTTTTTTTCTGGTTTTATTGAGAAATAGTAGACATATATTACTGTATAAATTTAAGGCATACAGCATGATGATTTGATTTATATATATTGTGAAATGTTTACCACGATAGGTACAGTTAGCATCCATCTCCTCATTTGATATAATAGAAAAAGAAAAGAAAGAAGAAAGAAAGAGAAAGAAAGAAAGAAAGAAAGAAAGAAAGAAAGAAAGAAAGAAAGAAAGAAAGAAAGAGAAAGAAAGAAGAAAGAGAGAGAGAAAGAAGAAAGAAGAAAGAAAGAAAGAAAGAAAGAAAAGAAAGAAAGAAAAGAGAGAAAGAAGAAAGAAAGAAGAAAGAAAGAAAGAAAGAAAGAAGAAAGAAAGAAAGAGAAAGAAAGAAAGAAAGAAAGAAAGAAAGAAAGAAAGAAGAAAGAAAGAAAGAAAGAAGAAAGAAAGAAAGAAAGAAAAGAAAGAAAGAAAGAAAGAAAGAAAGAAAGAAAGAAAGAAAGAAAGAAAGAAAGAAAGAAAGAAAGAAAGAAAGAAAGAAAGAAAGAAAAAAGAAGGGAAAAAAGTCTTCTTGTGATAATTCTTAGGATTTACTCTTACAGCTTTCCTATGTATCATACAGCAGTGTTAACTATAGTCATCATGACTTTTGACTGTCTTCCTCTAATTACCTCTTTCCCCTGCCTTTGTACAGTTATGATTTTGATATCTTTTTCTGTGAGTTTGGTTTAGATTTGAGATCATATGGTATTTGTCTTATTTGTCTTTCTCTCTCTGACTTATTTCACTTAGCACAATGCCTTTACAATCCATGATTATTGTTGCAAATGTTAGAATTTCCTCATTTTTTATGGTTGAAAAATATCCCATTGTATATATGTGCCACAAATTTTTATCCTTTCATGTACAGATGGACACTTACATTGTTTCCGTGTCTTGGCTATTGTAAATAATGCTGCTATGAACATGGGAGTGCAAATATCTTTTGGAGTCAGTGTTATCATTGCCTTTGGATATATCTCCAGAAGTAGAATTTCTAAATCATACTGTAGTTCTATTTTTATTTTTTGAAAATTTTCCATATTGTTTTCTGATGTAGCTGTGCCCATTTACAGTCCCACTAACAGTGCACAGAGCTTCCTTTTCTTCATATCAATGCCAGTATTTATTATCCCTTGTCTTTTTATTATGCCAGTTCTAATAAGAATGAGGTAATATCTTGTGGTTTTAATTTGCATTTCCCTAATGACTAGTGATGTTGAGCATCTTTTAATGTGCCTCATGGCCTCTTATATATCTTCTTTAGAGCAATGTCTATTCAGGAACTTTGTCCACTTTTTAATTGGATTATTTGTCTTTTTTTCTATTGAGTTGGAGAAGTTCTTTATATGTCTTGGATGTTAACCCTTTGCCAGATATATGGTTTGCAAACACTTTCCCATTCCATAGTTTGTCTTTCACGTTGTTGATGGTTTCTTTTGCTGTGCAAAAGCATTTTAGTTTGATGTATTCCCACATGTTTTTTTGTTTGTTTGTTTGTTTTGTTTTTTATTTTGTTGCTTGTGCTTTTGGTGTCATATTCAATAAACTTTGCTTCTCTGTTTTCTTTTAGGTGTTTCATGATTTCAGTTTTATGTGTAAGTCTTTAGTCAATTTCAAGTAAATTTTTTGTGAGTGGTGTAAGATATGCATTCAATTTCATGCTTTTATATATAGATATCCAATTATTTCAGCATCATTTATTGAAGAAACTGTCTTTTATCCATTGAGTGTTCTTGGCTTCCTTCTCAAGCATTAGTTGACTGTGTATGCTTGGGTTTATTTCTGGGCTCTTAATTTTGCCATTGGTCATATTTTCTGTTTTTATATAAGTACCATACTGTTTTGCTGACTGTAGCTTTATTCTATAGCTTGAATTTAGGAAATAGCAAATCTCCTGCTTTGTTCTCATTTCTTGGGATTTCTTTGGTTATATGGACTCTTGTGGTTCTATATAAATTTTAGGGTTGTTTTTCTACTTCTATAAAAAAATTCCATTAGAATACTGATTGCACGAACTCTATGGATTATAACTTTGGTAGTGTTTACACCCTAACAATATTAGTTCCTCCAATTTATGAACAAAGGATATCTTTTCATTATTTGTGTTTTCTTTGCTTTCTTTTATCTATGTTTTGCAGTTTTTAGTATATAGATCTTTGCTTCCTTAAATTTATTTCTAAGTTTTTTTTGTTCTGCTTTTGATGCTATTATATAAGGGATCAGTTTCTTTATTTTTCAGAAATTTTGTTAATGCATAAAAAGCTACTAACTTTTGTATATTAATTTTGTATCTTGCAATTTGACTGAATTCATTGATTAGATCTGTTTTTTGGTTGAGCCTTTATGATTTTTTTTTTATATATAAAATCATGTCATTGGCAAATAGAGGCAATTTTACTTCTTCCTTTCTAATTATACCTTTTTTCCCCTTTTTCTTGTTTTAGCTATGCCTTTCAGTATTATGTTGAAAGGAGTGTTAAGAATGAGGACACTTGTCTCATTCCTGATACTGGAGGAAAAGGTTTTAGTTTTAAATTATTGAGTATGATGTTAGCTATGGGCTTGTCATAAGTGGCCTTTATTATATTGAGATACGATTATTCAGAATCTAATTTGTTGAGATTTTTTACCGTGAATAGATTTTGAATTTTATTGGATGCCTTTTCTGTGTCTATGAGATGATCATATGATTTTTTAAATTCTATTAATGATATGATATATCACATTGATTGATTTGGCTATGTTGGATGATCCTTGTATCCCAGGGGTAAATTCTACTTGATCATGGTAATGTGACACTGAATTTGGTTTGCTAATACTTTATTGAGAATTTTTGCATCTAACTTCATCAGGGGTATTGCCCTATACTTTTTTTTTTCTTCTTCCTGATAATGTCTTTTTCTAGTTTTGGTATCAAGATAATACTGGCCTTGTAAACTGATTTTGGTATTGTTCCTCTTCTTAGACTTTTGGAAGAGTTTGAGAACAACTGGTAATTCTTCTTTAAATATTTGGTAAAAAAAAAAAAAATAAATAAATAAATAAATAAATAAATAAATAAATATTTGGTAAAGTTCATCAATGAAACTATCTGGGCTTTTCTTCATTGGGTGTTTTTTATTACTGATTCAATCTCCTTGCTAGTAATTTTTCTAGATTTTCTATTTCTTCCTGATTCAGTTTTGATAAGCTGTATGTTTCTAAGATTTTTTTTTTTTCCCATTTCTTCCAGGTTGTCCATTTGGTTGGGGAATAGTTTTCATAGTAGACTCATGATTCTTTGAATTTCTTTGGTATCAGTTATAATGTCTCCTTTTTTATTATTAATTTGTTGATTTGAGTCCTTTCTCTTTTTCCCTTGGTCAGTCTAGCTAAGGGTTTGCAATGTGTTTATCTTTTCAAAGAACCAACTCTTAGTTTTGTTAATCTTCTTGATTTTTTTTCTGTTTTCTATTTTACTTATTTCTGCTCTGATATTTATTATATTTTCTTCTTACTTCGGACTGACTTGTTTTTGTTTTTCTTTTTCTAGTTGCCATTTGTTTGACTCAAGAGCACCCTCTAATTTCTTGACCCATTGGTTGTTCAAGAGACATTGTTTAGTTTCCATATGTTCATGAATTTTCTAGTTTTCCTCTTTTTATTGATTTCTAGTTTTATGTCATTGTGGTCAGAGAAGATACCTAGTATCAGTGTTCTTGAATTTGCTAAGACTTATTTTGTGGCCTAAATTTGTTCTAACCTAGAAAATGCTCCATGTGTGCTTAAGGATGATGTATATTTTCCTGTTGTTGAATAGAGTGTTCTGTATGTGTTTGTTAGGTCCCTTTGGTCTGTAGGATTGTTAAGATTGTTTATTTTTTTTATTGATTCTCTGGATGATCTATCCATTATTGAAATTGAGGTATTAAAGTCTCCATCTATTATTGTATAACTGTTTATTTCTTTTTAATTGTTAGTTTTTGCTTTATATATTTAGGTGCTCCAATGTTGGGCACATAAGTAGTATAATTGCTATATTTTCTTGACATATTAACTTCCTTATAATTATGTAATAACTTTGTCTCTTTTTTAACATTTTAGTGTAAAGTCTATTCTGTATGAGTATAGCATCCCCTACTTTTATCATTTCCGTTGTTGTTGTTGGATTATCATTTGCTTGAAATAATTTTTTCCAGTTCTTTACTCTCACGGTATGTGTGTCTTTAAGGCTAAAATGAATCTCTATAGACAGCATATTATTGGATCTTCTTTTTTTTTCTACTTAGCTATTCTAGGTCCTTTGATTGGAGAATTTAGTCTGTTTATGTCTGAAGTAGTCTAAAGCAGTTATTGATAGGTAAGGGCTTACTATTGGCATTTTACTAATTATTTAATTATATTCCACTTATTTATAGATCCATTTTTCCATGTTTCTTATCCCGCTGTCTCATTGTATGAATGTGTGTGGATGTGTGAGGTGTTGATGTCTTTTGATTTATGCTTCGATTTATGTATTATGATTTTTTGTGTGTAATACAAGTTTTCTCTTGTGGTTATCATGGGGATTACATAAAATATGTTAAACTTACAATACCCTATTTTAAAATGATAACAATTTAACTTCAATAGAATGTATATACTTCACACTTTTACTTCTCCACCTCTCATTTTAAGTTATTGCTGTTATAATTTACATGTTTGTTTTATGTATATATAAGCTTTTATATACATATATAATATATGTAAAAAATATATATATATGTATATATATATATATATATATGCACACACACGCGCACATACATACACTCAAAGCAGGTAATTGTATATATGGTAATTTTGCTACATAAAAAAAAAATAAAGCCACAACTTTAAAATTGTGACTTATGGACCATTACTGTAGAATCTAACTATTGACTATCTATTGTGAGATTTATGCTATTTTTTTTTATTTTTACTGAAATTAATTAGTATTTTTTTAATTAGTATTGTTTTATTTCTACTCAAATAACTCCGTATAGCATTTCTTGTAAGACAAGTCTCACGGTAATTAACTCCTACAGATTTTGTTTCTTCAGAAGGTTTTATCCCTCATTTGTTTCTGGAAGGCAGCTTTGCTGTGTATAGAATTCTTATTTAGAATTTATTTTCTTTCAGTATTCTGACTAGGTCATTCCATTCTCTGCTGGCCCAAGAAGTCTCTATGGAGAAATTTGCTCATTGTCTTATGGGGGTTCCCTTGTATGTAACTTTTTTGACTGCTACTTTTAAAATTTTGACAGCTTAATTATAATTTGTTTTGATATAGCTCTATTCAGATTCAACCTATTTGAATTCTTTGGACCACATGGATCTGGATGTACATTTTTCTCCACAGATTTTGGGAGTTTCCAGACATTATTAAGTATATTTTCTATCTGTTTTCTCTCTCTTATTTGGGAATTCTCATAATGCAAATATTATTTGTTTTCATTGTGTCATGTAATTCCCATAGGCTTTCTTCATTCTTTTTCTTTCTTTTTTCCCTTTTGTCCCTCTGGGTAATTTTCAGTGTCCTGTTATCCAGGTTTCTGATTTGTTCTTTTGATGGTTGAGTTTATTTTTGAAACTCTTCACTTAATCCTTCAGTTCAGTTACTATGTGTTTCAACTCTAGAATTTCTGGAGTGTTTTTTGGTTGAGGGGTTGATAGTTGGTATTTCCTTGTCAGATATGTTTCATTCATATGTTGTTTTCCTATTTTTGTTTAGTTGTCTGTTTTTGTTTGTTTTTGCCTTTCACTAAACTTCCTTAAGAGGATTAGTCTGAATTATTTGAATATTTATAGATCTCTATTTCTTTAGGATCAATTATTAGAATTTTACTGGTTTCTGAATGAGGGTGTCATATTTATCTGATTTTTCATGATCTTTGATTCCTTTCAAGGATATCTGCACTTTTTAGTAACAGGACTCCTCTTCCAGACTTTACATGTTTGCTTTGACAGAGTTTTTCACCAGTCAGCTCAGTTTGGATTTATGGGTCTGTCTTCTGGTAGTGTCTTTAGACAGGTGAGATCTGCTATTATGGTCTATTTTTTGGATGAGACAACTCTTTGAGCTCTGAGGACAGTGGTAGGGGTGCCACTGCCTAAGAACATTTAGCTAGAACTGCCCTACTGAAATGAGGCTACAGGATGGGTTCCACAGATGCCTGAATTCTCTAGTTGGGCTTACTAATGATTGGGACTGGGCACCGTATTTGGTAGTAGATAGGCCTATAAATTAGGTTTCCTGCTCTTACAAGGCAGCAGGCCTAGGCCCAGAACCTGTGTAACTTGTTTTGTGGGGCTCAAATTAAGCCTGTGTGTACACCTAATTTCCTACATAGGTAAGACCGCCAGTTTTGATCTATTGATGGGGGGAAGTTGAGGACTGTGTTCTCTGTTCAAATGTCACTGTATATAGGGCTATTCAATGTGCTGTGCAGCTTTCCAGATGTTCTAGTTAGGTTCTCTGGCTGGATGGCCAGAAGACTATATCTAGTGATGAGTGGGGCTATGAATTAGAGCCCCTGCCCAGGTGCAATGGGAGAAGCAGCTCTAAACCAGTAAAATCCTTTGTTGTCTTGACTCAGGCCAACCTACCCTGTAGGTTCCTTGGCTGAACAGGACCACCATCTTTGCTATGCAAACTGTGAGCTCTGTCTGCCCTTGGCTTAACACTATTGGGCCACACAATTTTCAGGTGTTTTTGCCATTTCTTCTGGTCAGATGGGACCAGAAGACATCTTCCATAATAGGTGCAGTTATGTATTTGTCTCTTTGCCTGGATGGAAAGGTGTGGGCTGCTCTACTTTATTTCCCAAGTAGCCTCTCTAGTAGGGAAAGGCAGGGAGCTTCCCTCTTTCTTCTTTATATATTAATTCTCCTACCTATTCATATCACAGGAAGCTTTCAAACTCATTATTAGCTTTGCTCTGGGGACAATCAACTCTGCTTGCCTCTGAGCTTGAACATTGTTGGTTTGTGTATTTTCCAGGCATTATCACTAGCCCTTCTGCTCAGATGAGGCTGGAAGGCACTCTTCATAGCAGGTGTGATTCAACTTCTTGCCTGGGTGAGCAAACTGGGCTCTAAAGCAACCAAAGCTCCTTGTTTGAGTATCTGAATCAGGCAGATCCACATCCTACCAAGTACCTGGTTTGAGTGTGCTCCCAACTTGGTTTTACAAATAAGCAGAGACACTGGTTGGAAATATTATTTGGGCATTGCAGATATTAATTCTGTTAAGATTCAAATGCTAGTTGTTGCAAGTCCTTCCCCACTTTCCATCACAGTCATATTCCCAGTGGCTTAGAAGAGAATCCTATGGTAGGAGTTTAGAACAGTGTCTCCCACAAAGTGATCTAGGTTTTTTGTTTTGTTTTGTTTTGTTTTGTCTGTTTGTTTGTTTTCCCCATTGAAAGATACAGAGCCTCAGGGAAGATCTCTGCATGGTGCTGTGCTGTTTTGGGGGAGAGCCAAGGTAGTCAATGTGTAGTTCCTTCTCTTGCCCGTGTCTAAAGTAGTCTGGTTTGGTTCTGAGGTGCAGAGGATGCTTCAGTCTCACCCTCATTCAAGAATTGTCCCAGTGTTGTTTTGTTCTTGAACAGATGTTTAGATGTTAGTTCTTGTGAGGGGGACTTGCGGTCAGGTATGACTAATGTCGTGGTAACATCATGTCATGGTAACACTTTCTTCCCTTATTCTAACATGCTTAAGTTTTCATGTTTTGTTTACTTCCTGTTAAGGTATAGATGCTATAACAACAATTACTTTCATAAAATGCATACACACACACATTTTAAACTTAGAACCAGAAACAAACAAGAAAAGGAATAAAAGGCACGAGTGTTGTTGTTGTTGTTGTTTTTACTATCTCCATGGATAAGAAAAGATAGAAATAGCAACAAAAATCAAAAAGTTGTAACATGCTTCTATATGCCCATGATAAAGAAATTTCCCAACTATGTTATTGTCATCTAGAAGAAAATATACCTCATGGAAACCCAGGTGCAAATGGTTTGACTGAGATTTCTTAGAAATCTAAGATGACTTACATACCTTTTTCAAACCATTCTACAGTATTTTTCTTTTTTCTTTTTTTTCCTTTTCACAGCTATTTCTGAGATGGTGCAGCTGCAGCTGTAAGCATAACAATCGTTCAGCTTACTGGCATCTATTTCCTGATTTAGAATCAACAGGGAAATAATTGTCAAGACTTGAAATGGAATGCTGTAATACAATAGTTGTATATTTAAAAATTAATATGAGCCTATTTAATTCTAACACCTAGAGATGGTTTTTAAAAAAGTGATACTCCAACAGTTTCTCTTTGGGAATAGCTATATTTGAATTTAAAGTTTTTCTGCCTGATCTTAATTTAAGTGGAATATTTTTATGCTTTTATCTTTTCATTACCATGACTTCAATATAAGAAAACAGTTAAAAATAATTCTCTGTGACAGACATATACTTATGTGTACTTAACTATATATTTTTAACTTAACTCCTTTAACTATACTTAACTGTAATAACAGGTCAGTTCAATACAAACGCATGTTATGACTTTGAAAAAAATACATTTTTTTCCTAAGAAATGCTACTTATTTACATTGAGAGTCATATTGTTAATTCCCTTATTAGATATTCTAATAAATATGTGGTTGAAAACAACTGACAGCCAGAAATCGCTTAAAGTCTTATTTTGAATAATTTAGTAACAGTAAGCACTGTGAGATTATATAGCAGGTGATACAGAGTCAGAGCTCCATAATGCCAAACAAAGTGCTAGAAAGAAAAGAATCCAATAAAAGTAGATTCCTTCAAATTGTTGAAAAAGTAGATCTATTTGATTTCAATATAAGCTCAAACTAATAATTGTCAACTAAAAATAAATATTCTCTTTTAATTTTTTTAAATTTTAAGTAATTTATGTAGGTATTTTCCAGGTTTAAATAATGTTTATAAGTAAACAATATATATTAAAATGCTTACTATATGCTAGACACTGTGCTTAGTTGTTCACATGCATTATCTCATTTAGTTTCACCTTTCTTCTGGGTATTAAATTTGCATATTTTACAAATGAGTAAGAGTTGGCATAGAGAGGTTAATACTGCTGATATATGATAGAACCAGAATTCTAACCACATTTTCCATGTTTTCATAAATATAGTTTAAAGTTAAATTAGCTTGAGTAGAAATGGAATTAAACATATTGGCATAATATGTTTTCATATTGAAACATGATGGCTTTAAATTTTTTTTTCATACTTTAAACATCTCATTTCATTGGTTTCGGGCTCATGGTATTGGATGGTTTACCCTAGCTTTTTATTTCTGTCTACTTTTTGTTATTTTTATTTGCCCTTCTATCAAGCAACAGGATGTGTGCTCTTATTTCTTGATGTTTGGCATGCATAAAAAATTGACCATCAAAGTATGTAGTTAAAAGTTTAAAAATGGGTGCCTGGGTGGCTCAGTAGATTAAATGTCTCCCTTTGGCTCAGATAATGACCCCATGGTCCTGGGATTGAGCCCTGCATTGAGCCTTGCATCAGGCTACCTGCTCAGTGGAGAGCCCACTTCTCCCTCTTCCTCTGCTTCTCCTCCTGGTTGTGCTCTGTCAAATAAATAAAATCTTAAAAAAAAAAAAATAAGCAATACAAAGGACATTTCACACTGATCTTCAGAACTACTTTTCCAATGTTTTCAAGTAGTAATCCTATTAATGTAAAAGTCCCTTTGACATAATTTCAATCTGGTTCTCTCCAACTATTTATAAGTAGATAGTAACATAAAGAAATCCTAGTAGGGGGATCCCTGGGTGGCTCAGTGGTTTAGCACCTGCCTTTGGCTGAGGGCGCGATCCTGGAGTCCCGGAATCGAGTCCCACGTCGGGCTCCTGACATGGGGCCTGCTTCTCCCTCCTCCTGTGTCTCTGTCTCTGTCTCTCTCTCCCTATGTCTATCATGAATAAATAAGTAAATCTTTAAAAAAAAAGAAATCCTAGTAAATGTATGTGAACTTCTCCAAATAAATTATTATAAAGTGATTTTATCTCATATATTCAATATATGAGTGGAATCTAATTATACCACAATATTCTCTATGCTTTGATGAATAAATCCATTTTGAGAGCTCTGCCAAGGAATCCTGGAACTGCATGAGATAGCTGCTAGACTCGTAGTATAATTATTGACAAATGAATAGTGTTCATTTGTTTAATGATTTATTAAACAAATATTAAGTATTCACTATTAAACTTATACTAGTCATTAGGATAGATCCTGAAGTCACAGTACAGCCTTTGTGATGCCTAGTCAATTATGTGGCAGTGGGGATGGATCACAGACTTTATAACAGAAAGTGATCAATATCATGTTGGAAGTGTACCTAGTCTGAGGACCAGGGAAGGAGTTTTGGGAGGGGATGATAAAACTGATCTCTAGTAGAATTAATTAGAAGCTCATCCGTAAAGAATGAGATGGGCATTTGTGGCAGTGGAAAGCAAAATACAGCATGAGAAAACAATGATGTGTGCAATACAGAGGAGTGCAGGGAAACTGAGGAGGTAGACACAATGCCATGCTAAACAATGCCATGCTAAACATAGGCTTTATCATAAGACGACAAAGAATCCTTGAAGGAGCTATCTAATGTTACTGATGTATCTATTTTAGAAATATTATTAGGTCAAGTATGCAGAAGGAATTGAAGGAAAATCAAACAAGAATAAGAAAAGATGAAGTCTGGAAATAAGACTACTTAATGGGACAGGTAAAAGGATTACACTTGAGAAATATTAGTATGAGGAAATGGCTAGAGTTACTGGACAATTGGATATGAGGAGTGCAGAGAGGAAGGGATCTGAGTTGACTTCTGGATTTTTAGTTTTGGTGACTGGATAGAGGAATAAAAATGAACAGCATATATGAAGGGTACCATCAATGATTTAAAATGTGAACCAATGCATCATGTAATGGCCAGGTACCTTCTGAGGGGAGATCCAGGGAGTGATGTATGGTAGATAACTGCAGAAAGAAATGACTCCAAAAAGGAACGTTTTTGTTTTTGCTTTTGAATTTCACATCTATATAGAAATGACAAGGTATTTATTTTGTTTTGATTAATTTGATCAATATAGAAAAGATAATCATTAAGGATGCAGTATGTGTTTTCAACCCTGAGATATATGAGAAATTTAGTACGATTTGTAAAACTTTTAGGAAACTTGAATTGACTATTAATCAGCTATAATGCAATTTTATATACTTTTAAGCTAATAAAGTATTACTAACTCCATGCTTGATGTTGAAATAGCACTATACTCCTGAAGAATTTTAAATAGTATATTGAGAATAGTTCAGTCTAAAAAAATGAGTCAGTAACATAATTGTCAGGTTCAGTATCAGTTAGGTTCAGTAACTCTTGAGTCTATATAGATGACAAAGTTGCCTATTAAGTCTTCAAATGTTACTTGGATCATTAGAGGTCTTTGCCATTATATGTAGGCTCCAATTTGAGGATGATAGGCTTATCTGGTACAGATCTGACTCAATGTTTTTTTTTTTTATTTTTAAGATTTTATTTATTTATTCATGAGAGAGAGACAGAGACACAGAGAGAGACAGAGAGGCAGAGAAACAGAAACAGGCAGAGCGAGAAGCAGGCTCCCTGGAAGGAGCCCAATGCAGGACTCGATCCCATATCCTGGGACCATGACCTGAGCCGAAGGCAGATACTCAACCACTGAGCCACCCAGGTGTCCCTGTCTCAGTATTTAGAGTAATGTTAGAATAATTGCCTTGTGGCCACTGCCCGTAGAATCCATGTACCCATCCATATACCTTAGTGATGTCTATTTGCTAGAATATTAAATCTCAGTTCATATCCATTACCCCTTTTTAGCAGATCTGTTTTGATCTTCCTGATGGGAAGGACAGCACATTACAGTAATTCTTAATTTGACTAATACAAGTTATATCACTTTCTTCACAAAAATGTAATTTTTTAAAAAACACATACTCAAAAATATACCATTTAATTGTAATCCTGCTGAAGAAGTTATTGAACTCTTCCTCTGGAAATATTTTTAGTAAATTAGACTTGGAATTCTTTATAAACATCTCTGCTTTCTGCAGTAGCACTGACCTATTAAGGCAAAAAAAGAGTTAATAAAACACTAAAAATTATTGAAAATCTGATCTTAAAGAGAAGGTTGCTCTTTGAAAATCCACTTTGCATGATCTCTAACACACTACAGAGTTTATGCAAAGTAAGAACACTGCAAATTCAGCATTAATCAAATTACCCTGTAATTAATGTTATCAGCTTTACCCAGAGTGTAACCTGCTAACCTACTTTTGGGATTTGTATTTTCATTCTGCAGCCATTCAGATTACAGCTTTTTGATTTATACTTTATTTTATTATATAACATAATCCCTGATATTTAAGTTATCAATAATTTTGAGAAGTTTAAAAGGCCATTCCTCATATTTGATGATGGTACATTTGGTAAAGCTTTCTTTGAGACTGGTATTTTATACACACACACACACACACACACACACACATATACACACATATATATATACACACATATATGTATATATATTAAAAATTATATATATATTATTGTTAATGGGAGACTGAATATTTGGTTCTCCAGATACAATTTTATGCAAGTATACATGAGTACTTTAAGAGAAACCATGATGTGTACAGACTTTTTTTTTTAATTTTTATTTATTTATGATAGTCACAGAGAGAGAAAGAGAGAGAGAGGCAGAGACACAGGCAGAGGGAGAAGCAGGCTCCATGCACCAGGAGCCCGACGTGGGATTCGATCCTGGGTCTCCAGGATTGCGCCCTGGGCCAAAGGCAGGCGCCAAACCGCTGAGCCACCCAGGGATCCCTGTACAGACTTTTCATATGAAAGCATGCCCTTCCTTAAATGTAATTGTGGCCTCATTTAAGATACTTTAGAAATCAAAATTAGTTTTTGATATAACTGAACTATTTATATTCTAGATGGTCTATGTTATTTGATTATAATTGACTACATTTTGAAACACAACTTTTAAGTGATTGAAAATGTTTAAGTGTATTGTATAAACATGTTGTAATTAATCAGTTAAATTTTATTCTAATGGAAAACTTAAAATGTTCATATACATTAAAATACAAGTATACGTTCTAGCATTATATTGATAAAGTTGTATTTGTTACCAGGAAGATAATAATTCTTATTGATAAATGTCATTATTTTGGTTGTTTTTTAATTTTGTTGTAAAAAAGGTGGAGAGGGGGCAAACAAAGAAACTATAGTTCTGAATGTACAAAGCAGAAATAGAGGTAGAAAATACTCTAAAAAGTAAAGTAAGTTTATTACAGATTGCCATGGGAAACTGGATTGTAAAAATGGAGAAATAAGTGCCTTTGCTCTCATAAAAAGATTTATAAGGCTATGCTGAATTTATGTTTTGTTAATTCACAGTAGTAAGAAAATGAATAAGTAGAGTTACAAACGAATGTGCAAGGAAACCAACCAGACCCTGTAAGCAAGATTAAAATGATATTTTGGCTCAACAGAAGACTATTTTGTACATATATTTCTAGTTTCAATACATGTTCTCCTATCAGTTATGATCCAGTGAGGGGAAAATGTTTGGGGATGATTGCTCGGTATAAGATTATGAAGAAAATCTTAGAGAAAGAGATCTTTTATTCATTTATTTTTAAAAAGATAGATTTATGTATGTATGTATTTATTTAAGTAGGGGCAGAGGGAGAGGCAATGTGAAACTTAAGCAGACTTTGTGTTGAGTATGGAGCTTGATGAGGGGGGCAGAGCCTGACACGGTTGGGGCAGGGAGTGGGAAGGGCTTGATCTTAACACTGAGATCATGACCTGAACTAAAACCAAGAGTCAGTTGCTTAGCCAACTGCATCACCCAAGCACCCTAGAAAGATATCTTTTATATAACACTTTGTATTGTACTAGAAATGTGAACACAAATTTAATGTTAGGCGATAATCAGCATTTTTTCTGTAAATTACTCTTTCATTTATTTTGCTGTTTTATTATTGAAATTAATTTTAAGTTAATATATCTTATCTCACCTTCCAGGTTCTTTTGTGAATGGAATGAAAAAGATAACAGATATTTTAAAAATCTTATTTATTGGCAAAGATCTTAATGGTTATATGTTAAAAAATGAATCAAGTCCATTTCATCTTCAAATTTAGTGGCTTAATGCAAATGGGAATGACTTGACAGCATGTAAATCAAAAGAGAACAAGTGCATTTGATACTTCTTTAGTAATACTTGCAACTAGAATAAAGTTTGTTATGATTTTGTTTCTGTAATTTTTATGAATTTTAATTAACATATAATAGAAAACTATAAATTATGAGTTGTTGGCTCCCATAGAGTTTAAGATTAATAAATAATAGTAATATCTAGAATGAAAGATGGAGAGCAACACCAAACATGACATTGTCAGATTGAGATTGACTATGCCTGCTAAATTATACAGATGTTAACTTTCTGTTTCACACCTACCCCTCAAGTTTGTTTGCTAAAGTATTTTCTAGGGCAAGTATAGATTTAGAGGCCCTGGAGATTTGTTATTTTGATTGAAAGGTTTAAAGTTTATAGATTGTTCAATGTGAGTAGCACTCTATGATATTTGTTTAATACCGTCAGTGGATCCAGACTTGGATTTGTGTTATATTTCTTAATTGAGACAGCAACTGCCACTTCACTGACTCTTCCTTCCTTTTTCACAGTGTTCTCTCCACAGGCATTCCAATTCTTGTCCTTAATTCCCCATATTCTTACCCTGAACATCATTGCCATCTGTGTATCCTATAAGAGTTTTCAAACCTTCCTTCACCTCCCCAGCTTGCCTCTAGACTTAAGCCTTATGTGAACCTCTGGGAACTGGCATACCTTTCTCCAAATCTATATTTTTGTCTTCCTTGTACACCAAACAAAGAATGCTGGACTTATAATGAGTTGATTTGACTCCAAACTTGGCTCTGAATAATTCATGAAAACTTATGCAGATCGCAATATGATGCCTATCATTTTGGGCCCTTTGACTTCAGCTGTCTAATTTATTCACTTTATTTTGGCAGTAGCATAAGAACACATCTCTGACAAGAACATGGATTTCTAGGCAGTTGCCCCTGCACCCTCCCACTTACTCTGAGATTGGTTTACACTTGGATTTGCATTTTTGCATTGGTCCTTGTCAACAGGCTCCATATCCTGATTTTTTTGTTTGCTTGTGGTCATCCATTTGATAACTTTTTGGGTTCCCTTTTAGATTTCCAAGTTTGAGATTTCCTCTTGGCTTTGTTTCAGATTGATTTTCTAGTTTTGGTGTTTTGATTTTCTGTAATGATAAAGCCTCATCTGAAATGCTATCTAATGGGAGCCCTAGTTGACCCCTCAATTCTAATTGTTTTTATTCTCCCTTAGGTTTTGACTTTTTTTATATTTAAATTTGGATATCAAAGTGGATAAAGGTCTCTAATTCTGAACTTATATTCTAATTTTATTGTTCTTTTATACATAGCCAAAACGATTTCTACTGGCTTCTGGCACGGTACACTGAGTGATCTTGTTTCTATAATATAGCTCAATCCTGGAATGGCACACTGTGTAAAGCAACATGATAGAAAAAGTTTGCAAGAATATGACACAGTATAAAAATGGGGAAAAATAACAGAAATGGGTGCTACATGGAAGAGAAAACATGCTCGATAAATAAATATATGGAAAGCTTTTCAACATAATTATTAATTAGGAAGATGCAATTTGAACACAATAGAGGCCATTTTATATCTCCTAGATTGTCAACTATCAAGGAACCTGATAATACCAAATAGTGAAGAAGCTATGGATTAAATAAACCTTTAATACACTTTGGTGAGAAGGCATAGCGATGCACACACTTTAGGGAAATAGTTGCCATTACCTGAATATTCACATATTCCTATATGAACTAATTATGTGTTTTAAAGAAATGTTTCCACATTTGGTCTATGACACAGTAAAACAATGTTCAAATTAACAGTTTTTGTGAAAGCAAACATCTGGAAACAACTAAAGTAAACATTGACAAAAAGTGGAGGAATAAATGGTAGTGTAGACAATGAGATGTGAGAAATAATAAACTATGAATAAGCAATATCTAACAACTACTTAGAACAATACACATAAATGTTAAACTACCACTGAGTGAGCAAAGTGATTGATAGAAACCCACCGATAGTAAGATATATTTTAATAAATCAGAAGAAATTAATACCATATTATTTGGCACACAAAAATATGATAAGGTTATAAGAATAATAATCATGATAAATACAAAACTCAGGATACTCTTATCTTCTATAGTGGAGGTAAGAACAGATGAGAGGAATATGTAGGTTAAAAAAAACAAAAAGATTGCTTGATGATTCTCTTTTGGATTTGCCAGTGGGCTCCTGGGAGTTCACTATATTATTCTTGAGAATCTTGCATACATATTACATCAATGTATGTAATAAATACCATGTTAAAAATATAATAAGGAAGGGATACCCGGGTGGCTCAGTGGTTGAGCCTCTGCCTTTGACTCAGGTTGTGACCCCAGGGTCCTGGGATCAAGTCCCACATCAGGCTCCCCCTGGGGAATCTACTTCTCCTTCTGCCTATGTCTCTGCCTCTTTCTCTGTGTCTCTGTCTCTCTCTGTGTGTCTCTCATGAATAAATAAAATGTTAAATCTATAAAAAAGAAACTACCTACATAGTAAGGGAATATATTTTGTGCTTTTCAATAAAATTTCCCAGTCCCTAAATAAGAAATTTCCTTTACTGAGTTTCATATTATGAGTATTACTTATTTCATCCAGTTTTATGAGATATAAATGACATACAACAATTATATTGAGATATACATGACATACAACCTATAAATGTATAAGTTCAAGATGTATAGTATAATGACATGTCATGTATATAGTGAAACCACAGTGACTTTAGTTAACATCCATTACTTCATATACTTACAATTTTGTTTGTCCTTGTGATGAGAACTTTTAGGATCTACTCTCTGCAACTTTCAGAGAAATATACCATACATACAGCATTGTTAACTATTATCATCATGTTGTATGTTTATTTTTATTTCTACCTTAGAAAGCGAGCTTGTCCTTCATGGGATGAAGTATTAGCTATCAAGTAGATAATGAACAAGTACTTACTAAATTTGACAGACTAGATATTATTTCTTTGGGATTTTAATTTATAAGCAAATATATTTTAATTATTTTTGCCATTTTTATTTATATTGCCTAATAATATAGCATGCCTCACTAAGCTTTTGATAGAGGTAAATACAACAGTATAGTTGGTATAATAAAGACAGTTCCCATTCAAAAGAATTGCTGTGAGTTCTCCTTTTAAACTTTAGATGTATTTAACAAGACAGTGTTCATTTTGTGTTTGCTTCAGAGTAAGTCCTTTGCTGTCAATATGACAAAATCAAGTAAAATGCTGGCTACTTGAGAGAACAATCATTTATCCTCTACTACATATCAAGAAATGTTAAAGATACTAAATTCTGATAGGCCTTTAAATACTTGTAACTGACCAATAAATAGAATTTAAAAAAAAAAAAAAAGAGGAAGTATTTTGTTCAGTAGCACCAAAAGAACTCAAGTGACTGAGTAGTTAGTGAATGCTTGATGGATCAGACACTATTGTTATTTTCTAAGAGGCTCTTAGATTTTTAGAAAATAGTCTGTGTGAGCACTTACCATTGAATAAATTGCAAGAGGATCCATATCAGGCCACAATGACTACCTCTAGATGTACTTACTGATAAGCCTGTTATCAGCACATCACTGCTCAAGAATGCATGCTGTGCAATAAATTTGCTTCCTCCTCTCTCATTTCAGATCTTTGTGAATGAACAACATAGAAAAGTGGGAAACCACTCATGTTTAGGGATTAAAAAAAATCAAACCAAAAGAATAGCAACAACAAAATACAGTTTATGAACCCAGCCTTAAATTAATCTTAACTCCACATCCAAAAGATTACATCTCCCATTCTATGAGTTTTCTTAAAGTTGCTGCTGTAAACATGTTGTGATCTTTGACACTTCACTTTCTCATGACTTTTGTGATCAGTTACTCCATCATTCCTTTTTTTGGAAGGGACTTAGGCATAGGGAAGTCCATCTCTTTCTTATAATTGTTCCTTAAGCTCAGCACCATGCCCCACTAATTGGGCCGCTGTGGCACATAAATACAACCTTTCTCCATGAACTTTCACCTTTGCTTCAAAGCAACTTTTTCACAGGTCAAGGGTAAGTGACTGAAGGCACCTAGAGGATGATGTAGTCTTGCCCTGAATCTTTACCCTGGCACTAATGGACTATCGCTGTAACAGGAGTGTGATGTATGACCTCTGTTCATCAGAGGGGTTGACACACTCTTATTTTCCTATCCTTAAATAAATACAAATATTCTGTTGGAAAATACATAGATTTACCTTTTAACTCTTAATTTTCATGATGTTTAAAATGAGAAAAAATAAAATCAAAAGAGGCCTTCGAGGGCTCAAACTGAGTCCTAGACATTTCTGACTATTCTGACGTAAACAGAGATAGGAAGAGAAGACCCTAAGTGGTGGGTATCATGAACCCCTCACACTTTAAACCTGCTGTTTTCATATCAATCCAATCACCTAGCTGCTCTAGTCTATAATCCTCACATCTTTAGTTTCTATCAGACCCAACTCTTGAACCACTAAGCCTGCTAAGAAAAGAGTAATGTGCTGTTTTATTTTACCTTATAATAGAAGTTGGTTAGCTTTTTCTGGATGAGCCATAAGATTTCTGCAACTCTATCATTGTAGTGGGAAAGCAGCCATAGATAATAACTACATGAATGAGTGTGTCTGTGTTCAAACAAAACTTTATTTGTGAGCACAAATATGAATTTCATATAGTTTCCCCACCACAACATAATTATGTTCTTTTCATATTTTCTAAGCCATTTTAAAAATGTAAAAACTCTTCTTAGCTTTTAGGCATACAGAAACAGGCAGTGGGATTCTGTTACAGCATTCTATACCATTGCTAATGGTAGTTGAGACATATGGTGATACATTCAATTTAATGCAAGATGCCATTGTTCCTTTAAATTAAAGCAAAGTAAATTCACTCCTTTTCATATTCACACTTACATATAATGAACTTCCAACGGTCATGGATGGACTTTGAAAAGTATTTTATTTGCTTTCTATCAGTCAAATAAAATATGAAGGAAACTTTTAAAAGCATTCTTTAGGAAAAAAAATGAATTAATCCAGCAACTTTCTTTCAGATTCAGAGGTGTTATGTGTTGCTTTATAAAGAGCCTTAAGTAATGTTCAGCCAGGAATGATGCATAGGTGTGGTGACTAGCCATAGCTTCAGAGAATTTAAATAATTTTCTATCTAAATTTTAAATCTGGTTACTCCTTTTAGAAGCACATACCAAATAAACTTCAGAATTAATGTATTAAATTTACATTCAGAAATCCTATTTCTTAGAGATAGCTTTGATTAAGTAATGGATAAAGTGTTGCATAATTATGGCACTGCAGGTCCTGGTAAGGATCCCCTTGTTATTAATCAGCTATTTTCAAGAAAGTCACAGGATATCAGTACTATCTATTTCTAGCTCTACCTTAACAATGTGCTTGCTAAAATTTTTCCCTCCTGCACATACTACCTTAATTTTTGACTGTTGTAAACCTCTGTATTTGGACCAAAGATCATAAAACTGCTTACTGCCAAATCACTGAATGACCAATCTCTGAATGGTCCTCAGAGCCACTTGCTGATTTTCATGTAAGTTGGTGGCCACTATTTCATACTGCTTTCCAAAGATGCCAGGTTTAATTTTAAGCAAGCCAGGTGTTTTATTTAGTCTGCGCTGAGTGACCTTACCCCCTTCTTTGGCCTTTGCTTGTTTATTTCTAATTGTCTCTTGACACACATTCCAACTACAATAAGTATTTATTCTTCTAACTCTTCTGCTATCAGATACAGTGAATTCTTTTTATCTACAGCTCATTTGCATTCTCACCTGAAAAAGTGCAGCATCTCAGTAAGTCATGCTTCCCACTGAACCCAATTACTCCCATTGTGCAAAGCAAAGTGAGCCTGAACATCCCATGTGGAACAGGCAACATATGGTTGCTACCATCAACACAGCTGGAACATCTGTGTATAAATTCATGCTGTGTATGCATCACTTTAGTTGCATACTCAGATGACACTGAGAACATATACAATTGGGAGTAAGTCTTAGAGATAATATAGCAGAGAAATAGGAGGGTAGATTTGAAAGATGTATTTACCTAGTGACTGCACCAGCTCAGTTCTGCTTTCTTTGTAGAATGAGTGTAACTCTAATAATTCATTTAAGATTTTCTCAACTACATAACTTAAAAGAATTCCTACAAATGAATCAAAGAGTTAGGAAAATGATATCTATCTTTGGTTTAATCATGTGTCAAATTATTAACAAAACATTCTGGCAACACAACACTAACTGTACTTACATGTGGCCACCCACTGTCTTAAAGTTCTTAAATGGATCATATAACGTATGCTCTAAAAATATTGTATATTAAGTCTTTATTATTAGATACATTTTATAAATTAATATATTGAGTTGAATTGCACAATTTTAAAATAAAAACCAGGACATGAACTCATGTCATTTGGCTAATACATGTATAATATATCTATATATAGATATATCTATATCTATATATCTATATCTATATATCCATATGTATGTGTCTATATACTGTATCTATGAATCTACATAAACTATATATATAGTTATATAAAATATATTAATATATACTATCATATACATTTACACATAAATATATGTGAATATATATGTATAAAACTATGTATTTATTGACTTACTTATTTTCATACTACTCCTGAAATATATCTCAAAAAGAAATGACTATAATTAGTATTTATAGATTCGTATAATTCCTTTTCCTAGTGATACCAGCTCAAGGTTGTAGAGGTGTTTTAGGAAACAATGACTAGATATTCTTTTTTTAAATTACCTAGGAAAGAAGCAGAAATATTGGGAGAAGACAGAATGGAGGTAAAAAGCAGTAGGTGTGGTTTAAATGGAGAGAATAATAACTATGTCTCTCCTCCTCTCACTCCAGTAAGTGAGAACTAACAAGATGCTTATTCAATAGAATTTTCTCAGTCTTGGCATGGGAATAGCAATTTCCACTAAGGGAAGAATCTGTAGTCATATGCTTGCTATATAAAGAAGACATAAATGATACAAAGAAAACATTGCGGAAAGAAAGCCACAAAATACTCAAATCTTTAACAGTTTGCATGAAAAATCTAGCTAGCATTGGAAATTTTCAAAGACCTTGTATAACTAATTTTGTTTCAGTATAATTCCACAAATATTATTGACCTCCTATTTTTACAATACACTGTGGTTCTCAGAATATTTTCATTAGAAATACCAATAAGTACAAATTAGATTTGGAGTGAAGCTTTATAGCTTTCCCTTCTTTTCTCTGTGTTTTAGTTATGAACCAGCAATTAATTAAAAAGGAAATCAAACAAACAAAAAAAGCAGAGGAAATATAAAATAGGAATGCTAATTTAAGAGGAAAATGCTCTTTACAGAATTAAAATATAAATGGAAGGTTCTGAGAATGATAATTATATTATCCTGAATTTAATAATACCATTTGTGGGCTAGATCTCTGGTAAATTCTGAAGGAATAAATTCTCAACACACATAGGATAAGCAGTTTATAATCTTAAAGAGAATTGGGGTCTATGAGTACATTCAAGACCTGTGTGGCACAAAATAATAATAATAATTATAAAAATTTAAAAAAAAAGAAAAGAAAAGGAAAAAAAGAAAGAAAGAAACAAAAAACACACATTTGGAGTTTAATTCCAAAGCTGTATGTTGAATAAACACATAAAATTACCCAATTCTGTTTACAAATCCTAAAGGTTTTGAAAGAAGGGAAAAGTGGCCATGAAAGTGGAGATCAGGGTGAGTCTTTACGTGTGTTGAATAAATAATGGAATGCAGCTTGAAATAGACATGGGAGAATTTCTTAAAAGCAGACTAACAAAGAATTGAGAATTAGGGCTCCCCGGGTGGCTCAGTGGTTTAAAGCTGCCTTCAGCCCAGGGTGTGATCCCAGAGACCCGGGATCAAGTCCCACGTCGGGCTCCCTGCATGGAGCTTCTCCCTCTGCCTGTGCTGTGTCTCTGTGCCTCTCTCTCTCTGTCTCTCTCTGTCTCTGTCTGTCTCTCTGTCTCTCTGTCTCTCGTCTCTCATGAATAAATAAATAAAATCTTTTAAAAAAAGGATTGAGAACGCAATACTGAAGTTGGCTTGACTCAAATAGAGGACTTGATGTGAAAGAATTAATAAAAATTAATGTGGCACCACAGATTACCTTAATATCAAATGGAAAATCAATTATTTTTTGTTTGTTTACTCTGAGGAATAATAGACCACCAAAGTAAATTTCATATAAAATGAATTGATAAATTAAAAAACTTTTGGGGATATCAATCCACTAGCAAGTGCAAGATCAGTAATAAGATACAAGAAACAAAATTATTGAAAGTTAAAAAGCAAGGTAGAAGGCAATGAATGAAGAATTTTCAGTGTGATGTGGGAAGAATGTCTGAGGAAATGATGAGGATGAGTAGACTCTTATGAAGGATAGAAAAAAATAAAATCAACCCCAAGATTTAGTAATTTGGACCAAGACAGTTATACATAATATTAATTATTAAAAAATGAAGCCATGGTCTAAGAAGAGAATTCTATCATGAAGGAAAATAAATTTTCTTTTAGATATTTTGGGTTGTAGTGATGAAAAATTAATAAATGTCCCCTATAGACAGGTGAATATGCAGGTCTTAGAGATCCATATTGACAGAGAGGAGTTTGAAGGGAAGTGATAAGCCTCAAAATTAGGAACACTTAACTACCTCCTTGTGGATGAACATGAGGCTGCATGAACAAGGGCTTCATGACCTTGAACCACTAGAAGAGCTCTACCGTGAACACCAAATAATTACTCTACTTAAAAGAGTTAGGAAAAGAAGAAAATCAGGTTTTGTCTCAAGTCCTAGAACCTGAAGGATTCCTTCTTCCCATATTCCATGGTCCTGCTGAATGTTGAAAAGTGACCAGGACTTCATTTATGCCCCCACCATACTATAATAGCATGTGTCTAAGATTCAGAAACATGTAGTGGCTTATCCTCTATTTTGCTAACATTAGATCAACAGGTCAATTTTGAACCACACAACTTTTAAATTTAGCTTTGTATTGTAAAATAAATCTTTAGCTAACACTGTATTAAAACCTAAAATAAGCAGAAAAATAAAGCTTTTGTCAAAAGCTTAAAAAAAATAAATCCGTGAGCATAGGAAAAGAGCAGAAGTTCAGGATGTGAGTTGGTGAAGGACAGACAAACTGACAGAAGAAGCAATCTTAAAGTATACTCCAGTCAGTGGGAAGAAAGAACTTGTTTCACGATGAAGGGGCTTTTGACTATCATTAACTAAATAGAATTAGAAGAGGAAGAGACCTGAATCAATATCTCTTTGTATTTACAGAAAAGGAAGAGTTTTTGAAAATTATATCATGAGTGCTTAGTTTATGTTTGTGTATGTATTAAATTGATGTAGATTAAGAAAATATCCTACTTAAGCATTTGTCTTCCACAAATGGAAGACATGTTTTCAAATACATTTTTTTGTATTTTATATTCATCTCCAAAGTCATGTGTCTTCACAAGATACCAGGCCATCTTCTAGATACCAGTTCTCTGGAAATTATTCAAAAGGCAATCCAGGTATTTTTTTTTTTTTTCTGGATTTGTTTTATTTACACCCTTCTTTCTTTCGTGTTCAGGTTTAGTTTCCCCTATAGCATAACTTCCTTCTCCAAATGCCATTCCCCTGCAGGACCAGAAAAAAACCCACACCTCAGATTTTCTTTTTTCTTTATAGCAAATTCTATTTTTCTTAACTCATTAGTCTTATTATAACTTGAGGTTTCTGTTATTATTTCAGTCCAGCACACCATTATCAGTGATTTTTTTTCTTTTATCAGTGATGGTTTTAATGAGAGTACTAACAAGGAAAAAAAACTCTGTTCTTGTTTTATTTTCTGTGTCCAGAAGGAGTTTACTGATAATACTGAGCGATAACTCACTGTTGATCTGATTTAAATTTAAATAAAGGAAAACTTCACTGTTGCATTGCCCTTAGCTAATATTGTTATGCTAATCCTAAAAATGTATTATACAGTCAGAAGCTTAAATGATAGACAGTAGCTACATGTTTTTCTGATGCTTTTTTTTTTTTTTTGCTACTTTTTAAATTTAGGCAAGATAAGTTTCCTATGTATATTTTAAACTTCAGCTAATTTCCCCAATAATGTAAAGAAAACACAGATGCTTTAAAAATTTAGAAGGTAGTTAAACATAACTTTCATAGTTCTATATATGGCATTAAATAATAAGTGAATTTAAAAGTTAAATTTATAGAATGAATACATTTATTTGGACATGGCATATATATTAACACCCTTAATATATCTTGTTTTGAAATATATTCTATTTTTTCTATACTAAAGTAACAAAAAATACTTTAAAAATGTATGATTTTTTATTATTTATTTATTTTTAAAGATTGTATTTATTTATTCATCAGAGACACAAAAAAAAGAGAGAGGCAGAGACACAGGCAGATAGAGAAGCAGGCTCCATGCAGGCAGCCCAATGTAGGACTAGATTCTGGGACTCCAGGATCATGCCCTGAACCAGAGGCAGAGGCAGAGCCTCAAACACTGAGCCACCCAGGCGTCCCCAAAGGTATGATTTTTTTTAATACAACATTTGTTTATTGTGATTGAAATTAATCTCATAAGAAAGAGCAATTTAAGAAAACACCAAGCTACTGGGACACCTGGGTGGCTAAGTGGTTGAGTCTCTGCCTTTGGCTCAGGGCATGATCCTGGAGTCCCAGGATGGAGTCCTGTATTGGGCTCCCCGCATGGAGCCTGCTTCTTCCTCTGCCTATGTCTCTGCCTCTCTCTCTGTGTCTCTCATGAATAAGTGAATAAAATCTTTTAAAAAAGTTCTTTGAAAACACCAAACTACTAACTGTATAGCAAATGTTTACATTTTTGTCTTTTTTTTTTTTTTACCAAATGGTGCTATTGTTTATATATTACTTATCTTATATCATCAACATAATGTAAAAATCATGAAATATATTTTTTAGAATTAAGGCATATGTTATAATAATTTAGTTTAGAAGTAAAGACTCCATTAATTTTATTAGTACATTATAGGGAATGTATGTGATTAATATATATATTAATATATAATATATATCCTATTAGAGTTTTTGCTTAATGTTAATATAATGTATTCTTTTTCTTTCCCTTTCAATGTATTCTTTTCTTTATGCAAATTTTTTGACATTTGACATGAATCTTTGGTAATAGCTGGAACAGGAACAAAGATGTAATACACTACATTTCTGATAATACAATTTTGGCAAAAAAAGTGTTAGTGAAATCTAGCAAGGCCCTTTACATCATTAAAAAAAACTATATGGCAATTATGCAAATTTTTTCAGCAAGTTTATGTACAGATGTGCAAGTACTTATGCACTTCCATAGGCCTGTACAATGACCTAATTTCCACAAGCCAACACAGTCTGGTGTGCGCAAGAATTTACTAACATGTAGATTTTAAAGGAAGAGCTAAGCACTATCAACACAAAGGAATTTCAGTGACATTAGAGATTATTCTATTAAAAAAAACTTTTCATAAATGGCTATTAGTAAATAATGAAATTGAACTTAACGGTATACTTTATACTTGGTCTCATTTTGAACCTTATTTTTATTTATTTTTTTAATGGAGTACATTGTTTTCCCTATTCTTCCTCTAAATTTTTTTCTTCTGTATTATTACATTGCTTTAGACCTCACAATGTTCAATAGAAGTAATGATAGTGGGCATTCTTATTTCTGAGTGTAAATAGAATATTTTCTTTCAATTTATTTATTTTTTTTATATAGCTGTAGTTTTGGGTGATCAATATCAGGGACAGAGATGATATGGATTTCTGATTTTATAGAATATTGCCCTGAATTGGTAGCCCAGGCATCAAGGCCCTTGACCTTGACTATCTGCATTAATTCTACTGATACTAGCCAAATAAAGGGTTTAGAGATCCTAGCCAGCCCCCAAGAGTTTACCAATACAGATACATTGCTGGGGCTGGGACACCCCTATTCCTACTTCATAGTTTGGGAATTGAATGATCTTATTTAATATAAATAAATAAATAAATAAATAAATAAATAAATAAATAAATAATTGAATATGTATATCATTGTGTGTATATACATATATATATTATGCATATGAGTAAAATCATACTAATGTAAATGTTTATGATATAAAAATGTTGCCCTATGAAATTAAGTATAATATCTGAAGAAAACTGCTTTCATTAAAAATCCAGTTTAAAAAATAAGTCTAAGACAAATTAACATAACTGCTACACTCTTTTCCAATATTTTGAGATGAGACATAACTGATATTAAATAATCAAAAGAGGTAAAATGCATACATTGACTCTTCAGTACAGTTATAATGATAAATGGTCACACCATATCTAAGTGTATTTCTGATCCAGGAGCAAAAAAAAAAAAAAAAAAAAAAAAAAAACATCATATGATTAACAACAAATAATTTTGTGTAATGTATTAAAAGAGAAAAACCACTACAATTCTATGGTGGAAAATGACAAAGCAGTGACTTAGCCACAGTTGATGTAAATGGCATGTTTCACAGAGTCAAGATCAAAAGGCCTTTGGAGCTAGAGAACAGGAATCATTGAAAATAGGACTCCTACAAATAGTCATGTGTGCATGTGTGTAAAAATATACATGTAATTGACATTTAACAGATCACTATTTCATAGTTTTATAAGCTACTTGTCTTTGTTAAAAAAATGTCTTCAAAGATGCAGTAGGATCTGTAAAATATCCTTTATAACAAACTATGATCTATAATTATATTAATATAGTTCATATCCAAGAAACATCAGTCAGAAACAGGTATTGGTTTGATATAAATCAATCAAAGCAAAGCTTCAAAACAACAATAAATAAGGTCTTAATGCTCTTTCTTTTGATAAAGGTGACTTTCAGCAGCAGAAATTCTATTTTCTGTGGAATGTGACCACTTTACCTGCTGAATCGAGTAGAATGTGGAGATATGCAGGAAATACTATTGATTTTAAGCATTATTTGAACCTATAAACAGATTTAAAATGACCTTCTACTGTGATAACAATATCTATAATTTGAAAAGAGTTTGTAGAGGAAGAAATGTTGCAAGGTCTGGAGTAAGATAAATGGCAATTTATGGAGGTCAGTTGGCCAATTTCAGATCAAAATAGTTGATACTGCTGCAAAGCAGTAAATATAGCAACACCATTTCTGGAAAATAACAATTTGAGGATACTTTAATTTTTAAAGAATTGTTTTACTGGCCACTTGGGAACTGCTTTATCTATTAAGTTAATGTTATAACTTTGCCATTTGCTACTTTTCAGGTATTTTCATAGTAATGGAATGTATTGACTCCTTAAAACATGTAACTATGGGAAGCTATCTGAGCTCAGGTTTACCAAAAGGGCATCATATAATGAACCTTAAGTCTTAAGTCAACCCATGGTTAAAAATGTAGAGATAATAATGAGTATGTTTTATTATTATTATTATTATTATTATTATTATTATTATTTTTACAAGTTAACTTCTTTTAGGTAACAGTGTGTCTATTTTTCTGTTATATCTGGTGATACTCTTTAGGTGATATTCATTTTCCCTTTTTATAAATAAATCTGGTACTCATAGTTCCAGCGGTTAGTTCAGACTCATATTTTTCCTTTTAAGAAGGAGTCAGTCAAAGGGCACAAAATTTCATTAATGGAAGATGAATAAGGTCTGGAGACCTACTGTATAGCATGAGGCCTATAGTTAACAATACTGTGTGGTGTATTTAGAAATTAGCTAATGGTAAAATTTATGTTGAGTGCTCTTTCTATACATACAAAAAAATCAATGTAAATATAAATAAAGGGAGTAGGAGGAAACTTGTAGAAGTGAAGGATAAATGCATAGTTTTGATTTCAGTGATGATTTCACAGGTGCATACTTATCTCCAAATTGTATGTATTGTAATCTTTAGTTTTTTGCATATCAATCATAGTTCAATAAGGTGGCTTTAAAAATAGTTTAATATAATTCAAGATTTTCCATATTCAATATTCCAAGTTGGAAGAGCTTAGTATAAACCAGCATGTAGAACTCCAGAAGTTATGTATATAATAATTTAAAGACACTAAATAGAAAATTGGAAAAGTAAACCTGCCTAAAAGCAAAGCTCATTTAGAATGAACACAAAGCTCTTCTAAAATTGTCCAGATAAGGGTTATTTTTCTAACCAAGCAGGTTGTTCATCCAGAAAACATTTATCTTTCTAACCAACCCCCAGGAATTTCTAACTTCCCATTGTTTGCTTCATTCTTTCAGGTCCCATCTGTCTGAAAACCCCCATTTAGTCTCATTTTGAAAACTTGTTTTCTGGATTCACCTAATTATTTTGTTGTGCCCTTACTCAGCATTCAGCTCAAACATTCTGTGTGCTTGTTCTTGTTAATCTGGTTTATAGGCAAAACATAATCTAATTAAAAAAGAGCTGAAGAAAGTATTTTAAGTATTTCCTGCAGTGTATTATTTGGAATTACCTTTGTGAAATTTTTCAAGGCTTGAAAGTGACAATATTTTTAGTTGTTATTAGGATTTCTTTAAGAATTATTTTCCTGGAAGAAAAAGTTACAAACATTTTATTTTTAGAAGTCTCCGCAAGTGTTGAGGTCAATTCATTTCTTTACCAAGTGTCTACTATTATATCCTTTCATCTGCTCAAAGTGGAAGATACTAGGTAAAGCTAAAAATCATCTGTAAAAATATATGGATGTTTCCTATTATATATATATCAAAATCTAGAGAAGAGGAGGGGACTGGCAATACTACTTTTATGATAACTTGTAAACGAACTCTTGTATACTTTTAGCATGATTTGCCCCCATTTCCTTTATCATCATCTTTCAATTTATATGTGCCTATATTATTTTACCAGTGAGATTAGACATCACTGCCCCAACCCCCATCATTAAATACTTCAGGGTATTTCACTTAAGAATGAGGTCATTCTTTTTTGTAACCCCATTAAAGAACTTTAACATCTATCCAATGCTGTTATTTAATCCACAGTGTCTATTCCAATTTGTCATTCGTCCAAAAAATGCTCTATATTGTATTTGTTTGTTTGTTTTTCCCCTGATATAAGATCTACACTAGGAGTACTTAATGCATTTGTTGGTTATGTTCCTCTATTTTTTTTTTTTTTATTTTGGAACATTATCTTGGCCTTGCCTTCTGTTTCTTGACCTTGACATTTTTGTGTAGATCTCACAATTTGGGTTATTCTAATATTCCCTCAAGATTAGATTCATGTTATGAATTTTTTGGCAGTGTTACCACAGAAATGATGTCTCTATTATGTACTTTGAGGTTAAATTTCTCAGAATATTCAAGTAATCTCAGAACTCACCAATTGGAATGACATCAAATTAAAAGTAATGTTAAAAGACTACATAAAGGATGAACTAGGAGATTTTTAATAATTTATTTATTTATTAGTTTATATCACATACCAGGAACTGTTATAGATGCTACTGCTATCTTGATAAAGTTGCTGAATGGCGAGCACCAGGGATCAGCAAAAAACAGCCCTCTGGCCAAATCCACCAATGATTATTAATTCATAGATTGATAATGGCTACTTTTGCATTGCAATGGCAGAGTTAAGTAGAGATGATAGAAAAATTTTATGGTCAACAAAGCCTAAAATATTTACTGTCTGCTCTTTATAGAAAACGCCAGTCTCTGTCCTAAAACAGCATAATCTAGCTAAAGTATTTTTGTAAATAAATTTTTGTAAATAAATAATTATTGATAAAGACTTGGGCAATGAGAAAATATTATCATGTAGTCATGTGGCTTTAATTTTTTTGGTGGGCTGAATAGATTTTTACATTGAATCTTATAAAGATTGCATTATTTGTTTACTACAAAGTATGTAATATTTTAAAATGCTCCACTAGTCATATTCTAGACTTTGCCTAGGAAGAATACGCAATATCACTTAGCCAGAAATCCCTAGTGTTTCTGAGCCTACCTCTCTTAAGATTCTGCTGTTCTCTTGTCTATTGCCTACTATAGATGTTACTTCAAAGGACTACGCTCCAGAGGCTTCAGCATTTCCTGTGTCAACAAGACATTTTTTCCCCTTCAAGTGATTTATTAAAGGATGAATCGGATTGACTTTAGTGAAATATATTGCATCTTTCCTGAAGATAGAATTTTTGTCCCCTTTAAGAACTCTCCTGCTTATGTCTTGAGCAGAATCACATTCTCAAACTAGTGTCTGGACATGCGAGTAAATCCCATTACTCATTAATAGGATTTGTCTGCACACCTCCTACGCATCCTTTGGTAACTGAGAAGTCCTTCACTGTGAGCTGTTTCTTTCTTTCTTTCTTTCTTTCTTTCTTTCTTTCTTTCTTTCTTTCTTTCTTTCTTTCTTTCTTCTTTCTTTCTTTCTTTCTTTATTTTTCTTTCTTTCTTTTTCTTTCTTTCTTTCTTTCTTTCTTTCTTTCTTTCTTTCTTTCTTTCTTTCTTTCTTTCTTTCTTTCTTTCCTCTTTCTTTCTTTTTATTTTTTTTTTGGGGTTTACTCTGGACATCTGTCCAAATAATTTCACTCTATGATACATGTATTTCATTTAAACTCTCCAAGAGAGGGAGAGACTAGTAGTTGATAAAACTCTTGTATAGCATTGTACTCTGTCTTATTTTACTCAAGGAGATGCCCTGAATTTAATTTTCTCTCTGGGAATGAACCACAATTCAAATATTTGCAAAGTAACTTGGGAGGAAACCCAACATCTGTGTTCTTAGATGATGCGTTACTTACAACCATTTTTAAGTGTCATTTAGGCTATCTCAAAAATGTGGTTAAAAATACTTAAAGAGGGCAGCCCAGGTGGCTCAGCAGTTTAGCACTGCCTTTAGCCCAGGGTGTGATTCTGGAGACCTGGGATCGAGTCCCACATCGGGCTCCCTGCATGGAGCCTGCTTCTCCCTCTGCCTGTGTCTCTGCCTCTGTCTCTCTGTGTCTCTCATGAATAAATAAATAAAATCTTTTTTAAAATGCTTAAAGAATAGTGATATAAAAGTGGTCTATAAAGTGGAAATGCTTCTGATAATTTGACGGTTGAAATACTATACTTAGGAAAGTAACAAAAATATACACTAGGTTTTAGGAAAATGGTAATATATACTATTAATAGTACATCATGGTTAGACTAGATCAGTAAGATTAATATTGCATGAATCTGATCAAATATCCACTGTCCTTATTTGACCTCTAGTCTCTGGCTATACTTTCATTCCTAGTTGCTAGTAGGAGGTGCCCGTCAGGTCTTACTCTGAATGACTCCCTTCTCTGTTATTAATCTCACCTTCTAATAGTAACATATTAATGATTACTAGAAGTTGCTATTCTGTACCATGCCCCTTATTTATTTTATCCATAATTCTTACAACCTTTTTGCAAGACAGGGATTATTGTGTCATTGTTACCTATAGAAGAATGGGCTTTGGAATGGCTTTAACTCTCCAAACGCCACCTAGTAAATGACAGAGTTAGGATTAAAACCCATACCTACGGGATGCCTGGTAGATCAGTGATTGAGTGCCTTTGGCTCAGGACGTGATCCTGAAGTCCAAGGATCAAGTCCCACATCGGACTCCCTGCATGGAGCCTGCTTCTTCCTCTGCCTATGTCTCTGCCTCTCTCTCTCTCTGTCTCTCATGAATAAATAAATAAATAAATAAATAAATAAATAAATAAATAAAATTTAAAACATAAATAAATAAATAAATAAATAAATAAATAAATAAATAATAAAGAAATAAATAAACCCATACCTAACACCAATGCCCACTAGCCCACTTACTTTTTTTTTTTTTTTCTTTAGCCCACTTACTTTTATCTCAGGGTTTTACATATACCATTGATATGATTTGCCCTCCTTGATTAAACAGAAAGCAAACTTTCAAAATATTGATTGCAATTCAAGCATTTTTTTTGTTTTCATTAGATTTCTCTTCAGAATATTAATTATAAAATTATACAGGAGGATCCCACTCACACACACACACAACACACACACAGAGACAACGGTGCAGTAACAGTAAACCTGCATTATTTATATATTCTTTGAAACCTGCTCATTACTTTACTGCCTGACATTGTGTCATACATGTCGATATGATACAAACAAAAGACTTCTAGATATTGAACTTGTTCTCGTCAAATAATGTTAAAGATCTAATCTAAAATATGCCTCCAACTTCTATACTAAGTATTGTTTCTCATTTCTCTGTATAGAAACTTTGTTTCTGCAAGTTAGCTGAAATATTAGTAAATATGTTTTAATTAAAGAATTAAACCTCCTTTTAAAATGTTTTTTAGAGACAAAAGCAAATATCCATAATTTCATATAGATCTATGCAAAATTAAATATACCAGGATATAAATTTAAAGCGATGAGTAGACTTTACATATAACTATATTAACTGCACACTAATTTGAATTTTATTTATTTATCTTAGACAGCACATGTGTGTCCTCTTGGGAATAGGTGAAGAGATAGAAGGGGAGGGGAAGAGAACAGCAGACTCAGCCCCAACAAGGGGCTCCATCTCATGACCCTGAGTTCATGACCTGAGTCAAAACCAAAAGTTGGATGCTTAACCACCTGAGCCATCCAGGTATCCCAGTTGCACACTAATTTTAAAGGAGATAACAGGTGATACTGGAAACCTCCTCACAAGGTATGCTATGTACATGTCAAAACCAATTCTAAATCCCAGACATTATCACAACCCCTTCTATTTCTGATTGTATGAGAAGAATGGGTAATACAAAGAAGGAGACAACAGAAATAAAAAGTCACTCATTTTGAAGGAAGTGTTTTCAATAAGAGCCTTTTACTTTGTGTAAGTTATTTGGGGAGGCTAGGAGAAAACATTTAGGAATTGTCCAATTTAGTCACTTGTGTTTCAAAATATCTACAAAAGAGGAAACTATCTGATTAAATTGAAGAATCTTCAGAGCCATGGATGTTGGAATGACACATAACCAAAAGGGTGAGAAGAGACAATGCTACAGAGAGTCTAAATAGAAAAGAATAATATCAAAGGGAATAGAAGATGGTAGGAAGAAGAAGCAGAAAACAGAATTGTCCAATTAGCCACTGGTTCATGTGAAGTTATATTTCACCAGAAAGAGATGAGTAGATATAGGACCCCTGGAGACTTAGCTACCCTATATGAGAGACTTTATTAGTGGGTAGAATAGATGTTGATTTGAGTAGTATCCCCAAAACAACTCATTCCTCTTCAGATTGATAGAGACCAGTAGAATGATCAAACATGACCAAGCCAAGTCATGAAAGGATCTTGCTCCAAGTGCTGGCGTGGTAATTTGCCAAATTGGAAACTTGTCTCTCATATCTGAACTTCCCTATCCCCATCCTATAGGGCAACCTCTAGGAGGGAAGAATAGAGAAGGAGAGGAAAAACCGATTACTATCCTCCTGACATTCTGTCTCTCCCAAGCCACATATTTTACCAATAAGAGAGAGGAAATGTGTGGAGCAAATATAAAATTACATAGTTAAATTGTACTAATGAGAAAGTTATATGATCCACTCAGAATGATTTCACATGAATATGAAGGAGGATTGTATTTGGCCCAACTGTAGGACAGTGATTAGAATAAATGTATTGAGACAGAAACTTGAATAAGCTGGTTTAAAAAAATTAACATGCCAGCACTATAATCATGTGCCTTTCAAAAATTGTGCTCTTGTGGTTCTCATGAGGTGTAAGGTTGTTGTCACATTTGTACACTAATTTATTATATAAATTGGTCTTTATGCTCAAACAGAATTGTATCTTTCATGACATAGTATGTGTATCTTTCATGGCACAGTAAGATAAGTAATGGGATTAAAAGGCAGAGGAAAAGGTTGAAGTTATGATAGGGAAGGTACCTGTTACAGCAAAACTAATTTATTTTATTTTAATCCTCATTAATCCTGAATCCAAACTGCTAAACTGATAGTAGTATTCATATCAAGGAATTTGGGGATTGGTAGGATAAAATAAAAGGGATTTTTATTTTGAAAATTACTCTTGAAATTTACACATTAAATATGTCATGTCAAATGGATTGGTGAAGGGAGATTCAACTGAGGCTGAATTCTGTAAAAGAGTAAGAAGAGTAAGACTTGCAGAGATCAATTCAACAATTCTGGAGACCAGATCCAGTTTCTGAGGAAAGCATTTGTTCTAGGCTCTCCTGCCTTGTGTCCAATGGAGGCTTCCATTTTCAAATTTTGTCACCTCTTTCCATCCTGGTTCAGGTTACTATCTCCTCCTTGGATTAGAGTATAATCTGCTGTCACTCTACAGTCTTGGAAACAAGCAAAATGCCTCAATTAAAATATAAATCAGATCATTACACAACTCTGCTCAAAATTTTCCAATGATTTCTAATCTCAACCAAAGTAAAAAGAAAAAAACATTAAAATGACTCATTTTGCCCTACAAAATTTGACCTACCACCATGACTCCATTACCTGCCTAACCTCATTTCTTAGTAACCCCTCCTTGTTTTCCAACTCCATCCATATAAACTTCTGCTGCCCTTTGCACCCAGCAGGCCTTAGAAACTCTACCATGGCTTTGCATTTTCTCTACTTGGAACACTCTTCTCTCAGAAGTGTAACACATCGCACTTCCTTCAGGTCTTTGCTCAAATATCAACCTTAGCTCTCTATTTATATTTGCCGTGTACATTACCCAGTCCCTATCCTGGTACTTCCAGTAAGTCTTCCCTGCTGATTTAAATTATTTTTTCCATAGATTTCATCAACTTCTAAATGGTAATTAGGTTAATGACATGATTTGCCATGAATCTGGGACACTTGAGTCTGGAAGAGGTCACTAAAATAATTAAGATAACAGAATTAAAAGGTAGGCTTATTGACCAACAATTGGTTTTATGATATTAAAAATCTATAAAATGGTTCTATTTAAAAGTACTCTTGGGATCCCTGGGTGGCGCAGCGGTTTGGCGCCTGCCTTTGGCCTAGGGCGCATCCTTGACACCTGGGATCGAATCCCACATCAGGCTCCTGGTGCATGGAGCCTGCTTCTCCCTCTGCCTGTGTCTCTGCCTCTCTCTCTCTCTCTCTGTGACTATCATAAATAAATAAAAATTAAAAAAAAAAAAAGTACTCTTGGGCAGCCCGGGTGGCTCAGAGGTTTGTTTAGCACTGCCTTCAGCCCAGGGTGTGATCCTGGGGTCCCGGGATCTAGTCCCATGTCAGGTTCCCTGCATGGATCCTGCTTCTCCCTCTGCCTGTGTCTCTGCCTCTCTCTGTGTGTCTCTCATGAATAAATAAATAAAATATTTTTTAAAAAAAGTACTCAAAGTTATTTATATAGAATGAAAACAGCATCCATGTGAACAATAAAGTAGAATATTTATTTTTATATTGACTATAAATGAATGTTAAAAATAATATATATGAACATTAAAATAAAACAGTTACTGTTGGAACATATCAATTTTTTTTAATAATTTGTGTATCGGTATCTGTCCCTTGTACTGTGTCATGACAGTTCTTCAATGTGGAATTATTATTTCTGTTTTTCATGGAATTTATTAGACTATATTGATAAGGGATATATTAAACTCATCATGAACTTTCATAAAAAATGTAAATCCAGTATTTTTTATTGTACACATTTTTTTTCTTTCTGTTCTTCTTTTGAATCCACTTATGCCAAAAAGGAATTACTGAACAATGAAAAAGGGTTACAATAAAATAAATAAAATAAAATAAAATAATAAAATAAAATAAAATAAAATAAAATAAAATAAAATAAATATATTTAAGTTACATGGTAAATAATAAAACCATTTTAGTAAGATCATTCATATTTCTGACAGTATTCTTTATTAGGACACTTGGAATTTTATATTGCCACATGTAAGTCGGCAACTTTATGCATCTTACAGTCTGACACCTAGGTAAGTGTGCAGCTGGATGGCAGCAATGATTACCTTTTTACATATACAAATAGAAAAGAGTGTATATATATATATATATATATATATATATATATATATATATAAAATGACAATGACAAATGCTGGTGAGAATGCATAGCAACTGAATCCCTTAACATTGCTCATAGGGGTGCAAATGGTACAGCACTCTGAAATACAGTATGACGCTTTCTTATAAAAAATAAGCATGAAGAGGGATGCCTTGGTGGCTCAGCAATTGAGCATCTGCCTTTGGGTCAGGGCGTGATCCTGGAGTCCTGGGATCAAGTCCCACACTGGGCTCCCTGCATGGAACCTGCTTCTCTCTCTGCCTGTGTCTCTGCCTTTCTCTCTCTCTCTCTCTCTGTCTCTCATGAATAAATAAAATCTTTAAAAAAAATGGAGGTACAATAAGATTCAGCAATTGTATTTATCTCAGGCAATTGAAAACTAATTTATGTCCACTGTAAAGTCTATAAATGAGTGCTCATAGCAGCTATTTGTAATAGCCAAAACTTGGAAACGACTAAGATGTGCCTCAATGGTTAAATTAACTGTGATATGTTCATACCATTGAATACTGCTCAGCAATAAAAAAGGAATGAACTATTGATACACACAACAACTTGGATGGATCTCAAGGACATTATGCTGAGTGAAAAGACAAATGCAAAAAGTCAAAAATACATACTTCCTTTATTAACATTCTTGAATGATGAAATTGTAGTGGTGGAAAACAGACTGCCGGTTGCCAGGTTTTATTTAGAGACTGTGCCAGGAAGGAAGACTTATATGAATATAAAAGGGAGGCAGAGGGAGATCTTTATAGTGAAGGAATCCTCTGTTGATTACAGAAGTAATTACACTTACCTACACAGTGATAAAGTGATAAAGTCTTCCCTGCTTATTATAAATAAATAATAAATAAATAAATAGCAGAAATGAAATAAATAAAATTTCCTCATTTAAAAATTATGCATAAATAAATAAATACTCTGCACATACATTGTACCAATATCAAATTCCTGTGATAGATAGCATGCCATAATTGTGTAAGTTGTAAGCATAGGAGGAAACTGGTGATGTGTACACAGGTCCTTCCTAGACTAACTTTGCAACCTCCTATGAATCTAAAATTGTTTCTAAAAACAGTAATCTAATATTTCCAAAAACATATATGTATCTGTATGTGTATATATATGCACATATTATGTATATACATCTATGTCACATATACATATACTTATATACATATCACATATAATCTTGTAAATATGTTAGAATGGGTAGAACTTAATGATAATAATCACATACTGGGATTCTCCTGGGTGTCTGCATCTATATTGTTGGCTCATATTTATTTTTTGTGTTACTTGTGTGTTATCTGTCTTCCTCTACTAATTGTAAGTTTCTTGAGGACAATGAATTTTATCTGTTTTGTTCACTGTTGAATCTCGAGAGCTTACCTTAGATCAATCCTTGGATGTGTGATATACTTAGTAAAAAATTGCTGAATGAGATGAGTAAGATAGAATCATCACTTTAGCATGCTAATAGATGGAATGATACTCATAGCCTGAGATCCTGATCATGAGAATTATAACTATACCAAAACATCCTTTTATTTCCTGCCTTTCCACTAGATCTTATGTTTCATACCCAAATAATGCAGGTACACAGTTACTCTGTTGCCTTTATAGGTTTGAAGAAAACAAAACAAAAGGATGCCTTAGCCTTGAAGTATATAATTTGGCAATGTGAAACAACAAAAAAAAACTTAAAAATACAAATTCTTGTTGTATGTTACCTATGTTTTAGTATATTTATTTTAAAACATTTCCTAAGAAGTAGCCTTTTCTTTTTTTTAATAAATTTATTTTTATTGGTGTTCAATTTACCAACATACAGAATAACACCCAGTGCTCATCCCGTCAAGTGCCCCCCTCAGTGCCCATCACCCATTCACCCCCACCCCCCGCCCTCCTCCCCTTCCACCACCCCTAGTTCGTTTCCCAGAGTTAGGAGTCTTTATGTTCTGTCTCCCTTTCTGATATTTCCCACACATTTCTTCTCCTTTCCCTTCTATTCCCTTTCACTATTATTTATATTCCCCAAATGAATGAGACCATATAATGTTTGTCCTTCTCCGATTGACTTCCTTCACTCAGCATAATACCCTCCAGTTCCATCCACGTTGAAGCAAATGGTGGGTATTTGTCGTTTCTAATGGCTGAGTAATAATCCATTGTATACATAAACCTAAAAAACAGCTTAGTTCACATTAATTTGGGGAAAACATGTATGGGCAGCCTGATTGGAATCATGGTTTAGTTACATTGCTTGGGCAACTTGGGTTTATAAGGAGACTGAGCAGAAAGAACTGAAGTATCATAAATATTGCAGTGAAATATTTATAGGACTTGAAGATCTCTCATAGTCTTGTCTTTTGGTTGGCATGGGCCTCGAGGCCAATATGCTAAGCCAGATATTAGAACATAGATATTATTCTCTGAAGTTCCTGAATCTGAAGAACAAGCAAGATTTTTGATTTCAAAAGATGATTGGATTTCTAGCATTGGTTTTTCATATTAATTTTTGTTTTCATTGGAGATTTCAATAATTGATCCATACCATTAGCTATATGGACCCATGTAAGACTGGAAAGGATGTATCATAGGATTGTGGTGCCAAGGAACATGACAAGTAGAATCATAAATAGATCTTTTCCCATTCATCAGTTTTCCTTAGTGTCCTAATCAGGAAAACAAAGCTAAGGTTCTATCTGAATTCCCTGAAACTGTTGACTCAGAAAGTGGCATAGTGACCACATTTCTAAGTTTTCTTTTCTGTTTTTGCCATAGTTGGGTATGACATTGTTATCTCAAATATTATTTCTTGGAAACTAATGGATTGAAATTAAAGGGAAAATCTTAATTTCCATTTTTGATAAGAATCTTAAACTGACAGGGAAACAAGCATTGTTATGAAAATAAGGTGTAAAGAAAAAGAAAAGGATAGTAGTCAGTTATTTTTGGTATTTGGGTCTTTGTCTAGGGTTCTTTTGATGGTGGTTGTTTATATATGGAAGCGTGGAGCTAAATCAAAGCTTTTTGGGAAATCCTCTCTTTCATGATGCCATTTCCTTTGGAGTATCTTGAGAGATTCTCAATTATAGATATCCGAGTTTTCAAGACCTCCAGGTCATGGGAATGATATGAATCATTTTAAGTCGGCAAATGCAGGTCCAGGCATCCAATCCTTGTAATTCAATAGCTGTATTGTAGTTAATAGTGCATAATATGTTCTTTTCTAAAAAATTCAAGAGCAGTCTTATGTTGGCATCATTTTAGTAAAACTATGTCTTCAGATTGATGGTTGTGTAGGGATTTCTGTAGTTTTCCCTGACAGAAGCCACTTGGAACTGTTAGTTATAAAGGTGGGTATACTGTCTTAAACCTGTAAAGTATTTGACCATTTACAGTCAGCCTAATTACAGTCAGTCTAATTATAGTCAGTCTAATTACAGACTGAACTGTATCCTTCCAAAATTTGTATGTTAAAACTCTAACCCCCAATGTGACTGTGTTTGGAATTAGACCCTATAAGGAGATAGTTAATGTTAAATAAGGCCATAGGATGGGGCCCTGATCCAATAGGATTAATATCTTTAAAAGACACCAGAGTGTACTCCTTGTCTCTCCCTCTCTTTCTTTCTCCTTCTCTGTCTGTCCTTTGCTCTCTTGCTATTCCTTTCCCCCTCTCTATGTGAGAATACAGTGAGAAGGTGTTTGCAAGCCAGAAAGAAGTCCCTCACCAGAAACTGAATCAGCCAGCACCTTGATCTTAGACTTTGTAGGCCTATAAGAAATTTTCACTGTTCAGGCTACTCATTCTATGACATTTTGTTATTGCAGCCTGAGCAAACTAATATACCATTTATGTGAAAAAATATAGTCATCTATAAAGAGCTTATTAAACTCAACACCCAAGAAACAGAAAATCCAGTCATGAAATGGGCAGAAGACATGAACAGAAATTTCACCAAAGAAGACATGCACATAGCCGTCAAGCACATGAGAAAATGCTTGACATCATTTGCCATCAGGGAAATAAAAATCAAAACCACAATGAGATACCACCTCACACCAGTGAGAATGGCTAAAATTAACAAGACAGGAAACAACAAAATGTTGGAAAGGATGTGGAAAAAGGGGAAGCTTCTTGCACTGTTGGTGGGAATGCAAACTGGTACAGTCACTCTGGAGAACTGTGTGGAGGTTCTTCAAAGAGTTAAAAATAGAGCTACACTATGACCCGGCAATTGCACTACTGGGTATTTACCCCAAAGATACAGATGTAATGAAATGCTGGGAGGCCTGCATCTCAGTGTTTATAGCAGCAGTGTCCACAATAGCCTAACTGTGGAAGTAGCCGTGATGTCCTTCAACAGATTAATGGATAAAGAAGATGTGATATATATATATATATCTCACACCCACACAGACACACATATATATACATGTATGTATGTGTATATATATGCACATGCACACAATGGAATATTACTCAGCCATCAGAAAGGACAAATACCCACCATTTGCTTTGGCATGGATGGAACTGGAGAGTATTGTGCTGAGTGAAGTAAGTCAGTCGAAGAAGGGCAATCATCATATAGTTTCACTTATATGGGGAATATAAGAAATAGCGAAAGGGATTATAAGGGAAAGGAGGGAAACTGAGTGGGAAAAATTAGAGAAGGAGACAAACCATGAGAGACTCCTAACCCTGGGAAATGAACAAAGGGTTGTAGAAGGGGAGGTGGGCAGGAGATGGGGTAACTGGGTGACTGGCACTGAGGAGGGCACTTGATGGGAGGAGCACTGGGTGTTATACTATAGGTTTGGAAATCAAACTTCAATAAAAAAAATATAATCAGTTATCAGAGGTGTAATTCTAATCTCTTAAGGTGAGCTGTGATGAGTTCATACAGTGATATCCTCTAATTTCCTTTCATGAAAATCTTAAAGGCATTATTAAATAAGGATATTTCGCTACACCATGGCAGTTATAATTCATCAGATAATTTTCAAGCTCTGTTTTAAATATATCATTTGTTCCTTCTGTTTTCTTTGAGGACTAAAGACAATAAGGATGTGGTATTTCTGAATGATGGGCAGTGTCTTATAAAGCACTTTAATTATAGTCCCTGTAAACTGTGTACCTCAGTTAGTGAATTAATGATTTAGTGTACCTCAAGTTGGAAATACAAAGACTATAAGATAAAAATAAGCCATTTAGAAAATAGAGAAACAATGGTAAAAGCATTCTTATAATCATTTAAAGAAGGTGAATGCTTAAAATCCATCTTTCAATATTCAAATTGATGTTTGGCTCTTGCCTTTACAGTTATGCCAGGTTTATGAGTTTGGCAGATGGGACATATGTCAGAAACCTCCTAGGGAATTTTGAGTGAGATTGTCTATGAATGCTGATATAAGATTGGAGATAATTTATCTATGCTACAGGGATAAAATGAAACTATTCTGGGTAATGGATTATGTTGGCCAGCATTATCAGAATGAAAAAAAAAAAAAAAAAAAAAACCAAAAAACAAAACAAAAAAAAAAAACGGAACCTCTCCTGAGAAACAGCATAAAATTAGTTTATAAACAGTCAGTGATTAGCCTGATGGTGAAAGCGTATTATACATGGTGAAAACATTGACAATTGTCTAGAGCCTTTTGATTTATACCTTGAGACATACCACAGTGGTTACTGATTGTCTCTGCAGGATGGCTACATCAAATTTAGAAATATAAATCAACTTCTAGAGAAATAGTATGCCAGTCTTTGTTTGAACATTAGTATGCTTTTGAATTAAGAAGTATGCAATTGTTAAAACTTATTTCAATTAATATATTTTACTTATACACAGTGAACTATAACAATTGAAATTCCAAACAAACCTGATTGATTTTATAATCTTTCTTTCTTAAAGAGAGGAAACAAACATTTTGGTACCTGGTAGCTATTCTAGAACCTATAGATAATTTTTTTTTTTTTCTGAATTTGGTGCCTGGCTTTAAGAAAAACCAAAAAACAAAACAAAACAAACAAAAAAGCAACGTGACAAGGGGGACAAATTATTGTTCATACAATATTTTAGTTTACATGATTCTATGCTTTTTCAAGGTAAGAAATAGGAACAGCAATAAAGGGAAGTAATTCTAGCAATTTAAATTGCACTCTTCAAAATAAAGATATTTAAAAAATGATTCAGTTCAAGAGTATGCTAGAAGCAATGAAAATTAACAAAACATTTTAGTAATAAAAATGGGGCTTTTTCTCTGAGCAGAGAATAACTTGTTCATTTTTTTGAAAAAAAAAACTTCAATTTTACTTTTTAAAAAAGATTTATTTGTTTATTTGGGAGACAGAATGAGAGAGAGAGAGAGAGAGAGAGGCAGAGATGCAGGCAGAGGGAGAAGCAGGCTTCCTGCAGGGAGCCCAGTGTGGGACTCCATCCTGGGACTCCAGGATCACACCCTGGACCAAAGGCAGGTGCTAAACCGCTGAGCCACCCAGGGATCCCCCAGTTTTACTCTTTTGTATTTATGGAGAAATATTTTGCAAAAATGGAACTATAAACATTTACCCTTATGAATAAATATATTAAAAGAGTCAAAGTCATTAGAATGTTTAACATGTTTCATTATTTTAATTTATTTTAATTATTCATATTCATATTTATAATCCACATGTAACTATGTATGTGTAGGATAAGATATATACAAATATAATTATTATTTTTAAAATATAATTATATGCATATCAAACATTCACTTTAACTTAAAATATAATGAACACTATCAATATATCAAACAAAATAATGCATATTTTATATTCATTAGTCTATAATAAAATATGGTTTCCTTAAGAAAATGACAGATCATGTGTTACATACAAATGTATTCTTGTATCTATAATAGCTATACTTAATATAATTTCAAATATGTATAGTAACTATCATCTTTTATCAAAACAACCAACTTTTGTTCCTCTCAACCAGGAAAAAGCTAGAAATTGGGACATTCAAATGTCTTAACTGTTTTTCTTAGAAGACAGTTTGTATTATCTCTATAGATATATGAATGCAAATATCACCTAAAGGTATTTGAATATACTGACAAATTTTAGCTCTTTTTCAATACATAAGGATAAACTCTAAATTTATTGACTAATTTGTTAATTATTTTTTACTTTGAATTTATCTAGTTATCCCAATATTAGCAAGTAACACAATTTAATGTTAGTGCAAGTTATTAAATTTGATTAAGGATATGAAGATTATAATTTATATCTACACATTAAGCTCTTATGATTCATGACATTATAAGAAATCAGATTAAACACTTTCAAACATCTATCATTCAAATTTCATTTAAACATAATTTTATATTTCTAAAATCTTAATTGTAGAAATAACAGTAACTTGACTCATAAAACCATTGTCGAAATATTGAAATACCAATTTTGTGATTTTAATATTAGAATCATATAAACTAAAATATTGTATGAACAATAATTTTATATAATAAAATCTGGAAGAACATATAGAATAGACTTTAAGCAAATATTGACTTATTTAGATTCACGTATTTATCAGAAATATTAAACAAAAATTTTCATAACAAATCCATATATTTATATTTACTTATCTAAACTTTAAAGACTTTAATGCTTAGAAGCTCGTAGGCTTTCCTTTAATCATAATTGTAGGTTTAACTTTCTTTAATCAACATTCTAAGGAAAAAGAAATCAATTTATTAACTTTGTACTATTTTTTTTTTAACTTTACTCTCTACCTGGACTACATATTTCTAGATTGCACACATAATGACAAAAAATATTTTGGTAGGTTGGTGTACAAAATTTTCAAGAGGATAGAGAAAGGTGTGAGAGAGGAAGTAAAAATAAATAGATAAAGGAGAATTAAGAGGAACCAGCTTCAGACAAATAAGGAATTTTCATTGTAAAAAGCTAATTATAAGAAAAATAAAATTATCTTCCTTTTTCAATGAGCAGAAATATTAGATGAAAAAAATCTGGTTTTATATACATATATATGTGTGTGCATACGTATACCCCCCACACACAACAAAGATTTGTTACATTTCATTTAAATAAAGTAGCCTTCTTTCTTGTGTCATCTCTTAAAGACAGAAAAGACCATTCTCCTCATGAAGGTTTCTTCCCTTTGTTTTAAGGTGCCTCTCAAATTAACAAATTTGCTCATTGCAAAGTACTAAGTGATCCTTGTAATTCTAAATTTCCTACATAGGATATAAAAAGCACTTACACCCCAACAGAAAAATTGGGTAATGATATGAACAATTTTTGTGTGTGCATATATATGTAGGTGCTAGTATAATAAATGCAAAGAAATTATTAAAGAAATACCAACCAGTTTTATAATATACTTTACAAATATTTTCTCTCGAGCTTTTATGGCTTTTAATTGTATTCATGATGATTTTTCTCATATAGAATGTTTTTAACATTTTGCTTATGTATAAAGTTCAACATATATAAATTTGGACCAAATTAAAAAAAAAAAAAAACTTCTTTGGCGACAGTTCTCCAAATATTCAAATATCTATGCCATTAGCAATATAATATACATGTATATGTATGGCTAGAATTATCAATACCGTTGTCTTACCTGTGTGTTCAAAAGCACCCTAAAGTGAAGGCAGGACAAAGTGGGAGTTCTTAACTTAGGACCATTACTATTAATGCTCAAATTTCACTCCGACATAACAGGGCAGAGTGGAAGACAGAAGCAGAACTCATATGAACATCTGTGCTTAGGCCCTCAGGTGAAATGGCAGTGGGTCTGAAACATCCTACCTCCTTAAAGTAGAATCACAAATCCAGTATTGATGGAGCCATGACACCAAAAGTTAAGGAAACACACACATTACACAAGCATACTTAAATTTTTATTAGCTCAATTTAAAAAAAATAAAATCTGAGAATAGCTTTAAAGTGGCAAATAAAATAGCAAATGTGAGAATAGCTTTAAAATGAATATTTCAGAGAGACAGGAAGCTTAAAGATGTAACAGGATAGAGGAATAACAACCAATGGTAAGTTTTGTTATGAGAATTGTTCACTGTACAAATTTGTAGAAGATAAGAAGAAAGGTTTTGTTAACTGCGAAATAAGGAATAGGGCAAGTAAGACTGGAGTCATGGGTTGGAAGCTGTTGGTAGGATAATTTGAGTTGGTCATTGTAGGTAGGGAGGAATATTTGAGTCTAAGTGCTGGCAAAGGTCAAAAGCAAAATGTGTTCATCTGTCATGAACTGTTACACATTCAGTCAACAATTCTAAGTGAAACTTATTGCTTCTATCTGTACATATACATTCATATTCTTTTCTATACATACATATTCTTAAATTATGTGACATTGTATAGCATTTCTTCTATTTTAAAAAGTTGTATCTATTTTAGAGAGAGAGAGAGAGTGAGCAGGGTAACAGAGGGGAGGGCAGAGGGAAGGAGAGAATCCCAAAGTGTGATCTCACAACCCTGAGATCCTCACCAGAGCTGAAATTAAGAGGCCACCACTCAACTCACTGAGGTACTCAGGCTCACCTAGCATTTCTCCTTTTTAGAGCTTACCTCACTTTCTTTTTCCTGTAAATAATTAGCAAACACAGGCTAGAATCTTGTCCTTTGGCATATGATATTGGGCAAGTCGCTTACCTTTTTGATTGATTCCCCCCCTTTTTTTTTTTTAAGTTGTAAAAGAAAATAAAGAGCTGATCAAGAATGAGTAACCAGAAGTGGAATCAAAAGACAGTAAAACCTTGGATAAATTATCATAATTCAAATATAGATTCATTTATGTACATTCATGGAGATCACATTCTGTATGTTGTCATAGTACTTTCTTAGATATATTAATAAAATCTTCTGCACCATTGATCTTTTTAAAATACCTAGTCATACTTATTTTAAAAGATACTTTGATTCCCTTAATTAATTTTTGGACAGTCTCTGTTCTATCTCCATTCACCTTGGAAGGTAGGCTCCATTTGCAGATAGTTAATTTTAACTATTTTCTGTAATGACTTTTTAATTTTTGTATTTCAGGAAGTAAGTTATTTTCAAATCAGAGGGAAATAAAAAATAGTTGAATAACATCAACATATGGCTATTTCAAGGGAATAATTTTGGATATGAAAAGAGAAAATATGTGTATTTGTGCTTAAATTTGGGAAGTTCTATTCAGATGTAGGGGTTTTTCTCATTTTAGAGGTAAGAGGGAAAGTATATACACATCCTCTTCTTGGTTTGTTTGTAATTGAATATTAGATCTGAGCACATAACATCTTTTGTCTGCATATAGGATGATAAAATCAATTTTATGACTGACTCTTTTTCAATAAGAATAGACCCTTCCAAGACAGAAATTAGTTTCTTGCCAATGTTTGTATGATGTGACCACAAACTCTTGGCTATAGATGATTGCTACAGAGATATACATCTGTTCCCAAATGGACAATACAAAAGACTTTGGGACTGGTATTCAGATTTCACAGTGCCATGAATGTAATGATAAAAATTTGCATGGAAATATAGATAAATTGATCTGTAGAGGAAATAATAATTCAGAGATGCAAAACAGAGTGAAGTGGGATTAATAGAAAATGCTCTCCCATCCTTGTTAGCTTTCCCGTTGCTACTTCCTATTCAACGAGAATACTCGTTATTGGTTTTGATTGCCTCAAGATCCTTCTATCAGGGATCCCTGGGTGGCACAGCGGTTTAGCATCTGCCTTTGGCCCAGGGCGCGATCCTGGAGACCCGGGATTGAATCCCACGTTGGGCTCCCGGTGCATGGAGCCTGCTTCTCCCTTTGCCTATGTCTCTGCCTCTCTCTCTCTCTCTCTCTCTCTCTCTCTGTGACTATCATAAATAAATAAAAATTAAAAAAAATATATCAGATCTTCATTTAAAAAAAAAAAAAGATCCTTCTATCAAATTCCTTATTGTTTGGGCTATCCCAAGTTGGTATCAGTTGAAATCAATAGACCTCTAACTAAAGTATTCTGAATTAAAACACAGAAATTCCATTATTGGATACAGAGTTGACCAGATTTTCCAAAACTTTTCATTTCCAAGGTGGCCTATTAAATGATGGATTTATAGAAGTGTCCTCATGGTTTTTGCATTCACCCTCCTACACCCCAAAATGTCAAAGACCTACTTTAATTTTCCAAATGTGGTATTTCTTTACTGGAATAGGCTAATTTTGGATTTTGCCAGTAACTCCTTAAAATAATGCCTCAGTAGCATTTTCTCACTCCTGTCATAGGCAGACAGGTCAGGCTCAGTTCATGCAAGTAAATCCATTATAATCACAGCCTTTGTTCATGAAAAAAAGTCAATAAAGAAATTTTAGTAGACACCATTGACTTTATTTACTGAGGCCTTTTCAGAGCATAACCCCCCTCAAAATCACAAGTATGTTCTAACTTGCCAAGTCTCATCTAAGATACTAAGATATTACACTTATATGTGTTACAAACAATATTTTACTTACCTGAATAGACTTTTTTCAACCTCTCCTGATTTGTTCCAAGTTTGGACAATATGCCAGATCAAAGAGAATGAAACGTAGCTTAGGACATGGGGGCTGGCTATGGAGGGGAGGTGTTGAAGCCCAGGTTGTGTTTTATTTCATCATTAAAAGACACCTTGAATCACAGGGAAAAATCATGACTTCTTTTGTAACTGAAAGCTTTCTTTATGATTTTCAATAAAAGTTTTTAAGACAATGAATATCTTCCATAAGCACTGTGTAACTAATTTTTACAGTAGTCTTCTGCATATGTGAACTAATTCAGATTCCCTCAAGAGATTCCCATAAGTGTGAGCTACAGGATATTCATTCAGGTCATTCATCTTAATCTTCTACTGAAGAAAAATAATGTTTCATGTGAGAGTATTTTAAAGTGACTGATGAGGATATTGAAAGAACAATAAATTGCTAGTCATAATGAAAATATATTGATGTGCTAAGTGAAAACCCTTCTCTAGTAGCTCTACTTTATTTAGAAAAGGAAAAAAGAGATCATAAAAGGCAATGACCCCAGATCCACCTGCTCTGCTCTATAGTCTGTGACAAGCCCTGATAGCAACAGACTCCAATAGACATTCCAGAAGCCAAGCAACATGGATTTGGCAAGCATATTGCCATCTTGTTCTCAGGGCATACCTGTAAATTGCAGTATGCTTCATCAATGTAACTTACCTCACAAATAGAATTAAATGTACATTTTTCCCATACTTTTGATATCATAATGATTTGCTTACCACTTTGCTTTCTGTGTCATTATCCTTCCACCAACAATATACCATTAGGTCTGGGAACCTTTCTTTCTCTCAAATATACCCATTTAATTTCTACCTAAGTGTCTTAATACAAGCTATGCCTTCTGTCTAGACCTCTATTCCCTGAAATCATAGAGGCTAACTCTTTTCATTTATAAATCATTTTAATTTATATATATATATATATATTCATATCAGTTGGATAAATAATTTAATGTTTCCCTTCGCCCCTTCATAATATAAGCTCCATGAGACATAGATCTCTGTTTTGTTTACTACTGTATCCTCAGTACCCATAACAGGGTAGATCAGAGAGTGAAAGCCCATATATATCTGTTGAATGAATACATCACAATATTAACACAAAGTTGAAAGCATGATATATCCAATATTGGATATATATTCAAGACAATATTATTGTCTTGAAATACTTGAAATAGATACTGCATCATAACTTATTTAAAGTAGTTAAACCTTACATCAAAAGGTTTCAACAGAAAAAAGTGTCTATGACTCCTTAAATATTTGAATATTCCCTCTTTATACACCCTCAAGAACTTTTTTCTTTCTTTCTTTCAACATATATTTATGTTGATATTGCAGTGTATTCATTCAACAGATTATATATGTGTGTGTGTGTATATATATGTATGTATGTATATACATATATATGAATGAATACATCACAGTATTAACACTATATATATAATATATATAATATATATTATATATATATACTTTCACTCTCTGTTTGCTTTGCTTCAAAATGACCTTTTGGTCTACCATTGTTTACCATCGTTTGCTTATTTATTTATTCATTTTTTTATTTTTTGAAGAGAGAGCTCATATGATCAGAGGAGGAGGGTAAGGATGGGAAGGAGAAAGAAAGAATCTTAAGGATGCTCCATTCTCAGTGGAGAGCCCAATGCATACTAGCTCCAATGATCCTGATATCATGACCTGAGCAAAATCAAAAGTTGGATGCTTAACAGACTAGGTCACTCAGACACCTCTATTTAACCTTCCTTAGTCTAAATTTACTGGCTTAGTCTGGCTTTAAAATGGCAATAACAGTTGTACTTAAATCATAGGTTATTGAGTATAAAACGAGATTAGTCTGTCATATGCGAAAGAATAGACCCTTCCATTTATTGAATACTTGTGTTTTATCTGTTTTTGTGAAAGAATAGACCCTTCTATTTATTGAATACTTGTGTTGTATCGGTTTTTAATACTTTATGTTGTCTAATTTAGGCTAATAGCCTTTAAGTTAGATAGTATTATCACAACAGTTAAAAGAAGAAAATTGGGGAACAAAGAAATTAAGTAACTTTCCAGAATCTTCAGTTAGTAATAATACTTATATAGGTTAAATACTTTACATTTTACCCTTGCTATTACTACTTCAGTGACATTCATTGTAGCTCTAGCTTCACTGAGCTTAAGGTACCCTAGGAACAAATAAAATTACTCCAAAATCATCCCATTTATCTAGTTCACCATTGATGAATAATAAAGAGTATTTGATATGAAGAAGATTTATTATTACTAGGATTCATCCAGAGAAACAAACTAAAAAGATAAACAGATGACATTTCATACCATATATGGTTTGTTTAGGGGTCAACTATACTAACTTTAAGCTAGTTTCAGTGTTTTCTAATACTGTTTCTCTTCTACCTGAAATGGCATTCTTCTTAGTGGCTTCTCCCCTCAGATACCTCAGCACATAGTTTATATCTTTATTATGGAAAATTAAATGATGTAATATAATTTTTCTCTAGCTTACTTTATTATAATGATACACTATATAATATCTATAGTATACAAATATATGTTAATTAACCAATTTTGTTGTTGGTAAGGCTTCAAGTCAACAGTAGGCTATTAGTAGTTAAGTTTTGGGGAAGCCAAAGTTATATACAGATTTTTGACTGTGTGGGGTGTCAGTTCTCCTAACCCCCATGTTGTTCAAGGATTCTATACCCCTATATCTATCTATCTATCTATCTATCTATCTATCTATCTATCTATCTATCTAGAGAGATGATCAGAATCAACTCATGCATTTGTGAAGGAGACTGGCAAATATAAAATTTCCTGGATAGGCCAGCAGGCTGCAGACCCAGCAAGAAGTTGATGTTCCAGTGAGAGTCTGAAGATGCTCTAAAGACAAAATTCTTCCTCACTGGAGGTTTTCAGTCTGTTTTGTTTTGTTTTGTTTTTTTCTTAAGGCCCTCAAGTGATTGGATGAAGCCCATCCACATCTGGAAGAGTAATCTACTTTACTCATAGCCTACTGATTTAAATGTTAATCTCATCTAAGAAAACACCTTCACAGCAATGTCTAGACTAATTTTTGACCAAATATTGGGTATTGTGGCCTAGCTAAGTGGAAACATAAAATTAAAATATATTAAACCTTTACACGATCGGTGATTTGTTTGTAAATATGTTTTATTTTTATTCTCTTATGAATAAAAGTTGCTTATATGAATTGAAAAGGGACATTCATTTCCAAAGTTGAATGTTATAAATATATTTCTCTTAACTTTTTGACTATTCACCTTGCTATGCTCATTTTCTGTTTTTTTTTTTTTAGATTGAATTAAGTGAGCCATATTCAGATTATTACTGCTTGTGAATATTTGTTGAATGGATATACTAAGAAGGAAGAATAGACAGTTGTGTTAGTAACATGCAGCTCTAGACAAAACTTTGAGTGTGTTATCCTGTCTTCCTTTCTGTTGAAGGATCCTTACTCTTTATTCTAGCACTACTCATTACTTTTTGTTTTATTTTGTTTTGTTTTATGTAACTACTTCACTTACTCATACATACTTCCTATTTTTTTTCACACTTTGAAGCTACACTTCTTCAAAGAGCACTGAGTCCAAAATATGATCTACTTGAGCCAATTAGTTAATAATTGGTATTTTATAACTTTGCTGGACTCTGGTCTCATGTCTTACATCCCAAAGCTGCTATGTAGCCTAATTTTAGCATCACTTTTTGGTTCCTGATCTAATAAATTGTGGCCTCTGTGGAAGTCGTGTTGTACTAATTGTGGCCTCCTGTGTGATATGAGCTGCTTTTCACTGCTTGGTTGGAAGCAAGCTGTGCAATTGGCTATCACTTGCAGGCTTACATCCAGTACCATTAAGACCTGGATCATTACATTTTTATAATAATTTTCAAAACAAAAGACCTGGAATAAAAGAAATACTTTCTAAGCCAAGTATTGAATATCTAAATATGTAGATAAAATTGATCACCATTAAAACCATCACAAATCATAAAAAAGAATAACAAAAGTAGTTTGAAAATTTTTGAAAATGGTATTATGTAAGAGACCAACATAAGATTTTGGTTTTATAATGTTGAAAAGTAAGTATTTCATGCAAATATTAAAACAAATTATCTGAGCCATTATGAAAAAATAAATGGTGAGCAGAACTGGCATTCCTTTATCTATCATAGCCATACTGATGATAGTATATCCAATGTTCAATTATTGAAAAGAAAATAATATAAAATTAAGGTGAGAGAAAAACACAATATCAACTAATAGATTAGTAAATAAATTAACCAAGAATGGTTAAAAATCAAAAGTAATTGATATTTTTTCAAAGTACTTTCAAATGAGTCAGTCTAAGCTACCTAGCTCTCTGGTTGAATGGTGTTTTAATGAGAGATCTGCCTGTCTTTTTGCCGATCTTTATCTTGCCTTGCTTACCAGAGATAATAGGCCCATAAAATATTAAGTTTCCTAGAAATATTTAAATGCTCAGTGGAAAGGCATAAAGTGATATATACTTCTATTTATCAGTAAAAGCAAACACTTGTAATAAAGGATACTTTTAAAGTTCCTTTTTCCTTCTGTTAGCTACCTCCACTAAACACTCTAACAGACATATTTTATGGGCATTCTTATTCTATGACACTTGTTTTAAGTTTCTTATTTTCTTATGAGAAAAGCAATGCATAAATAACAGAAATCTGAATGAGAATGCTGTACTAGGGGAGGTATTTCTTTTCCACATACCTAGTTTGTACTCTTTTTTTTTTTTTAATCCAATTTGGGACGTAGCCATTAGTTTTCACATAAATAGTTGAGACAATTCTAAGCCTGAGTAACTGAGCTCAATTAAATTCCACTTGCTACACTTCTAACATTTTCTTACCATTTCTAGATCTTTGTCACTGACATGATATCTAGGCAGATATTCCCTCTGGCATTTACTTATCCTTTACATTTTGAACATCAACTTATTAGTATTTTAGTAACATATAAATTGTATTTTTTGCAAGGTGTTAAAGTAGGCCAATATGAAATAAAGGAAATCATTTAAAAATAACTGACTGAAGGATAGATTATTTATTCAGTTCAAGTTAGCTGATCATTATTTAGGTGAGAAAAGAGGCAAGTGTGAGATACAAAGATACACTCTGGCCCCTAAGTACTCACCTGATATGTGAGACAGAAGTCATTTTCTTCTGTTGTCTTTGGCATAAAAAGAGCACTAGCTCTATATACAATGCTCTAAACTTTTCATTTGTAATATGTAATTTGTTTGTACCTCTTGACTTTTAAGTAGGTTAGAAACCAAGAACGGCAATTTCCAAACTTTGGTCAACTGGTAGGGTCCAGTCAAATGTACAAAGGAGGAGCATCAAATTGGGAAGGTATAGAGAAAGATTGTAGTTTCTGGTTAAATATGTGAGGAAAATGCTATTTGTGAGACAAATATTGTAGGAAATAATTCCTAATAAATACCACACCAGACAACTGGTAAAAATAGGATGAGAATTTTTAATTTACTATAGTTTTAAATTTATTAATAACCATAAAATACTGATTTTGTTTAAATTTACTAATAACCATGAAGTAGTCCTAGATGATGCCATTGTATGTAAAGGTGATTTTGATTTATTGTTTTACAAAACTCTCAAAATTTGCTCTCACAGCATTCTCAGTTTATTGAGAATTAAGCATGCAATCAACCCTTTAGTGACCACCTTAGCAAACAGACCTCCATCTCTTTAGGCTGAAGTATAGCTCTCCTGCAGGCATAGTTATTGCTCTGTAAAGTTGTCTTCAATCTTTTCTCTCATGAAAAAGCCCTTAGTAATAACAGATAATTGCCTTAATGATTTTGAGTATGTTGACATTGTCAAGCTACTTTCAGAAAGATGAGACTTTAATAAATCAAGAACAACATTTGGAAAATGTATTATGTTTTTTGAATTTACTTCATTGTTTTCATGTGGTGGAAAATATTTTCCTATTATTAAAAAAAATCAATGAGTAAGAAACCTGAACTCTTAAATCAAAAAATGAACCTACATTTGTCTAGAGAAAATAAACCCGAGGAATATAAACCAGAAAAGTGCAAATCGGTTTTAAAAATACAGTTTTAAATAGCTATCAAATGCAGTGCACGCTCCATAAACTGCAGACGGCTTCCTGAATAAAATATGAGGACATGTAGCTCTGTGACTATCTATCTCAGTTAGTTAAAAAAAAAAATTTCTGAAGAAAATTTCTAAATAGGCCATATACTATCTGCAAAGGAATAAACAAAGTATCCAGCAGTGACAGTGTTTGCTTTTCATGTGGTGGAACTGTGTGCAAATACAAGGCCTAACAAATGTCAGCTCCTCATTTGCAAATGAAGATGTAAAAGGAAATGTCGGTGGCAGTACATGCAACAGTTCATATTTGAAGTTTGGCACAGTGAACTGACAGCCACAGAGGAGCTGCAGTGGTCTAATCCTTTCTTTCTGCCTTCTAGCAATGATAGTTGGGAAGGGGGGGAGGTTAATAAATATGTGATGAGGAAAAGCTGTAGAAGAATAGCGTATCTTCTCTGCAAGAACTCATCTTCAGAGATAATTAACTAGGTGACAACATACTATATGCCATTAACAACAGCATTCAAATCATTTCTGGACTTAAGTACAGTTTTAAGCCGCTTATCAGATTTTCATTTCTGAATCCATTCAGCTGTCAGGCTTACATCCTGGCTCTTTATTGAAGCTCACATGGGAATCCAAAACCTTCTAATTTTCTATACAGATTCATTTCAGAATCAATTAGAGTTGGTGGCAGCCTTGTCCCTGTGTGCAAAGGGGATTAGCTGGGCACTTGCTCAGCTGAATCTACCTCTGAATGTACGTTCAACCTTCCGTCGAGAATGAGCTCTTTCTCCCCCCTTCTAGAGGACTCTTCAGCAATTGAACTCCTGTAGACAACAGATGGCAGATAATCACTCGAACAGCCTCCAATTTTGTCAGTAAAAGAAAAGTGATCGTCCAGCTCTCTCCTACAGTAAGTAGGTAAGAGACCTCTGGGCATTTGAAGCATGTTCTGCTTTTAAAATAAGCAAATCACAATCAGCCCCCCTTCTTTGGCAATCTCCTAACAATGTCATCCTTGAGTCTTTGTTCCTGACCTCCTCTCATCAACTATTGGCACATCTTCTCAACCCCTCTGCTTTTTCATTCCTCATCCTGCCTCACCCAATTTTGCTGAAACCTTTATTTTTCTCCATGCTATCCAGCCCTAAAAATCATTCTTAACATTAGAGATAAACATTTTAATATTATTCATTCAAAAAAAGTTATATAGTATATTTTGGGTAAAAACATTTTAATGTTATTCTTTTTAAAAAAGTCATATGGCATATCACAGGCAAAAGTGTCCCCTATATTTATTATTTTATAGATAAAGCATTTTGTGAACAGTCTAAAATTTGTCACTTTAGTTATTCAAAAAAAAAAAAAACAACAACAGAAAATGGAAGTAGTCCATGTGATCATGGCTGCTTACTTTTTATCTTTTCTCATATTCTCAATTAAACACTCAAATATATTTTGCTGCTTTAAAATTTATATTATATCCTTATTGAAAAAATATGACAGTAGTCGAGATAGCTAGTTTAAAGACAAATACAGTTACAAGTCTTATGTTTAAAAAGGTAAGTCAATGGTCTCTATCTTTCAATGCCTGTGAGTGATGCCTTTCAATTATTTTAGAAGTTTCTTCTGGTATTTTCCTTCATATTATAAAATGCTTCACTTGCATTGCTATTTTCTAACTTCTCATGTTTAAATGTCATGTATTAATTTCTAAGAAATATGATGTTTGGATTCTTTCAATGTAGGATGCCACTTTGCAGTTTGTGTGTTTTCCTGGAGATATTTTAGATCTAGATTGGAAAATAAATATTGTCCATGGACTTGAAAAAAGTAATAGGAACTCCATACCTTGCTACAGCATCCTTAACAGCATCCTTTTTTATCTTTGTCCACTCTATTACTGATTTAGTCAAGTCTATTGACAGGTGCCACTGGTAATAAGATACAGTATTTTATGTTATCACTTAAATAAAATGCTTCAAATTAAACTATTTTATTATAATATTTTCTTATCATTGAGCTTTTAGATTATATTTAAAGAGCTTTTTTAGTTTTTAAAGAGCTTTTTAAATATTTATTTAGAAATAAGTTTTTACCACATGTATCATATTTTTGCCTACATAAAAGGGAAAATGGAAATAAATTAGTTAAGTTTTCTCCAAAAGTTCTTTTGAGAATCTGACTTATGAATCACTTTTCAGCTCACAGTTCTATTTTAATGTTTTCCAAAACAGTATTTTTTTTTCAAAATAATATTATCCTCTATAATATCAAGAGTGCTTGAAATGCAGATATTAGAAAGGATTGCTTCACTGTTGTCTCGAACTTTTCCCAAACCTCGAATACTCTACCATTTTCTTGATTTTAAGAGAAGATATCAGTAGAAAATTTTCAGACCATGACTAGTGCTCTAATTTCCTCCTTAAATAGTAATTAAGTAGTCTGTTACTTGAAAAATACGGTGTTATAGTTGTCCAGGCATGCCACCAGGATTAGTAACCATATTCCTTCATGTGCAGTCAGGGACAACTATGTCACAAATTATTCCTGGTCAGAAGCTTTTGGAAGATACTATTAATTGATGATAAAATATGTTCTAATTTCACGGTTGTTAAAATAGGAGGAGAAAAAATTGATTTCGTAATAATCAATGATCAGTTAAACGAATATACATTTCTTATATTTGATAACTATCAAAGATAAAAGGACTATTAATGATCTTCCTGGGCAGCCCGGGTGGCTCAGCGGTTTAGCACCTACCTTCAGCCCAGGAGTGATCCTGGAGACCTGGGATCGAGTCCCGGGTCGGGCTCCCTGCCTGGAGCCTGCTTCTCCCTCTGCCTGTGTACTCTGCCTCTCTGTCTCTCTCTCACTCTGTCTCTCTTTCTCTCTCTCTCTCTGTCTCTCATGAATAAATAAATAAATAGAATCTTTAAAAAAAAATCTATAAAAATGTTCTTCCTAAGACTAGTAAAAAGCTAGGTTTGCTAAGGAATGTTTAATAAACACACTTTCGGGCAGCCAGGGTGTCTCAGAGGTTTAGCACTGCCTTCAGCCCAGGGACTGACCAGGATCGAGTCCCACATCAGGCTCCCTGCATGGAGCCTGCTTCTCCCTCTGCCTGTGTCTCTGCCTCTCTCTCTGTATCTCTCTCTGCGTCTCTCATGAATAAATAAATAAAATCTTTAAAATAAATAAATATACTTTCTTGGTTTGCACACCATTTTGTTATCCCTAGTTTTAGTAATTGCAATTGTTATGTTAATTACTTTTCTCTGTATCATTCAATAATTTGTTCCCTCAACTTTCTAACAGAAGTTTAAAACCCAACTCAGTTCAGGCAAACATGTCAGGATTTTTTTCTTGCCTTTTGGGGTCATCCCTTCTAAAGGTCTCTTTCCCCTGTTTCAGGATGAAATGTTTCTTTTCATTAAGTTATTTGAGATTGTTTTCAGGGATCTTCCTATCCTCTTTCATGGATCCCATGTTTTATGACTCATACCTCTCTCCTTTTTCATTACTCATAGAATATTTCCTTCAGAAGATTGCTGAGGAATAGATGGGAAGGACAGTTTTAAAATAACTGTATGATGATACTTTAATGTTATTTTGACATTTGATAGTATTTCTAGATATAGAATATTTGGGTGAACATCATATTTCTTTAAAATTTAAATGACATTATCTCCATTGAATTATATTCTAAAGTGGTACTTTTGACCACTCTAATGACATTATTATTTTAATCTTCTGTATGTGAACTCTTTAAATTCCCTCCAGAAATTATGAGATTTTCAATCCTTGAAAAATTCACAATATTATATTTGGATAGACATTTTGTTTGTTATGCTTCACTGAGGCATTTAAAATACAGAATTTGTATCCTCAGTTCTGTTTTTTTTTTCTGTTAATATTTGATAATTTCTTCCCCACCTCTTTCCTTGCCATGTGTTTCTAGAGTCCCTAGTATATGTATGTGATAGCTTCTGAATTGACTTCTAATGTACTCATCATTTTTTAAATATTTCTCATCTTTACCTTTTAAAAAAACCTTATACCATAGTAATTTCCTCAGTTTAATCTTTCGTTTCTTCTGACATTTTTAATTTGGGTTATCATACTTATTAATTTTTGTCTCATAATTTTAATTCCCAAGTATATATCCTTGTTCGTGGATTGATCCTTTCCTAAATAGCATCCTGTTCTTATTTCATAGTGAACTGTATCTTTTTATTCACACACAAAGTCTTCTTAGTTATTTTTATGATTGTGTTGTCTTCATATATCCAGAAAAGTCTGGCTAATAGTTTATATTTGAGATTGAAACACTAATATGATCATTAGAACTTCTGTGTGAGAAGCAGGGATTTTGATTGGTAGGCTTCAATTCAAGGTGGTAAAAGTGAAGAAAATTCAATATCAGAGGCTGATCTTTGGTGACAAACACTGTGTGTGTGTGTGTGTGTGTGAGTGTGTGTATAAACATAAATAACATTGCAGACCTCCTGTCATATCTTCATTATGAACATATATTTCTGTAGAAAGTTGTGATAAAGGCATATATTCAACTTAAGTACACATAACTAAGAAACTCAAATTTTAACATTTTCATTATAGACATATCAGCTACATATATTTAAAGTATACCATTTAATAGGTTTTGACATTTATCTACAGCTGTAAAATCTTAAATTTGGTGATTATTTTATATAAATGCAGTCATACATTGCATGTTTATTTTTTCTGTATTATTTCACACTGCATTTTGAGAAAAACCCATGTCAAAGCATGAATCAATATTCAATTCCTCTTTTTTTCAACTAAGTAGTATTTCACTATATGGATATACCATATTTGTTTATTCTTTTCACTTATTGGTCAATGTTGGGTTGTTTACTGTTTTAATACATTATAGATAACTTTACTACATATATGTGTACATATGTTTGTGTATTAACATATGCTTTATTTTCTTACATAAATATTTCTACTAATCTATGGCTAGTTTTCTCATTTTTTAAGTGTTTTCAAGATAATATTTTAAAAATTTTGATGAAGCCGAATTTATTTATTCTTTTATGGATCAGACCTTCTGTCTTATCTAAGAAATTTTTGCATGACCGAGATCACAAAGTTTTTTTCTTATATTTTTTCAAGAAGTGTTCTCAATGTAAATTTATGTTTTGAGGGGCACCTGGATGGTGGCTCAGTCTATTAAGTACCTGCCTTTAGCTCAGGTAATGATCCCAGGGTCTTGGAATTTAGCTCCACATTGGGCTCCCTGCTCAGTGGGAGTCTGCTTCTCTCTCTACCCATGCTCATGCTCTCTCTTTTTCTTTCTCTCACATGCTCACTCTCTCTCAAATAAATAAAATCTTGAAATAAACAATGTTTTGATTGGTAATCTAAGTTTGTTTTTTTTCTAGATTTTGAGATATATATATCAAAGTTTACTTGATGTGCATTCTTTCTTCACCTTCTTTTTTTTCCAAAAACCAGTTGTTAATTTATATGTGAGTCTATTTGTGGATTCACTAGTTTGTTTTATTTATTTTTTTCTTTTTTCTCCTATTTTTCTTTGTGTCAATACCATATTCTCTTGATTACTAAAGATTTATAATAAGCTTTAAAGTAAGTATTGCTCATTTCTAAATTTTTTTCAAAGTTGTTTTGTACTTTACACTTCCTTATAAAATTTAGAATTAGTTCGGCAATCTACACAAAAGGGCTTGATGGTATTCCAACTGGGATTGAGTTGAAAATGCAGGTCAGTTGGAGAGAGGTGATATCTTAGTATTGCTGAGTCTTATGACAAATGAACATGGTATATTTTCTATTTATCTAGCTTCCTTTGCTTTGCTCAGCATTGTTCATTGTTTTCAGCATACAGATCTTTTGAATCTTTTGTCAGATTTATCCCTATTTTATTTTGTTATGCTATCATAAATGTTGTTTTTCTGTTTCTTGTTTCAGACTATTCTTTAATATAATATGAGGGTACATTTATTTTTGAATATCAATCTTTTTTATACTCTTGCTAAAGTCATCTTTAATTTTAGTAGCTTTTTATTTATATTTAATTGTATTTTCTACATAAACAGTAATGTTCTCTACAAAAAATGGCAGCATTTTTTTTCCCACAATAGGTACTTTTTATTTTCCTTGCCTGATTTCATCTTCTAGAATATGCAATATACAATGTTGGACATAAGTGGTGAGAATGATATCCTTAAACTTCTTCTGAAAGGTAAAAAGCACTTAGTATTTTCTCAAGTATGATATTGGTAATGCTTCATAGATGCTTCTATCAGGTAAAGGAAAACCCCTTCTAATATGAATCTGCTGATATTGATCCTGTCAAATGATCTATACATGTAAATATTTTTTCTAAAATTTTGTTTAGAATTTTATTATGAGCATGAGTGATACTCTTCTGTAGTTTTCATTCCTTTTGATGATTTGTTATCAGTATAGCACTAGCTTCATAGACAATGTTGGGAAGTATTCCCTCTTCTTCAATTTTCTGGCAGAATTTATATATAAATGATGTATTTCTGACTTAAAGATTTGGTAGGATTCATCAGTGAAACCATCTAGACCTGAAGTTTTCTTTATGTAAAGATATTTTGTTTGTTCACTTTACATATTCAAATTATTGGTAGATATAGAGTTATTCACATTATTATTTCTTCTTGAATGAGCTTTGGTAGTTTGTGTTTTTAAAAAATCTGTTTATTTAATCTAAGTTATCCTATTTACAGTCATGACTAAAACTCCATTTCTGAAATAATTTCTTATAAGGACAATGGGAGTAACCTTAAACAAATAAGGTCTGTTTAAGCAGAACTAGAACCAGCTTCCCTGGGATTCATAAGTGGATACTTGAACAATACTGGAGTTTTATTAGAAAGAAAGAAGAGAACAATGGAAAATAATAGACAAAATGTATTTGCTATACCTAGGAAGATCATATGTTCTGGTTAATAGGAATAATTCTGTGTATACTGGGTTTTGTGGGAAATTAAATCATATGGTTACCTAAAATACCCAACATCTATAATCTGTATTTACATAGCAGACAGAATGATCTTTTAAACAATGAATCAGATTATTTTTCTTATTACCTCACAACTGTTTCTAATTCTCACTGAACATAGAATAAAATCTCCTCATTACCTTTGCTTTCAAAGCCCCTCCTTACCTCCCTAACAAAATCTCCCTCCATGAAGTTTCAGAAGTTTCAGTCACACTATCCTTTTGTTAATCGGATAAGTCAAGCTCAGTTTCATACAGAGGCCTTTGAATTACTCTTTCCCCCATGTTTGGAATGCTGTATTCCTTGATTTTTACATGGTATGATTCTTGTGATTCACATCTTAGCCCAGATGTTCAGATTGTCTGAATAGTCCATCTAAGTTAGCACACATGTATTCTTCAGATAAATCCCAAGAAGTGGAATTGCTGGATCATATGGTAGCTTTATTTTTAATTTTTTGAGGAAGCCCCATACTATTTTCCTTCTTTTTTATAGATTTTATTTATTTATGAGAGACAGAGAGTGAGAGAGAGGCAAAGGTGCAGGCAGAGGGAGGAGCAGGCTCCATGTCTGATGTGGGACTCCATCCCGGGACCCCAGGATCATGCCCTGAGCTGAAGACAGATGCTCAACTGCTGAGCCTCCCAGGTGTCCCCCTGATACTCTTTCTCATAGTGGCTATACCAGTTTTCACTCCCACCAACAGTGCACAAGTGTTTCCTTTTCTCCACATTTTAACTAACACAGTTTATTTCTTACACTTTTTATAATAGGAATTCTGACAGGTATAAGACATTACCTCATTGGGGCTTTCATCTCCATTTCCTTGATGATCAGTGATGATGGGTATCTTCATGTAGCTATTGCCCACCTATATGTCTTCTTTGGAAAACTGTTTATACATGCCCTTTGTTCAGTTTTTAGATTTTTATTTGACTGTTTTTGTTTTTGGTGGTGGTGGGGTTTGAGCTGTGTGAGTTTCTTATATATTTTAGGTGTTAACTCCTTATTAAATGTAGCATTTGCAAATACATTTGACCCTCACAAAGTGGGGATTAGTGATGGTGACACCTCATGCAGTTGAAAATTTATATATAAAGTTTGACTCTCCCAAAACTTAACTTCTAATAGGCTAACTGTTGACCAAAAGCATTACTAATAACAGTCAATTAACATGTATTTAGTGTTATATATATTATATACTATATTTTCACAATAAAATAAAAGAAAATATTATTTAGAAAATCATAAGGGAGGGGCACCTGGGTGGTACAGTTGGTTAAGGATCTGATTCTTGGTTTTGGTTCAGGTCATGTTCTCAGAGTTGTGAGACTGAGCCCTATGTCAGGCTCCACGCAGAGTTGGCTTGAGATTCTCTATCCTTCACCACCCCCTGTCACTCTCCTCATGCTTGTTCTCTCTCTCTCTCAAATAAATAAATAGTTAAAAAATCATAAATGAGAGAAAATACATTTACAGTATTCAACTGTATTTATTGAACAAAATTCTGCATCTGACACATGTTCAAACTCATGTTGTTCAAGAGTCAACAATATCTTCTCCCATTCAGTAGGTTGCCTTTTTATTCTGTTGATAGTTTCCTTTGCTTTGCAAAATCTTTTTAGTTTGATTTAATCCCTTTTTTTTTTTTTTTGATTTTTACTTTTGTTGCCCTTGGCCAAGGAGACAGATCAAACAAACAAACAAAAACATAAATATATATGCTAAGACCGATGTCCAAAGGTTTACTCCATATGTGTTTGTTTGTTTCAGTAGTTTTATGATTTCAGGTTTACATTTAGGTCTTTTATCCATTTTGAGTTTATTTCTGTACGTGATATAAGAAATTGAATCAGTTTCATTGTTTTTGAATGTAGCTGACCAGGTTTTCTGACATGATTTTTTGAAGAGAGAGTCTCTTCTTCACTGTATATAGTCTTGCTTCCTTTGTTGTAAATTAGTTGAACATATAAGCATGGGCTTGTTTCTGGGCTCTCTATTCTGTTCCATTGATCCATGTGTCTTTCTTGTGAGATTACCATAGTGTTTTAATTACTATAGCTTGTGATACTATTTGAAATCCAGGAGTATTATACCTCCAGCGTTTTTTGTTTGTTTGTTTGTTTGTTTTGTAATATTGCCTTGGCTATTCAGGGTCTTTTGGGGCTCCATACAGATTTTAGGATTACTTATTTTAGTTCTGTTAAAAATGCCATTGGTGTTTTAATAGGACTGCTTTGGTATGTAGATTGCTTTGGGTGGCATGGACATTTTAACAATGTTAATTTCTCCAATCCATGAGCATCGAATATCTTTACATATTTATGTCATTTTCAGTTTCTTTCATTGGTGTCATAGTTTTCATGGTCTTTCACCTCCTTAGTTAAATTAATTCCTAGGCATTTTATTCTTTTTGGTGCACTTGTGAATTTTTTTTTCTTATTTCTTCATGTGATATTTTTGTTACTTGTATATAGAAATGAAATAGTTTCTGGGTATTAATATTATATACTGCAGCTTTACTGAATCCAATCATTGTTCTAATAGTTTTTGATAGAATATTTAGGATTTTCCGTTTATAGTAATTTGTCATCTGCAAATAGTGACAGTTTTACTTCTTTGTCACCAATTGGATGTCTTTTATTTCTATTTCTGGTTGCCCAGCTAGGACTTCAAGTACAATGTTGAATAAAAGTGCTGGGAGTGGGCATCCTTGTCTTATTCCTGATCTTAGAGAAAAAGGCTTAAGAGTTTCATGATTAAGTATGATGCTATCTATGGCCTTGTTATATATTGTCTTTATAACTATTTTGTTGAAAGTTTTCATCATAAATGGATGTTAATTTTTTCAAATGCATTTTCTGCACCTAAGACGATCGTGATTTTTATCCTTCATTTTGTTGATTTGGTGTATTGCATTGATTAATTTGTGAATATTGAACTATCCCTGCATCCCCAAAATAAATCCTAATTGATCTTTATATATGATACCTTCAATATATCATTGAATTTAGATCCTAACATTTTGTTGAGGGTTTTTGCATCTTTGTTCATTGGGAATATTGGTCTATATATGATAACTTCAATATATCATTGAATTTAGTGGCTAATAGTTTATTAAAGGTTTTTGCATCTATGTCCATCAGGAATATTGGTCTATAATTTTCTTTTTTCTTTTTGTATTGTCTTTGGTTTAGGTATTAAAGTTATACTAATGTGGATTGAATTCGGAAACACTTTAATTTTGTGAATAGTTTGAGAAATATATGCATTAACTATTCTTGTTACTGGTTTGTTTAGATTTTCTGTTTCCTCCTGTTAGTCTCAGAAGATTGTATTATTTTAGGTGTTTATCCATTGCATCTAGGTTGTCCAAGTTGTTGGTGTATAATCACTCACAGTAATAATCTCTTATAATCTTTCATATTTTTGTGATGTTGATTTTAATTTTTCCTCTTTAACTTTTTTAAAAATTTTAATTAGTGAGACCTCTCTTTTTATTTTTTCTTTATGAGTCTGGATAAAGGTTTATCAGTTTTGTTTATCTTTTCAAAAAATGGCTCATAGTTTCATTAATCTTTTCTGTTGCTGGCTGTTTGTTTTGTGTCTTTCTAGCTCTGTTTTATTTATATTTATGCTTATTATTAATATTTTTTCTTCTACCATAGTACTTTTTTTTTTTCTTTCTGGTTCCTTTAGATGTATGATTGGATTGCTTATTTGGGATATATCTTGTTTTTTAGTGCCTATAGCATTATAAATTTTATTCTTAGAACTGCTTTTGCTGGGGATCCCGTGGATTTTGAAACATTGTGTTTCAACTTTCATTTGTCTAATGGTATTTTTTTTTTAATTTCCTTTTTGATTTCTTCATAGACCAACTGGTTGTTTAGCAGCATATTGTTTAGCCTCCATGTGTTTTGTTTGTTTCTTTGTTTTTTTTCTTTTTTTTTTCCCCCATTGGTTTCTAGTTACATACCATTTTGGTCAGAAAAGATGCTTGATATGATTTCAGTCTTCTTAAATTTATTGAGACTTGTTTTGTAGCTTAATATGATCTATCCTGAAGAATGTTCCATATGCACTTGAAAAGAATGTGTAATCTGTTGCATAGTATGGAATGTTCTCTATATGTGTGTATTAAGGCCATCTGGCCTATGTGTCATTTAAAGCTACTGTTTCCTTTTTGATGTTCTGCCTAGATGATGTACCCATTGACGTAAGTGGGGTTTTAAAAATCTTCTACTAGTATTATGTTGCTGTCAGTTTCTCCCTTTATTTCTGCTAATATTTGCATTATTATATTTAGGTGCTCTTCTATTAGGTTCATAGGTATTCATGATTGTTTCTCATCTTGTTGTATTGATTCCATTATCAAGTATTTAGTACTCTTGTCTCTTGTTACAGTCTGTTTTAAAGTCTATTTTGCTAGCTATCATATTGCTATCCTCCTTTCTGTTTCCACTTACACTGAATAAATTTTTCTAATCCTTCTCTTTTTACTTTTATATGTTTAGGCCTGAAGTGAATTTCTTTTAGGCTGCATAAAGATGGGTCTTTTTTTTTAATCCATTCAATCACCCAATGTCTTTTGAATGAAGCATTTACTTCATTTACATTTAAAGTAATTATTGATAGTTATATAATTAGTGCCCTTTTAGAATTGTTTTCTGGTTGTTTTGTAGTTCTCTCTCTGTTCCTTCTTTTGCTCTTTTATTGAAAAAATAGATTTTATGACTTTCTTTGGTGTTATGTTTGGATTCCTATTTATTTATTTATTTATTTATTTATTTATTTATTTATTTATATAATGTATGTATCTGTTAGGTTTTTGGTTTGTAGTTAACATGGGTTCATATATAACACCCTCTGTATATAGGAGTCTATTTTAAGTTTATGATCACTTAAGTTTGAACATATTCTAAAAGCATTATATTTTTACTCCTCCCTATGTTTTATTTTTCACATCATATTTTGCATGTTTTATAACCCTCATCTGGTTATTACAGATATAGTTAATTTTGCTACTTTTGTCCTTCAACCTTTCTATTCGCTTTATAAGTAGTTAATCCACTACCTATGTGTTTGCTATTACAATTGAGAATTTTTTCTTTTATATTTTTCTTGCTTTAAATGATAGGCTTTTCTTTTCCACTTAAAAAAGTCCCTTAACATTTCTTGTAAGACTAGTTCATTGGTGATGAACTCCTTTAACTTTTGTTTGTCTGAGAAACTCTTTATCTCTCCTTCAGTTTTGAATGTTTACCTTACCAGTTAGAGTATTCTTTTTATAGGTTTTTTGTTTCTTTGTTTGTTTTTCTTTTATCACTTTGAATATATGTTGTTATACCTTCTAACTAGCAAGGTTCCTTCTGAAAAGTCATCTGATAGTCATATGGGTATTTCCTAGTACATAACTAGTTGCTTCTCTCTTGCTGTTTTTATGGTTCTCTTTATCTTTAATTTTTGACATCTTAATTGTGTGTCTTGGCGTGGACATTTTTGACTTCATCTTGTTTGGCGCTCTCTGTGCCTCTTGGATCTGGATGTCTTCTCCTCCAAATTAGGAAAGTTTTCAGTTGTTATTTCTTTAAATAGATTTTCTGCACCTTTTTCTGTCACCTCTGTAATGAAATTGTTAGTCGGCTTAATGTCTCAGAGACCACTTAAACTATCCTCATTTTATTTTTTTTAATTTTAATTTTAACTAATTAATTAATTTTGTTATTTAGCTTGTGTGATTTCCACTACCCTCCTTTCCAGTATTCTGATCTGTTCTACATCACCTATTCTGCTTTTCTTTTTCTCTAGTGCATTTTTATTTCATTTATTGTATTCTTCAGCTTTGATTGGTTCTTTTTTACATTTCTCATCACTTTTTTGAAGTTTTCACTATGTTCATTATTTTCATGGATTTAGAGAGCATTTTTGTGACATTGCTTTGAAATCTTTATCAGAGTTTTATTCAGGTTTTTTTTGTTCTTATTGATAGTTTATTGATTCTGTCTTGTTTTATTTTGTTGGGACATATTTCTTTGTCTTCTCATTTTGCCTGACTTTGTGTTTGTTCCTATGTATTAGATAAATCAGCTACATTTCCTGGTCTTGAAGGAGTGACCTTGGATAGAATGTGTCCTGTGGTGCCCAGAAGCCCAATTTTTCCTGGTCACCAGAACCAGGTACTCTTAGGGTGCTGGATGTGCGCTTCCATTTGTCTGATCTGTGAATACTATGGGAGTGCTGATGGATATAGCTGGCTCCTGGTCTATCTAGCTGCAGGGGCAATCTATGACTGCTGCAGATGGGATTATCATATTTTCTGTGAGCTCTGACTGAGACACAGGGATATGTAGTCCTCTCAGTAGGCACACTTCTCTGGCACTTGCAGTCTACAAGGAGAATTCCAAAGTGGTGCCCTCCTTGCCAGAATTGGTATGGCGGTATAAGATAGCAGCAATGGCTGCCACTGCCAGTATCTCAGTGCCCAGAGAGAGGCCCGACTTCCTCCCTCTCTGGCAGGTGCTCCAAGATTAATAAATCAGTCTCCTGATATATGTGCTTTTTAATATGGAGTTTTTGCATTGGTTCCAGGTCAAGTGTGTCTTCACAAGGGCCCTTTAAGAGTGTTTTTTTTTTTTTTTCCTTTCCCTATAGTTCTGTAGTTTTCTTGGACATAATCCTTATTGTTTTACAAAGCCAGGTGTTTTGGGAGCTCATCTCCGCTGCACAGATTCTAAGTGTTGGAGCCTTATGTGGAACTCGAATGTTTTGCTTCTCAGGAAAAGTTTCCATACCTTTGAGATTTCTTTCCACCATGGGATGCTAACTTTTTCTTTTAGTGTGACCATATCTCTGGCTTTTGTACATACCTCTGTGTGATCCCTGTAGAGACTCTGCTCATCTAGTTCCTAGGTCCCCTTCACAGGGAATTATTTCATATGTAGTAGATTTGCTGTATCTTTAGGAGGAGGTGAGCTCAGGATATTCCTACACTGCCATCTTATCCTTCCATAAAATCAACAATGTTAGAAGGAGGTAGCAAGTGAGTGCCTCCCATGGCCTGCCAGTCATTTTTCCTAATATTTCTGATTGGGTAAATTTTAATGACTTATCCTAAAGTTCATTTTTCTTCAGAGCTCAGCGCCTTCTATCCATGAAACTAAAAGTAGTTCTTGTCTCCTTTCTCTCTATTTACAGTTTACATTACAGTTTCCATCTCTAGGCTGAAATTGCTTATATTATCTTGCACATTATTCCACCTTTTTTACTAGAGCTTTAATGTATTAATTGTGGTTATTTTAATGCCCTGTTAGATCTCAGTCTGTTTCTTCAGATTATTGTATCTCTTGGAATGTTTTTATTTCTTGATTTGTGCACATTATAATTTAAAAAGAATGGGAAAGCTTGGATCATATAATAAAGGTTGGAAAAACACAGAAACACAGTATTTATGCTTTGAAATAAACGTGCCTTCATATTTTTCCTGCTTTTGGACTTTTCATGTGAGGTTTGAGGTTAATTTGTCCAGAAGCAAAGGTTGGTTGTTCAGATAGTATTATTAACTTTTGTTATCCTTAATGCCCAACAGGCTTCAAATTGCTTTTGTGATCCCTAGCATTTAGAGTGGGTATTTATTTGTCAGAAGTTTTCTTTTGATATCTGTTCCACATTCAGCTATAGGCCTTCCCTTTCTGCTGTGTCTCAGAGAGGGTCTCTCTAGTATTTCACTGCTTTTTGACTTTTGTGAACTAGTTATTTGTTGTTGGGTTATGGAAGAAAGTACCCTTTCAATTACTCTTATTATGCCTCAGTCTCAGGCAGCCACTCTTCCTCTGAGTCTTGAGGATGTGGATTTCACACTGTTTATGCTCCTCCTGTAACTATAGTTCTGGGTGTAGCATGCATCCCTGCCCTTTCCCTGGAGCTAGAGTTTTGTATGTTTCCTTTCACTGTCATATAAAAATTACATTGTTTATTGCCATTCCCTTCCAATTTAAGTCTTTTGTTCTCTATGGGAGGTAGTAGAAGGAAATTATTTCACATGTTTCCTGCAGTGGCTGCTGTTCTTACTTACCTTGGCCTTTGCTATAAGGAAAGCTTTCTCAAGTTTATCATCAGTTTTTTTGATGAGGTCCTGTTGAAGTCCATGGGGAATATGGTGTAAATAGTGCATTTGCATCCCCCATGGATTCTATATTCTGCTAGACCACATTTGGCCTTTACTAGTTCTTTAACATTTTTCAATTATTCAACAATTCTCATTAGTGTCAAGCTGTTTCTGCCCAGATAATCATATAATCATGTCTTTTCTCTCCTTGCAGATTTACATTGCTTTCACAGTTTTCATATTTCATAGATTTCAACTTGCATAGATTTTAGGTTAGTTTTTGCCCTGCCAACTGGTCTTTGATGAGTTCAGGAAAAATGATACATCTTGCACTTTGACTATTTTGTGTGTTTCTATAAGGCAGAAACAATGCTTTTTGTATTTTTATATACCCCAAACAGAAATTAGAAGTCTCTTATCTGCCTTTTTTAAAAGATAATTTTATTGAATATATAGGGCTCCACATTCAGTTTTTTGGCTGTGCTTTTCCCAGTAGTTTTTGGTAAAATTATCTTTTGACTTAAATAGTTCCTGGCAAAAAGTATGCAGTATTACTTTCATTTTCCCCCCAGTGTATATAGTGAAATGTTTTCTCTGTTTGGTTGAAAACAATGCAATTATGGAGTTTTTGGCATTATTATCTTAGGTTGAGATTTCTTGTGGTTTTGGAGTTTCTTGAGTTATAGGGTAGGTTTCATCAAATGAAAAAAAAAAAAAAAAGTTGTGTGTGTGCCTGCTCCATATCTTGACTTCTGATTATAGTATATGCTACTTTCCTTAATATTTTAAACATTTTACTGAAGTTATACTTACATTTTTCAGTATTATTTTTCTGGATGTCCTTAATTTTTAGTAGTTTTTGTTACTTTGATTTTTTTTTTGATATTTTGTTGTATAGTATCTAATATCTTGGTAGCATAGTCTAGTGAAATTCTTGATTTATATATTTTTATATATTTTATTTTTTCCATATTATGTTCATGCTTCCCTTTACATTTATTTATATATTGATCATTTTTGGAATAGTATAATTAATGTCTTTGCTCATTCTATCATCTCTGTCATGTTTTAGTTGATTTCTATTGGCTTATTTTTATTAGTTATAAGCTAAATGTTCCTTCTTTGTATATATGATTATTGGATGCCAGATTTATAAATTTTACATTATTAAAATGCTGGATTTTTTTGACTCTATTAAATGGTCTAACATTTTGTTCTGATAAGCAAGAGAGTTAATTATAGATCTGTTTATTCATTCTGAAGTCTGTTGTTAAGCTTAAATAGGGCTTGTCTGGAGCATCCTTTAATATAGGACTAATTTGGCTACACTCCTAACATGTAGACCTGGGGTATTTAAGATACTTAACTATGATTTTAATAATGTATCTGTACTCTAGCTTGTGAGAATTTACATGACTCCCAGCTCCATGTGATTTCTGAGAATTGACTTTCAAACTATAAATGTGCTAATTAGTATTTGGCTGAAGTTACAGTAGGACCTATATGAAGCTTTGTGAATATATTTCTCTTCTTTGATTGTGAAACTCTGCTTTGTAAATTGCCATCTGGCTTATCTAATCCAAACAAAAATTTCTGTCTTTTTGAGTCAGTGAATATTTTCAGATGTCTACATTCAAGTGTGAATTGAAGGGTACTCAACTTAATTATTGTTATGTTATTGCTATTTCTTGTTGCCATGATTCTTTTTTCTTTCTTTTGTTTAGCTGATTACTTTTTCATTTTGCTCAGTCTTCCAGGTCACTAATTTGTTTCTCTGCTTCTTCCATCCTGCTGTTGATTCCATGAAGCATATTTTTCATTTCATTTATTGAGCTCTTTATTTCTGCTATGTTATTCCTTATCCCTGTGTTAAAGGTATCACTGATATCTTCTGCTCTTTTTCAAGTCCAGTGAGTATACTCAATTGCTTTAAGTTCTCTATCAGAAATGTTACCTTTATCTGTTTCACTTAGATCTCTGGCCATGGCCCTATCCTGTTCTTTCATTTAGGATGAATTTCTGCCTCTCATTTTGTCTGTCTCTCTGTGTCTGTTTCTGTGTGTTAGGAAAGTCAGCTACATCTTCTGCTATTGAAAGCAGTGACTTTATGAAGAAGAGATCCTGGAGTGCCCTGCAGTTTAATGTCCCTTGCTCATCCGAACCTGGCATATTAGGAGAGTAACCTGTGTATGCTATGCCCTGCTATTGTGTCTGAGTCACTTTTCCTTTCACTGCAGTCATCTGTCCTGACTCTCCCTATAGTGGGGCAGTGCTATCTCTGTGTTGTTAAGGGGACACAGGCCAGCTCTGAGGGGGTATGCCCACTAGGGAACTTTGGAGCAGGGAAGCAGTGTTAGCAAAATTTGGGCTGGACCACTAGTCCTATACCTTATACCCTGAAGCACCGTAGTGGCCGACCACTGTGCACTGGGGCAACCAGTGTCTCAAAGTTAGGTGTTGTGTATGGTGGTGGCTGGAAGCATATGCTTGGGTACAGCAGCTGGACAATGTATGGCAGCTGGGTGCAGCACCTGGCAGCAGCAGTGCAGGATATGCACATGGCTTTAACAAAATTTACCTTGAGCCCAGGGCCAAGGCTAACAGGCCTGGAAGAGTGGGCAAGTCCTCAGGAGAATTCATGGGAATGATACATTGCTAGCAGATTAGGTAGCAAATGCCTATATAGCATTGACTTCCATAGGTGGCTCTATGTTTATGTGATAGGTGGGGGAAGAAATCAGCATCTGCCTTCAGAGAAGTCCCCTGACACAGTGCAAATCAGTATGAAAAGATCTGTCAGATCCACTCCCAGCATTGTGCAAATTGCTATTTTTATGTTACCTCTCCACAAAGGCTGCTGCTTCTTTAATGGTGGTGACCCAGTAATCAGCCTGCTTTCCCAGCTGGCCCAGTGCTGACTCAGCTGACTTTCAAAGCTCAGGCTCTAAGTCCCACTGGTTTTACAAACTCATGGAATTCAGCCCCTCTGGTTTTTAAAGACAAATATTCTGAGGATTAGTCTTTCCCATGTGAGGACCCTGGTATAAGCGCTCATTTCTCTGCCTTCTCCATACACACAACGTTCCTCCCCCTTTCTGACTTTCCTAATCTTTCAGATGCAGCTTCTTTGTTATATTTAGTTGTGGAGTTTCTTCTGCCAGTATTTGGATCTTTCTCTAGTTTATTGACTTGGATATGTATGATATCTAGTTGTTAACATGGGATGGGGTGAACTCAGGGTCCTCCTACTCTATCATCTTGACACATAGTATTACTGCTGCTTCTAATACTGCTGCTGCTACTGTAAAAACACTGATATTTCTAAAATGTGTAACTAGTAAAATCTTTGCAATTCATGTTCACTCCAAGAAAATATTTCTGTTATTTTACCTCAAGTATACAATGATTTCTCTGTTAAACTTGATCCAGATACTTTTGTTTAATAGCAAGATAGACATTCCTGCAAGATATTCTTTGAGATCAAGTAAGTATCAAAGCTAATTATTCTATTCACAGAAATAAGAAACACATTTGTGGAAAATCAACTTAGATTATAGAGATTCGTGAGATTTTAAATGTTAAGAAAAATATAGATTAAGCATTTTTTCTTATTTTTGAATTTGGCCTAAATATATATATATATATATATATATATATATATATATATATATATTTTGTCAGCTGGGATCTACCTGGCTTACTTAGGTTCAGGTGAAAAACCTAATTTTATATAACTGCTATTTATTTTTTTCCTCATCTTAAAATGTATAAGTTTATAACCCATTATATTATAGAGAGCACAGAAGTCAGACTTTTTGTTTTGTTTTAAGATTTTATTTATTTGAGAGAGAGAGAGAGATCACTAGAGGGGGGAGGGATAGAGGGAGACCAAGACTCCATACTGAGCAGGGTGCCCAATTCAGGACTTGATCCCAGAACCTTGGGATCATGACCTGAGCCAAGGCAGACACTTAACCAACTGAGCCACTCAGGCACCTGCATTCAGTCTTATTTATTTATTTATTTATTTATTTATTTATTTATGTATTTTTAAGATTTATTTATGATAGAGAGAGGCAGAGACACAGGAGGAGGGAGAAGCAGCCTCCATGCAGGGAGCCTGATGTGGAACTCGATCCCGGGACTCCAGGATCATGCCCTGGGCCAAAGGCAGGCGCTAAACCGCTGAGCCACCCAGGGATCCCTGCATTCAGTCTTTTAAAAGAAAAAATAATATTATGAGTATTTATAGATGTTATTTTTTTATAGATGTTATATCTATTTCAATATCAGAGTCCTAATGATTTTCCATGTTAAAAAATAAAGATCAAATTATATAAATTTAAAGGATATAAACATTGAAATGAGTCTGAAGAAAGTTTGTTCTTTTCCCCTTTTACTTGTTTTACCTACATATTTTTTTATCATTTCCTATGTAACAAATAAAAATATGAGGGCAGACTAATAGGATAAATCTTTTAAAAATATATTGTCAGCTTCATAAAATAAGAGCTGGAACTTACTATGCTGTTTCCTAGAAGGATGTAGGCTCCATGAAGGTAAGAATATGTTTCATTTTATTGTAGATGTATAATAAGGAATTAGAAAGGAAAAACTTTGTTTATAATGGTTCCTTAATAATTCCTATTGGGTACTATATATTGAATGAATAAATATACTTTACTGAATATAATTTTTCATTCTTGCAGTATTCACAAAAGTCATCAATCCACATACCTCATGTGTACTAATTTTACTGTTACTAAACTCAAGTCTCAATGAGGTTATTGCCTGATGTTACTAAAGGAAAATTGAGGTAGTTTACTTAACATTGTGTGGTCTCTATATTAACATAGCAGTATTGCAGTTTGGGTAAAAAATTATCTGAGAAGTATGTTCTTTATATATTTTTCGGTGAACTAGGAAAATAACCTCACAATGTATTCTTTAAAAAAAACTCATTTGGGAGACATGAGACCAATATATTTTACATAGATGTATAGACACACAAAAATTTAACTTTGTATTTCTACCTACTCAGCTACAGCTTCCTAATTTTGTATCTAGTATCTATTTAAATCTATTTTTTATACTAGATTTAAAATTTAGCCTATTCTTTGTTTTGCTGTAGTAGTGTTATTGCAGCGGTGTTGTTTGTTTTGTTTTATTATATTCTGAGTTTTGTTTTTGTCTCATAACATGCAAAGGATATCAAGTATTATTTATCATTTTTTATTAGCTTGTGTCACTATACAAGAAAAGTCACTTTTTTAAGGTTTTGGGCAATTATACAATAGTGAGCACTCTATAAACACTGTTTATCTCTTTGTGAATAAGTATTACCTAGATTAAAATCTTTAGAAGTAATACATAATAATAATAATAATAATAATAATAATAATTAATATTGTAGTGGGTTAGGCAAGCACATGTACAGTTCTAGACTTGTGTTTTCTATGATCTAGGTAAGGTAAACAGTAGCAGATTCCTTCCCTTCCATACCCTAGTTTCTTAATTTGTATAGAATAATGACACCGAACTCCCAGGCAAAGTAAAGTGATTGAAATATTTTTTCTTTATAATTATGAGTATGAAGTAATATATTTTTGAGGTGATGTTCATTTGTATTTTCAATTTTTAGCTTATACTAACAATCTACTTTGCTTTTTGCTAACTTTGCTTTTTGAAGGAGACTGTAAGATGGAGGGCTGGGAACATTCTGAAAGACCTCTTCCCACACACATAGCAAATCTAAGCTCAATATAGATATTTTCTCTCTGAAAAAGATCTGAAAATTAGGTGAACTGCTTTTCCACAACAAATAGCAAAAGAACTACATTAATACAGTTAAGAGAGGCAGAAACATGATGTCACCAATAATTCTACCCCTGGTGTGGCAACACATAATAAGGGAGGGATCTTACCAGTCTGAAACTGGTAACCTCTTACTCCTAAGGGAGTAAGAGGTTGATACTCCACATTAGGCACTCTAACCCCCAAAATTTACAAAGGAAATACAAATCCCCAAAAGGTCTGGCTTAGAAAACTAACAGGGCTGACATCCATGTGATCCCAAGTGCTATAGGAACTTACATGCATTCTCGCATTCTCACTTGACTCAAGACATAGAGAAAAAATAGCAGTTTGAAAAGTGCCTTGACTGTCGGTATGTGAAGGAGAGTCATTTGCTAATCTTAAAGCATCCATTACAGGGAGAGGGGATAGTTGAAATTCTCCCCAGAAAGGAAGGTGTTGGCAGATACCATCATACTGTCTACCTACCTGGCTAACACAGCTGGACAAATTCAGACATGGCATCCACCCACTGTCTTACTAAGACTGAAAGTGGTGACTGGTGGCAGCACTCTTTTGTTGTCTCACTGAAGCTGGAAAGTATATGCAATTGCAGCATGCTCCCTCACCAGGGCAGGTGAGCAAGAATGGTGGTGGAATTCTTTTACTCCCTATTTTACTCCCTAGATAAGTAAATATGTCCAGGTATTTGCAACACTCCCGCCACCAACCCCCTCCGCCCCCCCCCCCACCCCAGCTAGGGATAGCAAGCACACATGGTCATGGCATTCTCCTGCTCTTAACTTAAGCTCATGCATATGCACAGAGAAGCATTTTCCCACTGCATTGCTGAAGCCTATGGGTAAATATAATCATGACAATTTCCCACTACTTCCTAAAGCTGTGAAGCATGTCCTGCCCCTATACTATTTAGATGCTTTTCTTAAGCTATTGGGCAGGATCACACAGGGAGCTTCCCTTGATTGTGGTGATCCTGATAGTCAAGAGTGTTTGTGTTACTGAGCTCCATGGGACTATAACAAGAAGCATTTCTTAGGAGATCATTAGCCCAGGGCTCTGCATAGATAACAAACTGAAACACAATCTACTGTCCTATGAAAATGGCCCATTTACTTTGTTTGGAGCTTCAGCCTGAAGGACAAGCTTCAGGTTTTCTCATATCTAGAGGCAAAGAAGGAATTCTCAGTGAATGTAAGCATGGAGATAGCACTTTTATATACCCTCCTTGGCCTCACTACAACTCCACAAAACCTAGAAAGAAGCTTACACACTTGTCTGCAATCTTAATTTTTACAACTGTTGCCCAGGAAATACTGCCAAATCTCATGGTCTGGAGGCCAACGGTGATTATAATTGTGACTCTGTGAGGCTGTATATATTTGCATACTGTCAAAGCTACTGGATGACAGTCTAGCTTCTAGTCAGCCTGAAATTTGGTGGTAAATGTGATTATTTTCCTTGGAAAATTGGAAGATTTGGCATACCCTTAACAACAGGGACATATCAAGACTGAATCAGGCTGAACATAGGGAGGCAGTGGAAGTATCCATTCATAGATGAATGGATAGGGAACAAATGGTATATATATAATGGAATATTACCCATAAAAAAGAATGAAATCTTGCATTTGCAATAAGATGGATGTATCTAGAGGTTATTATGCTAGGTGAAACAAGTCAGTCAGACAAAGGTAAATTAGGATTTTACGCATATGTGGAATTTAAGAAACAAAGCAAAGAAAAAAAAGAGGCAAAAAAAGCCACATTCTTAAATACAGAAAACAAACTGGTAGTTACCAGAAGGGAGGTGGGGGCGGGGGGTAGGTAAAATGGGTGATGGAGATTAAGAGTACTCTTATTTTTATGAGCATTGAGAAATGTTGAATCATTATACTGTACACCTGAAACTAATACAACACTGTATGTTAATTATACTTGAAATTTAAAAAAATGAACAAACAAAACTAATGAATGCAGAGAACAGATTAGTGGTTGCCAAAGGGGAGAAGATGGGGGGTGGGCAAAATGGGTGAAGGGGATCAAGAAGAGCAATTATAATGTACATACAGCATGGTTACTATAGTCAATAATATTGTAATGTATATTTGAAAGTTACTAAGAGAGTAAATCTTAAAAGCTTTTAGTATTAGAAAAAATATGTAACTTTGTATGATGATAAATGGTAACTAGACTTATGGTGATCATTTCACAGTATATAAATATCAACTTGTATTGCATACCTGAAACTAATATTATGTCAGATCAAATATATCTCAATTAAAAATAATAACAGAGAAAAAAAAACAGAGTTGAGCACCAGCACAAAAGTATGAGATAGGCACTATTATTCATCCCCATTTAGAGATGAGGACATTGAGGCACAGAGTTTATGTGGCTTGTCCAGGGTCAGACAGGTATAGTCAATCTCCAAACCCTGGCGATTTGTCTATGGAGTCTGTGTTCTTAATGACTCATCATTCTGCCTCTCAACAAAAATATACTGAATAGTCAAGCAGTCAATGGAGGCCCATTAAAAACCAACTCAAAAGAAGAAGAAAGAAGAAGAAGGAGGATGAGGGGGAGGAGGAGGAGGGGAAGGAGGAGGAGGAGGAGAAGGAGAAAGAAGAAGAAGAAGAAGAAGAAGAAGAAGAAGAAGAAGAAGAAAGAAGAAGAAAAGAAGAAGGAGGAGGATAAAGAAGAAGAAAGGAGAAGGAGGGTGAGAAGAAAGAGAGGAGGAGGAGGAAGAAGGAAGGAAGGGAGGAAGGAAGGAAGGAAGGAAGGAAAGAAGGAAGGAAGGAAGGAAGGAAGGAAGGAAGGAAGGAAGGAAGGAAGTATGGATGGATGGATCAGGCTACTTAGATAATTACCAAGTTTGAGAAAGAAGCAAAAGTTAGAACAAGGTTAACCATAAAGTTCATCATCTATATAATGCCACACTTCTTCAAGATAGAGAGGTAGCTCTTTGTCTAATATATAGCAATAAGCATAGAGAATCAGGCAAAATGAGGAAACAAACAAATATGTTCCAAATGAAAGAACAAGACAAAAAAAAAAAAAGACCTTAGTTATATAGTGATAAGTAATCTGCCTGGTAAATAATTCAAAGTAATGGTCGTAGAGAACACTCAATGAATTTGTGAGAAGAGCAGATGGACACAGTGAAAACTTCCAAAAAAGAGATGGAAAATATTAGAAAAATACTAGAAATAAGTCACAGGGCTGAAAAACACAAAGACTGAACTGGAAAATAAAATGGAGGTATTCAACAGCAGACTATGAAGCAAAGAATGATTCAGTGAACTGAAAGACAAAGTGATGGAACTCATGCAGACAGAGCAGTAAAAGAAAAATAAAATGAAGATAATTTAAGGGACCAATAGGACAGCATCAAGTGAAATAACATTTTCATTGTAGGGATTTCAGAAGATAAAGGGGCAGAAAAACTGTTTGAAAAAAAATAGTGGCTGAAAACTTTCCTAACCTAGAAAGGAAATGAATATCCACATTCTGGAAACTCAGAAAATTCTAAATAAGACAAAACCAAAGAGACCTATGCCAAGACACATTAAAAATAAAATATCAGAAGTTAAGGATTCTTAAAAGAAATAAGAGAGCACATTGTTATACAAAAGGGTAACCCTATAAGACAACTAGCAGATTTCCCAGCAGAAACCTTGCAGGCCAGATGAAGAATGAAACAAGATATTCAACTTGCTGAAAGGAGAACAACAACAATAAAACTTCCCAAGAAGAGAATGCTCTACCTAGCAAGGTTATCATTCAGAATTGATGAAGAGGTAAAGAGTTTTCCAGACAAGCAAAAGCTAAATGAGTTTACCACTACTAAACCAGTCTTAAAAGAAATATTAAAAGGACTTCTTTCAACTAGAAAAAACAAAATGATATTAAATAATAATAAAAATATATGAAAGTAAAAATCTCACTGGAAAAGGTGAATGTACAAAAAGTGTGGTGGATTGATCCTTGTAAAATAGTGACTAGGAAAACTAAAAGCCAAATACAATAAAATAAACGAAAACTACAATAATTAGCTAAAGGATGCATAAAATAAAAAGTTGTAAAATGTGCTACCAAACACATAAAATATTGGTGGGTTTGAGGAGTAAGATGTAGAGCTTTGGAATGTGTTTAAAGTTGCTATAGACTTAAAAGTGATTGTTATATATGTAGGGTGATATATGTGAACTTTACACTATCCACAAAGCAAAAACATTAAATGTACAAAAGAAAATGAGAAAACAATATAAACATAATTTTAAAGTTAAAGTCATAAAATCAAAATGGAAGAGAGAAAGAGATAAACTTATAGAGAGGAATAATACAATACAATTTAATACAATACAATGACAGAAAATATTTAACAAACTGGCAATATTTACATGCTTATCAATAATTACTTTAAATGTAAATGGACTAACTTATCTAATCAAAAGACATATAGAGTGGCTGAATGAATAAAAATCAAGACATCTATATACTGGCTGTAAGAGACTCACTTCGGAAGTCAGAACATAGTTTGAAAGTGAAGGGATGGAAAAAGATATTCCTTTTAAATGGAAATTTAAAAGAAACTGTGTAGCTATAAGTAATATCAGACAAATAGACTTTAAAACAAAGACTACAATAAAAGATATAGTGCAGTGCCATCTAATGATAAAGGAGTCAATCTAGCATGATTATAAATATTTATGGACCCAACATAAAAGCACAAAAATATATAAATAAATATTAACAGACTTAAAAGGAAAAGTTGACAGCAGTATGATAATAATGAGGGATTTTAATACTCCATATACATCAATGGGTAGATCATCCAGGCAGAAAATTAATAAAGAAATGTCGGCCTTCAATGACACATTAGACCAGATGAACTTAATAGATACATACAAAACATTCCATTCAAAGAAGCAGAATACACATTCTTCTCAAGAGTACTTGAGACATTCTCCAAGATCACACATTAGGTCACAAAACCATTCCGTAGATTCAAGAAGGTTGAAATAGTATCGAGCATTTTTTTTTTTTACCACAATGGTATGAAACTTGAATTTAGCCACAAGAAGAAAACTGGAAAAACTACAAATATATGGATATTAAACAATATATTACTGAAAAAACTATTGGGTCATAGAAGAAATCAGAGGAAAAAATACTTAAAGATAAAATTAAAATGGAAATATGGCATACCAAAAATCTATAGAATGCAGCAAAAGTGGTTCTAAGAGACATAAACAGTTTAACTTTACACCTGAGGAGCTAGAAAAAAAAAAACAAACCACCATATGAAACCCCAATTTAGTAGAAGGAAAGACATAATAGAGATCAGAATGTAAACAAATGAGGTAGAGTCTAAAACATCAGTGTAAGAGATAAATGAAACCAACAGCTGCTTCTTTGAAAAGATAACGTTAAAAATCCTGTATATAGACTTACCAAGAAAAAAGAGAGGGCTCAAATGAACAAAATCAGAAATGAAAGAGAAGTTACAATTTATACCACAGAAATACAAATGATTATAGGAGACTACTCTGAATTATATGCCAACAAATAGAATGATCTACAAGAAATTTATAAATTCCTAGAAAGTTAAGAACTTCCAACACAGTATCATTAAGAAATATAAATCTCTAATTAGACCAATTACTATCAAATAGATTGAATCTGTAATCTAAAACCTCCACCAAAACAAAAGTCCAGGACCAGATGGCTTCACTGGTGAGTTCTACCAAATAGTCAAAGATTTAGTAACAATACATCTCAAACTGTTACAAAAACTTGAAGAGGAGGGAATACTTCCAGAATTATTTTACAAGGTAACATTATCATTGATACCAAAGACAGACAAGGACACAACAAAAAAAGAAAATTACAAGCTAATATCCTTGATGAAAGCAGATGCAAAATTACTGACAAGATGCTAGCAAACCAAATTCAACAACATATTAAAAGAATCATACACCATGATCAAGTGGAATTTATTCCAAGCATACAGTGATGGTTCAGCATCCACAAAATAATTAACATGGTACACCACATTAGCAAAATGAAAGATGAAAATCATATGATCATATCAATAGATGAAGAAACAGTATTTGACAAAATTCAGTGCCCATTTATTATAAAAAATGTCAACAAAATGGGTATAGAGAGAACATCTCAAATTAATAAAGGCTAGGTATGACACACTCAAGTTATGCTCAATCATGAAATCTCAAAGCTATCTTCTAAGATCAAGAACAAGACAAGGATTTCCACTATTCCCACTTTTATTCAACTTACTATTGAAAATCCTAGTTACAGCAGTAAAGCATAAATAGAATTGAAAGGCATCCAAATTGGAAAGGAAGAAATAAAACTGTTACTATTTGCAGATGACTTGATACTATATATAGAAAGTCCTACAGACTCCAGCAAAAAAAAAAAAAAAAAAAAAAAAAAAAAAAATTGTTAGAACAAATGAATTCAGTAAAGTTGGAGAATGGAAAATTAGTATGAAAAAAGTTGCATTTTGGGACACCCTGGTGGTTCAGCAGTTGAGTCTTTGCCTTCGGCTCAGGATGTGATCCCAGCATCCAGGATCGAGTTCCACATTGGTCTCCTTGCAGGAAGCCTGCTTCTACCTCTGCCTCTGTCTCGGCCTCTCTTTCTGTCTCTGTGTCTATCATGAATAAATAAATAAAATCTTAAAAACTGTTGCATTTTAATACACTAGTAATAGAAACAGAAATCAAGAAAACAATCCCACTTACAACCACATTATTTTTAGTGAAATACCTAGAAATAAATGAGGTAAAAGACCTGTACACTAAAAACTCTAAGACATTCAGTAAAAAAATTTTTAAGAAGACAGAGATGAGATAAGTAGAAATATACTACATGTTCCTGAATTAGAATTAATATTGCAAAAATGTTCATAGTACCCAAAACCAATGCAGATTCAATGCAATAATTATCAAAATTCCAATGGCATTTTTTCCAGAACTAGAAAAAATCTAAAATTTATATAGAACTACAGAATACTCTGAGTAGTTAAAATAGTCTTAAGACAGAACAAAGCCAGAGCTATTAACCTTATTTCAGAGTATATTACAAAGCTGTAGTAATAGAAACGGTAATGGTACTGGCATAAAAACAGACACATACATCAATGGAATAGAATGGAGAGCCCAGAAATAAACCTACACATACATGGTCAATTAATTTATGACACAGGATGCAAGAATAATGGGTAAAGGACAGTTGCTTCAATTAATGATGTTGGGAACACAGGACAATTACATGCAACAGAATGAAGCTGGACCTCTCTCTTATACCATATATAAAAATCAATTTAAAATGGATTAAATACTTGAATGTAAGACCTGAAATCCTAAGCCTTCTAGAAGAAAACATAGTAAGTTTCTTAGCATTGGTCTTGGTGATTAATTTTGGATCTGGGCAGCCTAGGTGGCTCAGCAGTTTAGCGCGGCCTTCAGCCCAGGGCATGATCCAGGAGACCCAGGATTGAGTTCCACATCGGGCTCCCTGCATGGAGCCTGCTTCTCCCTCTGCCTGTGTCTCTGTCTCTGTCTCTCTGTCTGTCTCTCTATCTCTCTCTCTCTGTCTCTCATAAATAAATAAACAATCAAAAAAATTTTGGGTCTGACTCCACAGGCCAGGGCAACAAAAGCAAACATAAGCAAATGAGACTATATCAAGCTAAAAAAGCTTCTGCACAGCAAAGTAAACCTTCAACAAAATTAAAGGGCAATCTATTGAATGTGAGAAGATATTTGCACATTGTATGTCTATAAGGGGTTAATATTCAAAATATACAAAGAACTCACACATCTTAATAACAAAACCCAACAAAAGCAGATTTAAAAATGGGCAGAAGATCTGAATAAGCCCTTTTCTTTTCTGAAAAGACATAGACACCCAACAGACACATGAAAAAGTGCTCAACATCATTATTTATCAGGAAATGCAAGTCAAAACCACAATGAAATATTACCTTATACATGTCAGAATGCATATTAACCAAAAGACAAGAAATAACAAGTGTTAGAGAGGATGTGGAAAAAAGGAACCAAAAGAACCGTCATGTATTATTTGTGGGAATGTATATGGTGCAGCCATCTTTAGAAAACAATATGGAGATTCCTCTAAAAATTAAAAATAAAATCACCATATGATCCAGCAATTCTTCTCCTGGACATCTAAGGAAGAAAATAAAAAATTTGATTTGGAAAAAATATATGCACCCTGTGTTCTTTGCAGCGTTATGTACAATAGTCAAGATATGGAAACGATTTAAGTGTTTGTCAATGGATGGATGGCTAAAAAAATGATAATATGTACACACATACACACAATGGAATACTACTCAGCCATAAAAAGAATAAATATTGCCATTTGTTAAAACATGGATAGACATTGAGAGTATTGTGCTAATTGAATTAAGTCTGACAAAGACAAATAATCTCATGATTTCACTTAGATGTAGAATCTAAAAAAAAAAAAAAAAAAAAAAAAAAAAGAATAAATAAACGAAAAGCCCAGATTTGTAGATACAAAGAACAGAATAATGGTTGCTGAGGTGGACAGGGTTATAAAATAGGTGAAGGGGATCGAGAAATACAAACTTCCAGTTATAAAATAAAAATGCCATGGAGATATGATACATAGCAATGGGAATATAGTCAATAGTATTGTAGTAATTTTGTATAGTGACGGATAGTAACTAGATTTATTGTGATGATCATTTTGCAGTGTGTTCAAATGTCAAATCACTATGTTTTTTATATGAAACCCATATAGTATTGTATGTCACCTGCACCTCAAAAAAAAGAAGCCTGCCTGTATCAAATAACACATTAAGAAAATAATATGCTAACTTTAAATGGTAGAGTTATGATTCAGTTAAGCAGAGGTTTGGTGTACAGAATAATCTGTGAGATTTCTCCACTAAGATTCTGCCTGAGGGCATGGAATCCAACTGCCTTCTCTAAGCCATCTAAACAATGAGTTTGGAATATAAACTCCTGTGTGTTCCCCACTACTTAAAACCCTGAGAGTACTTATTGCCACCTTGCCTTTTTGATCTAAAGCATAAATTTCTAATGATACCATTGTTCTTGGCTATAACAATTTAAGAAAAACACTAGAGGTATTGCTGCACAAGACTCCAAATGATATATTAGATTGTAGCACAGCAAACTACAATACCACATACTAAGAATTTCTGACCTAACAATATGAAGTTAGTTTTCATTTCGAAAAAGGAGAAGTGATTACCTTTCTAGTGCTGACACACCTAATTTTTTTTCTCACATGGAATTTATTTAACACTATTAATATGTTTCCCAATTGAATGTCACTGAGAAATAAAATAAATATTCCAAAAGGAGTGAGGGAAGAAAGTATACAATGGTCAAGGGAAGCAAAAGGAAGTAGAATTTCAAATAATTTTATTTAGAAATTTTGATGGTTTAAAAATTTTGAAAACATGCTTGAAGGTGTATATTTTAATGCTTAAAAGGGCTGAGTGCTCAGCCAGCCATAAAATAATATTCTGAGCTTTATTATGTAATTCTAAACAAAGGAAGATTGTTTCTCCTGTGCATGGACATTATGAATTCCCCAAGCTGTTTATCAACAGGGTATAACTGGGATGAAACCCTTCAGCCATTATGCGCTCCAATATGCTGACTACCAAAGTTGTGCTAATAATCACCCTCCAGAGGAGAGAGATGCTTAGTATTTTTGACTATCTACTTAAGTGCTCTAAGATCAGAATGAAGTCCTCACAACAGAAGTAATGTTATATCAGTGCTTCAATCAGGAGAAATTTTAAAAAAAAATCCCATTCAAATCCTCTCCATTTAGCACTTACATTATATTGCTTTTCCTATATATCTTCCCATAAATAGTGTCTTTTCTTCATGCGCTGATGACCTGTATTATTAGTTTAGAAATTAATCTGGTGAGAGTTATTTTAATTCTATTTTTATTTTTTATTTTTTTAATAATAAATTTCTTTTTTATTTGTGTTCAATTTGCCAACATACAGAATAGCACCCAGTGCTCATCCTGTCAAGTGCCCCCCTCAGGGCCCGTCACACATTCACCCCCAACCCCCACCCTCCTCCCCTTCCACCACCCCTAGTTCGTTTCCCAGAGTTAGGAGTCTTCATGTTCTGTCTCCCTTTCTGATATTTCCTACCCATTTCTTCTCCCTTCCCTTCTATTCCCTTTCACTATTATTTATATTCCCCAAAGGAATGAGACCATATAATGTTTGTCCTTCTCCGATTGACTTATTTCACTCAGCATAATACCCTCCAATTCCATCCAGTTGAAGCAAATGGTGGGTATTTGTCGTTTCTGATGGCTGAGTAATATTCCATTGTATACATAGACCACATCTTCTTTATCCATTCATCTTTCCATGGACACTGAGGCTCCTTCCACAGTTTGGCTATTGTGGACATTGCTGCTAGAAACATCAGGGTGCAGGTGTCTCAGTCTTTCACTGCATCATCTGTATCTTTGGGGTAAATCCCCAGCAGTGCAATTGCTGGGTCGTAGGGCAGGTCTATTTTTAACTCTTTGAGGAACCTCCACACAGTTTTCCAGAGTGGCTGCAGTATTTCACATTCCCACCAACAGTGCAGGAGGGTTCCCTTTTCTCTGCATCCTCTCCAACATTTGTGGTTTCCTGCCTTGTTAATTTTCCCCATTCTCACTGGTGTGAGGTGGTATCTCATTGTGGTTTTGATTTGTATTTCCCTGATGGCAAGTGATGCAGAGCATTTTCTCATGTGCGTGTTGGCCATGTCTATGTCTTCCTCTGTGAGATTTCTATTCATGTCTTTTGCCCATTTAATGATTGGATTGTTTGTTTCTTTGGTGTTGAATTTAATAAGTTCTTTATAGATCTTGGAAATTAACCCTTTATCTGATACGTCATTTGCAAATATTTTTAAATTTAATTTAACACTTAAGTAATTTATGTGCTATTTACCTTTTGACTATACCTGGCTAGAATAAAACCTCTTTAATTAATTAATTAATTAATTAATTAATGAAACAATTTGAGTATTTGTTAATTAATTGATTGTTCATAGAGTTCCAAATAGGAATTGAAAACTTTATCAGAGAGGCTAAAGCTTAATAGTTAAATAAATCACCTAATTGAATTACTGTAACGAATATATAATATGAGGAATATATAATATGAGCAATACTCATTGAAAAATATGTGAAGAATAGTAAAAATTTCAACTCTCAATTATATTTTCTTACATTTCTTAATATCTCCTATAGAAAGTTTCCTGAGCTTGAGATATCAGTATTTTCATTCTTAATTCTTCTGCTTTCTGATAGTCACCTCAGGAAAGAAAAAAAAAAAAAGAAAAAGAAATCTCCTGCTGTGACAGTTGTGAGCTCCATTCTTGCCTATGGATAATCTTTTTTGGATATTTCATAGGTACATTGAAATACACTATGACAATTAGATAATGATCAATAAATTAGGTAGCTGTAGCTAGACAGAGATATAGAAAAGCATAGATTTGTGTGTCTGTGTATCTATTTTACATAATAGATTTAATGTTATGTTTTCCAAAGGATTTCATTTTAAGAGTTGTAGAAGGTATTTGCATTATAAATAACTGAGTATTATACTGAACATATCCTAAGAAAAATAGGCAAAAGACTTCAATAGTTACTTGACAAAAGAATTTACTCAAATGGCCAATACTAAAACTTGTTTAACATTCCAAGATTGGTAAACATTATTAAGAAATGCAAAATATAGCTATATTATTACATTATTTTAGTATCCAAATGACTAAGTTTTTTTTCTTTTTTAGAGAGTGACAATTGTCATAGTTGGCTAGAATATGACCAATTTGAACTGTCATACATCATTGATAAGAGTATAAATTGGAGACATTCCCCTGGACAATCTTTGACAGTATCTACTAAAATTTATCATATGCATATCCTGTGACACAAGAGTTTTCCTTAAGTATATTCCAACTAAAACATACATATGTGCATCACAAATGTACAAGATGGTCATGTCAGTGTTATTCACAAAAATCAACTCCAAGGGTAAAAAAGCACATGTTTAATAACATTGGAATGGATTTTTCATTATAATTATCCAGTGGACTACTCATATTTGTTAATGAAAACGAATGAGTTCTTGTTTTATAACAACATTAATGACTCTTCCAAAGAGTTGGAAGATGCTAAAGGAAACTAATATATGCCTTATGTTTTCATTAAAGTCCAAAAACAGGCAAAATATCTATAGTATTGAAAGTCAGCAAAATAGTTACCTTCTCTGGAAGAAAAATGGGTAGTTAAATGGGAGTGGCATGAAGTTTTTCATAGATATCAGTGATGTTATTGATCTAGATGGGGGTATATAGGTATGATAAGTTTATAATAATTTATCAAGTTCTACACTGTAATTTTTTACTCTTTTATCTATATTAAATGCCAGTACAAGTTTATTTGAAATAGAATTTAATTTAATGTGCATGGATTGTAGTTACTTAAATTCTTAACATGTAGGTAATCTCCACATTAAAACATGTTTTCTAAAAATATATATTTGCATAATTGTTGTTACTGAAATGCCCTTTCATTTGTTCACTGGATGGTAAATATCTTCATTTCTACACACCTCTGTTCACAGGTATACAGTGGAAATATTTCTTTGGAAAATAGACCATTTGTCATCATGTTATTATTGAAATATTAGACGTATTGTTTTTTCCATAAAGGATAGAATTTTAATTCACCAGCACTGAGAGCACTTAATCCCTCTGTACACTCAGGAAGAAATGATTCATTCATTTAGTTCCAAAATCATCTATTCATGAAATAAGATGGAAATTGAAGTCCCTACCCTCCATTTTACACAATCAGCTCTGATATTCTACAAATATTTCAATTCTCATATCTGCTTGTCCAAACTGCTTGGGATTAAAAAATACAGCTATTTTTCATCTTTTTAATATTATTTGAAATAATATGGTAATTAAGCAAACAGTATCTTACTATGTTACACAGTATATATAGATTGTAAGAATTTTTAAAAATAATACAGTATTCCAATATAGTAAGGTAGAATTTACAATTAATATAGACATAAATGAGTTAAAATAATTTTATTAAATGCATCTTCTTTTAAGTTGCTTATTAATTTGATAAGGCACAATTGCATTTTAATAACATACTGTAAGAACTTTGTAAGTAATAGTAAATAAATGTGTACAGTTAATTTTCTTTGCACTGGTTTTTAAAATCCTAACACCAAAATATCCAGATAAAAGCAATATTGCTAGCTTGCTTTTTCCTTCTTTCTTCCTTTTTCATTTCTTTTCCTTTCTCTCTCTCCCTCTCTCTCTCTCTCCCCCCCCCTCCTTTTTTATCTACTACTTAACCTGCTTAGAAAAATCAAAATCAAATATTGGTCTATCAAAAACAATTTTAGATTTTTTTAAAAAAAATCTCTCCTTGAAGAGTTCTTTATGATTCAGAATGTCAAATACAGAATTAAAACCATCCATGCCATTATATTGGTGCATGTTTTTCTTTTATTTCTCCAACTCTTAATTATGAATGAAATATTTCTCCATTAATATGTGAAGAATTTTTTTAACTAAATGAATACTTACCTTCATAAAAGTTGTGTGTTACTTTTCTCCTCATATATCTGTATTGTTACTATAAAGATATGCACAAAAATAACAAAAATGACATTTTTATTGTTACATTTTGTGCTCTTTTTTCGGAAGTTAACAGAGCTTACAGTTTAAACGGTCTTTTTCTATGCAATAATGCAGAAAAACTATATTCTATCTCTTTTAGTTCATTTCCCTGGATTCTTGCACTCTTTGTAACAATTCAATACCTATTTCAAAAATGCAGTGAACCATTTTTCACTATCTCACTAAAGGAGCAATATCCTTGTTCTCTTTCAAGATCCATTTCTTCAAGAAGCACGTTCCAGCAACTGTTTCCAAGATATAAACATTAGTATTACAGCATACTATTTGACTATAGCCTGTGGGGATTATTTCCATGCTTCAATACAGTATAATATTCGAAAAATAAAACTTTTAAAGCTTGAAAGGAACTAAGGCAGTGTGATTGGGTTGTGACTACCATCTTGAATTAGATATTTTAATGACATGCCCATTTCTTTTCAAGCTTCATTTTCCATTAAAATATAATCTGAGCAATTCAAATGTGGACTGAATCTCATACTTTTTCATAAATCCAGTTTATCTGTTCCAAACTCATAGCTTCCATTTACTTCAAATATTGAAACATATAAAGAAGCTCTATCTACATCATTAGTATTGTGAGGCCTTTAAAACAAGATAGTATATAAAATATAGAGCTAAAATAAAGTGCCAACACACTTCTTCAGATGTGTTTGCCAGTCCAGTAGAGCCATGATTGTCAAGAGCTCTATTGTGATTATTTATGTCCTATGTCCTGGTGATGCAAGTAAAAATAATTATTATTATTAAAATAAAGTCACAAAGATACAAGAAATGTGGTGATTTGCCTCATCAAACAGGAGAGCTGCATTATTGATAGGATTTTTATTTCTTGATTTTCTATATTATATTCTTGCTATCTAATTAATAAAAAAGTAAAATTATGATACTAAATGAAGCAAAACAACATAAAATTTTTATTATGAACAATGTAAAATGTTTAATTTGAATAGCATTCTTTATTAATATAGCTTCCGTATTTTTAAGATTATTGGAGCTGGTGAGATATTACTAATTGTTGTATGTGGTTTGAAATGGATACATTACATTTGGCTTGGACTCCCTTGTGTTGTTGTTTTTTTTTTTTTTTTTTGACTTGTGCCCATAGATAACCCAAAGTTTTTCTTATGTGTACCAAAATTCTCAGGATTATCCAGTACTTAAAATATTTTCATTTTATCTTGGCGCTTATTGTTTCTTTCACACAAAAATAATCAATAAAGGATAGCTATACTGCACATATGGGACAGTGATACCTTTATATATAAGATAACATTGTAGACATGATCTGGTTCCTGATTTTACAGAGATAATATGACTTTCCTAAGGTCAAAGTACCAAAAATCATTAGGTCAGGATCACTAGGAATAAAATAACTAAGTGCTGTGTTCATTTTGTCATATTACATTCTCCCTAGTTTATAATATAATGTATTTCACTAGAGTTCTACTAATTTTAGATTAAACATATGTCCTTCGATGATTAGAACAGTGCTGGTTTACATCTATTGCTATGCATGCTTAAAAGCATCCCTTTCACTCTCAAAAGTGTCCACATTTGAATGCTACATTAAATGGTTGCCCTAATTAATATCATGATATTGAATTCATGCTAATATTTACATATGAATGTGTTCTTTAAGGTTAAATCTGAACATAAATGTATAATAGCATCCAATTGTATGAAGCACCTCATATCATACAAGAACATGGACTTTGAAATCACAGAGAACTCATGCCAGATCAGCTTGGCACATAGTTCCTACGGTACCTGGGGTGAGATAATTTCCGTGGGATTCAGTTTTTATATCAATAAAATATGTTTTATAATACCTACATGGATATGTTATATTAAAGATTAAATCAGAAAATATAACAAGTGTGGTGTCAACCAGGAAATGTTGTTATTTCAATTCTTATAATAACTTTATTTTCTTTTTAAAGAAAAATCTTTGGCATAGTATTTGGGACTATTTATAGCACTGAATAACTGTTCAGCAGCTTAAATGAAAACACTACCTACTGCTTTGGTAGAATCCATTTTGAGCTGAAATTAACAATTGCTCCACTTACCACAGCAAGGAATCCATTTTGCTAAAAATAACGGAAAGGGACATGCTGTATTCCAAAAATGTATATTGGTTTACTTGAAAAAAATGTATTTAAAATGTATGCAATGCAATAGCCTCCTAATTTCATTCTCTCATTTCCTACAGATCATTGTTTTCCCTTATTTTTAACTAAAGCTTTAGAATTTCTTCAGGAATAAGCTGTCATTCTTGCCACAACATTCCACTGAGACCTTAGCAATTAATCTTTAAAGAAAAAGAAAATGAAAATGTTTTATACAGAGTTCTTTAAAATATTTTAAGCTTGAGATATTTAAGGTTTTTATTTAGAAAATACCATATATATTATATATATGAAAACAAATTCTAATAAAATTGAAATGATGGTTTAATTTTAAAATATTTTAATAAGTATTTTAAAGTTAATATAGATGAAATTCCTAATATATGTAAGTAGATAGCCATAAATTTAATGCAAATTATTCTCCATTCTTTTGATAAATATTTTTTGGAGACAGCTATCTTTCGGGTGTGGGCATTCACTGACCACATGCTTCTGTGGTTAGTGATTCTATGCATGTCCTGTTTTTGATATACATCTTATTTCTCCCTCTTCTTAAACTGCAGTTCTATAAATGTTCCACAGAGAATTTCATATCCACCTCTTACACACACACACACACACACACACAGTTACATGACATTGTGTGTAAGAAACACAAGAGTTTACTGGGGTTGAGTCTAAGTTTCAGTAGAAATTTCAAGGTTAAAGATAGAAATTTGGAATTGCATACACTTAGATGGTATTAAAACCATAGGTTTGTAAAATTTCTTTTAACCATTGAGTGTAGATACAGAAGGAAAATAAAATAGAACCTAATAGGGCAATGTGACATTTAGATGTCTGGAAAAGGAAGAAAGGCCAGAAAAGGTGAATAAACAGTAATGGACTGCATTGCCAGTTTCAGTGCTGACATGGAAAGAGCTTAGAAGTTCCTACTTCCATCCCTAAAATAAGAAAAATAGAGACAAACTGAAAGGATGGACTTTCCTTGGTCCCACCTGACTGAGGTAGCAAGGTAAATCACACTACCCAAATTTAGAAACAGAGGCTTATCCACAAAGACACAGCCAAGGTCTATCTGAAGCATAAGCCTATGGATAGGTCAATAGAAACCTAATGAATAAAACACAACAATGATAATTTTGATGAATAGCTTGAGGCTAAGTGTGGAATAGCATGAGAGTGAAGTTAAGTATTGAAGGCCATAGCCTTGGACCTACTGTTTTGTGGGCTCCTTCCAGGAATCCTGATAGTATCTTATAGTAAATATATGAGAAAAATCCCCTCTGGCTCTGGCATGGGAAGAAGATTAAGCATATAACCAGAAGTATCTTTATAACAAAGCCAGCAAAAAAAAAAAAAGACTTTTCTAGAACTTCATTCTGGTTAGAGGTAGTAAATTTCTCCATTTTGGCCCCATGTAGCCTTTCTGTCTCACTTAAGAGGGTCAAGAAAAGGTCCACAGGAGTCAGGATTTCAATGACATCATCTGGAAATACTGCTGACAGAATGGAATAAGAGACAGGAAGAAAAGACTGTACCACTAAGAGACACGGTGAAGGTCATGGCCTTAAGACACACTTTAAGGCCCACCGAAAGAAAAAAACAAAACAAAAATAACAACAACAACAACAAAAACATAGTCTGAAGACTAGACTCCGATATGATACAGATGTCTGAAATATTAGGGAATTTACTATTTATATATTAAGAACTCTGACAACATGTGAGAAGAGATAAGTAATATAAGCAGAAAAGGCAACTATGATGGCAGTAATATAAGAGAAATGGCAACTATGAGAATAAAAAGGAAATGCTAGGAGTCAAAAATATAAAAAATAGAGAATTATAAAAATAGAGAATTTTAAAATTATAAAAAAATAGAGAATTCTTGGGTAGTTTTTTTGGTAGAATCAAAACAGTGAGAGAAAAAAAAATCAGTGACCTTAAAAGTATGTCAGGGCAGGCCCAGTGGCCAAGCGGTTTAGTGCTGCCTTCAGCCCAAGGTGTGATCCTGGAGACCCGGGATCGAGTCCCACTTCGGACTCTCTGCATGGAGTCTGCTTCTCCCTCTGCCTGTGTCTTTGTCTCTCTGTCTCTCTCTGTGTGTCATGAATAAATAAATAAATCTTTAAAAAAATTATGTCAGCAGAAACTTCCAAAACTGAAAAACAGGGAAAAAAGGGAAGAAAAAGAAAAGATTGAAAGGGAGGAAGAGGGGGAGGAAGGAAGGCAAGAAGGAGAAAGAAAGAAAAGATATAAAGACTAAAATATGCTAAACAAAAACCATGGAACAACATTAAATAGTGTAATATGCATAATTGGAATACTGGGGAGAGGAGAGAATGGAGCAGAAAAATTTTAAGTGATAATAGCTGAAAACTTTCTAAAAGTAATGATAGATAACAAATGATATAGGAAACCCAGAGAAAATCAAGTAGAAATAACAAAACAAAAAACCAACTAGTCATATCACATTCACACTGGAGAAAACCAAAGGAAAAAGTCTTGAGAAAAGATAGGGATTGGGAAAGGTGGTGGCAACATATATGAATAAGAACAAGGATAAGAATTACAGTGAATTTTACATAAGAACCTAAAAGAAAATCAACAAGGAAAGGCAGACCAAATGGAAAATCACTGACTTTTATTGGACCCATCAGAGAACTAAACTTGCAGGTAAACCAACATTTCCAAATTTGGAGATACAAGTTAATTGAAAAAAGTCACAGCCAATCTACATTTGCCTAGAAAGTTGTTGGATTCATAAACCAGTAGGAACATTTTAATGGCAATTTTGTTAAGTTGCTTGAAATTTATGTGTGCACAAATATGAGAGAGAGAACTTTGGGTGACTAAAGACCTGTACTCTGAAAACTATATAAAGTATTGAAGAAAGAAATTGAAGACAAAGCAAACCAATGGGAAGATATGCAATGCTTATGGATTAAAGAATTAATATTGTTGGAATGTACATACCACTGAAAGCAATCTACATACTCAGTGCAGTTCCTATTAAAATACCAACATTTTTGACAGAGCTGGAACACATAATCCTAGAATTAGTATGGAACCACACACACACACACACACACACACACAAAATTGCCAAAGTCTTAAGAAAGAAAAACACAGCTAGATGTGTCATAATTCCATATTTCAAGATACACTACAAAGTTTTAGTAATCGCAACAGTATGGTAGTTGCACAAAAATAAACATACAGATCAAAGGAAAAGAATAGAGAGCCCAGAAGTAAACCTCTGCTTGTATGATCAATTAATCTATGATAATGGAGGCAAGAATATACAAAGGAAACGGGTAACCCTGGGTAGCCCAGAATCTGATCCTGGAGTCCCGGGATCGAGTCCCGCATCGGGCTCCCTACATGGAGCCTGCTCTCCCTCTGTCTGTGTCTCTGCCTCTCTCTCTCTGTGTGTCTCTCATGAATAAATAAATAAAATCTAAAAAAAAAAAAAAAGAATACACAAAGGGAACAAGATGATCTCTTCAGTGAATGGTATTGGGAAAACTGGACCATTTTCTTACACCATATTCAAAAATAAATTCAGAATGAATTAAAAACATAACCATGAGAACTGAAGCCACAAAACTGTTAGAAGAGAACATAAGCAGTACTTTCTTTGATATTTCTTTTAAAAAATTATATCCCTTTGTCATAAGAAACAAAAGCAAGAATGAACTACTGGGACTACATGGAATAAAAAGCTTTTGCACAGCAAAGGAAACAGTCACCAGAACTAAAGGCAGCCTACTGAATGGGAGAAGACATTTGTAAATGATATATCTGATAAGGGGTTATTATTCAAAAATATATAAAGAACTCATACAACTTAATAGCAACAAATCTCACAAATAATCCAATTAAAAAGGGGCAGAAGACATTAACAGATATTTCTCCAAAGAAAACATCCAGATGGCCAACAGACACATGAAAAGATGCTCAACATTACTCATCATCAGAGAAATGCACTTATGATGATGAGCACTGAGCAATGCTTAGGATTATTGAACCATTCTATTGTACACCTGAAAGTAATATGACACTATATGTGAATTATACTGGAATTTTAAATGAATGAATGGATGAGTAAATAAATAAATAAGTAAATAAATAAATAAATAAATAAATAAATAAGCAAATAAATAAACAGATGTTATTTTATGATATCCTCTTTACCCCAATAAAGCTGTTAACATTTTACATTATTGAGCCACTTTTGAGGAATTTATCCACTTTCTGTGACTTGGAGGTACAATAAAACATAAAACAAAAAACATATTCTAAGCAATTGGGTATTTGCTGAGTAAAAGCAATGACTATGTTTGTCATGTCAACATCCTAGAATGTAGCACATTGTCTTGAATTAGTACATGTGTGTTAAAAATTTGGTCTATCATGTATTTTTCCCTTTAAAATCAGTAAATCACCCTGGGATAACTTATTAAGGACCACTGAGATTGCACTTTAGTATTACAGTCATGTGCAGTAATAAAGGCATGAAGACTTTATCATCTCAATCTATAAATAGAAAGTCCACTAAGAAAAGAGTCTCCTTAACTGCTAAAAAGCAAACACTAATGTCAACTTTTACTCATTGATGAAAATACACTAGATTATATTTTACATGCTGTAGATATCAACCTGAATTCATTGACTTCATTCTAGTTAATTTTAGCTGAACAAAAGCTTCTTACATAATATGCAAAGTATGGGGATATACAAAGTATGTATATATGTATGATTTATTTATTTAAATAATTTAATATGTTAAAATTTCCATAAATAAGAGTTCTCCATTCCAGACAAGTTTTTTAAAATGTCTTTTCTCCTTCTTTAATATAAATATAATGATAATAAAATGAATGCTATTATGAGATTTTTTAGAGGAGTTTCTTTTTTTTTTTTCTTTTAAATATTTTATTTATTTATTTGTGAGACACAGAGAGAGAGAGGCAGAGACACAGGCAGAGGGAGAAGCAGGCTCCTTGCAGGGAACCTAATGCAGGACTTGATGCTGGGTCCTCGAGATCACACCCTGAGCTAAAGGCAGATGCTCACCTACTGAGCCACCAGGCATCCTCAGAGGAGTTTCTATAGATGTTTAGTTACATTAAAAACAAAAAGCACTATTCATTCCTTTTCTTTTGCCAGTCAATAAAGAAAAAAAAATGAAGAGAATTTATTGTTATATTAAAAACAGGATGTTGGAGTGAAAGCCCTAGGAATAAAGATGCATATTCAGAACTGTAACTTAAACCATTTGCATTTACAGAATGGATAAATAATGATTTATTAAGGCCATGATCTCTCAGGTTAATGAAATAATGACTTCCTTCATTTAAATATTTACACATTGATTTCTGAAGTTATGATTGCTCTAAGCTTTTCTTGTGTCCATTTAACAGTGCTATATATTTGCATTAAAAAATGACAACAGACTAGTATCTCCAGTAGAATCTAAGAACAAATGGGGAGGAGGAGAATTTAAAAGCTAGATATTTTGGAAGTCAAATTGAACTTAACATAAGCAAGAAGATTCATGTAACCAAGAAGGGAATATTATTATTGTGCTAGCATTAATTAAACATTTTCCTTATTGGGTACCAGGAATACATAAGAACGTCATCTCATTGTCTTTACAAAGTTTACCTTCCTTCTGAATATTGTAGTTTTTTAAAAAACATTTATGTTTGCAATTCATGGCTTTAAAACCATAAACTAATCTTCAATTATAGGAGAATTATTTTTCTAAAACAGTATGATTCATAAAAATTACATTAATCTGCTGAGAAGATTTATTTTTCTCCATTTTGATCTATTTTATTGGAGATCACTTAAACAGCAAGGAATAGGAATAAAATTTTGCTTAAATTATTTATTAGTGTTGAACAAGTGCCCACTGTAGTTGGGCATATTTGAACATGGTCTCAGCATTCTGTCTCTTCAGTGAGCAAATACCATCTAACAGAAACAACCACATCATATGCCAAAGTCAAACAGATGTTGACAAACTCTTTATCTTAATTTTATATTTATAGTGTATTTAACTTGAGTTCATTCAACTTTTTTTTTCAGAATATATTGATCAGACTGAATGAATTTGAGACTTTGTTTTTAGTAGATAACAATAGTTGTTTGATGTTTCAAGTTATGTATGGTCAACACATGAACTATTCTAAGCATGAGTTATTTAATCCATTATTTTAATAATTCATATGGACTATGTAGTATTTCACGATGTACCATTTAAAAATGGTAAAATAAGATGATTTACTGTTTTTACCATACATGGTCTTATGTGATTCTTTTGTTTCTGTTATATATTTCACTATATTAATTTAAATGATAGCAAATTTCACGTAGGGAATCTGATACCATTGACTAGGGTAATTGTAGCAGTAATAAAATTCCTGGAAAAGCTCTTAAGTTCTTTTAACAATTTTATTCTTACAAAAGGTCCTTAAAATATCTTGGTCATCAAAATGTAATCTAGCACTATTCTATTAGTCTACTTTGGTCATTATTACTTCAGCCACAAAATATATATTGTAATACATATCTATTTATATATGTATTCGATTATGTAATCTATCTATATAAAAAGCCATAGTATGTATGTATGGAGAAAGAATCAAATAGACTTTGATAAATTTAAAGAAATTTACAGAAATGTGAATATATATATTTTTAGCTATAAATGAAAAGGAGAAAGTGTTCATTTTTCACCATCTTCCTCAATGTTCTAAGGGACTTATTCCTCCTGGTGAGCTGCAGTAAATAAATGTACAAATCAATCTTTATTTTTTACTATTATTTATTTTTTATTGCTAATTACTCTAAAAGATATTATTAATGGTAAAAAATGTGACTTTAACACTAAGCATGAAGACATTTATTATTCAAATTATATATAAACAGTCTAATAAGCACAGTCCCTTAAGTCAGCCTCTATCATCTCTTTTATTCACTTGCTATACTATCAAATTAGGCATGAATAGAAATTAGAAATATTTAAGTTAATAAGCATAAATTACTTTGAATGCTTACTGATTTTCTGTTCTGACATATATAGATCTTATCAACTATTCAAATAGAAGTACTTTGGCATTATTTCACATTGCTTTTATAATTAAAGTGGCTTATAGAACCACAAGGTGTAGGAAGCACATTTTTTACATACTTAAACATAACATAATCTACAATTACCAACTTCTTTTAGATGAATCCATATCAAGGAAGAATACATATTTAGCAACTCCAATCTAAGTTCTTTATTGTGAACCCCGAGCAAAAATATAGCTATTTTTCAGCATTCAGTTATTCTGAAGATTTTAGGGAAATGTGTTTTTAATGCACTAAAGGTCTCATCGGAGGCTTCATACCAATCTGTAGTTTATTTTACCTGTCTGCTCCTTACCATCCTTTTGTATTTACCATCCTTACCTATTCATTTTAAGTCTTTGTTCTCTTGACTGCTCAAGCATTCTTCCCAAATTTCTCTATAGGACCTCACATTTTTTTACTCCTGACAAGAGCAATCCAATAATGCAACCCAGTAAGGGAACCTACAGTTTTGTGCTTTGTATTTCTACTTTACTCTTTTCACACTTTAATTTCATGGGTATACTTAACCCACCCAGGATTTTATTCTATATACAGATAGTGAGAAACAGGAAAATAATTAAGTCATGTTCTATGGTACTATGAAAATTACTCCCCAAAGATTCTGTAGCACACTAGTTTATGTGAACCATTTTTTGTATTTTAAATTAACTAGTTAATTTAATTTTAATATAATTAACACACAGTGTTGTATTAGTTTTAGCTGTATAATATTGAACAAATCCACACATTGTTCAGTGTTCATCACCATAAAGGATCCCTTAATCCTCTTCACCTATTTCCCCCTTCCCCCACCCATCTCCCCTCAGATAATCATTAATTTATTCTTTGTAGTTAAGAAACAGATGTTTGGTTTGTCTCTTATTTTTCCTTGTTCATTCGTTTTATTTCTTAAATTTCACATGTATGTGAAATCATATAGTATTCATCTCTCTTATGAACTTATTTCATGTACCATTATACCTTCTAGATCCATCTATATTGTTGCAAATGGCAATATTTCATTCTTTTTATGGCTGAGTGTGTGTGTGTGTGTACATGTATACATACATATATATCATATCTTCTTTATTTATCTATGTTGGACACTTGGATGGCTTTCATAGTTTGGCTATTGCAAATAATTCTGTGATACATATAGGAATGCATATATCTTTTCTAATTAGTGTTTTTATGCTCTTTGGGTAAATACCCAGTAGTGGAATTGGTGGATCATATGGTAATGCAATTTTTAAGTTTTTGAGGAACCTCCACAGTATTGTTCACAGTGGCTGCACCAGTTTGTATTCTTACCAACAGTGTTCTATTTTCTTTTTCTCCACATATCCACCAACACTTGTTTCTTATGTTTTTGATTTTTCCATTCTGACTGGTGTGAGGTGTATCTCATTGTGTGAACTATTTTTGAAAAGAAAACAATTCCGTTCTTTCAGAGATTTTTAATATATCATCACTTCAAATAGCTTAAAAAAGAAATTTTAGTATATTGTATCAAATTGTTATGTAATTTCTTTGCTTTAGAGGGTCTTTCAAACATGAGCCATTGAACTTCAGGAAAAAAAAGCTAAAATAGATTATAGTCTAACAATTTTTTAAAATTTTTCATTTGTTCATGAGACATGGGCAGAGAGAGAGAGAGAGAGAGAGGCAGAAACACAGGCAGAGAGAGAAGCAGGCTCCATGCAGGGACCCCGACCTGGGACTCGATCCCGGGTCTCCAAGATCACACACTGGGCTGAAGGTGCTGCTAAACCACTGAGCCACCTCAAATTAATTGTTTAATCACACCCTATAGTGGGCTGAATAGTATCCTCCAAAAATTCATGTCTATCCAGATCCTCAAGATGTGACTTTTTTTGAATTTAGGATCTTTAAAGATGCTAATGTGCTCATACTAGATTAGGAGGGCCTCTAAATCCAATGACAGATGTCCTTAAAAGAGAAGACACACAATGACACATACAAAATAAAAAGCTATGTGAAGACAGTGGCAGAGTTGGAATTATGCAGCTGCAAACCAAGGGTCACCTGGGCTACCAGAAGCTACAGGAGGCAAAGAAAAGTTGTATTTAAAAGTCTTTTAGCAGGAGCATGGCCTTACTGACATCTTGATGGAATTCCAGCCTCCATAACTGTGAAGAAATAAATTTCTGGGGTTCTAAAACACTGAGTTTGTGGTGTTTTTTTATGGTAGCACTAGGAAACTAATATACAAACATAAATTCTAGGGCCAAATCAATAAGAGGAAATTAAAAAAAATTGTATTGATGTTATTTATCAGTAACCTGGATGATACATTTTGGGAGTAAATTCATATAAAACCAGAGCATTTGTGACAGTTTGACAGTTATAATAATTTGAAAGGAAAAAAATATGAATATAGTTTGGAAAAAGAAATAGGATGAGTTTCATATGGATTAAATACAGAATAATATTTCCCAACTGTGAATACTATTCATTAATGAATTTTCCAGTTAAATATTTCAATATATTTCATATATTTAAAGTTTTTCAGAAAACATAGTGGTTTTGGGGGATGACTTTAAAATCTATTAATTGGAATCCCTGGGTGGCTCAGTGGTTTTGGTGCCTGCCTTTGGCCCAGGGCATGATCCTGGAGTGCCAGGATCGAGTCCCACGTCTGGCTCCCTGCATGGAGCCTGCTTCTCCCTCTGCCTGTGTCTCTGCCTCTCTCTCTCTCTCTCTCTCTCTCATGAATAAATAAATCTTTAAAAAAATAAAAATAATAAAAATAAAAAATATTAATTGTTATTTATATCTTTATTTTGGGCAGCTTTACTATGATGTTCTAAGGTGTAGTTTTCTTTGCTTTCATCTATTTGGGGGTTCCTACAAATAATTGAATCTGTTTTTTGATGCCATTTATTACTGTTGCAAATTTTTGACAAATATATATTTAACATTGCTTTCTTTTCGTTTTCCCTACCTCTCTTCTGACAGCTCAGTTAAATATAAATTATATGATTTTATCATTTTTCATATAATTTTCCCACATTCTTTCCTGTATCTTTCATAATTCTCATTCCTTTATATTTTGACTCAAGTATTTTCTCTGACCTATCTTGCAATTCACTAAATCTTTCTCATGTTGCTTCTCAATTGTGTTAAATATATTATGTTCTTAATTTCCATTATTGTATTTCAAATGTAGTTTTTCTTACAAGTTTATAGATTTTCTCATAAAATTCTCCTCTAATCATCTATTTTCTTTAGTATTAATGGGTTATTAGGACAGCGAACTCATTTTCATGATTACTTATGAGTTCATTTCTATTTTCTGTTAACATCTTAATTTTTAATCAATTGATACTATCTCTTTTCAGAACTGACAATAGCTTTGTTGTTTTTTTTTGCTGCTGAACATTATGTATAAAAATTGTGTGTTGGCTATGAAAGATATTTAATTTTTTGCATAAATTATCTGCTTCTGGCAGGAGTTGTTGTGATCTAATGAGAGATTGAGGTGATTTGAGGCTGGATTTTAGTGTTTGTGTGGGTGGCCTATTTCTGATTTGCTGTGCTATTTAGAGTGTTATGCTTTAAAAGTCTTAAATAAAATCTGGACTATTTACTTGTTTTTTTGGTGTTTCTAAAGTCCAATTTTTGTTTGTTTATTTGTTTCCTTAATGTCATAAGACTGTCAAATGCTCTGGTTGGTGATATAGCCTCTCAGCTTTCACTTTTTGTATGGATACTTTGCCTTTTACCCTGTAGAGCTAGATTTGGGATGCATTTTTTCCCTTTTCTGTAACATCAGCATCCCTCAAGTTTTGGCTACCTTGTTTGTTCAAATGAATCCCAATGTTCTTTTTACTTTTGTGCATCCTTTAATCATTTTTTTTCTTTTGCAAGAGTTATCGAATACAAGCTATTTATTAATAACTGGAAGCAGAAGTCACATTAAGAAAACAAATATCCAAAAAAAAAAAAAAAGGAAAACAAATATCCAGCCTAAGCATAAAGATATTCTGAACATTTTTGGGAAAAAAATGTTTTAAGAAAAACTGCAATTAAGCTGTGACACAAATGTACTTATCAGAAACTAGATCTCTTGTTCAGTAGTAGAAGTGTCTCTATACTTCTGCTAAATTGATAGAAAAAAATTTGCAAGAACAGGTTCTCTTGGCTTTTATTTTTGGTCCCATGATGGAAAAAAACCACTTATCACTCATCATGAAGTTCACTGCTTTTGAATGGAAAAAATGGTCAATTTGAAGAGGGGTGTTTATCATATACTGAATATCTACACATACATAGATTTTTATACTAGCTCTATCTTAATTGTCCAGTGACCTAAATTGTTTATTTCGACACAAATACCATGATGCCATGCTTTTTTTTTTAAATAAGCTTTTAATTGGATTTTTAGAAAGTAATGCAATGATAGTATTACCTGCCTGCAAATCATATTCAGTATAATTAATGTTTTCTCCTATTGCCTTCTCTCTACATTATATAGTGTTATAGCTTGCATGTAGTGTTAATTATATTTACCAATTTATTTTATACTCCCTGAGGATATATACATATAATTGATATATGTGTTTATGCATATAGAAATATGACTAATTTTGTTTTTATTTTAATTGATAATGTACTATATTTAACTGTTCCTTGCTATTTTTTTTCCTGTAAGAATGAGCAATAGTTATTTTAGGATACAGAAAGACTCGTGTCATAATCATTGTTCAAAGAAAATACATGGATTCTTTTTGTTTGTTTTGTTTTTCAGGCGTTATTTTTTAAAGCAGTTTGAGGTTTACAACAAAATTGAGAAGTTCATTGATTCCCTGTATATCCACTGCCCCTACTCTTACATAGCTTCCCCCATTATTCACATTGCTCACCAGAATGATGTTTTTTTCTTTTTTCTTTTTCCAAGAAAGAACTAACACGGACACATAATCACTCCAAATCCACAGTTTAGTATTCACTCTTACTGGTATACATTCTATGGGTTTGGATAAATGTATGATGATATATATTCATTATTATATTATCACATAGAATATTTCACCACCCTAAGAATCTTCTGTACTCCACCTGTTTGTACCTGTGTGTCTATAGTTTGATCATTTATAGGATGTCATATAGTTGAAATCATACAGTATGTAAAGTTTTTTCAGATAGGCTTCTTTCACTTAATAATATGGATTGAAGTTTTCTCCTGTCTTTTAATAACTTGTTAGTTGATTTCTTTTTAATACTGAATAATATTCCATTGTTTGGATATACCACATTATCCATTCACTTACCAAAGGGCATCTTGATCACTTCCAAGTTTTGGCAATTTTGAATAAATCTGTGTGCAGGTTTTGCATGGACATAAGTTTTCAACTCTTTTGGGTGAATACCAAGGAGTGTAATTGCTGCATTATATGGTTAGATTATATTTAGTTTTGTAATAAACTGTTAGACTGTCTTCCAAAGTAGCTGTACCATTTTGCATTCCCAACAGCAATAAATGAGAGTTCCTGTTTTTTCTATATCCTCACCAATATTTGGTGTTGTCAATGACCCAGCTTTTGGAAATTCTAGTAAATGTGTAGTGGTATATTGCTTTAATATGCAATTACCATGTGATATATGACAGAGCATATTAATCCTTTTAACATTACAAAACCCTCTGAGATATTAATATAATTTTATCCATTTTAAAAACTGAGGAAACTGAGGCAGAGAGTGTTCAGTTAACCAGCAAAAGATTGCATGGCCTGGTGAATGGTAAAGCCAGATTTTAAATCTATAGAATTTAGTTCTTATGTCCGTACTCTTAACTACAAACATATACTCTTAAAGATTGCTGGTCGTATAAAATACTGGTATTAAAAAAAAGAATGACGGTATTTTTATTTTATGCATAGTATTCTATTCAAAATGTTGGGATCCCTGGGTGGCGCAGCGGTTTGGCGCCTGCCTTTGGCCCAGGGCGCGATCCTGGAGACCCAGGATCGAATCCCACATCAGGCTCCCGGTGCATGGAGCCTGCTTCTCCCTCTGCCTGTGTCTCTGCCTCTCTCTCTCTCTCACTGTGTGCCTATCATAAAAAAAAAAAAAAAAAAAAAAAAAAAAAAAAAAAAAAAAAAAAACAGAAAAATGTTAATGTTACTTTGGACTATGTTTATGTATTTAGTTTTTTTGCTATTTCAATTATAAACAATGATATCCCTAATACATACATCATTGCCTACTGCATGTTTGCCAGTATGTATTTTTGTAAATTAAAGTTTCAGAAATGAACCTGAAACGATGGAGATATGATATTTAAAAAATTGTATAGCTTGTTTTAATTTCTATCGCTTCTTATTATGGTTGGCATTTTATATGGGAAGTCCTTTCTCAGTGTAATTTTTACTTATTATCTTGGTAATCCCTGTGTATTTCTTCTTCCATATGTCTTTTTGAATTGCCTTATGTAATTTATTTTTTTCAAATTTTATTCATATTATTTGCAGTAATATAATAATTTCTAAAGAAATGTCTTATTTTCTATGTGAGTTTTCCATCCAGAGTGTTGATAAGATCCCTCCATTTACTAAATCTTTTTTTTCTAAGTAAAGTTTTATACTTTTGTTTTTATTGGTCTTCCTTGTCTCATTTTAGATGTTATCATTTATTTTGGAGTCATCGTATTTGAAAACTTTTTACATTACTTTTTTTTTTTCTAGTTACTGGTGGTATATAGGAAAGATAATGTGTTTGATATGATGATCTCATAGCCAAAGACTACTGATATCTTATTGTTGTCTTGGATAACCCATTTAGATGATAATATCTCTTGTAAAGAATGACAGTTTTATCTTTTATCTCTTTATAATGTTCATACTTTCCCAATTGTTTTGTTGTTGGCTTTAAACATTGCCTAGGACCCCAGTAAATTTTAATTTCTGCCCTTTTTTTGACGTTGAGGTATGTCTTACACACACGTAGTGTTCCTGTTTTAAGTGTGCAATTCAATATTTTGTAGTAAATGTATTGAATTTTGACACCATCTCCATAATTTTAAACATTTCTTTCACCCCAAAAGATCCCTTGTACCTATTTGCAATCATTACCCATTGCTTTCCGCCCTAGACAACCACTAATCTCCCACTACAACATTACATAGTACTATACAGTATATTGGACAAACTTGCTTGTTCTTGTTTTTACTGAGAATGTCAGAGAGTTTCACTTTTAAGTGTGGTATGCACAGTCTCTTGTTAACTGAGTTAAAGAAGTTTGCCTTTATTTTGAATCTGGTAAGATATTTTTATTAGAAGTCAAATTTGCCAAATACTTTTCCTGAATTTATTCATCATCTGAAGTTGACATTATTTTTCTCATTTATTGTAGATAATTTTGTGGATAAACTTTCCTAGATTGAGGTACACTTGCCTTTTATTTTTTGACTTAACTTGCACATAAAGTATTAATATTTTTAGAAATCTGTATTGGGATGCCTGGGTAGTGCAGTAGGTAAAGTGTCTGCCTTAGACTTGGGTCATGATCTTGGAGTCCCAAGATTAAGCCCTGTGTCTGGCTCCCTGCTTAGCGGGGAGTCTGTTTCTACCTTTGACCTTCCCCACTTTGTGGTCTCTCTCCCTTTCTCAAATAAATAAAATCTTTTGTTAAGTGAAATCTTTATTAATTATTTGTTCCTAACAAGTAGCTTACACAGATAATAATTTATTTCCCATGATATTTTTGAATCTACAAACTGGCAGCATTTCTCAGCTGTTTGTTCTGGCTCTGAATTTATCACAAGATGGCTAAAGATGGAATTATCCCTTGTCTTGAACTGGGACTGGAGGATCCATTTTTAAGAGGGGCTTTTGGTAGTTCATGCCCGTAAATTGTTTCCTCTCTATGTAGAACTTTTCATAGGACTTCTTGAGCCTCTGTACCATATGGAAGATGGCTTCCCCCAAAATGAGCTACCCAAGACTACAGTGGAAAATGCAGTACCCCCCCCCCTTTTTTTTTTTGCAATACCTTTTATGACAGAGTCCTGGCATTCACACACTGTCATTTATGTTCTGTTTTATATATCAAATAGCCTAGCCCCAACTAAATGAGTGAGGGAACTAAACAAAGAAGGTATGAATCCTAGGAGACAAATATTAATTGTACTAATATCCAAAGATCCTCATGTATTTGTTCTAATATTTATTATTTATTATTATTAACATTTATGGTACTAAATGACACTGGGTAACACATTTTATCCCCTGTGGTATGTTTATCAAATAATTAGATAATGTTATATCAGCCTTACAAAATGATTTCAGTATTTTCTAATCTCCAATTTATAGAAAGTAAAATGTATTTGTTCCTTGCTGAATTATATAAATACATCATGAGAATGGGTGAACTCACCGAGAAACCTGAAACCTGGAAATGTCAGAAAAAACAATGAGGGATGACAATGATTAATTGAAAACTACAATTATCAAGGTAAATGGACTAGATATATATAGAAATCTACATGTAATGGCTAAAAAATAACAAATACAAAAGTGATTTCACATCAGTAGTATATTAATTACGTTTCATTTAGTTCTTACTATATATAATATGCTCACAGTTCTTCACATGCATTAGGTCATTAGATTGCCACAAATATCCTATAATTTGAGTACTTTTACTACATCTACTTTAAAGATAAGGAGCCTAAGGAAGAGATGATTAAAAGTATATAACTATTAAGTGGCAGAATTAGTATTTAAATCCATCATTTTGACTCTACAGTCTACACAGCTAGCTAATGCCATATGACCTCTCGATAACAGCTCTCTATAAACAAGTAGGCACTTAATGAACTATCCAAAGTATCTTTTGAAAATATAACATTCCCAAATTACAGTGCAATCATTATAGAGTCCTAAAAAATACATAGAAATCACCATATATTGGATGACTTAAGGTTACCCATATATAACTGTGTTTAAGGGATAAATTTTAATGGAAATTAAAAATAATTTTAAAATTTTATAGCAATAAACTCTACATATAAACTTGTGAGATTTGAAATATATATATTTGGCAGGGGGTGTGGGTAGCACAGTTGGTTAGCCAACAACTCTTGTTTTCAGTTCCGGTGAGTCATGGGCTTGTGGATCGTGGGATTAAGCCCTGAATAAGGCTCTCACTCAAAGTTGAGTCTGCTTAAGTTCCTCTCTCCCTCTCTCTTCACCCCTCTCTGTGCTTTATGCCTTTTTGTTTGCTTAATAAGTGTTAGATATGGATCTCCATTAATATGTGTTTAGTATGGATCTCCATTAATATGTGTTAATTTCAATTTGTTTTCTGCAATGAACTTTATATTTCTATTGTTCTTTTTTTTATATTGGGGTATTTTACCCCAATGGCAGTTATTTAGCTTAGCTTAAGCTTAATGGCAGTTATTTTTCTTTCTCATTTCACCATTTAATTACCAAAAAGCCCTTTTTCCTTTTCTTAGCACTTTTTCTTCCCCAGAAGCCACATGTTTGGAACAATATCCCTTTATACCACACTTATCCCTTTCAACTGATTGTTTCCTTTTCAACTGAATATTTCCATAGTAAATAAAGTCTTTTTAAATCACAAGGTAAACCATTTATATGAAGTTTTTGACTTCTTGAAAAAAAATTTTCTGTATAGAAAGCTCTTATTGTCCCAAAGCATTTTCAGAATTTTCAAAATTAGGAAGGCTTTAATCTTTTGTTGGTTCTTCCCATTCCTCCTCAAACTCCTCCCTGGGATCCCTACTTTGTGTCCTCCATAGTATGTTCCTTCTGTCTTTGCTCATGGAAAGAATTAAGGTGGAGTGGAGGTAAAGCAGGAGTATATATGAAACCATATTGTTGTGATTTGTTGATTTTTCTCTTTATACTCAATTATTTACCAGTTTTGGAAATTATAGGAGATTACTAAACATCTACCATATCTACACCTACATAGAAGTTCAAGATGTTTTTTTAAACTATAATTACAATTTCAATCTTTTAATCAAAGGGTTTAGAATATTAACATCTAATACTATTATTGATCTGTTTGGACTTAGGTATAACATTTAGGTATTGGTTTTTGGTTTGCTTTTTTATTTCTCTACAGCTTCTTCCCTCTTTTTAGGTGTTTGTACATTTTTAATCATTTAAATTTATTTATTTACCATTAATGTCAAGTTTAGGGGTCCTTCAGATATACCTGTTGCCAAACATACAACCTGATTCTAATTTCTCTTCCCATTCCCCTTTCTTATTCCTTTCTCTTTCTTTGGAAGCTTTAGGTGTCCAGATTTCTCTTTCCAGAAAGATAATTGGTTTTTTTGTTACAGTTTAAGCTACCCCAAAAGCCTGTCTTGATTGTTGCTGTCATTGAAAAGAAAGAAAAAGAGGAGGGAGGGAGGAAATGATGAAAAAAAGGAAGGGAGAAAGAAAGAAACCTGGCATATCGATGCATACCTTTTTGCTTCCTCCAAGTTTTGACTTCCTTCCAAAATCTTTCTGCTTTTTCTCATCCTTAGATATGCTTTACTTTTTAATTGAATCTATCTTTGGTATCTCTAAGAGTATTATTTGTTAGTCAGTCTTCAGTCACAGAAACAGTGCCACTATAATCATTTTTATGTAAACTTTGGAGTTTTTTTCCCTCTTTTTTTCTGAGTATTAAAGTCTATTGATTTGTCTTCAAATTCACTGACATATTTTATTTTCAGCAATTTCTAGTTTACTATTATCTTATCCAGTAACTTTTCCATTTCAGATACTGTGTTATAAATTTCTATTTGATTCCTTTAGTATTTTTCCTTTCTTTATTGAGATTTCAGATCCTTTCATATATTTAGACTTTTTCCTTAAGTGCTTGAACATATTTATTTAACTACATAAATCCCTTTCCTAGGAATGACAATGCATGAATCAACTTGAGTCTTTAAGTGACTACAAGTTTCTTTATTTTTGATATACAATTTCCTGTTTATTTGCATGTCAAGTAGATTTTGATTGTGCAGTAGAAATTATAGATGATCCATTTAAGATGATAGAGATATATTATTTTATTATGAAATGTATTGATTTTTTTTCTGACAGATAATAATAGCTGATCACCTTGAATTTGGAGAATTATGGTGTTCTCTACATTGCTAGTTCAAGTATGTGGCTTTACTCTCTGACCAAGAGAAAATGCTTCTGGATCATTGTCTTTATTCCAAAAGTGGATCTTCTAATAGAAAGTATGAGGGGTTCACCAACTGCCTATAAATTGGCAAATCTCCAACTCAAATTTCAATCTCTCCTGCACTGGTTAGCAGCATAAATCTCTGCTCAGCAATTTCAGCCTTGCAGTTAATGCTTCTTGGTAATCTTTATAAATCTTCCCAAATGGAAAGTATCCTCAAGAGATGTTTCTGTTTTTGTTTTTGTTTTTGTTTTTGTTTTTCTGGAGCTTCAAATCGTTATTTGTCCAAACTACTTCACTATTTCTGGAATAAGAATTATCTTTATTTTATTTTCTATTTAAGAATATATATATATATATAATAAATCAGTACAAACCAAAGAAGTTTGAGAATTTAGTGTAATAATGCATATTGGAAATGATAGAAAACATTGAAAAAAGTTGTCATCATAATTGTAGGTGTAAGAGAGTTTGCTAATTGATAAATTGTAAATATATCTGTCAGCTTAAGGTCCTCTTACCCAGTAGATACACTGTGTCATTTCCTTACATGTTTTCTTGAATCACTGTTCAATAAAATAATTTCAAACACTATTGAAAAACTTTGGTTTTCCTTTGCTTATAAGCAGTTCCATGGAATCGTAGATTCTTGAAATTGGAAGGAACCTGTATGATCACCTATAGTCTGATCTCCCATTCAGTGCAAGAATTCCTTCTCAAGCTCCTTAACAAATGAACAACTCGAACTCTATTAGTGACTGGGTGTTCATTGTTCTGCTTTCACTCAGAAACAGATGCAATCACTAGGCCTGTTGTGAAAGACATACAATGGAAAAGAACAGGTTCCTTATTATCCCAAATCCAACAAAATTAACTGGACTTGATAACTTAATTTCAATTCCTAGCTAACCAGAAGTATCATCTAAAGAGGCCATGACTATGGCTGAACTTACTCTCAAAACTCTGAGAAGCCAAGAATAAGAACAACATTTGGGGTAAAAACAAACAAACAAACAGTATATTTTTAAATCTATTCATAGTTAAATTTATGTCCAAAGAAGACTGTGTGCAGAATAGAAAGTTTTACTTTCTAAGCCAGTATTTGTTTCCCCTCAAGTTCATAGGGCAAATAAACCTGGCTCTACCACTTCTCTGTTTCTCCATTCAATGAAATCCTGGCTCTGCCTCAGGCTTAGACACTGAGGCACAGGTTTATAAATGGTACTGGAGTTTAGGTTTCTGCAACTCACAGAGTCAGAGTGTGCTTTTATTTAAAACTGAATGTACTACTCTTCAACCTAGGAAAATCTGTTATTATTTAAATAAGCACAAGGGTATTTTATATACGTTCATTCTAGTACTTCTAAGTAAGCTTATATACATAAAATAATTTTTAGAAATGTAGGTTTATATATAGATATTTATAATTGTTTTTAAGATTGTATTTATTCGAGAGAGAGAGAGAGAGAGGCAGAGACACAGGCAGAGGGAGAAGCAGGCTCCATGCAGGGAGCCCCACGTGGGACTCGATCCCAGGACTCCAAGATCAGGCCCTGGACTGAAGGCGGCGCTAAACCGCTGAGTCACCCGGGCTGCCCGAGATTTATAAATTATTAAACTCAACACCAAAGAAACAAACAATCCAATCATGAAATGGGCAAAAGACATGAACAGAAATCTCACAGAGGAAGACATAGACATGGCCAACATGCATATGAGAAAATGCTCTGCATCACTTGCCATCAGGGAAATACAAATCAAAACCACAATGAGATACCACCTCACACCAGTGAGAATGGGGAAAATTAACAAGGCAGGAAACCACAAATGTTGGAGAGGATGCGGAGAAAAGGGAACCCTGTTACACTGTTGGTGGGAATGTGAACTGGTGCAGCCACTCTGGAAAACTGTGTGGAGGTTCCTCAAACAGTTAAAAATATACCTGCCCTACGACCCAGCAATTGCACTGTTGGGGATTTACCCCAAAGACACAAATGCAATGAAACGCCGGGACACCTGCACCCCGATGTTTCTAGCAGCAATGGCCACGATAGCCAAACTGTGGAAGGAGCCTCGGTGTCCAACGAAAGATGAATGGATAAAGAAGATGTGGTTTATGTATACAATGGAATATTCCTCAGCCATTAGAAACGACAAATACCCACCATTCGCTTCAATGTGGATGGAACTGGAGGGTATTATGCTGAGTGAAGTAAGTCAGTCGGAGAAGGACAAACATTATATGTTCTCATTCATTTGGGGAATATAAATAATAGTGAAAGGGAAAATAAGGGAAGGGAGAAGAAATGTGTGGGAAATATCAGAAAGGGAGACAGAACGTAAAGACTGCTAACTCTGTGAAACAAACTAGGGGTGGTAGAAGGGGAGGAGGGCGGGGGGTGGGAGTGAATGGGTGACGGGCACTGGGTGTTATTCTGTATGTTAGTAAATTGAACACCAATAAAAAATAAAAAAAAAAAAAAAGAATTGATTTTGAGCAATCAGTCATTTTCCCCTATAGCTAATAAACTGGTGAATTTGTGTAAAAAAAGCAAAAACCAAAAAATTAAAGTTTGGTACCATCACCATAAAAAAAAAATAAATAAATAAATAAATTCAGATAAAACTGGCTAACAGTCAAACGGTCTTTGAATATATCCTTCAGTGGCATAAGTTATTGGTAATTGTCTTGCCCAAAGTTTTGCTGTCATGGAGCACATACCCTTTTCAGATGACTAGTTAAATGTGTGGTTCAATTTTTTCTGCAAGTTTCATATGTGATGAGATATGAGACATTATATAATAATATAATGCAAATTCTATAATAATACACGTATATTAAAGCCAAAGCAATATATGTTAATTTTGTAGGGTTCCCTATAGAGATGCAGTTCAGGTTCCATGTAAATTTAGGTATGCCTTTATTGATGGTACTCTATGAATTAAAACAAATCAGAGAACTATTCACAATTCAGAGATTAAAACATCAAAGAAAGAGAATCATTTAAAGCTCTCTAGATTTTCTATTCTAAGAGTAGGTCTTTTAAAACTGCCAAAGCTTAGAGGTCTGTTCTTTATTTGAGGAACGTATTGTAATCTGATGGGTGTTAGAAAAGAAAATGCTCATGCTATTTAGAGGTGATTTTTTTGACAGTGGACAAAGGAAAAAGTTCTCTTCTGCTAGGATAATAGGAAATTGTGAGATGATTAAATAGCTAAAAGCAAATTCTCAGGATTTGATGTTATCAGTACCCAATAATAAAAAGGGAATTCATCAGTTTGGTGGCAATTTGCTAAGGGAGTAAACTGAAAGTATTATAAAAGGAAGCCACAAAAAAATGTACTTTTATGTGATTTTTCAAATCTAACCAATAGATATGGAAGCCGAGAACAGTTTTAACAGCCAAAAGATACAATATTAAATCTTCTGCTGGAGCCAAGTATATGTTTGGTAAATGAGACAAAGTTGTCGCTTACATAGGAGAAAGTAAAAAGTCCTGGATAGTGTCCATGGATATGCTTAGGATGTATAATGTCAAAAGGAAAATATTATCTATAAAATTTTGCACATCAGATAAGGTTCATAATTTTCCAAACAGATTTATAAAAATTTACAAACAGAAACTGTAGGGGGCATATATATAGCATGGGAGAAGAAAAGAAGAAATTCTGTTTTATCAGAAAATATACATGATAATAATAATATCTAATATGCTATAAACCCATAATCTCTGAAGAAGAAGTATTGAAGAATGAGAAAATGTATGCTGGTTATGGAAATAAGGTATTCTTTTTAGTGGTTGTTGCCTCACCATTTATGGTTATGGTGGTATCTGACACGTTCCGTTAGAATGCATGCTGGTTTCTGTAAAGCATGATCATGAAATATTCTCAGAGTAAAGTGATGCTTATCAAATGCCTCAAACATGATGGAAAGACAGAAAAGGAGAAACAGAGAGACAAAGGAGTAAATGACATGAGAGGAACCCAGAAAACAACTTTGAAATATCTGTGATTTTCAGCAGGAATCTAGATAACATAGTGTGACACTTTTTCTGCATTGTTTTATCTGATAAATATCATGGGTTTTAGGTGAAATGAAAATAGCTAAAAGGAAAGTGAACTTTTATGTATATGTATAGTTTGAATTTCAAAATATACCTCATGAAAAAAATATACCTCATGATCATAGAAAAAACAATTTAGGACTGATTATTAGATAGATCGATAGATAGATAATCATAAACATCAGATGACTAAACGCAGAGGATTTTAAAATAATATGGAGGAGGAAAAGAAAAGGGAAAAAGACATTAAATGAATTTGGAAAACTCTTATAAAGAATAATGTATAGTCAGTGTTTATTGAGTAAAGGAGAAAAAATACTACTAGTACTTTATGACAAAAAAATATATGCTTGAAATAGGTTCACATGTCTATTTTCTAATCCTAAAACAGTAGAAAAACAGTATTTTAAGTGCAATATATACTTGAGTCTCAAATACAATATAATATAAATTTCACTATGAAAATGTCATTGACGATGGTAGAATGAGACCCCCATAATTGGAATATATTAATAGGAAGGCATAACCTATTAATTAGATGCTTGAATAATAGAACTATCTAAAGGGTTATACATATTTCTTTATGCTGTATGGAAAGTGAAATATAATTTAAATGCAAACTATTGTGTAACAATTTAAGAAATAGCATTAAGCTTCTTTGTTAAGTGGGCCATCATTTAAGGATAAAGGGAATGCGATCCTTCTACCCTCGTTGAATCATATTAATTTTTGTTTTCTTATTTTTTGTTTTCTATGATTTGTTTGCACCTACAAAAGCAAAATCGGAAACCAGCTTTGTAAGGGAATAGAGAATTATGCTGAGTAATGTCATCTTCATAATAACAGGCACCAGGATTATCTTGTTCATTTCTGTGTCTTAGATCTAGAGCACAATGTCTGATACATAGTAAATGAAAAATAAATGTGTTACATAAGTAGCAATTGTATTCAAATATTTGATGTCAAATTAGTCTTTGAAATTATTATAAGAAACTGATAGAATCTTGACCAAAGGTTGGAAATAACCAGAAGCAAAGTATGTTTTAGTACAAAAGTAGTTTGTCATTTCTTTTAGATGATTGAGAGTAGCTTAAAAGACTAATTCATGTGGTTACTGTGGAAGGCATTCAAAATAAATTCAGTGGTGAAATATGTTAGAAAACTGATTTTGGAGTCTTGCTAAACCTTCACAATCTAATTGTACATTATTTCTCTCTTTCTTTCAGTTTTCTAATTGCCCATATATTAATAAAACCTAACAAAATTAATTGAGATTTTAAGCTATTCTTAAATGCTAAAACTTTGCATGGTGATAATCAAATATTATCAAATATTTCATTTGAAATGTCAAAGTTACAGCTTAAAAATAACATTAAAATGACACTAAAACAGTATACTCTCATACATAATAAAGCTCACTTATTATACTCATTGGCTGTAAGAAATCTTATGAAATAATATGAATAACATAGTTAAATTTTGTGGACTACTAAGATCCTACTTCATCTGAAAATCATGCATTATACTAGTCTTATTTTCTTATACCACTTTAAAAAATCACATACCAAAAATAAATAAAATAAATTTTAAAAATAAAAAAATCACATATCTCTAGCATCACTTTCCTAAATTACCCATTGCTTATATTTATGACAGCAACACTTAATTGGTAGAAAACTTTTTTTCACTATTTGAACACATTTGACTTACTGCTATTTCATAGTGCTATATCTTTCTTGGGTTATTTGGTAACTTGATTTTTCTATTTTTCTATTCAGACCATTATAACAAGAAGAAGACTGAGGGTCAGAGTCCTGGAGGAAGACCCCTTCAAGCAGAGGGTAAGTCTGGCTGACTCAAAAGAGCAAAAGGACAATGTATGGCAGCGTAAGTGAGGGGCAAAAGAGTAGGAAATGAGAGGTATATGGAGGCCTTCTATGCCAGGGTGATGGGAAAACATTAAGAAAGCTTACAGCAGGGAGCTGCCATAAACTGAATTCTGTTTTTAAAAGGTCACTGTGATTACTTTGGAGAGGATGGATAACAAAGAGAGAAAAGTAGAAGCAGATAGGTGTTATTTCATTATTTTAGGCAAAGCTTTTCATGGCTTAGAGTAGGGTATAAACAGTAAGAATAGAATCTGACAGATTCTACATGTATGCCCAGTTTGGAGACAGTACAAACTGATGGAGATTTCAAGTGGGAAAAGTCGAAAAGAGATCAGGGGGCAATGATAGCTCCTGACGTTTTGGCTTGCTTAACTAGGTGGATCATTACTACCATTTACAGAGATGACAAGTTAAGAGGGAGAAATAGATTTAGAGTAAGGAAGGGGGAAAATCAAGTGTTTGCTTTTGATGTGTTAGTTTTTTTACGTTTATTATGTATCTAACTCTAAATGTCAAGTATGAAGTTGAATTTACAAGTCTGGAGTACTAAGAAACAGATTACAAAATCCCTTCCCAAATATCTATCCCTGCCTGGAGAGCTTATCAGAATTCTTAATGAGTTTTTATCATTGTTGTTATTGTTTTTATTTATAGTTCTAAAACCTCTGTTAGTTTTTTAAAGAAATTATATTATTCTGCTTCAATGTAGTATTTCTTCATGTAAGGAGAAACATTTTAGTGATGATTTGTATTCATCATGTGAACTTTATGAAAGTGGAAGTTTCTAAAACTCAGTGCAATAGTGAGGATAAAATAAAGGCTCTGAATTTGTATCTTGATTGAGAATTTGTTTTTTCTCTCTGCTCCTTCATATAATCCTGTGAATTATTTTTGATTCTTGATATGAATATTGAATTATATGGTCAGAAAACAATGGAGGACTTTTAAATGTATTTTAGTCAAGACTAGTAGAGTCTATTCTTATTTTTCTCAAGAACATTTTTCTTTTGCCTATTCTCTTTCTCCTTCATATCATCACTTTTTTTATGTTGTCCTGAGATTCTGTCTGGAGCATTCTTGTCTTTGTAATTCCATGTTGTTTCAACTTAAAAAAAAAAAAAATTCATTAAAATTTCTCTATAGCTAAGAACTCATTACTCTGGTCTCATTTTTACAGTAAAGGCTAAGAATAATTTGTCTAGACAACTCATTTGTTTGTACTTCCTCTGCTAACATTGCTAATCTCCACCACAATCCACAAAAAATGTCCAGTCAAAGCCACCAAAGACTTATATATTTCCAAACAAACAAAAAAGTTTCTATCCTACTCTCTTTTGATTTCTCAGTACCTCTCTGTACATTATCATCTCACCTTTTATAAATCCCTTCTCAACTTTTCACATTACCTTTCACAACAAACAATACAGTCCTGGTTTTCTCCCTAATTTATTGGCCACTCTTCATTATTCTCATTGATTTCGTAAGGTATATCAGATCTCTAAACATTAGAGTCCCTTCAAATTATGTTGTGGGTCATTATCTTTTCACTTTATATTCACTGCTTACCAAATTTTATGACCATCTGTTTGGTGATTACTTTCAAAACATATCTCCAGCCAAAACAATTTTTCTGAACCTCAGATTGGTATATTCAAATTTCTACTTGACATTTCCACTTAATCATCTCAAACTTATTGTGTGCAAAACATAAGTCTGGATTCTCTTTTTTCCAAAACCTATTACTCATTTAGTAAATGACATAACTGTCCACCAAGTTGCTAAAGCCAGAGATTTGGGGGTCATACTCCACTTATTCTTTTGCCTTACTTTCCAATCCCAACCTTGGTAAATCCTTTTCATTCTGTCTCTAAAGTATATCTGATACCCCTTTACTTTTCTTCGTTTCCACTGCATCCTTTTTAAAGCCACCATCATTTTTTTAATGCAGTTGTCTCAGTGACGTCTTAGATGATCCTCCTGTGTCCTTTCTTTCTCCTCTAAAATCTACTTAAAATATAGGAACAAGAGTGATCTTTAAAATGAAAAGAACCGGGGCTCCTGGGTGGCTCAGTTGGTTAAGCATCTGTCTTTGGCTCAGGTCATGATCCTGAGGTCCTGGGATGGAGCCCTGCAAAATAAAATGAAAAGAACCGATCATATCATTCTCCTGGGTGGGTTCTTGATGACCAAGACCCTTTGATTCTAACTAAGCTCTTCCTTCTTTCCACTCTAATCTTAGGCCAATCATCCTTCATTTACCTTGTTCCATTCTACTTTGACCTTCCACCACTTAAAATATGCCTACTGTCAGGCAGCCCGGGTGGCTCAGCAGTTTAGTGCCGCCTTCAGCCCAGGGTGTGATCCTGGAGACCCGGGACCGAGTCCCATGTCGGGCTCCCTGCGTGAAGCCTGCTTCTCCCTCGGCCTGTGTCTCTGCCTCTCTCTCTCTCTCTCTGTATCTCATGAATAAATAAATAAAATCTTAAAAAAATAAAATAAAATATAAAAAATATGTCTACTGTCTTTCTTCTTAAGGGTTTTACTGTTTCCTCTTTTGGGAATGTTTATTCCTAGCTATTTGCTTGTCTGCTCTCATTTTTCCATTCCAACTTAAAAACTGTCTCCACCTTGACTTACCTGATCACTTTACCTAATCAGAGCCTCTGTTCATATTTTCTATTTCAACATTCTTTTTATTTATCTTACAACATGGCCGTTATAAATTTACTTGAATCTCAGAGACTGTATCTGTCTTATTTACCTTTCCCTTTCAGTCTTTCACTATGCTATGGGATGAATGTTTGTGTTACCCTAAAATTCATATGTTGAAGCCTAAAGCTAGTGCAGTGGTATTTGGAGGTGGGGCCTTTAGAAGGTAATTAGGTCATGAGGGTACAGCTCTCATTCATGGGATTAATGACTTTGTAAGAAAAAAACAAGAGAAAGATGGTTTCTCTCTCTCTCTGCTCTCTGTCATGTGAGGATACATAAAGAAGGCTCTCTGGAAACCAGTTTTGGGCCCTCACCAAAAACTAAATCTACAGGCACCTTTGTCTTAGACTTACCAGCCTCCAACGCCATGAGAAATAAATGTTTGTTGTTTAAGCCATTCAGTTTATGGCAATTTGTTTCATCAGCATGAACAGAATAAGGTGTGCTAAATATTTTTGATAGAAAGAGGAACTTGCCAAGAATACATATAAGGCATTTCATCTTAAAAATCTGTGGACAGCAACAGTTTGGGGAGTAACTATGCTTTCATGGTCTTATTTGGCACCGAGATCTGAGAGGCTGGATGGATCTGCTTTACTAAGTCATTAGAATAAGTTTTTGGTATTTCTCTGTAGTCTATGCATTCTACCTGGAAATGATTTATGGATGGACTTTTAATTTCTGTAAACTGCCTAAAATTACATGACGTTTTGTGAATTGTTTATTATGAGCATTTGCCCAAGATGAGCTTTTCAGTAAATTTCCATAGCTTATTACAGAAGTTGCAGAAAAAAAAAGTTCAATTAAAAATGATTAATAGTCACTAAAATCACTGTCATGAATTTTGAACATTACTCTGGGCCCTTAATCTAATATTCTTTCTTTCTTTTTTTGGTAAGTACGTATACACCTAGAAGCCAATATGCAATTACATAAAGAATGTTGATTTTGAATCTTCAGAACCTAGTGAAGAATCCTGCTTTTACTAATTACTTGGCTAAAGTTGAGCAACTTACTGAAACCCAGTTCCACTGTATGTACAGTGAATCTAATAACATCTATTTTGCAGACTAATTCTGAGAATTAGAGAAAATATATACTAAGCACATAATATAGTACCTAGTAGGAATTAGTGATCATCCAATATTGAAAAGCATTGATATTGTTATAATAATAATCCTGTATTCATCAACTCATTCTGCTTATAATTTCATGTCTGGAATGTATCCACATGACTCAGAAATGTGAACTTTGTACCTGATATACTGTTAAACAGCCTAGACTTGGTAAAGTTTCTGCCACTAAGCTTGTATATATGCATATATATGTATGTATATGTATTTTACCTACTAATTGAGTTTACCACTCTCCTTAAAACTTAAAAATTCCCAGCCCTGTTCTGTTCTCAAGGATGCTTACTCCTACACATGGCATCACCCAGGCCCTCTTGATTTCTGGCCTTTGATTGAGTTTGTTCAATTGTATTACAGGAAATCAGAGGGCTGGAGAGAACATTGAAGGTATTTATCAATCCTAATAACCTCTGTCTAACTTTGCCCAATATAAGCAATGTCAGTATTCTGTTATTGGTACTCTTGTTGGGCAGCTCTGCTTCTATGACCTCAGACTCTCTGTGAGGCTTCCATAACATCATTCCCAACCAGGAAACCTGTCACTAGTGCTCCAGTGCACAACCATACCTTGCTGTATCCCTTAATTCGGGTCAAATCTGTGTAAAAATCCTCTCATAAAAATGTGTTAGATTAAAAACCGAGTTTCTTAACAGCACTGTGAATATCACCCTACTGTGTGCAAATCAATGACCTAAGCATGTTAATTATCAAAACATCAAAGACAAAATAATTCTGCCTAGTTCTACAATCACATAAAACTTTGCATATGGCTGTGTACAGATGTGTTTTCAATGATTCAGTTCAGTCAGTGTCACACTTTTATACAGCAGATAGAAATAGGAAGCAATTTACTTTGCTGTTACAACACTCCATTGCCACTTGGAAAAGGGAAATGTGCTAAGCACAGAACGCTATCTTTCATTGTTCTCTTCTGAAAGAATGTTTCCATAATTCTTCTGAAATCAAAATATGTGTCTGTTGAATTAATGTCAGGGATTGTGTGGTAGTGATTCACTTCCTCCTACACAATTTCAAAAGAGATGGGTAAAAAAGAAAGAAAAAACAATTGCTTTCACATAAGTACTTTTGACTTAAAGCAGAATGTCAGAAATGAAAAATTAAAAAGTATATTTATAAGAAACAAATGAATCTTACAATGCTGCTGTGCATTATTTCCATTTAACTAGTCCTGAATTTTAGTAGATGCAAGGCAAGATTATTCATTTAGGTACATATAAAGATATATATATACACACATGCAAACATATACATGCATGTGCACCTTATCTTTTACATATTTTTTAATTTTTAGTATGATAAAAATATCTTCCATTAATTACCAATACTTGGAGAACACATAAAGAGATTATTTTGAAAAACTTACATATGTCATACTTTGCTTGATCAAGGTATGCAGGTAGCAAAAAGAACCTGACCATATATTATTTGCAAAATCTAGATTATTTGAAAAATAAATATATTAAAAATTTCACCACAAAAGTGAGGAAAACAAGGAAAATATAGATAAAAAAATTTGGAAATTAGTTTGAACAGGCATCTCTTTGGAGTTGATTTCTATAGTGTAGATGGAATAAAATATTTTTATCTTGATATATATTTTCTTCTTTCTTCCAACTTCTTCCTTAAGCTATTGTGAGAGCTTTATTCTCCCTATCTAGTAAAAATGTCATGAAATTTTATTTATTTAGCATATACTTATTGAGAACCTAAAGTTCACTCCTTGACTAGGGATCAATTGGGAGAAAATTACCACATGAGCTTATCATCATAAGGAATATTTAAAGTGGTAAAAAGAGTTATCAGTTGTAGTTGTCCAGAGAAATAAAAACAATAAGAGATAGATGACAGGTTGATAGATGATAGATAGATAGATGATAGATGATAGATAGATGATAGATAGATAGATAGATAGATAGATAGATAGATAGATAGATGGTAGAGACAGAGGAGAAAACATTTCAAAGAATTGGCTTCTGCAATTGTGAAGACTGGCAATTTTGAAGTCTGTAGGGTAGGCTGGAAGGTTGTAACTGTCAGTCAGGAGCTTATGCTATAGTCTTAGAGCAGATTTTCTTCTGTCTCCAGAAAATCTCAGTTTTGTTCTAAAGAACTTTCATGTGATTGGATGAGACCCATCCACATTATGGGGGAAAATTCCCCTTTACTCTAAGTCAACTGATTTTGTATATTAGCCATATGTACAAAATACTTTTACAGTGACCCCTAGATTCATGTTTTATTAAATAACTAGGGACTATAGGCCAGCCAAGTTATCATATAAAACTAACCATCAGAAGAGTAAGAAACTCTGATATAATAATAGCTGATATTTGAATGGTGGTTTAAAATGAAATGAAATTACTTTAAAAGCCATCATCATGATTGATCTTTGTAGATCAATTACAACCCTGTTGCAGGGTTGTAACAGAGGTATTAATGTTAACAACCCAATTTTTCACCTGAGGAATATGGAGTCAAATTAGTATATACAGACCAAGTGGAATGAAAGACAATCTAAGGGGAAAAAATGATTTAAAAATTATAATGTCTCAGAGAAATCTTTAAAAAGAGAGAATCAATAAGAAAATATTTTTAAATTATAGCATACTTGTAAATATTTGGAAGGAATCAGCATGTCTGAGATAACTGATTCTCAGATCACAAAGATTTTATTTACCTATTATTCAATTAATTAATTAATTAATTCATCCATTAATTTATTTTATTTCTCTTCTCTAGCCCCAGTTTTCTCATCTGTAAAATGCATATAAAGCTAGAATTGGAGAGAGGGCACCTTGGTGGCTCAGTGGTTGAGCATCTGCCTTTGGCTCAGGTCCTATTCCTGGGGTCCTGGGATCAAGTTCGGCATCAGGCTCCTTAAAACAAACAAACAAACAAACCCTAGAGTTGGAGAAAAGGATCATACATCCTGTGAAGGAGAGGAAGCCCTCTTCACAGAGGGAAGATGTGGGAGGAGAGAGAAGAACACAGGGGATTGCACAAGGAAAATACTTCCTCAAAATTATTGATAGAGAAAATTAGAGAGGCTGATTTTTGTGAGTTTTTAAAACCAGCAGAGCTCAAAACTGGAGTTTCTGGATGTCCACAGCATTGCTGCTGTGGAGCCTAGCAGGCACTGCAATGCTCCTGTGGAGAAAGAAAGCAGATAGCCTGGAGAAGACAGTACAATCTGAGAATCTGTTTGGACTCACTGTGACAGACAGTTTACACTTCTTGGAGTGCATCTGGTAGAGGTGGCATTGCCTCTCTCAGAACAAGACAGCCAATGGGTACCATTTCCCTTCCCCACCCCTCAGTATAGGCAGAGACACCTCCTGAGGGTGACTAACCTGGACACTGGCTCTTTTCTGTGCTTCCAAACTCCATGTGCCTGTGTTTTGATGTGAATGTCTTTCTGGGACAAACCTGTATCAGTCCCAGTACAGTGAGACCCTCCCCCAGAATACCAGCATGGATCCCTGCCAAATTAGAGTTTTAAAATTCAGCAGGCCTGTATGGCATAGACCCCAAGATACCCTATGCTGCCAGGCAGGTAGATGTCCTGGACAGACAGACAGGGGGAAGTCATCAAACTGAGAGACACCTGACACACACCAGGGGAGATTTTTCACTCTTCTGAAGGCCTTCCAGGAAAGTGGTGGGTGAAAATCTCCCTCAGCAGGTATGAAGGAGGGGACTGGCACCATTTCCCTCTCCTGTCCCTTAGTGTAAACTAACTTCAGTAAGCAGCCCACTGCCAACACTTATGGCCTAAATCCCTTATACCCAGCCCCACACCATATGCTCTGTTCCTGCTGGTTTCTTTGGATAAGTGTGCCTGAGTACCAGTGCAATAGACCCCTCCCCCTGAAGCCCAGGACAAACCCCTGCATGCACCATGCCTCCTGATTATCAGGTTCTGCAAAGCTTCAGTTTTAATGGAAATAGTGTCTGGTCTCTTTTAGTAAGCAGACCAGAGCACAGCTCTTTAAAACTCACCAAATTCTGGCAAAGGTCCAAATACCCCCCACTACAGGCAAGAAGAACCTCTGCAGAGGACTGGCCTGAGGGAAAGAGCAGCCAAAACACAGTAGCAGAGTGTACACAACACACCAGAGCCACTTCCTGAATTGCCAGACCTTAGACAGTATATGGCCTCTTCTTCATAAAAAATATTACTACCAGGAGCAGGAAACATAAAAGATTTTCCTAAAAGACAGAAGAAGACAGAGACCTAGGCAAAATGTCAGAAAGAGGAATTCATCCTAAAAGAAAAAAAAACAAGAAGAGGCCACAGCCAGGGATCTAATCAAAAAGAATATAAGAATATCAGAATTTAAGGCAACAATCATAAGGATGCTAGCTGAGCTTGAGAAAAGCATAAAAGACACTAGAGAGTCCCTTGCCACAGAGATAAATGACCTAAAAACCAGTGAGGCTGGAATGGAAAATGTAATAAACAAGATTTGAAACCCACTGGGGGTAATGACCACATGGATGGAAGAAAAAGAGTAATAAATAAGTGATATAGAAGACAAAATTATGGAAAGTAATGAAGCTGAAAGGAAGAGGGAATGAAAAATACTAGATCACAATTGTAGACTTAGGGAACTCAGTGATTCCATAAAGCATAATAACATTCATATCATAGGAGTCTCAGAAAAAGAAGAGACAGGAAAGGGGGCAGAAGATTTATTTGAGGAAATTATAGCTGAAAACTTTCCTAATCTGAGGAAGCATATGGACATCCAAATCCAGGAGGCACAGAGAACTCCCATCAAAATCAACAAAAGCCAGCCAACACCAAGACATATCGTAGCTAAATTTGCAAAGTATAGAGTTAAAAGGATAAAATCCTAAAAGTGGCAAGACAAAAAGGTCCTGAATTCAGAAGCAAAGACAAATAAGGTTAGCAGCAGATCTGCTGCAGAAATTTGGCAGACCAGAGAAGAGTGGCATAGTATATTCAATGTGCTGAATGGGTAAAATACGCAGCCAAGAACACTTTACCCAGCATGGATGTCATTCAGAATAGAAGGGGAAATAAAGACTTTCCCAGACAAATGAAAGCTAGAGGAGTTTCTGACTAAACCAGCCCCTCCAAACATATTAAAGGAGACTCTTTGAGTGGGAAAGAAAAACCACAAAAGTGACAAAGACTAGAAAGGAACAGAGAAGAATCTCCAGAAATGACAAAACAAGCAATAAATTGGCACTAAACTCATATCAATCAATAATTACTCTGAATGTAAATAGACTAAATGCTCCAATCAAAAGACACAGGGTGTCAGAATTGATAAAAAAACAAGATCCATCTATATGCGACCGATAAGAGATTCATTTGAGACTTAAAAACACCTGTAGATTGAAAGTGAGGGATAGAGAATCATTCATCATACAAATAGACATCAAAAGAAAGAAAAAAAAAAAAAGAAGAAAGCCAGAGTACTCATAATTCTATCAGACAAACTAGATTTTAAAGCAAATACTGTATGTAACAAAATGGAAAAGGACACTATAATAATGAAAGGATCTATCCAATAAGGATACCTAACTCTGGGAAAAGAACTAGGGGTGGTGGAAGGGGAGGAGGGTGGGGGGTGGGTATGAATGGGTGACGGGCACTGAGGGGGGCACTTGACAGGATGAGCACTGGGTGTTATTCTGTATGTTGGCAAATTGAACACCAGTAAAAAATAAATTTATTATTAAAAAAGAATATCTTTATATTTATACCTACAAAAAGAATATCTTTATATTTATACCTACAAAAAGAATATCTTTATATTTATACCTACAATGTGGGAGCACCCAAATACATGATACAAAAACAAACATGAACACCCCATTTAAATCAATTAACAGATCATCTAAGGAGAAAACCAACTAGGAAAAAATGGCTTTAAATGACACAGTGGACCAGATGGACTTAACAGATACATTCAGATCATTCCATCCTAAAACAACATTCTTTTCAAGTGTACATGGGACATTCTCTAGAATAGATTACATACTAGGTAACAAATCAAGGCTAAACAAGTACAAAAAGACTGAGGTCATATTATACCATGTATATTTGCCAACCCTAACAATAGGAAATTTGAAGTCAACCACAAGCAAAAAATTGGAAAGATGACAAATACATGGACGTTAAAGAACATCCTACTAAAGAATGAATGGGCTAACCAGGAAATTAAACAAGAAATAAATAAAAGAAATATATGGAAACAAATGAAAATGAAAATACCATGGTCCAAATCCTTTGGAATGCAGTACAAGTGGTCATAAGAGGGAAATCAATAGCAATGCAGGCCTACAAGAAGCCAAAAAAATGTTAAATATTCAACCTAATTTTACACCTAAAGGATCTATAAAAAGGACAACAAATAAAGATTAAGTCAGCAGAGGAAGGGAAATAATAAAGATTAGAGTACAAATAAATGATATAGAAACAAAAACAAACAAAACCAATAGAATAGATTAATGAAACCTGAGCTGGTTCTTTGAAAAAATAATGAAATTGATAAAAGCCTAGCTAGACTTATCAAAAAGAAAGGAGAAGCGATCAAAATAAATAAAATCACAAATGGGAGAGAAAAAATCACAACTAACACCATAGAAATACAAATAATTATTAGAGAATATTATGGAAAATTATACGCCAATAAATTGGACAACCTGGAATAAATGGATATATTATGGAAAAGTATATGCCAATAAATTGGACAACCTGGAATAAATGGATAAATTCCTAGAAGGCAACCTACCAAAACTGAAACAGGAATACATAGAAAACTTGAACAGATGGATAACCAGCAAAAAAATGGAATAAAAAGTCTTCCAATAAACAAAAGTCCAGGGCAAGATGGCTTCCCAGGGGGAAGTCTACCAAACATTTAATGAAGAGTTAATATCTATTCTCAAACTATTCCAAAAAATAAAAATGGAAGGAAAACTCTCAAACTCATTCTATAAGGCTAGCGTGACCTTGATTCCAAAACCAGACAAATATCTCATTAAAAAGGAGAATTACAGGCCAATATCCCTGATCAAAATGGATGCAGAAATTCTCAACAAGATACTAGCAAACTGAAACCAAAAGTACATTAAAAAATTATTCACCATGATCAAGTGGAATTTATTCCTGGACTACAAGGATGGTTCAATATTCACAAATCAATCATGATGATACACCACATTAATAAAAGAAAGGAAAGAAACCATATGTTCCTCTAAATAGATGCAGAAGTATTTGACAAAGTACAGCATGCATTCATGATAAAAACTCTCAACAAAATAGGCTTACAGGGAACATACCTCAACATCAAAAAGACCATATATGAAAATCCAGAGCTATATCATCCACAATCGGGAAAAACTGAGAGCTTTTCCTCTGTAGTCAGGAACAAGACAGGGATGTCCATTCTCACCACTGTTATTTAACACATACTGGAAGTCCTATGCTCAGCAATCAGCCAACAGAAAGGAAAAAAAAAAAAACATGCAAATCAACAATGAAGGAGTCAAAACTTTCACTATTTGCAGACAAGATATTCTATGTAGGAAACCCAAAAGAATCCACGAAAAAATTGCTATAACTAATACATGAGTTCAGTAAAATTGCAGGGTATAAAATCAATGTACAGAAACTGTGCATTTGTATACATAAATAATGAGGCTGCAGAAAGAGAAATCAAGGAATCAATCTGATTTATAATTGCACCAAAAATTCTAACATATCTAGGAATAAACCTAACCAAAGAGATAAAAAGTCTGACTCTGAAAACTATAAAAGATTTATGCAAGAAATTGAAGATGACACAAAGAAAAGAAAAAAATCCACGTTCATGGATTGGAAGAACAAAGCTTGTTAAAATGTCTATACTCCCCAAAGCAATCAAAATACCACCAGCATTTTTCACACAGCTATAATAAACAATCTTACAATCTGTATGGGACCACAAAATATCCTGAATAGCCAAAGCAGTCTTGGAAAAGAAAAGCAAATCTGGAGACCTCAGGATTAAAGACTTCTAATTATATGACAAAACTGTAGTGATCAAAACAGTATGGGACTGACATAAAAACAGACACTTAGATAAATGGAAGGGAGTAGAAAACCCAGAAATGAATCCACAACTTTATGGCCAACTAATCTATGACAAAGCAGAAAAGAATATCCAATGAAAAATAACAAAACAAAACAGTCTTTCAACAAATGGTGTTGGTAAAACTGGATAGTGGCATGCAAAATGGATGGAAGACCTAAATGTGAGACATGAAACCATAAAAATCCTCAAGCAAAACACAAGCAATATCTTTGAATCAGCCATGGCGAATTCTTGATATGTCTCTGGAGGCAAGAGAAACAAAAGAAAATATTAACTGTTGGGACTTCAAGATTAAAAGCTTCTGTATAGCAAAGGAAACAATCAACAAAACTAAAGGGTAACTTGTGGAATAGAAGATATTTGCAAATAACGTATCTGATAAAAGGATTAGCTACCATAATATATAAAGAACTTATAAAATCCAAACCCCCCCAAAATGGTTCAGAAACGGTCATAACACATGACTATACATTTTTCCGAAGAAGACATACAGATGGCTAACAGACACATGAAAATGTGCTCAACTTCATTCATCATCAGGGAAACACAAACAAAACCACAATGAGATGTAACCACACACCTGTTGAAATGGCTAAAATAAAGAACTCAGGAAACAACAGTATTTGAGGATATAAAGGAAGAGGAACCTTCTAACACTGTTGGTAGTGATTCAAACTAATGCAGCCACTGTGGAAAACAGTATGGAGGTTCCTCAAAAAGTTAGAAATAAAACTACCCTATGTTCCAGCTATGATATCACTAGGTATTTACCCAAAGCATACAAAAATTCTGATTCTAAGGGTACCTACACCCCAATGTTTATAGCAGCATTATCAACAGTATCCAAATTATTGGAGGAGTTCAAATGCCCATCACTTATATAAAAAGTGATATTATATATAATAGAACATTATTATATGGTATTATAAATGTAATATAACTATAATAGAACATTACGCAACCATCGAAAAAATGACATGGATGGAGCTAGAGTGTATTATGCTAAGCGAAATAATTGAGTTAGAAAAAGACAAATACCATATGATTTCACTAGTTTGTGGAACTTTTTTTTAAGATTTTATTTATTTATTCATGAGAGACACACAGAGAGAGAGAGAGAGAGAGGCAGAGACACAGGCAGAGGCGAATCAGGCTCCGTGGAGGGAACCCGATGCGGGACTTGATTCCGGGACTCCAGGATCACGCCCTAGGCTGAAGGCAGGCGCTAAACTGCTGAGCCATCCAGGGAGCCCTAATTTGTGGAATTTAAGAAACAAAACATATGAAATAATGACAAAAAGAGTGAGAGCGAGACAACCATAAAACAGACTCAACCAGAGAAAACTAAGGGCAGCTGGAAAGAAGGTGAGTGGCAGAATAGTTTAAATGGGTGATATATATTATGGAGGGTACCTGTGATGAGCACTGGATGTTTATGTAAATTAGGAATCATTAAATTCTACTCCTGAAACTAATATTACACTACATATTAACTACCTAGAATTTAAATAAAAACTTGAAACTGCAAAAAATAAAAAAAGGGAATAATTAAAGAAATTCATGTAATATACTAAATGCAGAGCTGGATATATGTTAAGTACGTAATATTTGTTCATTGTGGTTACTCTTATTGTAGTGATCTGTAAGACAAATTGACCTTTATTCACAATATAAAGCAACTCTAATTTGATTGTATGTAGTTTCACTTCTCCATTTGCAATAAAATGATTGGGAGATGTTTTAGCCAGAATTTATTAAAGGAAATGGATGTATCTGTCTTGTTCCAAAATTGGTTCAATTCCTTTTTCTGTATTAATTCTCCTGTTTGACCCAGACAATTTAAGAAATCATATTATTTCACTGTTAAGTGTCAATTCCTTGATTCTTTTAACATCAATTGCAGAAAATAATGATTTTCATCAATGGTATTTCTTGGCAATAACTACATCATATACTTCTAGAATGTTAAAATATAGGAATAAATTGAATTTCTTTTAATTAATTGGTAAATACTATCTTCAGCTATTTATTATCCCCAAAATGAATTATCTCTGAGATTTTTCATGCTTGTTCAGCACTCCTCTTACTCTGAAAAGAAAACAGAATTCATTCTCAATTATCATCTCTGATTAAGATTTAAAGCAGACCTTAGGAAACCCATGTTAACCTTTGGAACTGAGTAAGAACCAAATAGTAAAATTGGTATTTTTTTCTTTGAACCTTCTTTGGCCTTCTGCTATAGATTCAAAATATAACTCTTTAAGAATGTAAGAATACACACCTGAAGTACATTTTAAAAAAGGAAGCAAAAAGGGGATCCCTGGGTGGCTAAGCTGTTTAGCGCCTGCCTCTGGCCCAGAGTGCAATCCTCAAGTCCCGGGATCGAGTCCCGCGTGGGGCTCCTGGCATGGAGCCTGCTTCTCCCTCTGCCTGTGTCTCTGCCTCTCTCTCTCTCTCTATGTCTATCATGAATAAATACATAAAATCTTTTTAAAAAAATAAAATAAAATAAAATAAAAAAGGAAGAAAAGTATAAGGCATAATTTTTTACATCTTAATAAAAATTAAGAAATTAAAAGTTTAAGGACAAGTAGGAAAATTGGTATATTACATATGGGGGACACATTATATTGTTAGCATCGACAAAATACAAATAGACAGAAAATGACAAAAACAATGAGGAAAAACCTCCTGAAAAAATAATTTGGTAAAGAATATAAATAAGCATTTAACACAAGAAAAATTATCAGTGCCTAGTAAAAACATGAAGTTTAAACTCACTTGCAGTGAAAATATAAAATTAAATAGTATTAAATACTATAATCTGCCTACTAAACTGGAAGGATTTAGTTTTAACTATTCATGGGGCTATTTATTCATATATTTGCCAGTGTAAGGGAGCAGGCAAGTAAATATGATGTAACACTGCTGGTGGTATTATAAAAAGATACAAGCATCTGGAAACCAAGGTAGAAATGGGAAGGAAAAATTCTAAGAATAACATATACCCTGTAAAAGAGAAAATCATTGTATAGAAATTTATAATTATAAAATAGAATAGAAAACCAAATTATTTGTAAAGTTATTTATCACAATATAATCTGCAATGACACAAAATAAGAAACAAAGTTTCCTCAAATATGAAATTACATAGATAAATGGCATTCATACAACTGTTCAAAGTCAAGATGTAGAGTATTATTTTGTGACTGGAGAAAACAAGTTTAGAAAGAAAGCCCAAGGGGCACCTGGGTGGTCAGCAGTTGAGCCTCTACCTTCAGCTCAGGGCGTGATCCCGGAGTTCCCAGATGGAGTCCCCATTGGGCTCCCTGCATGGAGCCTGCTTCTGCCTCTGCCTGTGTCTCTGCCTCTCTCTCTCTCTGTATCTCTCATGAATAAATAAATAATTTTTTTTAAAAAAGGAAGCCCAAAAGCAGGATATACGATAATTATGGTATGTGTCTTTATGCAAATCATCAAAAATATTTTACTCAGGAACATAGAATTATGGGTAAAATTTTGTCTGTCAATCAGCTTATTTCCCACTCAATATGAGTTAGTATCCTGCTAATGGTGCCAAATTATGAAAATGAATAAAAATGTACAAAAATATATTGGAGGAAGAACATTACCAAGCCTAAAAACATTTATTTGCATCTATTAAATGAAAATAAAAAATCAGAAATGGAATAAAAAAGATATGTCATTTACTTCTACTAGTGTTCCTGAATTAGAAAGCAAATCTGAAATAAATTTATTTATAATTAGGTTTAATTTTGAGACTTTATGTGAATCTTTATGAAGATTGCTTAAGAAGCACAAATGCATAAAAATAACATATTTATTTAATTATGGCAGAAAGTAGAAAGAAAAATAACCAGCTGATTATGTAAACAGAAAATGTACTTTATGCAATATTATGGGTTTATTGAGGATTGTGTATAAAAAGACCTGTAGTCCCTTTCAGGATTATAAATGCTCATCCATAATTTCTAATGAAGTCTACTGAACTGTACACTAGGGATAATATATCTGTTTAAAAATGAATTTCTGAGCTTCCAGGGGTTTTTGATCTAAAGAAATTTTTTTTTTTTTTTTTTTTAAATTTTATTTATTTATTCATGATAGTCACAGAGAGAGAGAGGCAGAGACATAGGCAGAGGGAGAAGCAGGCTCCATACAGGGAGCCCGATGTGGGATTCGATCCAGGGTCTCCAGGATCATGCCCTGGGCCAAAGGCAGGCACCAAACCGCTGCGCCACCCAGGGATCCCCTGATCTAAAGAAATTGCAAATTCAATTTCATTATGCATATTTGACCTCTGCCCCACTATTGTAAATGAAAAGGACATAAGTAACTATGTTTTCTCCTGTCAAAATAAAAGTGTCATTTTGAACATTAATAAGAACTTCATCTATTGATTTAATCTTTAGCTAAATGTTGTGAACGTCTCCTTTTGGTTTTGCCACTTGACTATAAGCCTATCAATAAAATATTGATTAGAGAACAGAAAATCAATGGTTTTATTCACTATGGCCAACATAAAGACTTCATGTATCCACAGAACCAGACATATGAATAAATGAATATACTAACAATCACTCTAAAACTTTGTTGTTAGAAATTCTTAAGATATAAAAAAAATTCTGTAGAAAACTACATGTGTACAAGCCTCTGAATATAATTTATATTTATTCTTTAGATTAATCTCACTAATTAGCTCATGAAAATTCTACTTATAATGTATCAATATTTGACTTGCTACATAAATTTCTTATTAGTTTCCCTGAATTTAGGAAAAGTGTAAATTAGGTGGACACCAAAATAGGAAACTATGAAAGAGAAAGAAGAAAGAAAAGAAAGAAAGAAAGAAAGAAAGAAAGAAAGAAAGAAAGAAAGAAAGAAAGAAAGAAAGAAAGAAAGAAAGAAAGAAAGAAAGAAAGAAAGAAAGAAAGAAAGAAAGAAAGAAAGAAAGAAAGAAAGAAAGAAAGAAAGAAAGAAAGAAAGAAAGAAAGAAAGAAAGAAAGAAAGAAAGAAAGAAAGAAAGAAAGAAAGAAGAAAGAAAGAAAGAAAAAGAGACAAAGAGAAAAAGAGAAAAAGAAGCTGGCCTCAGTAGCAGAGTGAAATGCTTGTGTGAAATGAAAAATTCCAACTTTTCCTATTTTACCTTATGCTTTTTAATATATCGTGCTATTTAATCTTCTATCTGGATCAGTGCTTACCAGTCTGTTTTGAAGGTCTCTTTGCCGTACTAGATGCTCTCTGATTTAAAGGCATTCTTAGGTCATTAGTTTTATAAGTAACATTTTTTTCAGGTCACTAGGTTCTCAGAGTTCCTTTTTTATGATATATTTTACTTGATATTTCTGTACATGGTCTCTTGATAGACTCCTCTGGGTAAAAGTGAAAGAGAATAAAGGGCAAAATATGTAGGCAGTAACCTAAACAGCAATGCCAGAGTTTATTAAACACTGTATGAGCAGATACAGTGCATACGCAAATGCACTTTCTTGTGGTGAGGGGGCATTTTTTAAAGATGTGCAGATGTACGTGCCTGTGTGTGTACATGTTTGTATAGGTGCATATTGATAAGAAACTTAAAATATTTGTATTTCAATTCTAATGAGAGTTACAAAGAGGCAAGAATTACTGAAAAACAGAAATTGAAGGTGCCATTTCATGCCATTATTAGATAAATGAATAAAAAGGAAAACATATTATCCTGCATTGTTATACTCCATATAAAACAGAAATACAGAAAACATTTTTTACTTTCTTTTCTGGAAAAGGTGAGATAGATCATTTAAGTCTTTGAGGAAAATATTGTATCTGCAAGTTGTTTAAATCCTGAAGTATATTGGAAAGTATCATTTGTTTCCCATACTCTTTAATCCTTAGATGTGTAAAAAATAACCAAAATTCTGAGGTAACAAACCCATAATGTGGAGACTTATAAATAGCAGTCTCGTGAAAAAGAGCCAGGAGAAACCTAAAATGAGGAAATTTCTTTAAGTCATATGCAGTGAGATGAACCTCATTTTGTTAAAATTGAGAAACCTGGAAATCCCTGGGTGGCTCAGCGGTTTAGCGCCTGCCTTCGGCCCAGGGTGTGATCCTGGAGTCCTGGGATGATGGAGTCCCACCTCAGGCTCCCTGCATGGAGCCTGCTTCTCCCTCTGCCTGTGTCTCTGCCTCTCTCTCTCTCTCTCTCTGTCTCTGTGTGTGTGTGTGTCTCTCATGAATAAATAAATAAAATCTTTAAAAAATAATAAAAAAATAAAATTGAGAAACCTAAAAAATAAATCTGCCTGAACCAAAAATTGAGCCTGAACCAAAAATTGAGCCCTGTGTCCTAAGTTGGAGTTTCTGTAAGCAAAAGTATACTTCTCTTCCTTAAGATTTTATCTATCTATCTATCTATCTATCTATCTATCTATCTATCTATCTATATCTATCTATCTATCATCATCTATCATCTATCTATCTATCATCTATCTAGAGTGCATTTGAGTGGGGGCGGGCAAAAGAGGAAGGAGAGGGTGAGAGATAATCTTAAGCTGACTCCACGTTGAGCTTGGCTCTGTGCTGAACTGGGAACCTGAAGCAGAGCCTGTGAGATCTCAGTCTCACAGCCCTGAGATCATGACCTCAGCCAAAACCAAGAGTCAGACATGACCCAATGATCCACCCATGTGTCCCAAAGGTAGAAGACTTCTAAATAAAGGAGTTCTGACTACTCAAAATATAGGAGCATAGTTATATATTATTTATTTATTTATATATATATATATTTGTATATATATATATTTGTATATATATATAACTATATATATATATATATATATATATATATATATATATATATTTACCTACACTCACTCCAGAGTAGCACATACAATCAGCAGCCTGCACGTATAACTTTCTTACTTTCCATTCTTTTACACAATGGTGGTTTTCTTCTGAAATATTTGAAACTCCCGTCACAGGAGATTCCAAGGAGTTAATACCCCAAGTTCAGCTCACAATCAGTAGCAGATAGGAGATAGGAATCAATGAATAAATGTATCCATTTCCTTCTTATAGCCTCTAAGAAGTCCATTAATTTGGCCCCAGTTTCACAAAGTACAAACAACTTACATATAAATATTTCCTTGGTTGATTTTTTCCATATCATACTTTTATTCTTTTTTCAGTGTTTACTTGAACTACCTCACATAAAAATCAAACCTGAGACAATCTCCATTTGTCCACAAAGACCTTTGTGATAGCTTATAAGAATACAAACCTAATAAAATAAGAAATAGAATTAAAGTTCCTAAAATTACAAATTGCACAGCCTAGTTGAAGTAAACTTGAACATTTCAAAGCAGATATTAAAGTCATCCATTATAGAGAGAAAAAAATAAAGCTGTAATTTTTACCAATATATTATCAAAATTACAATGATATAGTTATTGAAAATCTATACCTTGAGAATTGCCCAAAAATAATTTTCTGAATATCATTATTGGATATGATCCATTTAAATGTTGGAAAAGTAGATAATTTTTTTTGGAATTATTCATTTCATTTTTTTTTTTTTTGGTAAAAGAAATCCTTGTGAAAACAAAACTAAGTAATCAATATTTATGGGGGCTTTGTCTTTTTACATATTATGAAAAAATGGAACACAATTCAGATAATCAGAGAACAGTTGCTAGTAATTAAGATATAAGTTACATGGGGACACCTGACTGCCTCAGTGATTGAGCATCTGCCTTTAGCTCAGGTTGTGATCCCAGACAGGGTCCTGGGATCGAGTCCTGCATCAGGCTTTCTGTGGGGGAGTTCCCTATGTCTCTGCCTCTCTCTCTGTGTCTCTCATGAATAAATAAATAAAATCTCTAAAACAAAAATATATAAGTTACATGAAGGGATATAAATATATAGAAATTCATATCTTGCATATGTGTGAGGAAATTATTTAGTCTCTGATTCTCAAAATAGTGTTAAAAATCAGTATTGTCAATAAGACAGAGTAGACGCACTTTTTTCTGTTCTTCCCATCAAGTATGGGTAAAAACCGTAACACAAACATAACACACAGATAAGAATACTCTGAAATGAGGAGAGAAGAAGGCAGATTGTCCAGGGACATTTGGACCAAGGAATAGCATGGCAGTTTACTCCTTGAATTTACTTTTCATCTCATATATCCTTAATTTGGTGGTAGAGAAGTTTGCCACCCCCAAAATACCAGCAGGTAAAGAGAAGAAAACCCCAATAAAACCTTTCTCTAGCTGAAGAACCTGGAAAGGATAGCCTAGTAAAGACAGAAAACATTTAGGTGATAATTGACCTATTCTTGTCCAAGCATCATAGAATAAATTATGGACCCACCATAATGTAACTTTTGCAAGCAAAGTTTTGAATAGGGGCCACCTAATAGACTTCTACCCTCTGCTATAATGAGGCACGCCTGAGTTGTATCAGGCCAGACGGCTGAATGATGATATCACTGGGTGATAATGAGAACTTCTGCCTCCCTCTCACCCCTCTGGTAACAATGGAGACCACATCGACATCATACACCTGTACCCTCACCTTAGAGTCTGTTAGATTGATGTCAGTAGTAGCCTACTAAAGAGTCAGATCTTTCCCCACAGTCCAGAGATAATGAGCCATATCTCCAACTATGGGTGAAGAGGGTCATGTAAAGTGATAATGAGGCCCCTCTGACCTAACAGACAGGCCTAGTGAAGCCTCACTACACCCTGGCCAATGGCAGAGAAATGCCTCATAACTCCTAGGGTATGGACAGACGATGAGTAGAATGTGGACTTTCACCCTATTTAGCAGTAATGAGATAATATTCCCCTTTCCCTGCTGGCACAGTATCAGATGAGATCTCCAAAAGTACATAATTTAAATACAACTTAATTTAAATTAGATTCAAAGTTTCATAAAATCCCAAGTGTTCAGGATTTTTTTTTTTGAAGTTTGAGAAAGGTCTTTCTTTTTTGTGTGTGTTTTAAGTTTTTATCTTAATCCAGTTAAACATACAGTGTTATATTAGTTTCAGGTGTACAATATACTGATTCAACAGTTCCATACATCATCCCATGCTCAACAGGACAAGTGCACTCCTTAATCTCCATCACCTATTTAACTGATCCCCCCCATCCACTTCCCCTCCAGTAACCATCAGTTTTTTCTCTATGATTAAAGTCTGTGTCTTGATCTCTCTTTCTCTCTCTCTTTCTCTCATTCCTCTCATTCTCTCTTCCTCCCTCCCTTATTCCTTCCCTCCCTTTCCTCCCCATTGCTTGTTGTATTTCTCAGATTCCACATATGAGTGAAATCATATGGTATTTGTCTTTCCCTGACTGACTTATTTTGCTTAACATAATTCTCTCTAGCTCTGGCTATGTCATTGCACATGGTAAGATTTCATTCCTTTTTATAGCTGAATAATATTCACTTGTATATATATATATATATATGCCACTTCTTTATCCATTCATCTGTTGATGGACAGTTAGGCAGCTTCCATCATTTGGCTATTGTAAATAATGCTGCAATCAACATAGAAGTGCATACATCCTTTTAAATTAGTGTTTTTGTATTTTTTAGTAAATACCCAGTAGTTCCATTACTGGATTGTAGGGTAATTCTGTTTTTGACCTTTTGAAGAACTTCCATAGTATTTTCCATAGTGGCTACACAAGTTGGCACTCCCACCACACTGTACCAGGTTCCTTTATCTCCACGTCCTACCACCACTTGTTTTTTCTTGTATTTTTGATTTAAGCTATTTGTCAGGTGTGAGGTGGCATTACTTCATGGTTTTGATTTGCATTTCTGTGATGATTAGTGATAATGAACATTTTTTTCATGTATCTCTTGGTCTCATGTCTTCTTTGGAGAAATGTTTATTCGTGTGTTCTGTCATTTTTAATTAGATCATTTTTAGATCTTTTGGTATTGAGTTTTGTAAGCTCTTTATATATTTTGGATACTAACCTTTTATCAGATGTCATTTACAAGTAGCTTCTCCCATTCCATAAGTTGGTTACATTTTAGTTTTATCAGTTGTTTCCTTTGCTGTACAGAAGCTTTTTATTTTGACATAGTCCCAATAGTTTTTGCTTTTATTTTCCAGAGATCTATCTAGAAAAAAAGTTGCTATGGCTAATGTAAAAAAAAAAAAAAAAAAAAGTTCTGCCTGTGTACTTTTCTGGGGTTTTTATGGTATCAAGTCTCACATTGTTGTCCTTAATCTATTTACTTTTTAATATGGTGTAAAAAGAGGTCCAGTTTTTTTCTTTTGCATTTTGCTGTCTGTTTTTCCAACACCAATTGTTGAAGAGACTTTTTTTTTTAAGATTTTATTTATTTATTATTCATGAGAGATACACAGAGAGAGGCAGAGACATAGGCAGAAGCAGGCTTCATGCCAGAAGCCTGATGTGGGACTCGATCCTAGGACTCCAGGATCACGCCCTGAGCCAAAGGCAGACACTCAACCACTGAGCCACCCAGGTGTCCCAAGATTCTCTCGTCTCATTGGATATTGTTTACTGCTTTGTTGAAGATTAATTGACCATATAGTTGTATGTTCATGTCTGGGCTTACTATTCTGTTCCCCTGATTTATGTGTCTGCTTTTGTGACAGTACCATTACTGTTTTGATCACTACAGCTTTGTAATGTAACTTGAAATCTGGAATCCTAATGCCCCCAGCTTTACATTTTTTTAAGATTGCTTTGGCTATTTAGGATCTTTTGTGGTTCTATACAAACTTTAGGATTGTTTATTCTAGCTATGTGAAAAATGCTGTTGGTATTTTGATATGGGTTGCATTAACGTTTTGATTGCTTTGGGTAGTATAAACATTTTAACATTTATTCTTTCAGTCCAGGTATTTGTGGTCTTTCTGTATTTTTTTCCTGTGGTTGACTTCCAGTTTCATAGTGTTGCTGTCAGAAAAGATACATGGTATGACTTGGATCTTCTTCAATTTATTGAGACTTGTTTTGTGCCCTAATATGTGATCTATTCTGGAGAACATTCCATGTACACTTGAAAAGAATGTGTATTCTGCTGTTTGAGGATGGAATATTCTGAATATATCTGTTAAATTCATTTGGTCCTGTGTCATTCAAAGCCATTGTTTCCTTGTTGATTTTCTGTTTAGATGATTTGTCCACTGGTGTAAAACGGGTTAAAGTCCCCTACTATCGATACATTGTTATCTATTCGTTCATTGCAATTTATGTTCATTCCACTCTGCCGTTTTATTTTATCTCTTAGAACCCACCACAAGATTCAACCTGTCTATGTCAAGGTTCAAGAAGGTTTATCTGCCTTCTTTGCCATGTCCTCCAAATAGTTCAAAAACTCTTGCTGCTTCACTACTTTAGCCCTGAAACAGTACATAATAAATATTCAATAAACATTTAATGACAAAATAATTGCTAATGGTAGAATTTAAGTGATTGGGTATGTGGGTGTTCACTGGAAGTCTCTTTCATTTTTATGTATGTTTGCTAATGTTCATAATGAAATAGGAAAAACAAAATAAATATTTAAATGAACATTAATAGCTGAGAACCAGTAGTATATTCACAACTTAGAATTATATGTTTCTATGAATATATTCAAAGATCAGAAAAGGTCAATAATACTACAGTCTTCCGATTTTCTTGACAAAATATTACACAAGATCATAGAGCATTACATTGATCAGTAATGGAATCATTATGCCTGCATCCTATTCTTGTTTCTTTTCATATTTTGTAGATGAGACTAAGAACACTTTATCTTGGAAGCCATTAATAAAGTCTATTGTATGATGTACTCTCTCTCCATCTAATGAAATGATGTTTTAAAAAGATATACAGGCTACACATGTCCAAATGAAATGTAGGGCAAGACACATGTGCAATTATATATTTTCTAGTGGCCACATTTAAAAGAATAAAAAGAAATAGGTTAATTAATTTTAAGTATTTTGTTTAATACAATACATCAATGTATAATATTTCAACATTCATTCAATATAGAAATTGTTAATGAGTTGGTATTTTTGTTTTGTCTTTAATGCAAAGGCTCAAAACATAGTATATGTTTTCCAGCATATCTCAGTTCAAGTGCAATACATTTCAAGGGCACTATAGCCACATGATTCCTATCATCCCATGTCCCGTGTGATCCTATGCCCACTCTATTGGACAACAGAGGCATAGACAATATGCTTAGTGCATTTAGGCTGAGACATGACTTATATTTGTAGAATTCCTAGGAATCATCAATGTACTCAGGATTCTCCAGAGTAGATATTCAATAATACTAGCCGCTAAACCATTCATTGAGTGTGGTTAAATCAAATGAATTATTTATAGAACAATACAGGGACCCAGACTTATGAGTCATTAGGCACAGGAAACCAGATGCTTTATCCAAATGCTGTAAATTCTAAGAACTAAACATTCTGAACAATATCTAACATCACTATTTATCTACACTTCTTTTTATGAATGTCAAAACTCACATTTACTATCAATTCTAAAAGTTAGACCTGGGGCTCTCCAAAATGATTTGATTTATTAGGTTTATGCTTTGTGGTGCAATAAGAAATTTATGGTAAGTTTAACATTTTATAGGACTCCTAAAAAGCCTTTTCAGGGTTTGATTTCATTTTGTGCTAGATCAGCGTTGCCAAAGGCTCATGTTTGTTTGGTTTTTGTTTCTTCCCCCACACTGTAGTATGTCAAACCAGAAACTAAAAGGATGAGATCCACATTTTCCCAAGTGGAGACCGAAAAGAATTCTCAATTTTCACTTCCTGTAGCTTATCTTATATCTGGATTTTCATAATCTAAATAAGGAAATGGTTCATTATTCTTGATTTCTCAAATTCATCATTCATACAAGACAAGCTTATAATTAAGAATATAGAAATTATTGGTGAGGAAGTGAAGGACTAGCTTGAAACCTAGAAACAAATTGTAATTTAACATAACCATCTCTGTTTTTATAAAGATGGACACAACTGCCCTCAGCAGTTTCTCTCTAACTTTTTTAGTGTGAGCTGAGCTCTGACTATGCCACTAATGAGAAAGCCAAAGTAAATGAAAAGAGCTTGTGTTTGTGTGTGTGTGTAGTGTGTTTAAAGAGATAAGAATATGAAAATGGTATATAATTAGATAAGACATTTAAGTACATTGCTGCCAGATCTTGATGGTTTTATAGGGCATTGAAAGTCTGTCAGTCCAGGTCCCCCAATATACAGGCACTATGGTGAAATTTGAAGTACAATAGGTTTAGGTGGAATAACAGCTATGAAAAATAATGGGGGGCAAATTAGGTTTTTCCTTGTAAAATAAGAGGAATAAAAGATGATTTTCTAGATTTTTACAAGAGCAACTGGATTAATGATGGTACCGTTTGATGAGGGGAGAAAGAATAAGGAAGTAGTAGGTTTGGGAGGGAGAAAAAATAGTATTATAATGTAAAGAGTGAGATACCATTTAGGTATCCATGTGGAAACACTGAATAGACAATTAGGTATAGGAGTTTGAATCTCAAAGTAGTGGTCTAAGCTGGATATATTTATTTTGAAAGTCATAGCTTATCAATTACACTGAAAGTGACCAAATTATACAAAATCAAGAGGTAAGCATAGGTAAGAAATTAATTATTGAAAAAAATAATGTTCAGAGTCTTGTGTAAAGAGAACAATCTAGAAATTGAAGTTAAAAAAGAAACAACCAGTGAGGTAAGAGGTAAACCAGTGAAGTGTAGTACTTAAGAAACCAAAGTATTAGTAAGGGTTCTCCAGAAAAACAGAACCAGTAGGATATGTATAAATGAATATAAGGACCTCTGATGTCTGATATTAGTAGAAATTGAATGCCCCAGCCCTTGAAGAGAGAGAATTTTTTTCTTCCTCTACTTTTATGATCTAGTTGGGTCCTCAGTAGATTGGATGATGAGTACCCACATTGTTGAGAGAAGATTTTCTTTACTTATTCTACTGATTCAAATGCTAGTATATTCCAGAAGCACCTTTTCAGACAAACCCAGAAATATTGCTTAACCAACTGTCTAAGCATCTGTTAACCCAGTCAAATTGACACGTAAAATTAACCAACCATCACACCAAATGAAATATATATTTCAAGAAAAGACAAATGCTGTGAGAGGCATTTGTGAGTAGCCTCTGTTTCTCAGACTTGGTGAAACAATTTCTTTTAGGACTACCTTCCAAACTCAATTATTTTCAAGGTTTTGGGAAATAAATTTGGATTTTCACCTCTGGGCTTGAGTTGTCACATATGTAAAAATACATTAAGTTACTCTGAAAAAGCAAAAAGGAAAAAAAAAAGTATATCCATTAGGTTATCAACCTAAGACCACAGAAACAAAATCTGTGTCCTATTACATACTCCTCCCCTGTCTCTTCCTTGGATTTAGGATATGAAAAGACTTATAAAAATGTATCTATTACAAAGAAAAATTATACTACTCTATTTGGAAAACAGGAAATGCCACAGTAAAATATATTTTTGACTATTTAAAGAAATATTTTCTACTCTTCTTGCCTCATTTGATGCCAGAAGGATGTTAGAATGAAGGTAAGCCTGAGCACAGTTATATCTCCTCCTTGAGCATGGTTTTATAAGTATCCATTTTAGGGCAGCCCTGGTGGCTCAGCAGGTTAGCGGCTCCTTCAGCCCAGGGCATGATCCTGGAGACCCTGGGATCGAGTCCCACGTCAGGCTTCCTGCATGGAGCCTGCTCCTCCCTCTACCTGTGTCTCTGCCTCTCTCTCCCTCTCTCTCTATCTCTGTATGTCTCTCATGATTAAATAAATAAAAATCTTTAGAAAAATAAGTATCCATTTTAGAATGAACATACTCCTTTATTTTTTGCCTTATAATTTGCAGGAGAGACTGGGGTGGTCTAGGCTTTGAAGTTAATTAGTGCCCCCTTTTCCATGACAACTAATTTCCATTGTTTTGTTGTCCTGTGTCTTAATTATGATTGAACTCAAATACCATTCCAGCTTCATGATCTTAGAATTGCTCCAAACAAACAAAAAAATTTTAAAAAAATTAAATAATAAAAAAAAATAATTGCTCCAAACCAAAAGGTCTTAACTTTAGGTACTAATCAACATTTTATGGTTTTGATATGTCTCTGGTATATATTTTTTTCAGTACACTTTAAGCACGTTTAAGGAGAGCCTTCCCAGATAGCCTGTGAAAAATCAAGGCCATTTTCTCTTGTCACTGCTGTAGAGTTCTCTTTCTTTTATTTTTTTTAAGGATTTTATTTATTTATTCACAGAGATGCAGAGAGAGAGAGAGAGGCAGAGACACAGGCAGAGGGAAGAAGCAGGCCCCATGCAGAGAGCCTGACATGGGACTCGATCCAGAGTCTCCAGGATCACGCCGTGGGCTGCAGGCGGCGCTAAACCGCTGCACCACCAGGGCTGCCCTAGAATTCCCTTTCATTTCAGTGTCTTCCTTATGCATTAGTTCAAAAGCAATAAATGAAAAGCGTCTTGAGTTTTTTTGAAGGAAAGTTACCATTCCAAAGTTCTAGGATACTTCATTTTATTTGGGGGAAGAAGTAGCAATTTTTCACATCAATTACATACATTAGAGCAGTGTAGTTGTGTGTGTGTGTGTGTGTGTGTGTTACTGGTATTTCATTTCCCACAGAGCCTTTTAATTCACAGATATGTAATAGTCCTCAAGTTGAGTGAAGTTGGAGTTGACTGTGAAAGACAGAGCTCCTTCTACTTATACATTCCATCCAAATTGAGAGTCAGAGATCACCTAAAAGATCTTTATAATGCATTGCCAATGACATAAAGAGAGTTTGTTCAAGGGTTTATTTAATATGCCATACAAAGTCTTAGATTCTGAGGGTTTGGAAATGTCTATGGCTCTTAGAAACCTAATTTTAACCATTGGACATAAGATATATATGAAATATTTTAAATATATATTACTACCGAGTATTTTGCACACAGTTACTAATATATACCTAATTCTGATCAAGTTGCCCAGCAAGTGCACAGTGAAAGATGCCTGCATCCAGCTGAAGGGAAGAGAACATTGGGCTTTAAAGGATGTGTCACAAAGGGTGTCAGAAAACTGTAAGGCAGGAAGTGAATGAAGGGGACACTGAAAAACTCATAATATTTACCCACGAGAGAACCAGCATTTGAGCTCTTAGCCTACAATAGCATCTTTGTTCTTTAGTATTGTCCGGAGAAGCTTCAAGAAAGTTACAACTGAGCTTGGGTGGATCAGTGGTTGAGCGTCTGCCTTCAGCTCAAGACGTGATCCTGGAGTCCCGGGATGGAGTCCTACATTGAGCTTCCTGCGTGGAGCCTGCTTCTCCCTCTGCCTGTGACTCTGCCTCTCTCTGTGTCTCTCATGAAAAAATAAATAAAATCTTAAAAAAAAAAGGAAAGTTACAATCACACTCTGGTACTTTTACAGGGCTTAGCCAACTCACTCTCTCTCTCTCTCTCTCTCTCTCTCTCTCTCTCTCTCCAGCCCCATACACAAGAAAAGAGGACAGATATCTCAGAGCCAGACCATGCCTCTCCTTTATAACCTGTAGTCCTGGATCCTAGCTCAACTCATCCCTGAGGGTATGAGAGATGATGAAGCTTAAAATACACTTTAAAAAAAAAAAAGATTTATTTATTTATATGAGAGAGAGGAGGAGGAGGAGGAGAGAGAGAGAGAGAGAGAGAGAGAGAGAGAGAGAGAAAGTGAGTGCAAGTAGGAGGAGGAGCAAAGGGAGAGGGAAAGAATCTTAAGCAGACTGCCTGTTGAGTATGGAGCCTGCCCCAGGGCTAGATCTCAGGACCCTGATATTGTGAGGTGAGCTGAAATCAAGAGGTGCTTGCTTAACTGACTGAGCCATCCAGGGGCCCTTAAAATAAATACACATTCACATTGAAGCTGTACATTGAATTTAATAATATAAAGTGACTAGACATTTATTGGATTTGTGCACAATAGAATTGGGATAGACAACAAAAAATTTAAAAGAGCATTTATTGATTCATTTAATAAATGAATATTGAGTATCTACCAAATTGCTGATATTGCTCTAGTTGTTGAGGATACATCTGTAAACAATGGCACAGACAAAATTTCTGCCCCCATGGAGCATAAACATAAATTGTATTGAGAGACTTTTTAAGACAGTGATTGGAGAAAACTAAAAACAATTCTGATTTCAACTTCACTGAGTTGAAACATTATTAAATCTATTCAAAGCAGTATAAAAATCTCACATTATAGATTTGAAATAAAAGTTTAAGCTATTTCCTCCAAAATATGTTTGTAATTCATTGCATTAAGTCAGCTTTGACGTGGCACTGCATTCTTAGAGTTGCTCATTTGTTTGCATTGACTTTGCTGTACCTGAGGGGACCATCACGAAATGGGTGGAGAAGCAACATTTTTAGTTTATTCCCTGATTCTAGTTTATTAGAGGTTTAGAGATAATTTTAAGTCATAATTAGTAAACTTTTTTCAGCCATGTAATAATTCGTTTATTTATTATTACATCTCTCATGAAAACTTAGTGAGACCCATCTGTGAAATAACAAGCCCAGTGTTCTTTTTGAGATTTAATTTCCAGAGGCAGTACATTCCCTTACTTTTGTATCCCATCTTGGTTCCATTTTCACTTAGTTGTGTTTGCATATACCTTGGGCCTTGGGCTTATCTAACTGTGGTGAGACAGCCAATATTCTGTTTTGTTTTGTTTTGTTTCTTTTCTGAGTCATTTTGTCTAAATAAAAACATTTGGTTGTTCCTTAATTGCTCTTTGAACCACTTCTATTCATTTTTGGGTATGATATCATGCCCATAAGTAAGTCATTTTTTTTCTTCTCAAAAAATGTCTCCTTTTCTTTTATCACTATTTGTAGTCTAAAATTGGTTGACTTCCAACATTACAAAATTATGAATTTCTTGAATCTCTCTAACACCTTGCGATCTTGCTTGCAAACTGGCAGATTTTTTCTGAGCTCTTCTCTTTCTTATCCAAGAGAGATCAGTGCAAACAGCCAGTAATAGCATTGTTTCATGCCTACAGTTTTATTTTGGCTTTATCTGCTTCCAGATATTCATGTGACACTTTTACCTTTTTTACCATGGCATAATGTACTTTTTAAAGATTTTATTTACTTATTCATGAAAGACACAGAGAGAGAGAGAGGCAGAGACATAGGCAGAGGGAGAAACAGGTTCCCTGCCTGGAGCCCGATGTGGGACTCAATCCCAGCCCCAGGATTATGCCCTAAACTGAAGGCAGATGCTCAACTGCTGAGCCACCCAGGTGTCCCACCATTGCATAATATTGATTGTCATCTTGTAACCATACAAAACAGTATTTTTGCTATCCATTCTTTGGCCTCTACTTCTATAATAAATGCCAAAAGGAGGATGAAAAACACATATTTAATTTACATGTAAAGGAGCTAAAGAGGGGCTTGTTAGGGAAAAAAGTAAAAGTCCTATAGGCTAGGAACAAAAGAAGGAAAGTTTGAGATGGGAAAAATAGGCTCTACAGAGTAAACTGGAAAACAATTTAGTCCAATCCTATAAAGGATATAAGACAAAATGTTGAGAGGTTAGATATTGCTTCAATTCTAATGTGTTTTGAGTGATAGAGGTAAATAAAGCATTTTCTTTTATATTAAAAGATTGAAAGTCAGACTTTGTCACAGATACAAAATTTCTCAGATATTGAACACTGGATCCTAGTTTCAAAATAACTTTACATATAAACCACAATAGCTTCTTTTCAACTTAAAAATTCATTGTCATAATTTATGGATTCAATAACACTGGCACAATTCTAATATAAAAGTGATTTATAGTAATATGATTAGATGTGTATAAAATTTGCCATGTAGATTTCAAGAATATTTTCCCTTTACTGTAAGATGTTTAGAGATTCCTGTATCTTTTTCTATGTCAAAGATAGTTTTGAAGTTAAATGGGAATAAAGTAAGAAATAAAACTCAATTATTATATTTTTCTTCTTTCACACAAAAAGTCAGGACAACAGCCATTGGGATGGTACTCTGTTCCTTTCATATTTATCCTTTGGTTCATAGTTACATTAATTTTTTTCTACTTTTTTCCCAAAACAGAAGTGCAGATGGATGGTCCAGAATGAGAGTGGGGAACAGTTAAAAGTGACTATGTTTCAAATTTCTGATGCTTGGACTGAAAATTTATGAGTTATAGGTCAATTATATTGAGGAATATATACTACATATCTGTTTCTGAAACTTTGAGTTTTGTTCACCACATTTTCCTCTGGGCATCTGAAGCGCAGAAATAATGGAAACTAGGGTGCCTGAGTGGCTCAGTAAGGTAAGTGTCTGCCTTTGGCTCTAGTCATGATCCCAAGTCCAAGCCCTGCACTGAGCTCCCTGCTCTATGGGGAGCCTACTTCTTATTCTCCTCTGTCTGCTGCTCCCCCTGCTTGTTCTTCCTCTCCCCCACTCTTTCTCTGTCAAAAGAAAGAAAGAAAGAAAGAAAGAAAGAAAGAAAGAAAGAAAGAAAGAAAGAAGAGAAGGAAGGAAACTAAAATTTGGGGATACATTTTATACTGTTCTTAATATACTGTATATTATACTGCCATATATACTTAGCTGAAAGAGCCTAGTATGACTTCATGAAAGATTATAATGTTTTTCCTGCCTCTGACACTAACTATAGAATTCTAACAAGTTACTTACTTTTTCAGGTGCTGATTTTCATATTTTAATATAAAGAATCTTCTGATTTTATTAATTTATATTCTACTGCAAAATTCTGTTATTAAATTTGTATTTGATTAGTTACATATAACAAAATATTTTCTATTTTATAACTTGTAAATTCTATGAAATAAATATGAGCTCATTATTATAATCTTTTCTGTCTTAGTAGAAAGAACATTTGAACTTGCATATTCACTCAAGCACACATTTCGTTGGATTAGTCAATTAATTTCTTAAATGTTATTTTCCCAAATTTTTCTCATTAGTGAATAGGGATAATAGTATTAATGCCTATAACCATGAAGACAAAATAATAAAATATGCACTCATAAACTGTAAAGCAAAAATATATTTTCTTTGAAGAAGTAGGATAGCTGTTCAATATTTATTTTTCCAAGTTAACCATAAATAGTATCATATTTTACACACAGGAGTCACTTGGAGAATGAGAATACCATTTGTAAGGTTATAGGACAGTTGTTTTGAAAACCAAGAGGGGGGAAAAATTAAAAAAAATAAAAAATAAAAATAAAAACCAAGAGGGGGAAGCCTGGTTGGCTCAATGATTGAGCCTCTGCCTTGGGCTGGGTGCGTGATCTCAGATTCAGGGATGGAGTCCCACATCAGGCTCCCTAAGAGGAGTCTGCTTCTCCCTGTCTGTGTCTCTGCCTCTCTCTCAGTGTCTCTCATGAATAAATAAATAAAATCTTTATAAAAACAAACAAGAGGAAGTGGTAAAATAATGATTACGCTGAAGTTGTTACACTAGCTTGTGTTCTGAGGATATCAAAATACAATAATGGAAAGAGATGATAAAAAACAACTCTTCATAAATTTTGCCTTTACTAATCATTATTTATATTAATATCAAGAAAATATTTAAAAGATTAAAGAATGATAAATTTCTAACAATTTTTATAAAACACATAATGGTTGGACATCTTAAGAATACTGAATGCCTAACCAAATCAAACCATTCTGAAAGCAGAAAGGCAAGTATATAAATACATACATATGCAGATATACATAGATTTACGTATGGCTAAGTATTCAAGCACAAAAACACACATTCTTATTGTGTGTGTGTTTTAATATAATCTATATGGTTTCTGTAAAATGGAGAAAACTATTAAGGGTTTATCTTTAAGATGTTTGGAAATTTATTCTAAGTTCTATGATTTTGAGAAGAGTATTGAAAACAGAACCTTTATCTTTGAAAACTTTCCATTTCTCACAAATATTGAGGTATTTTAAGGTTAATGGATTTTTTTAAGGCAAGAAAGGTTTTTTGTTTCCTTCTTTTGTTGACCAGTATGAATTTTATACTGAAACATGACCCCACTTGAGCAAAGCTTATAAACTCTTTCCAATGCTCATTAAACCCTAAAGAGCTCAAGTCACCATTTTGTGGATTTGAACTCCTTTTCTGGTTAATGTCTTTACATTCATTGTTTTGCTCATATGTCCTTTTAGAGTAATAGATAATTCTTCCCTCACGTTCTGATCCTTGTTTTCAGTATGATGCATATAACAGATAAAGTGAGATAAGATGAGATGTTTCTTTATTTGCCTTTTAACTTTATATAGTATATTTCATTTGGCATCATGTCTGAGGAGATCAATAAGGATTCAGTTCAGAGAGAAGCCAGAAGTTTCTTCAAGTTAAATCAGTGAAAATTGCTGTAATCAAATTTTACCCTATTCTTTAAACAATTACACTTTTATAGAACATTTCTGTGAAGAAAAGTACATTGATGGATGTTAGAGGACAACTTTAAAGTACTCAGTTTAAGTCAAAAGTGGTTTTGCAATTAGGGAATATTTGATAACTTGGTATATAAAAACAAATGCAGGAGAATCTAAATTTAATGTTATTTTATATAACCCTTGGCTTTATAACCCACTGCAAATATATATAATGAGAATTCTTAATTTGAAAGTAAATATTCATTGTATCATACCAAAACTTTCTAAATTATGTAAAAATTATAAGGTATAATTTAAGTTTTGAAAATTAAAATTGCAGAAATATTTTAAACTGCCACATCTTTGTTCTATGTTTAAATAACTTCATCTTTACTGCCAATAAAATGTATAATGTTTTTGTTTTATTCTGAATGAATGGCCTTTCAAGTATTTCATATGTTTTTCACTAAGTAGACTTATTAAATCGTTAAATATATTAGTTAATAAGAAATAGACATACTTTTCATTTATGATTACAGAAGGAATGTTTAAAGAGGTATATTATATAGTATTATCAGTGTAGGAAAAAGTGAGGTTGCAATAAAGAAGAAATAGATTATATTATGGCAAAATGATTGGTTTGCAATGAAGATAAAGTCAAAGTATATAAAATGACTATACAATGTTGGAGGTTAAACATGATCCCCATTTCATTTATACGATGGAATCTCTAGTCTAATCTTTCTGAAAGTCTTCCTAAATGAGTTGAAATAATGACAATCTCATGCTTCTTGGCTTATCTTCCCATAAATACTTCTATCAAATTTAGAATATTGATTGTCTCCAAACATTTGCCAGCCCACTTGGTAACCACCTCTTTTTCGACAATATTGCTAGAGTGCTCAATTATCAGCTGTTAAATATCTGAACAATATCTTTTGTCTGGCCAGCTGCTAAAACCTCCAGTTGCTAGGCTTATTTCATCTCAAATACATAGGAGACCTGCCAATAGCATGATATCTCAGCACCCTTCAACCAGTCCTGATACCATCCTTTCAGTGGCCAGCTGTTGCATTTATAGTTAAATTATTGCCAAAGTAAAGGCCACGAAAAACAATGCCTTGTCTTTTATTTATTTATTTTTTTGAAACTTTTATCTTTCCCAAGCTTCATCATCAATGTCATATTGCTCTGAGCTATCGCCAGCATCCTACAGATCTCCAGAAAGCTTTTGGAACTTATTTTGTATTCATCATAGCTGGCAAATAATTGAAGCAATCCACCTGCTCTAGGGCTTGTCTGTCAACTTTGATCTGGTTGTGGCATGAGTGACATTTGCTTATTGTTGTAAATTTGTATACTGGTTTTTCAGGCAAAAGGAGCAACATGTGCTTTATGATAGATCTCTCGCCCCTTTTGCTCTTGAAAAGTACAACTAAGTGTTACACTTTTAGGTATTCATAACTGCGTTTCTGTTTTATCCATAATCAGTTACTTTTAAAATGAAAATAAATTGAATTCTGCTTATAAAATTAATAATGGCTAAGTGTATAAAAACATTTCTTATAGAAAATGTATATAAATTATCTGTATCCTTGACATAAAATAACAACTTTAAATATTAAGTGTTATTTCTTAGTCTTTTATCCTGGAAGTTGCAAATGGATGTGTAAATAAATTAAAATCTTTTTGGAATCATTTTGGTAAATTAGCATATTTTTATGAAAAATACATAATAATTGGGAAACTAGCGAAAATTTGAAAATAAAGAAAACTAAGGAATGATTATTAATATTTTTGTGGCAAATTGTTCCATGTTTTCTACTGATGTATGTTTGTGTATACATTTTTTATAGTTTTAAAGATTGGCATAACACTATACATATTTGTTTTCCTTAACACATACTTGTAACAAATAAATAATAAATAATATAAAGAAATAATAAAAGTTAATAATTCCCCCTTTTCTCTCTTTTTAAAGATGTATTTATTTAATTAATTAATTAATTTATTTATTTATTATTATTATTATTTTTTTTATTGGAGACACACAGAGAGAGAGGCAGAGACATAAACAGAGGGAGGAGCAAGCTCCTTGAAGGGAGTCATATGCAAGACTTCATCCACAGACCAGGATCACACCCTGAGCTGAGGACAGATAATCAAGCTCAACCACTGAGCCACCCACGTGTCCCCTATTTATTTATTTTAGAGAGAGAAAGTGTGTGTGCCAGTGGTAGGTGGAGCAGGGAGGGAGAGAGAAGGAGAGAGAGATAATCTCCAGCCAGACACTATACGGAGTGCAAAGCCTAACCCAAGGCTGAATCCAATGACCTTGAGATCATAACCAGAGTTGAAACCAAGAGTTGGATGCTTAACCTATTGAGCCACCTCTGCTTACCATTTCCCCTTCTCTTTAATAGAAGCTCCATGGAAAAAAAGAAAAACTAGCATTCACTGTTAACTTTTCCACATGTACTTCTGTTTTTATAAATCAATGCAAGAATGCACAAATAAATACTAGTCAGGAATTTCTCCTTATAATACCATATTGTACACATTATAGCTTGCAAGAGTGTCATTTTGTTCAAAGTTATTTTCTCATATAGAGTGTTAATATTTATTATTTCCTCATATGAGTGATATATTTAGAAACTTGATTTTGATGGGCTATATAGTTTTATCTTCATTGATGATCTTTGATTATTAAAGCTTTGAAATTAAGAGCATTTCTAATTTTTATTGTATAAACAGTGACAATGAGGAATATGATGCAAAGTGTTAGTAGTGGGTATTGATTATTTATTAAGATTGGCGTCTAGGAATGAAATTATCAGAGTAAAAAGTCAAAAAACTTGATTCATATGGTCTCTTGCTTAATAGAAAGAAAATTTATCCTTCAACAATTTTAAATACAATATATCCATTTTGATATATATTATGATACTATTTTGTTATAAATAATTATATATTTCTCTTCCAGTGTTAATCATTATTTTTATAACTATTATTTAAAAATCCCTGTGTATAATCAGTTTTTTTTTATTTTTTTATTTTGTTTTTTTTATGGTTATATATAAAATGTCAGGAAAAGTAGTTGAGAAAATTATTACTAATTGCATTTATAAATGCATATGTAACATATATTTAATTTTAAATATAAATATAAACTTGATCCTGTCATCAATGCAAATATATATACATATGTATATTTAATTTGCCACTCTTTATAAAAATGGAATTATACTCTAAAAGCTATTTTATTATTAAAGAGCGATAATCAGCAAAACAATCTAACTGATAAAGGGTATTAGGAAAATTCATTGACTTTTAATGTTTATTTCATATGCTTCATGATAAAAAAATTAATTGCAAGTAGATTAAATATTTAAATATAAATAAGCCAAAACTTTAAAATAATTAAAGGCAAATAATTTTATGACTTTTGCATATTATATTTCTCAAACAAAATATAAAGTGCAAAAAAAAAACAAATTAGTAAGGGGAAATAATGGTATATGCAGCTAGAGAAAAATAAAAAATTTAGATATGATTAAAAATCCCACTTGCAAACATTAAACAAATGAGTTGTTTAAAGCTTATGGAAAATTAAATGTATATATTGCTATGAGAGTACAAATTATTATAACCAATTTGGAATACAATTTGACAGTATCTAATGCAATTTATAAGGCACATATTTTAAGGCCTACTTAGAAATTCTACCGAATCTAAGAATTCTACTTTAAGCATATATTTTAGAAAAGCACTGATATATATGCCAGTGTAGTTACATAAAGAATAACTAGCATTTTGCATGACCAAATGGTAGAAATCAGTACAATGAAAAAACATGAATCATAAGATGAAGTAGTAATTTTTCCTTTCATAAAGAGAGACACCTCCATCTTTTACTTGGGTCTCACCAAAGAGAGATGGATGCAAATATTACCTATTGTAGGTACTCAATTGAGAGACATGTTATTTATTTTAATAATGCTTATTTATCCTTTTAATGGATTTTTTCTACAATCTCACTGCAACTTATCTGTTTCACTTCACTGGGGAAGAACAATTTAAGTCGTAGCAGACATTATCTGTGTGACCAACAATAAACATGCTTTACCTGTGAACCTTTAAAGTAAGTGAACGTCTTTTAGGGCAGTTGCATTATCCAGAATTTAAAATCTACACTGTGAAGAAGGAAAGGAAATTATAGCACTTTGTGGCTGGTGTTTCCCCAAGTTAATGGGATAAATATTGATTTCTATATTTGATTAAGTGATTTCTCAAATATTATGCTATAATAGCTTGCCCATTTGTTTTGTTAATATGACACCAAAAGCTGTATGTTCATCCACATATTTTCATGTTTTGTTTTTCCCTAAATATAATTCTGTTCTCAAATTTTATCCCGATGGTTAAGGAATCTTTTTCCTGTTAATTTCAGATATTCTAAGAAACTGGTTTCAAGAAGAGGATATATGTATACACTTACAGAATTTGTTTATACCTCTATGCATTGATACACTGCTTTATGTGATTCTTACTTGTAGTCTTACTGTATGTATATTGTATTTGTTTTTCTATTTATTCTTTAGTGTACTCTAAAAATGTAATCTCTCTGTGCATTTAAGAAAACGAAATTAATTTTATCAACTTGTGTAAATTTGTTCTTTTTAAATTTATCTTTTAAATCTTGGCATGTATATATATTTATTTGGTATGTGAATGATTATATGAGAACTTTCTCAGTATTGTAAAAATCCATTTCCTCCCCAAATAGCATTTTGAAGGTAATAATATTTAAGTAAGAAATTAAGTGTGAGCACCTGACCTACTTTGTAGAGCTATTTTATGACCTTAGATAACTACATTTATTTTCTGTTATGAAGTTAAAAAATACTAATAACGTCAAAGAAATGTGGTGAATGTTGATAGAATAGTGTTTGAAAGGCACTTCAAAGTGTTTTGTGTAAACAGAAAATATTCTTATTTCTGAAATGAAATATGATTTGGAAGATGTAATTTGAATATTCTCTGATGGGATATATAAATTATAATACTCCCTTACATTTATATAACGTTTTAAAAATTTACCAAGTACTTTTATATATAATATTTTGTTTTGCAGCTTTATTTCCTTTTTTGTTATACTGTGGTAGTTCTTTGAACAAAAATTTGTAAAACATACAGATCAACCTATTGAACAAAGCTTTAGCATTCATTTCCCAGATATAACCACTGAATCAATCACATTTGTGTATTTTTAAGACACTTAACTAATTATTCCAAAGTGAATGTTTTAAAAATATACCTCTGACTTGAAAATATTTATTACATTAAGAAATCTTTATATATCTTGGGTGGCTCAGTAGTTCAGTATCTGCCTTTGGCTCAGGTCGTGATTCTGAGGTCCTGGTATTGAGTCCTGCATCAGGCTTCTGGTGAGGAGTCAGCTGCTTCCTCTGTCTATGTCTGCCTCTCTCATGAATAAATAAATAAAACCTTTTTTAAAAGAAGAAATATTTGTAGACAGAATGTAATAAAACTAATTGCATTTGAGATCTTACAGTCATTTCTAAAGGAAAAAAGAAAAAGAAACTGAGAGAGGATTGAGGATAAAAGGAAGAGAAACAGAGAGAGAGAGAATGAAGGATGAGGGGAGAAGGAAGAGGGGGAGGGGAAAGGGAGTAAGAGCAGCAAGAAAGCCAAAAAGAGGTAAAGACAGGGATCCCTGGGTGGCGCAGCGGTTTAGCGCCTGCCTTTGGCCCAGGGCGCGATCCTGGAGACCCAGGATCAAATCCCACGTCAGGCTTCCGGTGCATGGAGCCTGCTTCTCCCTCTGCCTGTGTCTCTGCCTCTCTCTCTCTCTCACTGTGTGCCTATCATAAATAAATAAAAATTAAAAAAAAAAAAAAAAGAGGTAAAGACAGAAAGAGAGGAGAGGAGAAGCCAGAAGGGAGGGGGAGAAGGAGGAAAAAAGGTAGGAAGGAATGAATGAAATTTGTAAAGCAGCCAGGAATTGCCAACACTATTTAGGAAAGGTGTCTTCCATAGCATAACTGATTTAATATGTAGCATAAAGAATATGAATGATCATCTGAGCCCACCCCTCAAAGTACCAAGTAACAACACTCTAAAGGCATTTGGCATATTCTTATTGACTTATAGACCATGGAAATAATGGCAGAAAGAAAGAGATTTGAATACATTTATTGTGGCTCTCCACAGTGGTCTGATAGCTTGACTATCAAGTGGGGCTTTGGGGCCTGTTAGTGGCAAAGCTGTGGAAAAAAGCAAAGTCACTTTATCTTAAGCTACCGGAAAGTTTAATAGTGTTGGACTACTAGTGCGTTAACTCATTTCTACCACAAATTTTCAGTCTACTAAACAAGAAGAAGATGATGTGGATTCGTGTAAGATCAAAATAATAAATCCAAGTGATTCTTTTCTACTTTTCAGTGGCTCTTGGGAGGGTTTTTGCACAGAAGAGAATTCCGAAGAAGCTGCAAACCGAAGAACGTTTTTAATAAAAAAGTGAGTTTTATGGTTGGCTAAAATTGAATATTAAGTAATTTTGTCTTTAAAATACAAATGACAAATGTTCCATGTTAGCCTGGTAATGCTAACAATATAAACAGCAACTTTAATATATCTCACATTTATGGGGTCATCATACAGATATTGTACAAAATGCTTTATATACATTTTTGTCACATATTCCATACAACTCTATGATGTAGATTTAGTCATTATCCTATTCCACAGACTGTAAAACTCAGCCATAAAAGAATTAAGTACAGATCCAGTAAGCACTAGATCTGGGATTTCAACCCAAAGAATTTAATTCTAGTGCCTATTCTTTGAAATACCAATCTCCAAATCTCATTAATTTAAATTAAATGAGCCACAGATTAATGCAGAGATATTACATTGGACATTATCATGAAGAAGGATTACATTTTAGAAATGTTCTTTGTGATTTTCCATTCCCTGGGTTCCAATTCATCTCTTTCCTCTTGTCTTCTACAACTTTAATTTTTGCCTAAATGAGGGTAACTGTTATTTTGCTTCTTTGCAAACCAATCCTAGACACAGAAATATTTTACTCTGCCATCTTCAGGGTAACTGGACAACTGAGGCAATATAGTAAACATATATTATGTGATGCAACTTTCAATACATATTAAAAGTCCAAAGAGATTAATATCTTAAAGGAAATAAAAAGGCTAAAAAGATGGGCATGATGTCATTTATTCTATTGTTGTTTTTTTTTTTCTTGGTATTGTAGGCAGTCCAACAAATAACACTATATTTGCTGCTCAACTTGAGATCAAATGAAAACATAGAGGAGACAGAGAGATGGAGATGGGTATTTGAGTTTTATTACTGACTAGTAATGAAATAATTTGCTTAGATCTGTGATGGTTACAGTGACTTATCCATATTTTACCCAAGAATAAAGCTCTTTTATTCACATGGCCATTGACAGAGCTAAAACTTGCAAGCCTAGTGCCCAGCATAGGGCAGTGCCTGCTCCTTTGAGCTCATGGCATGGCTGTGGCCACATAGGACTCAGACATAGAAGACAAAAGATAACAAAAGAGGGAGAGGAAGGTGAAGAGCTGAGCAACAATTTGCAGTCTCTTTTCTTAAAGCCCCAATCAAATAATTTGCTGTTTCTTTGGGAGAATGTGGAATGAGTGTGTGTGTGTGTGTGTGTGTGTGTGTGTGTGTGTATGATCTGGCAGAGGGTGTCACAGGGGTAAGAGAAAAGGCTAGTAGCAGTATTCTCATATGAAATGAGATGAAATGATAATTAAAAAATTATATTTCCCTATTCATTATTTTTTTGTTTTTAATATAAAAAGTATAACCATACAAAATATTCTCATCTTATAATATTTTAAAATATATGCAATAAAGAAGAAAATAAATATTTCTGTTTTATTTCTATATCGATTTTATTATTTCAACAGAAATACCAATTTTTATCAACTTAGACTTTTCTCATTGTTTTTTAAATATCATTATGTTTGTATTACCAGTCATATTGTCTTGTCTCTCTCCCTTTCTTTCTAAGTCTCCCACAACACGCATATGCACACACAAGTCATAATAATTTTTTATGATATTGTATCTTCCTCTCCAGTGCTTTCTTCATTGCTGCATTCATAAACCATTACATGAGTTTTAGATAAACCCCTTTGCAAAGACTTTTGACTTTTTTCTAATTTTCATTCCTATCCTTACCACTTGGGATTGTCAATCTTAAATTTAAACATACAGCTAGGTATCACCTTATAATCAATATGCTTTTAAAAAGTATTTTGGCCATTTGGATAATCTTCTTGTATAGTACTTGTTCAAATATTGTGCTTATTTTTCTTTTCCTTGTCTGTAATTTCTCACTGAATTATTTTTCTTTATATAATTCTAATGTGAATTTTGTGTCTTAGATATTTTCTCTAACTCCATAGCTTCCCTCCACTATCTTACAATGTCATTTAATAGACAACTTTAAAAAAAAATTAATGTAGTGTAGTTGAGCAGCTTTTAATTCTTTAATGATGATTTTTAAGAAATCATTGTTTGTTTGAATGTTATTAAGTTACACTTTTATGTACCCTTCTAGAAGTTCTATTGTTTTGTTATTTCCACAAGTTGCCTAGAATTATTTTCTATGTAGGGTATATTGTAAGAATTGTTTACTTATTACTACTTTTTATTTGTCCATATAGATATATATTCAGTTGACCTAGCATAAATTATTAAAAATACTATAATTTGGGGTGCCTGAGTGGCTCAGTTGGTTAAGTGTCCAACTCTTGATTTCCACTTAGGTCATGAGGTCTGTTTAGGTCCGCTTGGGTGATTAGATCAAGCCCTGCATCAGGCTCTGTGCCGGCCTTGCAGTCGTCTTAAGAAACTCTCTCTCCTTCTGCCCCAACTCTCTGATCTCTTTCAATCAAAAACAAAGACAAAAACAAACAAACAAATAAAAACTACACTATCTTAAGCAGGAAATAAACCAGTGCAGGATGTTACTTCTGGTTTCCATGTTTGATCATTTTCTACTCTCTCCTAATTAGTACTACTTTAATATGAATCTTGATATCTGTTTAAGAATTTCTTCCCACTTTGCTCTACCTCTTAAGGTATATATGAAGCATCTTTGATCCTTTGCATTGCTAGATACATTTTGGAATTTTCATTTCCACTGCCACCACAAAGCATATGTTTGTTTTTTTTTTTAAGATTTATTTATTTATTTATTTATTTATTTATTTATTTATTTATTTGAAAGAGCAAGGGGTGGGGAGAGAGCACTCATGCCTGCATGAGTAGGGGTAGGGGCTGTGGAGAGGGACAAGCAGACTTCCTGCTAAGCAGGGAGCCAATGCTGGACCTGATCCCAGAACCCTGAGACCATGACCTGAGCCAAAGTCAGATACTTAACTGATTGAGCCACCCAGGTGCCCACATATGACATTTCTGTTGAGTATGTTGGGGAATATACATATCATTAAAACATTAAGACAACTCTCATGAATATAACATAGTCCTCCACTTTTATGTCTTCATTATGTTGTTGCCAATGCTTAAATTTTACTTGAAGATTTTCTGTACATCTTTCATTACATTTAGCTCAAAATATTATATCTTCAAATTTTATTTTTTTAGTTTTTTAGCTTTTCTAATTATTGGCTACCTATTACAGAAGTACAGTGGAATTCCTCTCAAGATTCCAAAAAATATAAGAGGAAGGAAGACTTCTAAATTCATTATATGGAAGAGGAGGAGCAAGACGGCGGAAGAGTAGGGTCTCCAAATCACCTGTCTCCACCAAATTACCTAGAAAACCTTCCAATCATCCTGAAAATCTATGAATTCGGCCTGAGAATTAAAGAGAGAACACCTGGAATGCTACAGTGAGAAGAGTTCGCGCTTCTATCAAGGTAGGAAGACGGGGAAAAAGAAGTAAAGAAACAAAAGGCCTCCAAGGGGGAGGGGCCCCGCGAGGAGCCGGGCTGAGGCCGGGGCGAGTGTCCCCAGGACAGGAGAGCCCCGTCCCGGAGGAGCAGGAGCTGCACCGACCTTCCCGGGCGGAAAGGGGCTCGCGGGGAGGTGGAGCAGGACCCAGGAGGGCGGGGGTGCCCTCGGGCTCCCCGGGACACTAACAGACACCTGCGCCCCGGGAGAGTGCGCCGAGCTCCCTAAGGGCTGCAGCGCGCACGGCGGGACCCGGAGCAGCTCGGAGGGGCTCGGGGGCGGCTCCGCGGAGGGGGCTGCGGGGCGGGAGCAGCTCGGGGGGCTCGGGCAGAGGAAGAGGCTCCGTGCGGAGGGGGCTGCGCGGTTCCAGGAGCAGCTCGGAGGGGCTCGGGCGGCGGCTCCGCGGAGGGGGCTGCGCGGCCCGGGAGCGCGAATCCACCAGCACAGGCCCCGGAGCACAGGGCGCCGGGACACAGCTCAGGATCCGGCCTCCCCCGGGACAGGCAGAGGCCGGGAGGGCCCAGGACAGCGAGGACGCTCCTGCCCCAGCTGAGCAGATCAGCGGCCCCGCCCGGAGCCTCCAGGCCCTGCAGACGGAGTTCCTGCCGGAGCTGAATCCAGGTTTCCAGAGCTGCCCCGCCACTGGGGCTGTTCCTCCTGCGGCCTCACGGGGTAAACAACCCCCACCGAGCCCTGCACCAGGCAGGGGCACAGCAGCTCCCCCAACTGCTAACACCTGAAAATCAGCACAACAGGCCCCTCCCCCAGAAGATCAGCTAGACGGACAACTTCCAGGAGAAGCCAAGGGACTTAAAGTACACAGAATCAGAAGATACTCCCCCGTGGTTCTTTTTTTTTTTATTTTTTATTTTTTTTTATTTTTTGCTTTTTGATTTGTTTCCTTCCCCCACCCTTTTTTTTCTCCTTTCTTTTTCTTTCTCTTTTTCTTCTTTTTTTTTTCTTTTTTTTCTTCCCTTTTTTTTCCTCTTTCTCTTTTCTTTCCTTCTTTCTCTCCTCTCTTTTTCTCTTTTTCCCAATACAACTTGCTTTTGGCCACTCTGCACTGAGCAAAATGACTAGAAGGAAAACCTCACCTCAAAAGAAAGAATCAGAAACAGTCCTCTCTCCCACAGAGTTACAAAATCTGGATTACAATTCAATGTCAGGAAGCCAATTCAGAAGCACTATTATACAGCTACTGGTGGCTCTAGAAAAAAGCATAAAAGACTCAAGAGACTTCATGACTGCAGAATTTAGAGCTAATCAGGCAGAAATTAAAAATCAATTGAATGAGATGCAATCCAAACTAGAAGTCCTAACGACGAGGGTTAACGAGGTGGAAGAACGAGTGAGTGACCTAGAAGACAAGTTGATAGCAAAGAGGGAAACTGAGGAAAAAAGAGACAAACAGTTAAAAGACCATGAGGATAGATTAAGGGAAATAAACGACAGCCTGAGAAAGAAAAACCTACGTTTAATTGGGGTTCCCGAGGGCGCCGAAAGGGACAGAGGGCCAGAATATGTATTTGAACAAATTCTAGCTGAAAACTTTCCTAATCTGGGAAGGGAAACAGGCATTCAGATCCAGGAAATAGAGAGATCCCCCCCTAAAATCAATAAAAACCGTTCAACACCTCGACATTTAATAGTGAGGCTTGCAAATTCCAAAGATAAAGAGATGATCCTTAAAGCAGCAAGAGACAAGAAACCCCTGACTTTTATGGGGAGGAGTATTAAGGTAACAGCAGACCTCTCCACAGAGACCTGGCAGGCCAGAAAGGGCTGGCAGGATATATTCAGGGTCCTAAATGAAAAGAACATGCAACCAAGAATACTTTATCCAGCAAGGCTCTCATTCAAAATGGAAGGAGAGATAAAGAGCTTCCAAGACAGGCAGCAACTAAAAGAATATGTGACCTCCAAACCAGCTCTGCAAGAAATTTTAAGGGGGACTCTTAAAATTCCCCTTTAAGAAGAAGTTCAGTGGAACAGTCCACAAAAACAAGGACTGAATAGATAACATGATGACACTAAACTCATATCTCTCAATAGTAACTCTGAATGTGAACGGGCTTAATGACCCCATCAAAAGGCGCAGGGTTTCAGACTGGATAAAAAAGCAGGACCCATCTATTTGCTGTCTACAAGAGACTCATTTTAGACAGAAGGACACCTACAGCCTGAAAATAAAAGGTTGGAGAACCATTTACCATTCGAATGGTCCTCAAAAGAAAGCAGGGGTAGCCATCCTTATATCAGATAAACTAAAATTTACCCCAAAGACTGTAGTGAGAGATGAAGAGGGACACTATATCATACTTAAAGGATCTATTCAACAAGAGGACTTAACAATCCTCAATATATATGCCCCGAATGTGGGAGCTGCCAAATATATAAATCAATTATTAACCAAAGTGAAGAAATACTTAGATAATAATACACTTATACTTGGTGACTTCAATCTAGCTCTTTCTATACTCAATAGGTCTTCTAAGCACAACATCTCCAAAGAAACGAGAGCTTTAAATGATACACTGGACCAGATGGATTTCACAGATATCTATAGAACTTTACATCCAAACTCAACTGAATACACATTCTTCTCAAGCGCACATGGAACTTTCTCCAGAATAGACCACATATTGGGTCACAAATCGGGTCTGAACCGATACCAAAAGATTGGGATTGTCCCCTGAATATTCTCAGACCATAATGCCTTGAAATTAGAACTAAATCACAACAAGAAGTTTGGAAGGACCTCAAACACGTGGAGGTTAAGGACCATCCTGCTAAAAGATAAAAGGGTCAACCAGGAAATTAAGGAAGAATTAAAAAGATTCATGGAAACTAATGAGAATGAAGATACAACCGTTCAAAATCTTTGGGATGCAGCAAAAGCAGTCCTAAGGGGGAAATACATCGCAATACAAGCATCCATTCAAAAACTGGAAAGAACTCAAATACAAAAGCTAACCTTACACATAAAGGAGCTAGAGAAAAAACAGCAAATAGATCCTACACCCAAGAGAAGAAGGGAGTTAATAAAGATTTGAGCAGAACTCAACGAAATCGAGACCAGAAGAACTGTGGAACAGATCAACAAAACCAGGAGTTGGTTCTTTGAAAGAATTAACAAGATAGATAAACCATTAGCCAGCCTTATTAAAAAGAAGAGAGAGAAAACTCAAATTAATAAAATCATGAATGAGAAAGGAGAGATCACTACCAACACCAAGGAAATACAAACGATTTTAAAAACATATTATGAACAGCTATACGCCAATAAATTAGGCAATCTAGAAGAAATGGACGCATTCCTGGAAAGCCACAAACTACCAAAACTGGAACAGGAAGAAATAGAAAACCTGAACAGGCCAATAACCAGGGAGGAAATTGAAGCAGTCATCAAAAACCTCCCAAGACACAGGAGTCCAGGGCCAGATGGCTTCCCAGGGGAATTCTATCAAACGTTTAAAGAAGAAACCATACCTATTCTCCTAAAGCTGTTTGGAAAGATAGAAAGAGATGGAGTACTTCCAAATTCGTTCTATGAGGCCAGCATCACCTTAATTCCAAAACCAGACAAAGACCCCACCAAAAAGGAGAATTACAGACCAATATCCCTGATGAACATGGATGCAAAAATTCTCAACAAGATACTGGCCAATAGGATCCAACAGTACATTAAAAAAATTATTCACCATGACCAAGTAGGATTTATCCCTGGGACACAAGGCTGGTCAACACCCGTAAAACAATCAATGTGATTCATCATATCAGCAAGAGAAAAACCAAGAACCATATGATCCTCTCATTAGATGCAGAGAAAGCATTTGACAAAATACAGCATCCATTCCTGATCAAAACTCTTCAGAGTGTAGGGATAGAGGGAACATTCCTCGACATCTTAAAAGCCATCTATGAAAAGCCCACAGCAAATATCATTCTCAATGGGGAAGCACTGGGAGCCTTTCCCCTAAGATCAGGAACAAGACAGGGATGTCCACTCTCACCACTGCTGTTCAACATAGTACTGGAAGTCCTAGCCTCAGCAATCAGACAACAAAAAGACATTAAAGGCATTCAAATTGGCAAAGAAGAAGTCAAACTCTCCCTCTTCGCCGATGACATGATACTCTACATAGAAAACCCAAAAGTCTCCACCCCAAGATTGCTAGAACTCATACAGCAATTCGGTAGCGTGGCAGGATACAAAATCAATGCCCAGAAGTCAGTGGCATTTCTATACACTAACAATGAGACTGAAGAAAGAGAAATTAAGGAGTCAATCCCATTTACAATTGCACCCAAAAGCATAAGATACCTAGGAATAAACCTAACCAAAGATGTAAAGGATCTATACCCTCAAAACTATAGAACACTTCTGAAAGAAATTGAGGAAGACACAAAGAGATGGAAAAATATTCCATGCTCATGGATTGGCAGAATTAATGTTGTCAAAATGTCAATGTTACCCAGGGCAATATACACGTTTAATGCAAACCCTATCAAAATATCATGGACTTTCTTCAGAGAGTTAGAACAAATTATTTTAAGATTTGTGTGGAATCAGAAAAGACCCCGAATAGCCAGGGGAATTTTAAAAAAGAAAACCATATCTGGGGGCATCACAATGCCAGATTTCAGGTTGTACTACAAAGCTGTGGTCATCAAGACAGTGTGGTACTGGCACAAAAACAGACACATAGATCAGTGGAACAGAATAGAGAATCCAGAAGTGGACCCTGAACTTTATGGTCAACTAATATTCGATAAAGGAGGAAAGACTATCCATTGGAAGAAAGACAGTCTCTTCAATAAATGGTGCTGGGAAAATTGGACATCCACATGCAGAAGAATGAAACTAGACCACTCTCTTTCACCATACACAAAGATAAACTCAAAATGGATGAAAGATCTAAATGTGAGACAAGATTCCATCAAAATCCTAGAGAAGAACACAGGCAACACCCTTTTTGAACTCGGCCACAGTAACTTCTTGCAAGATACATCCACGAAGGCAAAAGAAACAAAAGCAAAAATGAACTATTGGGACTTCATCAAGATAAGAAGCTTTTGCACAGCAAAGGATACAGTCAACAAAACTCAAAGACAACCTACAGAATGGGAGAAGATATTTGCAAATGACATATCAGATAAAGGGCTAGTTTCCAAGATCTATAAAGAACTTATTAAACTCAACAGCAAAGAAACAAACAATCCAATCATGAAATGGGCAAAAGACATGAAGAGAAATCTCACAGAGGAAGACATAGACATGGCCAACATACATATGAGAAAATGCTCTGCATCACTTGCCATCAGGGAAATACAAATCAAAACCACAATGAGATACCACCTCACACCAGGGAGAATGGGGCAAATTAACAAGGCAGGAAACAACAAATGTTGGAGAGGATGCGGAGAAAAGGGAACCCTCATACACTGTTGGTGGGAATGTGAACTGGTGCAGCCACTCTGGAAAACTGTGTGGAGGTTCCTCAAAGAGTTAAAAATAGACCTGCCCTGCGACCCAGCAATTGCACTGTTGGGGATTTACCCCAAAGATACAGATGCAGTGAAACGCCGGGACACCTGCACCCCGATGTTTATAGCAGCAATGGCCACGATAGCCAAACTGTGGAAGGAGCCTCGGTGTCCATCGAAAGATGATGGATAAAGAAGATGTGGTTTATGTATACAATGGAATATTCCTTAGCTATTAGAAATGACAAATACCCACCATTTGCTTCAACGTGGATGGAACTGGAGGGTATTATGCTGAGTGAAGTAAGTCAGTCGGAGAAGGACAAACATTATATGTTCTCATTCATTTGGGGAATATAAATAATAGTGAAAGGGAATATAAGGGAAGGGAGAAGAAATGTGTGGGAAATATCAGAAAGGGAGACAGAACGTAAAGACTGCTAACTCTGGGAAACGAACTAGGGGTGGTGGAAGGGGGTAGGGCGGGGGGTAGGGAATGAATGGGTGATGGGCACTGGGGGTTATTCTGTATGTTAGTAAATTGAACACCAATAAAAAAATTAAAAAAAAAAGAAAAAAATAAATTCATTATATGAGACTTGCATGTCCTGATACAAAAACTAAATAAAGATACTATAATAAAAAGAGAACTATAGGCCAGTATCTATGATGAAACATATGGGGCATCTGGGTGGCTCAGTCAGTTAAGCGTCTTCCTTCAGCCCAAGTCATGATCCCAGGGTCCTGAGACAGAGCCCTGCATCAGGATTCCTGCTCAGTAGGGAATCTGCTTCTCCTCCCTTTCCCCCTCCCCCATCACTTGTGCTCTCTCATGTTCTCTGTGAACTCTTTCTTTCTCTCAAATAAATAAAATCTTAAAAAAAAACACACATAGTTGCAAAGATCCTTAACAAAGTACTAGTAAACTGAACCCAACAACACATTTTTAAAAAATCATTCACCATGATCAAGTGAGATTTATTCCTGAGATGCAAAAGTGGTTTAACATTTACAATCAATTATTTGATACATCCCATCAATAAGAGAAAGATTAAAACAATATGATCATTTAATCTAATACATAAAATCATTTGACAAAATACAACAGTGATTCATGATAAAAACCTTTAACAATGTAGGTGTACGGAGAACATAACATAATTAAGGTCATATATGTGAAAAAAAAACACTGGTAACATCATATTCAATGGCAAAATAGTAAGAACTGTTCCCCTAAGATCAGCAGCAAGATAAGGACAATCAGTGTCAAAATTTTTACTTGGGATCCCTGGGTGGTGCAGCGGTTTAACGCCTGCCTTTGGCCCAGGGCGCGATCCTGGAGACCCAGGATCGAATCCCACGTCGGGCTCCCGGTGCATGGAGCCTGCTTTTCCCTCTGCCTGTGTCTCTGCCTCTCTCTCTCTCTCTCGCTCTCTCGCTCTCTCTCTTTGTGACTATCATAAATAAATAAAAAATTAAAAAAAGAAACTTTTACTCAACATAGTGCTGGTACTCCTAGCCACAGCAATTACATAAGAAAAATTAAGAAAAGGCATCAAAACTGGCAAGGAAGAAGTAACTTTCTCTATTTGCAAATGACATGATTCTCTATTTAGAAAACCTTAAAGTCTCTACCAAAACGTACTAGGACCGATAAAAGAATTCAGTAAGATTGCAGGTTACAAAATCAGTGTATAGGAATCCATTGTATTTTATACAGTAATAATGAAGCAACAATAAAAGATATTAATAAAGCAATCCCATTTACAGTTGCATTAAAATAATAAAATACCTGAATAAATTTAACCAAAGAGGTAAAAGACCTCTACTCTGAAAACTTGTAAAACATTGATGAAAGAAATTGAAGATGACACAAAGGAATGGGAAGATATTCTATGCTCATGAATTGGAAGAACAAATATTGTTAAAATATCCATACCAAAGCAATACAGATGTAATACAGTCCCTTTCAAGATATGAGAAGCATTTTTTACAGAGCTGGAACAAATAATCTAAAATTTGTATGGAACCACATAGGACACCAAATAGAAAAAAATATATGTATTGAGAAAAAAAGCCAAAACAGGGGATATCACAATCCCAGATTTCAAGAAGTACTGCAAAACTTTGGTAATCAAAACAGTATGTACTGGCACAAAAATAGACACATAGATCAACAGTACAGTGTAGAAAACCCAGAAGCAAACCCACAATTATATGGTTGTTTAATCTTTGACAAAAGAGTCAAGAATATGCAATAGGAAAAAGTCTCTTCAACAAATGATACTGGGAATACTGAACAGCTGCATGAAAAGGGATTAAACTGGACCACTTTCTCACACCATACCCAAATATAAACTCAAAATGGACTAAAGGCCTAAATGTGAGACCCGAAACCATAAAAATTTCAGAAGAAAGAGCAGCAGTAATTTATTTGACATGGACCATCGCAACATTTTTCTAGATATGTCTCCTGCAGTAAAGGAAATAAAAGCAAACACAAACTATTGGGAGTATATCAAAATAAAAAGCTTCTGCACACCAAAGAAAACAATCAACAAAACTAAAAGGTAATTTACAAGATGGGAGAAAATATTTACAAGACATATCTAATAATGGGTTAATATCCAAAATATATAAAGAAATTCCACAACTCAACATCAAAAACCCCTACAAGTAATCCAATTACAAATGGGCAGAAGACATGAACAGATATTTCTCCAAAGATGATAAAGGCCAACAGAGTCACGAAAAGATGTTCAACATTACTAATCACCAGGAAAATGCAAATAAGAACCACAAGGGAAGACCACCTCACACCTGTTGGAATGACTCGAATAAAAAACACAAGAAAAAAATAAGTGTGAGAATGTGGAGAAAAAGGAGCCCTGGTGTTTCTCTGTGGTGCGAGTGCAAACTTGTGTAGCCACTGTAGAAAACAGTATGGAGATTCCTCAAAAAGTTAAAAAAGAACTACCCTATAATCAGTAATGGCACTACTGAGTATTTACTCAAAAATACAAAAACACTCACACAAAAGGATGTATGCACTCCTGTGTTTATTTCAGCATTATTTACAATAGCCAAATTATGGAAGCAGCCTAATTGTCCATCAACAGATGAACAGATAAAGAAGTGGTATATACATATATATATACAATTGAATATTATTCAGCTTTAAACAATAATGAAATCTTGCCAAGTGCAATGACATGGATAGAACCTGAGAGTTTAATGGTAAGCAAAATAAGTCAGAGAAAGACAATTACCATTTGATTTCACTCGTGTAGAATTTAAGAAACAACAAAGGAAGGGGAAAAAGAGAAAGAGAGAGGGAGAGAGTGAGAGAGAGAGAGAGAGAGACAAACCAAGAAACAGACTTAACTATAGGGAACAAGCTGATGGTTCCCAGAGTGGAGGCAGGTGGGGGATGGGTGAAATAGATGATGGGGATTAAAGAAAATATTTATCATTATGAGCACTAAGCTCATATTCTTAGTGAGAACTCATTAGAATAGAATTGTTGAATAGAATTGTTGAATCTCTATTTTGTATGCCTGTACTAAAACAATACTATTTGTTAATTATACTAGAATGAAAATAAAAAACAATAAATGTACAGTTGATTTTTGTATATTTGTATATTTTTGTATATAAATGTCATCTATTCATCTATTTATACCCTTCCAGATTGATTAATGAGTGTTCTCTCTAGTTTGCTAAAGTTTTATCATAACAATTTTTTAAGAAAATCTATTGATCTAATCATCTATATTGTCTTCTTCTGTTAAAGAGAATTATACTGATTAATTTTTAAAAATGTTAAACCAAACTCATAATTCTGAAAAATAAAATTTGATTAAAATGCATTATCTCTTCATATGCCCTAATCAGTTTGCTAATACGTTTTGAATCCTTGTATCTATGGATCCTGCAAATTTTTGATATCCTTACTAATTCTTTGTTGTTTCATCAGTTTCTACAAGAGCAGTATTAATATTCCCCATTGATTTTGGAATTTCTCTCATTTTTGTACATTTTTGCCTTATATTTTAGGAACTGTATTACTAAAAATATACAAAATTAGCAATGTTATATCTCCCTGATAAATTACATTATTTAATTATTATGAAACGTTTCTTTCTATCCCTAGTAATATTTTGTGATGGTATCACAGTTCTAAATTGCAAATATTATTGGTTCAGCTACTTGCTAAAACCTTCAATATATATGTATGGTTAAGACTACAAGATCTTTCTAAGATCAAGGCAAAAATCCTTTAGAATCTCTGCATTTAAGGGAAAATTCCATAACATGACATTCAAAAACCTTCCATAGCCATCCATAAATTTAGCTTTATCTTCCATCATGCCCATCTGATGGCAAATCTGATGCCAAATCAGATGATGCCATCATGCCATCTGATGCCAAATCATTCTGAATGAGTATTTCCTATTGAGGAGTTCAGGCCTAAGCCAAAAACATATGTGTAATTTTTTAGGTCCAACCATAGGCAATTAGTGAAGATTTACCTGGCAGGCCTTACAGAGGAAAGCTGCTCTCCCCAGACCAGACTGGTGCACAGCCAATGGGTTGCGAGCTGTGAAGAGAGTTGTAGTCAAGAATTCAGGTCCACGCAGTGGCCATGCTTTCAACATATCTGCATTTGTAGCCCACATGCCTCCATTTGGAGGTCTCCTTATTGGGGACCTTGAAAACATATTATCTCTACTCTGAGACACTCAATATTTAGTACTTTTCCAGTTCTACATCATCCCTTCCCTTCCCTTGACCCTTAGTCCCTGGCCCCTCGTTCTACAAAAAACTATAAAGCTTTTTGTTCAAGCCTCCCTCTGTACTGAGAATCCCTCACCTTTTCGTTGAACAACCAGATCTCCGTCCAGTGTTGTTCCATGGGGAAAGCTGACACTTTTTCCTTTTTGCTACCTTGTTTATACTGACTTTTACATAAAGTGATCAAAGATTTGACTGTTACTTTCATCTTGGTTTTCTGTCTTAATCAACTACCCCAATACCTGGCAGCTCAGGTCTCTTCAGCTGAGCTCTTAACAAATATAATGTAAATTTTCCTTGTGTCTTTCTCTTGTTAAGTGACTAGAATGTCCACCCCCTAAGTTACTTGGCTTACATACTTTCATCTTGTAAGAGTCATGTCAAATACCAGCTCACCTACAAAGACATCACTCTTTAATATTGACTATACTTTCATGTTAGCTCTGTCAGTCTATTATATATATATATATATATAAAATTATAATATATAATATATAATATATAAACATAATATATAATATATAATTATAACAAATATAACAATCATATAGTCTATTCTATATACATATAGAATACATATAATATATAATTATAGTATATTATATAATTATAACTAATATAACAATCATATAGCATATAACTGTAATATGTAGTATAGATTACCTATAATTATATATAATTATATTTACGTAGTCTTCTAATTTGCATAGTCAATTACATAGTGGCAAATATAGCCCCTGATGCAAAGTAGACACTCTAGAGAAAGAATGTGTGAAAAATGGTCAAATGAATGAAGAATAAATGTCAATATCTAAAGTATTTTTTAAAAATATTTTTCATGTACTTAGTGTTAATTTAATAAAAACAGGATATATAACATCTAAACTGTTATGATTATATAACACCTAAATTGATACAATTAAGAACATAAATGAACAAGATCCTCCTTGGTTTAGGTCAAAAGTGTTTTAGCTAATTAGATTACTCTTTGAAATAAAAATTTGAAGTTTAAAAGCTGTAATGCACATGGAGGTAGCACATTAAAATATATTATTCAAATATATAATTATAATGATAAAAGTAGAGTTAAAAGAAAATGTTTAAAAAATAACTTTTTCTTCTAAGAAAACTTTCTCTGAAAAAATGCATAATAATTTCTTCATAGGATGGATGATAAAAATTTCTGATAAACATTGATCACTGTGGTATTTAGCTTCAGCAGTTATACATGCATGCATTTTCATCTCACACACATACATATACACACAAACAGGCTTTTATACTTTTACATTTTGACATTACCCAACTTGATACTAAGAAAAAAAATATGATAGAAATTTTTTTTCCATTTTAAAAACTGCCAATAAAAATAGATATATTTTTATTTCAGTGTTCATGTGTCTGCCTATCCATTTGGTGATAATGACAGTATAGCTTTAAAGACCATACAATGAACTAAGGAAGGTGAAGAGAGTTAAGGGCTAAACTATAACTATTCCTGCTTCTAGACTTCTTGTTATTTAAGATAAACATTCAAAAATGATAAGCATTCATATTCTATAAACTACATATACTTGAAATTGTTTGCATTTACATCCAAGATCATATTGATGGGCAGATTATTCTGTAGTTTCTAGGAAAAAAGATCTCTGAAGTTAGCACAGAAACCAGGACTGCAGTCACAAATTGTATATGAGCAAGAGAACTGACCTGGTTGTTCCTATGTAGACTGCTAACTAATTACTCTGATTATAGTTATATTTCTCCCCCTTGCTTCTAATATATATAGACTCCTACCTTAAAAACTCTCCCCGGGATGCCTGGGTGGCTCAGCAGTTGAGCATCTGCCTTTGGCTCAGGGTGTGATCCCAGTCCTGGGATCGAGTCCCACAGTGGGCTCCCTGCCAGGAGTCTGCTTCTCCCTCCATCTATGTCTCTGTCTCTCTCTCTCTGTGTCTCTCATAACTAACTAACTAAATAAATAAATAAATAAATAAATAAAATATTAAAAACAAAACAAAACAAAAAAGCCTCTTTCCAAAGAGTCTTCATTAAAAATAATTAGGAAAGGATTCCCATCCAACATCCACCTTCTCCAAAATGTTCACCTATGGTTTTCTATACTTTGGTGTATTATTGGTCCATTGTTGTCTTCTAGAAATTCTTTTAAGTTTTGGAGTCACCCATGACCACTCTAACTATTCACAGTGCCATTTTGAGTCTATCTCTTTTGGTATATGTTCATGGTCATTTTGATGAGATAAAGGGATAAAAGGGAGGGAGTGTATGTAAGTGCAGGTAACTAATATCAAAGAAAAATTCCACTAAGCAGTAAGACTTTATTTAAAATTATTTGAATAGGGAAGAGATTGAAATCTAGTCTTCTCCAATAAAAGGTAGTATAAACACTGGGGTGAGCTCTCTTGATGATTTCATTCAAAGTAATGGCTTCAATGTCTTTGAGGAGTATACTCCTGGTTTACAGAAGACTTACAAAGGAGCAGAGAAGTAATTTATAAGTTTCTAAAGTAAATGTTCTAAAAACAGGTGCCTGTGCCTATATTCATGAAGAAACTTGTCTGAATTTTATCAAATGAGAAATTTAAAGTCTTCAAGTTCACTATGTTGATCAGAATCTCAGCATTAGTATTTCTAAAACCTTCCAATAATTCTTATGCATGGCTAGATTAAACATAACAACACAACTGTGACTTTTATAATAGTGTAATTCAAACCCATGACGAAGTAAACTTAAATTAGGTTGTTTCTCTAGCTGCATTGTCATTTTGTTCTCTCTTTATAAGCAAAATTCACTTTACTTTTACCCCCACCCACAAATAATTCTGTTTTAAGCATATGATTATTATTTTATGTTTGGTGTTCATCATATTGCAGAATAAACTAATACTAGAAAATATTTTAATAATAAAAGGGATCTCTGGGTGGCTCAGTGGTTTAGCGCCTGCCTTTGGCCCACGGCGTGATCCTGGAGTCCCAAGATCGAGTCCCACATCAGGCTCCTTGCATGGAGCCTGCTTCTCCCTCTGCCTGTGTCTCTGCGCCTCTCTCTCTCTCTCTCTCATGAATAAGTGAATAAAATCTTTGGCCACTCTGCACTGAGCAAAATGACTAGAAGGAAAAACTCACCTCTAAAGAAAGAATCAGGGATCCCTGGGTGGCACAGCGGTTTGGCGCCTGCCTTTGGCCCGGGGCGCGATCCTGGAGACCCGGGATCGAATCCCACATCGGGCTCCCTGCATGGAGCCTGCTTCTCCCTCTGCCTGTGTCTCTGCCTCTCTGTCTCTCTCTGTGTGGCTATCATGAATAAATAAATAAAATCTTAAAAAAAAAAATAAAGAAAGAATCAGAAACAGTCCTCTCTCCCACAGAGTTACAAAATCTGGATTACAATTCAATGTCAGAAAGCCAATTCAGAAGCACTATTATAAAGCTACTGGTGACTCTAGAAAAAACCATAAAGGATTCAAGAGACTTCATGACTGCAGAATTTAGATCTAATCCGGCAGAAATTAAAAAAAAATCAATAACACATAGTCACACCAAGAAAACCACCAAGATTATTTCCCATATGTGAGGACAAAGCTAATCTGGGCTTTGTTAATGTAAAATTAAGACATTTTGTCATGGGTGGGACACTAATTTTGGGCTCCTAAACAAATAACTAAGGAGAAGAAATTTTTCATTCTTCTGAAGATTGTCGTAGTGGAGCCCTCAGGAGTGTCCAATGCTCCTCCATGTCTACCAAAATTGATGACCCTCTCAGAGATTAATGGGAAGGAAAGTTGACTGGACACTACAAACAAGTGAGACCTGTGCATTATGTGAAATGTAAGGGCTTCTCCCACTCAAGCAGTTAACTGATGAGAAATTTCTTCATATTAAAGTTAAGCCACTTGATATTGAAAGTAGGTATTTTTTCTCTATTAATATCCCCCCCCAGAATTTATTAATAGGATTTTTCATTTATTTTATAATTATGTTTTTATTTATGTGATAGTTTTCATCATGTTTATTGTTTCATAATTCTAGAACACTAATCTATTTTGTCTGTTTAATATATATATATATATTTTTTTTCAAGATTCCTGGGTGGCTTAGCAGTTGAGCATCTGCCTTTGGCTCAGGGTGTGATCCCGGAGTTCCAAAATCAAGTCCCACATAGAGCTTCCTGCATGGAGCCTGCTTCTCCCTCTGCCTATGTCTCTGCCTCTCTCTCTGTGTCTCTCATGAATAAATAAATAAAATCTTTTAAAAACTTTTTTTTCCAAAAATATATGCATTTTTCACAAAAGCGTAAGAAAGTTTATCTAAAGGATATTTATTCTCTTCAAAATAAATTGAAAGTATACTGCCACTAACATCGCACTGATACTCTTTTTCATGTAAGTTTACCCTTGAACAATGCAGAATTTAGGGCATCTACCCTGTTTAGTCAAAAATCTACATATAACACTTGACTCCTCAAAAACTTAACTACTAATAGCTTACTGTTGACTGGGAGCCTTACCAATAACATAAACAGTCACTTAACACATATTTCGAATGTTATATGTACTACATACTATATTCTTGTAGTAAACTATAGAAAATATTTTAAAAAATATAAGAGAAAATACATTTAAGGAACTCTACTGTATTTATTGAAAAAACCCACATGTAAATGAGTCCATACAATTTTAACCCATGTTATTTAAGGGTCAGCTGTATTGTGGAAATATATATGGTGTATGACTTAGTTTTTCATAAAAAACTGATACTCTGACTTTTTTTTTTTTTTTTTTACTCTGACTTTTGAGAGAGATTAAAATAGAAAAATATTCACCAATTTTTAAAATTGTAAAATCCAGTGTTGCACCCCCAGTAGAATATCCAGTAACCATATATGACTATTGAGCATTTGAAATGTTATTAGTACAAATTGAGATGTTTGTAAGTGGAATATATATACTGGATTTTAATGACTTGGTATAAAAATAAGTAAAAAAAATCATGATTTTTTATCAATTGCATGATGAAATGATAGTATTTTGGATATATTGAAAAATATTAAAATCAATTACTTTTTTTACCTTTTTATGTGGATAACAGAAAATTTAAAATTACATATATGACTTGTATCATAATTGGACAGTGTTGTCCTAATGCCTTGACAAGTTGAATTTTGCCTTTAATGTCAATATACTGATTTGTTGGACTGTAAATACCTAAATTAAGTATGGCATACTAAAAGAACAAAACCATAGTCTCAGAATTATTTCCTGTGATAGAATTCAACAGAAATATCACTAAATTGTCAGTTTTCAACAATTTTTATCTATGAAAACTTTTCATATAGTTCAATTTTTATCCTTCCTCTTTGATTTAAAAGTTCATTGATGTTTTTCTTTTAATATCAAATGACTGTGACTATCTCCTTCTTACCTTATAGTATCAAATCTAATTATTTTTATATCAGTGCTCAAAATTCCAATTTTCATAAAAGGCTTATTTATGACAATATGTTGACTGGGTCAGAATGTGTCTACATTTATTTTGAAAAAATATGGAATAATTCCTGTATGGTTCTCTGAAGCCTACTCTCATGAGTGGCAGAAAATTTGGGGTCTATATCAATAGTGTCGGAATGTTGGGGATTTTGAGACATATATAGTGATGCCCTTTGATTTTAATTGGGAGAGGTGTTAATTTTGATCTACTATTTTAATTAGAATAGTCTATTTGATAAACTCTATGTCCCATGACCTGGAAATAGGCAGAGATCACTGAAATTATGAGGGAAAAGTCATACTAATGAAGTAATATAACTCTTTGAGCCATAAAGGAAGACAGGGCATGAATGTAAAATTACTAATATTACTTGTAATGTGCATCTATGTCCAACTGTTCTTTGATCTGACTCAACAACAGTATAAATGAAATAAGTATACCATTATTGGCTCTGCTATGGATAACTTTTCTGAAAAAGTTAACTATGAGGAGACAGAAAAGAGTTTCCATGCTGGCGGGAAGTAAGGACAGAAAAGAGTACAGAGATTGACAGATTGGGCAAGCCCAGAGAGGGCAGAACTATCATTGACCGTGAGCAGAGCAGGAAGCTGGCACACAAAGGAACATAGAAAAAATTAAAGTTACAAACAGCATGTTTGTAAATAGCATTTCCCCAGTCTCAGATATGTCCAAAGCAACTCCTTAAGGAAGAAAATTGCAGAAATAGTCTGAATTTCCAAAGGATTCTAGGAATACCTTGAAGTTTGAGCAAGTCAAGAGATACAGGACTTTGGGATATTGCAACGATGGCAAAATTATACTCTGTTGTTTCAGATGAAAGCACAGACAGAAAACTTGTTTTAAAAAGTTTTATCCTTATCCACATCTCCCTACATGCATAATTACATCCTCATTTGAAAATATATTTCATGGTGTCTATATTTTGACTTTCTGGTCAAATTTAGGATCCAACAAAGTTCTATTTGATTATAATTTCTATGAAAAGCCTCCATGAATTTTCAGTGGTAGATATTTTGTCCTATGAAAGCCAGGCTTTTCCAAGTTGGTCTTATATATGGAGACACTTTATGTTATATGTTTTAAATTTTAAGATCATATGTCTGGGGTGCCTGGGTGCCTCAGTCGGTTCAGCATCTGACTCTTGATTTTGGCTCAGGTCATGATCTCAGGAACCTGGGATTGAGCCCCTGGAGGCTACACTCAGCTCAGAGTCTGCTTATCTCTCTCCCCACCCCTCATCCCTCCCCCGCTCCTCTCTCTTTCATAAATAATAAATAAGTAAATAAATAAATAAATAATATATATATACATATATATATTAGAAGATAATATGTATGTGTCTATTCAGTGCTTGTGTTGAAAAAGTCACCTTTGCTCACTTGGTAAATACCTTTTTCCCATAGGTTTCAAGTGACTTGTCCTTATGCCTTCAAGCAACTCTGATAATGCAGCCTAGTACAACCCCTCAGTGAAAAAATTGTCCTAGGTAAGGAATGCTACTAAAATCACTCTTTGGCCTAATGATTGGTTTGCTTGCCTTTATACACATATCTATACACTTATGCAGACCATTTATTTAGCCACCTGAATGAGCCCCTGCTCTTAGAATTTTGTTAGATGTTGAGGATGGAGTAGTAAATAGAATTTTGACATGAATTGCATTAAAACAAAACTGTTAGCTCTCAATAGCAATTAGTAGTCAACCTTTGCTTGGGACCATGGAAATTAAAAATCTTGCCAGTTTTGAATGCTTTTATTTTTCTTCATCATATTGTCAATTCTAGTTCCCAATGAATGTAGGTACAGGTGATTATGGGACTTTCTTGATATCTAGCTAAGATATACTAACCTAAAAACTGCCTCTTTTCTTCCCTTTCATCAATGGCTAATATGAGACTTCTTGTTTGGGGGGAAAAAAAAGGCAAATAATGTGATATGTGATATCTACTCACTCATTCCTTCATTCAGTAAACAAAAAGTGAGGAGGGTCAAGTTGAACTTGATAGTCATTAATAGTAGCTATGACATGGCTAGGGCCACTATTGTTCCCAAAATAAATTTTGTTGGTATGAGTCTCTTAATATCTTTCACATTTCTCTTTTTAGTGATACTGCCTACAATGCCTATTTCCTTCCCTAAATTGTTTTCTACTGGGGTACTGAACTTTCTGTTTAAGAAAGATCACTTCAGGGAATCTCTGGGTGGCTCAGCCGTTTAGTGCCTGCCTTTGGCCCTGGGCATGCTCCTGGAGTCCCGGGATCGAGTCCCACCTCTGGCTCCCTGCATGGAGCCTGCTTCTCCCTCTGCCTGTGTCTCTGCCTCTCTCTCTCTCTCTGTCTGTCTCTCATGAATAAGTACATAAAATCTTTTAAAATAAAAGATCACTGCAATATAATGGTAAAAGGAGATTAGATATCAAGAAGGTACTAAAATGAAGGAAAAAGCAATTGTTTGATGGTGATGGGAGTGGAGATAGAGAAAGGGTTCAAAATATTTAGAAAAGGATTAAAAGGACTAGTGATGTGAAAGGATAAATAGGCTGAGGAAGAGCAAATTTAGGAATCTAGGATGGCTCGTTAATCTAAGTGTTCTGCAAATATTTTTCATGAAAAATTATTTTTCTAAATGTTTTTTGCATGGTCATCTGTGAAGTGCCATTTGATTGGTACCAAGTAAGTGAGCTTATTCAGATGCAGACTAAAAGAAACATAATACAAATATTGAATGAAAGACTAAAATAGGGACGCCTGGGTGCCTCAGCGTTATTAAGCGTCTGCCTTTGGCTCAGGGTATGAGGATGGCGTCCCACATCAGGCTCCCTGCATGGAGCCTGCTTCTCCCTCAGCCTACATCTCTGCCTCTCTCTGTGTGTCTCCCATGAATAAATAAATAAAATCTAAAAAAAAAAAAAAAAAAAGACTAAAAGAGTTGGGAAAGAAATAACTAAAAGTACGGATGTACTCATTTCCCGAAATTTTAGCTAATGATGGTTAATATTTATTTTTGTACCAGACATATTCTTACATGTTTTACCTATACTAAGTAGATTAATATTCACAATAACTCTGTAAATTAAGCACTGTTATTTTTCCAGTTTAACAGATGAAAAAATTAAAGTCTGAGTCACTTAGTAACTTGTCCAAATTTTTATAGCTTGGAGAGTGAGGATAAAAACAAATTTAAGGCCTATAGGCTTATAGCCTGGTCTAGTAATATCTATACTCTATTGTGTCTATATTTTAAATTTCTGAAATGCTCTATAAGAACAAGTACTGTATCTTCTTCTTTTTGAAGGCAAAATAAAAATATACATTAAAATTACATTTTTCTTATCTACTCCAAAAATACTTATTTTCTGGCACTATTTATGACTTGGGTAATTATCTCAATATAATATCACATGTAGCGTTCTTACTACTTAATTTTATCCATATGAACAGATTATTTTTCTATTTCCCTGTATGGGAATTGCATGCAAGTTGAAATTGTATACCAATAAAACATTTTTAATGGAGGCTGATAATTCCTACCAGAACTTGCCTCAAGTAAAGTTTTGATTTTTAATAACTTCTTATTAAACTGATTAGAAGAATTTGAGGAATAATTTCCTTAAAACATTTATTTCCAAAGTAATTTTTAAATTACATTATTATTTTCAAGTTGTGATCAGCCTGCATTTTTTTCAGAGAAGAGGCAATTCACGAACAGAGTTTGCAGTAGCAGAGAATTCTTATAACATTTCTAGTGACAGAAAACATAACAAAATTAAACATAACTAACCAACAATTTTCTTATATTGTTCATAGTATATTTGACTTTAGAAAACAAAATAAAGATAATTATAGATCTCTAATCCCTTTAAGAATTATAATTTTAAAAACATATTAAAGAAGCTCTCTGATTTTAAATAAATCATCTAGTATAGTACTTTTCAGACTCAACCTGAATCAAAATCATCTGGAAGGTCTGTTAAAATGTTGATTCCTATTAGGTAACCCCAGAGATTCTGATCCAATGTGTCCAAGATAGGGCCTAACTTTGCCTTTGTGATAGGCCTCCAAGTAATGCTAATGTTGCTGTTTTATGGTCCACACTTCATAGACCATTGCTTTAGTCCACATTTAAGACTATTGAGATATCATGGTGAAATTAAGCAAAAACAAAACAGTTAATCAGAATATAAAAAAGAACTAGATTTGTTCCCAACTTCAATACTTCTTGTTTTGTATTCATTTATTTGTTTATTTTCTAAGCTGAAAGTCTACCTGGAAAACAGACAAACAAAAAACTACCCCAACATATTCCATTTGTGTAGTCTCTGAATAGTAAAAGACAAGCTCCACACATGTCTATGATGAAGAGTTTATCCAATAAGCCTCTAGACATAAACTGATCCAACCCATGTGATTTACCTTTTAATCTTCATCCTTTCTGGCCATCCTTTTCTCATTAGATCTAAAATACAGTAATAATGTTTACTAAAATTAGAAACTGTAATAGAAAAATAGCAAAGACAGGCCATGAGAACCAGCAATCTTAGAATTGTAATTTACATTCCAGTGGGAGACATCTATGAAAAGACTTATTTTAATTTAATCCTCAGTTAGGGGTCCTGTTTTAAGAGCAAAAAAGAAACACTGAAATCAGCTCTCTATGAGCAATCCAGATTTTTAATATAGTTAGATTATAAGGTAATAACATTGTGTAAGTTTCTCAAAACTTATGATCCCACACAGGTTTAATTGCCATAAGCCATTAGTTGAGAACATTTTCTTGAGAAATATATATTAAACAAAAATGTGAATGGAAAGCAACTGTTTCAAATATCTTAAACTGTGGAACTTCATGTTAAATGTTTTTTCTCTTATGAAAAGAAAAAAGAGTGTTCTAATATAAGTATAGAATTTCTCAAATTGCTCATTTTGTAAAAAATATATCAGTGGGAACAAACTATTTTAGAAATAAAGAAAAGAGATAGCTTTATCCAACTTTAATTTTTGTATGTTATTTTAGGAGAGCAAGTTAACATGTACAGCATACTAAAATTAAAAAAAAAAACAAAAAACAAAACAAAACATTGAAGTCTAGTAGGCATGCTATTTATTCTCCATCTGCCCTTATCCCAGCTCTATTCTCCTCTTCTATGTTTCTCTCAGTCCAAGAGGCTGGCCTCTGGACACTCTATCTTCCAGATCCCCTTGATATCTAGCTTTAGTTGGATTTGTATAATGGTAGTATGAGGAGGCTTAAAGGAGGAGACAGAAACTAAACTATTTGTTCCCCACTCCCTCCTGGTAGTCATTCCATTCCTCTGTGGCAATAACTTCCACAAGCTGGCCCATATATCCAATATTCTAGCATTCACTGAGTACCAGTAACCATTTCCTTCCTTTTTCCCTGAGGCCCTGGAATTGGTAACTGTAGGTTTCTGTAGCTATCCTCTGGATATCTCGGCATTTCCCATATGACACAATAGACATTTTAGACTGGATAGTCCTTTTTTTGTTCAGAACAATCCTATGCATTGTAGGATGTTTAGCATCATTTTTGGGTGCAAGTAGCACCCCTCCCCAGTAAGGATAATAAAAAATGTCTCTAACTGTCAAATGTTACTTGGAGGACAAAATCTACTTTCCTTCCCCCTTCTCCCTACACATGCCCTCTACCTGAGAACCACTACCATAAACCATCTGACAGTTCTGTATTATTTTCCTTCTCTTCATTATAGCCATTGGAGTAGAATCTTGACTCATATAACACAAAATGATTAAATAAAACAATTGGGAAAATGGATGTATTGACTGATGTTGGTAACATTTGAAAAGTAAATAATGGTTAGTAAAGTCTGTGTGATAAGATTATATCAGACCATGGAAAATCTTTAATCCTTACAAACAGATAAGAATAGTTCTTAAAGGTTTAAAACTATGGAATATACTTAAGATGATTATTTGTTTAAATAATTTGTTAAACAATATACAAATTACCAAAATGCAGATAACATAAAAGGCAAAATATTATTATATTAAATAAAATAAAATATTCTGAAGAGTTTTAATAATAGTAAAGTAAACCAAAGCTAAAAAATTCTATAGATATTTATAGGAATGATGTTAATAATTATTATTTACATTAGGAAATTATTATAAAAATAAACTCAGTGTTAAGTGTTAAAAATCCAGTGAACACATTTTTTGATATTATAAAATGGCCGTTATTAATGCTATATTAAGCATTTCCAGTTTTCTGCTTCCTGAGATAAGGTAGCATTTCTCTGCCCCATTGAAGTTAAGTTTACTGTTTACCCAATAAAATATGTGCAGAAGCAACCTCTTTTTCTTTTCTGTTTTAAAATTGATGCTCTATAATTGGTTTCCTATTTAAAGACAATGATAGTAAGAATTGGTCTATCTCATGTTTAATGATAAATAACAGATTTCATCAGTTAGTTATCATGATTATTTAGTTCATCATTTCTAACAGAGTTTATCTTTTACTCCCATCCTAAAATTCCAAGTTAGTTAAAACAAAGTTAGCTTTTTCTTAATTCATCATTCATGATGAAGATGGGGATGAGACACATTGCATATAATTATAAACATCTTAGATTAGATTTAATATCATATTAATTCACAGGGAAATATGTTTAATCACTTAAATAAATGAAAAGCTAATATTTGTATCACATAATTCTTAGTACTCTAAGAAGACTAAACGACTTTGCAATTAATTCTTTCTAAAATTATAAAATAATCCTTCAATTATTAGCTCATCTACTCTCGACCCTTGAGAATTATGGAAACAAAGTTTGCTAATTGTAGCATATCTGAATTTTAATCTCATATCTTTTAAATCATCATCCAGTGATTTTTCTAATATACCTTTTTTCTCCTTTCCTATGCCATTAATTTCTAGATCATAGGTATGATAAAGAAATGTAAGCCACCACATAAAGTATTCTCTGGCCGGTAGAAGTAATAATATAGGAAACAAACTTAATATTTAAAAGTATCTTCCATATGCAAATTTGCTTAATCTTCACAACTATACTATTGAGATTGTTGCTGTTGTGGTTTATGTGATATTTAAAAATAAAGGGAACAAACATTTATTATTTCCAAATTACTGTTCCAATGTGTGAGCAGCGGCTGCCCGTAAAGTAGATTCCTTCATTGAAAAAGTATTGCAGTAGCAAAACCCATGGTCTCTTACAATAGCTATCAGTCTAAAAACTTGGGAAGAATTTAGTGAGCAAAAAGGACAGAGGTTAGGTTGTCATTTGGCCATAGCTTTTCAGGATCAAGGACATTTATGTATAAAATATATGCCAAAAAAAATAAAATAAAATAAATAAAATAAAATAAAATAAAATATATGCCAATCGCCCTGGTTTAGTTTAATGATTCTTTGTTGCGAGGTAGAATGATAGCATGCCTCACAAGGATATTTATAATAGAATGTAAACTACATGAAGTCAGAAGCTTATAACTGTGGAATGTGCTTGGACAAATTTGAATTTATCTTGTTCAAAGTTGCATCCCCAAAATAGTGGCTACAGTTTAGCATATAGTAGCTATTCCACAAATTTTGTGTTGTTAAAGTCATAATCACATCCACATTTGGATAACAAAATTAGGACTCAAAGGAAAGTCATAGGAAAGATTATTTAAAGAAGTCAAAAAGCACATAAAGTTATTATAATTGTGAATTTAACTAAACAGTAACCTATATTTTTGTCTAATAAACTTTCTTTCTCTGTGTTCCCATAAATATATGGTACCCTAAGGATTTAATGTACATTTAATAAGAGAAAGTGTGCAGGCTTATTTCAGATGCTATTGTATTACAATACTAGTGTCATTGTATAAAACGTACATTATAATAAAAGTGATGTCAATTTCCATGCTAGCAGTAGTCCAGTGGTCCTGTTGTGAAGATAGCCAAGCTTTCTCGCATTAGTGCTCAGAAAACTAGGTCTCTAGAATATGATTATGAAATCTTACTTCTTTATTTGTAGTGTGTGTGTGTGTGTGTGTGTGTAATTAGACCAGATGCTAAAGTCTCTCTAAATTTCAAAATGGATACTTTATTTATTGCTATTTAGTCTCTTCTGAGCCTTACTATTTATTTTCTTCTGAGTTGTTTATATCATGTTTGTGAATTTGAAAATTGGCTAATATTGGAGAAGAATCATGTTTATTTTTGAAAATTAATTATTCCATTGTAGCTTTCACTGTTTATACCCCTTTACCTGCCCCCCATTGACTTCAGTCACAAATAAGCCTTTTAAAGTACTCTGCCACATTTTAGCAGAATAGCCTGGTGAGTAAGGAGCTAGGAGCAGTACCAGAAACCATTAAACCTTATATAAATGATGCCAGTAAGGTATGCCACAGCGGCAGTGCTGCACTCAATTATAAATAATAACATAAGTACAAGTGCATGCCCTGGGCTTTCAGCTGATTAAATATCATAACTACACAGGCTCCAATACAGAGGCACAAAAGAAAGATTCCTAGTTTTTACCTAGAAACTAAAACTCTATCACTTAAGTGTTAATTGGTGTTACATTGAGTAACAATGCTGTGAACCGAAAAGGCAAGACAAGGACTCCCTGCTGTAATGTTAAAATGGTATGCATCTATTATAAGCTCGCTAAATTACCAGTAGTGTGTACACTACCTCATCTAGTTGAAATAATGCAGGAAAACAGTAGGGGGTGAATGGGACCAACCTGCAAACTGATAAATTCAGTTCATGGACATCTGAATTATACCTCACTATCACATATCCTACATTTTCTGAGGATAAATGATTAAAAAGGAAAGCGTCTAAATGAGATTTGACTATGTACTGGGAACTGTAATGTCATGTAGATGTGAGTTTTTGTAATTAAAATGCATACTATTTTGTCCTATGCACATAATATATACAAATAAAAGTAAACATTCGATGATATTAGTGTTTATATTGAGTTGTAATGTCATAATCCTGGGGATTGTTCTGAGAAAAGCAAGAAATGTAATAATTCTTGAAAACATATAGCTCCTCTGCATTCTCACCAACTATGTCTCCAATTTACACAAAAGGAAAATGAAGCTCGAAGAATTGATGCTTAAGACAGGTATACAATAAGCCAAAATGACTATTCTAATCCTCAGTTTTGATCTCACTGTATTACATCATCACGTCATTTCAAATATGTCAAAACTGAACACAGTGATAAAATGTTTATCCTTTTATTTCAAGTAATCATACTTTTTAAAATTTATACATACTTTATTATGGAGAAGAATAAGATCCATAATCCCCCAGGTATTCTGGGGATCCCTAATTCCAGGGATAATGTAGAAAACTAAAGTCTTTTATTGTTTGAACTCCATACAATCTATCCTTTTGATTAAGAAAAAATACTGTCAGCAGTCATGGAGTCATGGATATATATATATATAGAGAGAGAGAAGCATAATATATATAATGCATATAGAATGGCATAAGAAAGATTTTTGGCCATGCTTGATAAAATTTTGGCTGTGAATATATCTGAATTGACCCTTCACCTAATCCTTAACAGATTTACAGTATTTTATTTGTAGATATACCACTGTATAGTGGAACAATTTGTGCTTAATTCTATTTCTTTAACTGAAAATAGTAAGACTATGTTTAGAGTTAATAAATTCTATAGTTGTGTTAATATGGTAGCCACCAGATTGGTGTGACTACTTAAATTTAATTAAAACTAAGTACAATTTAGGGCATCTGGGTGGCACAGTTGGTTGAGCATCTGACTTCTGGGTTTGGCTCAGATCATGATCACAGGGTCATGAGAGTGCCCTCCACACTCAGCATTGAGTCTGCTTGAGATTCTCTCTCCCTCTCCCTCTTCCTCTGCCTCTCCCCTCACTCTATCTCTCATTCTAAAATGAATAAATATATCTTTAAAAAATAATAACATGAAACTAAGTAAAATTTAAAATTCAGTTCCTCATTTGTGCTGGTTCCATTTACATGTTATCAAGGTACAAGTGGCAAGTGGCCACCAAACTACACATTTCAGTGTTGCAGAAATTTTATTTAACAGGGTAATATTAGAATAAGGAGTTTCTGTACATTTGAAAAAATTACAGTTTTTCATGTCATTTGTACCAGAAACACTGAATAGATCATACTTTTTAAAATATATAATATGAATGACACAAATGTTAAGAGAATTAAGCAAAACAAAACAACAACAAAAAACAAACATGATTACAAGATGTGTGTAAGGAATTCCTTTGACAGGTTACAACAGTAAGTATGTAGCTGAAGAATGAATCAGTGAATTTGAAGATAGTTCCAAGATTATTATTCAAAATGAGACCTACAAAGGAAAAAAAGTAAAAATCATCTATAATTATCTTCATAACTATAATCGTGCAGAAGGCATGGAACAATATTAAACAGTCTAATATATACTGACATATATTGTTTTATTGTGTTTTGCTTTATTGCGCTTTGCAGATATTTTTATTTTTCACGAACGGAAAATTTATGGCAACCCTGCATTGAGCAAGTCTATCAGCACCATTTTTCCCATCCAAGTACTAACCAGGCCCGACCCTGCTTAGCTTCCGAGATCAGACGAGATCGGGCGCATTCAGGGTGGTATGGCCGTAGACAATCAGCACCATTTTTCAATAACATTTGTCCAGTTTGTGTCTCTGCGTTGCATTTTGGTGATTTTTGCAATATTGCAAAAACTTCTTCAGTTTATATCATAATATATTTGATGTGGTGATCTGTGATCAGTGATCTTTGATGTTGCTATCATTATTGTTTTGTTATGTTATGAATTGCGTCCATTTAAGACAGACAAATTTAATTGATAAATGTGTGTATTCCAACTGCTCCACCAAGTGGCTGCTCCCTACTCTCTCTCCTCAGGCTCCCCTATTCTTTGAGACACAAGAATATTGAAATTAGGCCAATTAATAACCCTACATAGCCTCTAAGCTTCAAGTAAAAAAGAAGAGTTGCACATCTGTCTTTGAATCAAATTTAGAAATGATTAAGCTTAATAAGGAAGGCATATTAAAAGCCAAGATAGGCCAAAAATTAACTAAATCTCTTGCACCAAACAGTTGTGAATGCAAAGGGAACGTTCTTGAAAGGACACTAAAAGTGCTATTACACTGACTGAATATACAAATGATAAGAAAGCAAAGTCTTATTGCTAATATGGAGAAAGTTTTAGTGGTCTATATATAAATCAGATCAGTCACAATATTTCCTTAAATCAAAGCTTATTACAAAGCAAGGCTCCAACTCTTAAATTCTATGAAGGCTGAGAGAGGTGAAGAAATACCCACCATTTGCTTCAACGTGGATGGAACTGGAGGGTATTATGCCGAGTGAAGTAAGTCAGTCGGAGAAGGACAAACATTATATGTTCTCATTCATGTGGGGAATATAAATAATAGTGAAAGGGAATATAAGGGAAGGGAGAAGAAATGTGTGGGAAATATCAGAAAGGGAGACAGAACGTAAAGACTGCTAACTCTGGGAAACGAACTAGGGGTGGTAGAAGGGGAGGAGGGCGGGGGGTGGGAGTGAATGGGTGACGGGCACTGGGGGTTATTCTGTATGTTGGTAAATTGAACACCAATAAAAAATAAATAAAAAAAAGAAAAGAAATTGCATAAGAAATTTTTGAAGATAGCAAAAGTTGGTTCATGAAGTTTAAGAAACCACGTTAAAAATGCAAGGTAAGACAGCAAGTGCTGATGTAGAAGCTGTAGCAAGTTATCCAGAAAATCTAGCTCAGATAATTAAATAGAGTAGTTATACTAAACAACAGACTTTCAAAAGAGACAAAACAGCCTTCTACTGGAAGAAGATACCATCTAGGACTTTGATAGCTGGAGAGGAGAAGTCAGTGTCTGTTTTCAAAGCTTCAAAAGATTAGCTGATACTCTTAGTTAATGCAGCTAGTGACTTTAAGTTGAAGCCAATATTTGTTTACTATTCTGAAAATCCTAGAGCCCTTAAGAATTATGCTGTATCTACTCTGTCTGTGCTCTATATGGAACAACAAAACCTGGATAACAGCACATCTGTTGATAGCATGGTTTACTGAATACTTTAAGCCCACTATTGAGACCTACTGCTGAAATAAAAGATTCATTTTAAAATATTACTGCTTATTGACAATGCATTTAGTCACCCAAGAGCTCTGAAGGAGATAATGTTGTTTTCATGCCTGGTAACATATATTTATTCAGCAGCCCATGGATCAAGGAGTAATTTTGATTTTCAAGTCTTATTATTTAAGAAATGCATTTTCTAAGGCCCATCTGCCATTTATAGTGATTCCTCTGATTTATCTGGCCAAGGTAAACTGAAAGCCATATGGAAAGGATTTACCATTCTAGATACCATTAAATGCATTTGTGATTCATGGGGAGAGGTCAACTCATTAACAGTAGATTTGAAGAAGTTGATTCCAACCCTGATGAATGACTTTCATTGGTTGAAGTCCTCAGTGGAGGAATTAACTACAGATGGAGTGGAAATAGCAGGAGAACTAAAAATAGAAGTGGAGCTTAGAGATGTAACTGAATTACTGCAATATCATGATCAAATGTGAATATTTAAGTTGCTTCTTATAGATGAGCAAAGAAATGGTTTCTTTCTTTTCTTTCTTTCTTTCTTTCTCTCTTTCTTTCTTTCTTTCTTTCTTTCTTCTTTCTTCTTTCTTTTTTTTTTTTTTTTCAAAGAAAGCAGTTTCTTGAGATGGAACCTACTCCTGGTGAAGATGCTGTGAAGATTGTTGAAGTGTATTGCATATTACATAAGCTTCACTGATAAATCAATTTTAGGGTTTTACAGGATTGATTCCAATTTTGAAAGAAGTTCTATTGTGGATAAAATGCTATCGAACAGCATCACATGCTACAGAAATCATTTGTGAAAGGAAGAGTCAACCAATGTGGCAAACTTCATTGTTGTCTTATTTTAAGAAATTGCTGCAGCCACAACATCCTTCAGCAGTCATCACCCTAATCAGTCAATGGCCATTGACATCAAAGCGAAATCCTCCACTAGGTAAAAGATTATGACTTGCTGAAAGCTCAGACAATGATTGGTGTATTTTAGCAATGAAGCATCTTAAATAATGTATGTACATTGATATTTTAGATATATTATTGTATACTTAATAGACAACAGTATAGTTAAATATAACTTTTATATGCATTGAGAACCCAAAAACTCATTTTACTCACTTTAGTATGATAAATGCCATATTGTGATGGCCTGGATCCAAATGCACAATATCTCTGAAGTATGCCAGTATGTAATTGGAACCTAGAAAGAGAAGTGAATAGAATGTTTCAGGAGGGGTAGGCCCCGTGGCACAGCAGTTTAGTGCCGCCTGCAGCCCGGGGTGTGATCCTGGAGACCCGGGATCAAGTCCCACATCGGGCTCCCTGCATGGGGCCTGCTTCTCCCTCTGCTTGTGTCTCTGCCTCTCTCTCTCTCACTCTGTGTCTCTCATGAATAAATAAAAAATAAAATCTTTTAAAAAAAGAAAAGAATGTTTTAGGAGAAATATTTGAAGAAATGGCTGAGAATTTTCCAAAAATAATGAAAGACAATAACTCATATTTCAGGTAGTTCAGAGAACTCAAAGAGGCAAACAGATGAGTGAATGCACAGACAAAGTAAGACATAACTTTGTGAGAAAGAACCCCAGAGATCTACAAAGGGACCTACTTGCATGATCATAAGATACCAATCAGTGAGTGTATGTTACGAAATTACTGAAGGCTACAGAAATAACCATTTGAAAAATCAGAGACAGTAGAGCCTGAACTTGCAAATAGTTGCAAATAGGGCCTGTTCCACATCAGGCAAATGGTGGAAAATCTCATAATCCATGGAGTAATGAGTGAAGTACACAAAAGATCTTAAAGTTAATGGTAGGGAATGTTTAAGCTCAATACTACTTCAATCCTAATAAACCTGAAAAGCAAGATATGAAAGAATTAAAGTACTTCTGAGTAAATTAACTGCATTAGAGAATACAGAAATAGTATGTAAAACTATAGAATACACAATGTATGATAACCAATAAAAATTACCAGGCATGCAAAGAAGTGGATAAAGAATATCCATGATTGGGGAAAAAAAATAAGTTAATCAAAACTACCCAGGACTGACACAGAAGTTAGAAAAATGGACATTAGAACAATATTCCACCTGTTCAAAGCTTTCTGTGGAAACAAAGAAATAGGAAAATACCCAAATATAATATCTAGAGATAATTACAGTATTTGGGATAAAATATACATTAGTTAAAAATTGCAGGAAGAAATGATTAGAAAACATGAAACATAGTAGGTGACACTTTTCAAAATGTCTCAATTTTCTTTAAAACAGAAGCTATTAAAATAACAACAAAAATAATGAAAAGAGAAACAATGAACTATGGGACAATATCATGAGTCTTAATATATATGTAACTGAAATTGTCAAAGGAGGAAGGCCATATCTTTTTACATATCTTTACAAAAATATGTAAAGAAATAATGACTGAAAAATTTCCAACTATGAAGGTACTCTAAATCCACAGATCCAAGATTTTCAGTGAAATTTAAGTTAAAAAATTCTCAAGAAAATGACACCAAAACACATTGTAATCAAATCATTCAAAACTAGTGCTAAATGAAAAATCTAAAAAGCAGACAGGAAAAAAAGACATTACACACATAGAAAAAAAAAATCATACCAACAGTAGATCCCCCATTGAAAACACTGAGGAATAAAACAGTGTCTTTTAGTATACTAAAAGGAAAAAAAAAAATGCTTCTCAGAATCCCATATCAAGTGAAAATATATGTCAGAGAAAGGACAAATAATTTTTCAGATGTGTGAAAATTGAAAGAGCTTAGAAGCACACTAAAGGAATTGCTGAATAAAATTCTTCAAGAAGAAAGGGAGTGATAGAAAGAAATTTGGATCTATAGAAGGAGACAAAGTGTATCCGAAAAGTTAATAATATGCAGAAATGAACCTTGTTCCATTCTTAACACCATGTGAAAATGAACTTTAGATGGGTCAGAAATTTAAAGAGTAAAATGATAAGGCCTTTCAAAAGAATCATAGAAGAAAATATTCATATCTAGGAATTTGATAAAGTGTCCTTGGATATGACACCAAAACAAAACAAAAACAAACCTTGAATTTTATTTTTTAAAAGCTCTGAAAAGGGATCCCTGGGTGGCGCAGCGGTTTGGCGCCTGCCTTTGGCCCAGGGCGCGATCCTGGAGACCCGGGATCGAATCCCACGTCGGGCTCCCGGTGCATGGAGCCTGCTTCTCCCTCTGCCTGTGTCTCTGCCTCTCTCTCTCTCTCTGTGACTATCATAAATAAATAAATTTTTAAAAAAAGCTCTGAAAAAAGCAGTTAGAGAATAGTGCTATAATATCTAAGAAAGTATTTGAAAATATATGTAATAAAAATCTTGTGCACGCTGAGAAAACTCACTACTCGAAGTGAGACATACTAAATGGTGGGGAAGGTGAGGAAGGCAATGGGATAGGATTTTCAGTTTCAGTTCTGACTTGTAAGGATCTTGGAAATGATCACTCCCATTCTTATAAATGGAAAAATTCAGAGACGCCTGAGTGGCTCAGTCGGTTAGGTGTCTGACTCCTAGTATTGGCTCAGGTCATGATCTTGTGATTGTGATATCAAGCCCTTGCATCAAGCTCTACATTCAGTTGGTGTCTGCTTTGGATTCTCTTTTTCTGTCTCTAATAAATAAAGAGATAAAATAGTTATTTAAAAAAAGGAAGGGACACCTGAGTGGCTCAGTGGTTGAGCATCTGACTTCATCTCAGGTTGTGATCCCGGGGTGCTGGGATCGAGTCCCACATCAGGCACCCTGCATGGAGCCTGATCATCCCTCTGCTTGTGTCTCTGCCTCTCTGTCTCTGTGTCTGTCATAAATAAATAAAAATAAAATCTTATAAAATCTTTAAAAATAAACAATCTGGACAAACTGAAAATGAATAAATTTTCTTGGATGCTTAAGACAATTAATGTTGCAGGGAACCCACCCCTAGAAATGTGTAAAGATGAACACATCCTTAGAGTCATAGCTAAGAGCAGAGTGTGCTTTCCAGGAGCAGAAACTCTTGTAGCCATAAACTGATAAGAACACTTAAATCAAAATTTTGTTGAATAGTTGGACATTCATTGTGGAAAAGGATGACAATGAGGAACACCTGGGGTCACGTTTTTATAGAAGCTGCACATTTTGTGGTCTTTACCTTTAAGAACACCATTGTATTTCTCAAAATGAAGATCTGAGAAAGATGTCTTCATGGCTGTAACAGGGTAAAGAGAAAACTAATTATTTTCCAGTTACATTTCTAGAGACATCTCCATGAGAAAAGTCCTACTTTCCAAGGAAGAGCACTTTTGTTTGAGGCTTGTCATAGTCAGGGGAAGATCATTTTTCCCATTTTAGTCCTCTCTAGCATTTCTTCCTCACCTTAGGGAAGGAGAGCAAGCATAATTAAAATGGGTGAGGGATTTTAGGAAACAGATTCTGGGTGCTGCAACCAGGGAAGATATGAAAGGGCAGAGGTAAAGCTTTACTACTGGAGAAACAGTGGAAAAGATCACAGTCCAGAAACACAGACCTACTAAAAGACTAATACATTATCTTAAGACTATAGAGCACTCACGCTCCTCCACACCAAACTTTCATGCTTGTAAACTAGAAGAGTATTTTTTACCTAATACAAGGAAAAGAAAAGATGTAAAATGAAGATAGAAATCAATAAAATTTAAAATAATCCATAGGATCCCTGGATGGCTCAGCAGTTGAGCGTCTGCCTTTGGCTCAGGGTGTGATCCTGGTCCAAGAATCGAGTCCCACATCAGGCTTCCTGCAAGGAGCCTGTTCTCCCTCTGTCTATGTCTCTCCCTCTCTCTCTCTGTCTTTCATGAATAAATAAAATCTTTAAAAGAAATAGTCCAACATGTTTTTTTTAAAATCAATTAAACCAAAAGATTTTTTTTAAAGAGCAATAAAATTGATAAACCTTTAGACAGGCTAAACAAAATTTATAAAAAGAAAACATAAATTGCCAATATTATAAATGAAAGATAATTTTTCATCATCACTGTTGAAATGAACATTTAAAGGATAATAATGAAGTCTACAAACAAATATATGTCCACAAATTTGATAACATAGGCGAATGGACCAATTCAAGGGAAGTCTTCATAACTATCTACATAAAAATATGAAGGAATCTATATAATAAGTACTAGAACTAATAGAAAAATATAGTGCCAATTATCAGGATACAAGATTAATATGTAAAAGTCAGTTATTTTCCTATATTTCTACAACAAATAATTGGAATTTGAAATTTAAAACAATGCCCTTTATGATTGTAAACTCCCCCACCCCGACACACACACATACACACACATACACACAGAAATTATTTGGTATAAATATAACAAAATATGCAAATATGCCCTGGATCTGTGTACAGATAATTAAAAAGCACTGTTGAAAGCAATAAAACAAGATGTAAATAAATGCAGAAATATTCTGTGATTATGAGTTAGAAGACTCAATATGTTTAAGATGTTAATTCTTCCCAACTTAACCTATAGATTCAAAGCAATGCCTATCATAATCTTAGGAAGCTGTTTACCCAATTGATTTGGACATTTATGTCAGCACTGAAACCTGCACAGAGATATATGTAACAGTTTTATCCATAGGTACCAAAACCTGAAAGCAATCAAGATGTCTAGGTGAATGGCAAAATATAGTACATTTGTATAATAAATACCATTCAGCAATAAATAGGAATATGCTATAAAATCATGCAAAGGTATGTATAAATTCTAAGTGCTTATTGAAAGATTTAAAAGGCCAGTTGGAAAGTTGCATTTCATTTTTCTGGAATGGCAAACTAATAGAGATTGAACATATCAGTGTTTGACATGGATTCAGGGAGGGCTGGAAAAGTTGAATAGTTGATTCATGGAGGATATTTTAGGCTAAATCAAGCTTTTTAAGATACTATAATGATAAATATATGAAACCTTGTCAAAATCCATAGAATTCATTCTATGATGTCAGCATTACACTGATGCCAAAATCAGATAAGGACTCCAATTTAAAAGAGAACTACAGGCCAATATCCCTGGTGAACATGGATGCAAAACTTCTCAATAAAATACGAGCAAACTAAATTCAACAATGCATTTAAAAAGACCATTCACCATCATCAAGTGGAGTTTATTCCTGGGTCGCAAATGTGGTTCAATATTTGCAAATCAATCAACATGATCACAACATTAATAAAAAAAAGAATAAGAACCATATGATCATTTCAATAGATGTGGAAAAATTTTTCAACAAAATACAACATCCATTAATAATAAAAGCCCTCAACAAACTAGGTTTACAGGGAACATACCTCAACATTATAAAGGCCATATATGAAAATTCCACAGCTAATATCATCCTCAATGGAGAAGAACTGAGAGCTTTTCCTCTATAATCAGGAACAAAACAGGGATGTCCACTCTCACCACTGTTATTTAACATAGTACTGGAAGTCCTAGCCACATCAGTCAGACAACAAAAATAAATAAAAGACATCCAAATCAATAAGGAAGAAGTCAAACTTTCACTATTTGTGGGTGATATGATGCTCTATATAGAAAACCTAAAGACTCTACCAAAAAATTGCTAGAACTAATAGGCAGATTCAGTAAAGTCACAGGACACAAAATCAATGCACAGAAATTTGTTGCATTATGATACACCAATAATGAAGCAGCAGAAAGAGAAATTAAGTAATAAATCCCCATTTACAATTGCACAAAAAACTCTAAGATACCTAGGAATAAAACCTAACTAAAGAGGTGAAACATCTTTACTCTTTTTTCCTTTAAACTATAAAACACTTGTGAAAGAAATTACAGATGACACAAAGAAATATAAATATATTCCATGCTCATGGGTTAGAAGAACAAATATTATTAGATTGTCTATATTACCCAAAGCAATCTACACACTTAAGGCAATCCCTATCAAAATACCACTAGCATTTTTCACAGAACTAAAACAGTCTTAAAATTTGTATGGAACCACAAAAAGATTCCAAGTAGCCAAAGCAATCCCGAAAAATAAAAGAAAGCTGAAGGCATCACAATTCTGGATTTTAAGTTATATAAGAAAGCTGTAATTGTCAAAACAGCATTGGTACAAGTACAAAAATAGACACATAAATCAATAGAACAGAACAGAAAATACAGAAATTATCCCACAACTACATGGTCAATTAATCTTCAACAAAGCAGAAAAGATATCCATTGGGGAAAAGACAGTCTCTTCAACAAATGATGTTGGGAAAACTGGACAACAACATATGCAAAAGAATGAATCTGAACCACTTTCTTACACCATATACAAAAATAAATTCAAAATGGATTGAAGACTTAAATATGAGACACGAAACCATAAAAATCCTAGAGGAGAACACAGGCAGTAATCTCTTTGACATTGGCCATAGCAACTTCTTTCTACATGTCTCTGGAGGCAAGGGAAACAAAAGCAAAATAACTATCAGGGCTTCATTAAAATAAAAATCTTCACTCGCTGGCATTTAAATAAAAACTTGTACAAAGTTAGAAAAAAAAAAAGAACGTTGGGTATTTTGACCCATAAATGATTACACTGAAGTTCTGGTTTGTAGTATCATTTATTAGATCATATTTTTAGTGATGTGTAGTATTATTGTAGTTTTTAGTGTTATTTTTAAGGAAGATCAAATATGATTTATAGCATTATTTTTAGGAGATCAAATATGCTTTTTTAAAATACTCACACTGTCATAAGAGTATAGCCACAATGTGTTATAACAGCCATATACCAGGAAAAAAATCTTGCACATGGATTTTTATTTGCTTTTTAAAAAAATGTGCTTATTCTTCTCATACTTCTTGAGTACCTACTAAGTGGTAAGCTTGGGGTTAAACATAGAAGCAAATATTTCCAAAAAGGAATAATAAGTGTCATAATGTAGGTAAATATAAAATAATATGGAAGTACATCTGGAGGATTATTTTGGAAATTACCCCAGGGTTTTTGTCTTGCCCACTCCTGTAACCCATTCCTAACCAGCATCTCCCCAATTCCTTAAGCCAGCTTATATTTTGTGTATCAATCAATTTTTGTTCACTTTTTGTATTCCAAAAGCCTTTAAGCCTTATATCTACTATGATGCTTAATCAAGTATACTGATCTATATAAATTTTCATGGCAGACTTAGCAGCAGTAATAGTAGCAGTAGCTGAGACAGCAACAATATATACCATGTGTTGGAGTCACTGTGACCCAGGTACTTTCTGCCTGTATATATAAGCATCACTTCTTGATTGTTACACAAATATATATATGTAATAACTTGGATTGGAAATTGAAGCTCAAAGAGATTTCACATCATACTCTAGTAGAAAATCAAATATCCCCACTAACATTTTCCCAAAATATTAATATTTTATCCAAGGTCTAAGATATTAATAATTATACTAATGCTTATTTTGTATAATATTAAAATATTGTGATCTGATAAATACATATTTTATTTGTCTCATTAACTATTACACAGCTCCTAAAACCCTTGTGATTTCCTGGTAGAGGTGAAAGGAGCATCTTTTGCTATCCATAAAAGCCCCTGTCAACAAAACCTGATTTTATGCTAATGAGATGATTCTTGGTGGGCCCCCAGATAACTTCAGGATGGGAGCTGGTCACCAGAGGAACCAACCATGTTATTTTCAGGGTTGAAACTTTCAGCCTCATCATCAGACTTCCAAGGAGGAGAGACACTGAATTCGGTCATTAATGGTCACTGATTTAATCAATTTTGTCTATGTAATGGAACCTCCATTAAAAAACCCTAAAAGAAAGAGTGAGAGAGCACCCCATGTCTCATAATTTTCTCTATGAATTTCTTCCATTTAGCTGTTCTGAGTTGTATCCTTTTTATCAAAAGTTCACTCATGTGCCCTTGTAATCAATCCCCACCCCCATCTCTAACCACTAGCAGTCACTGATCTGTTTCCTGTTACAACTTCAAGAAAGTCATACAAGTAAATTCAATCAGTATGTAATTATTTAACGTAAGACAATGCTTCTATATGTCATCTATCTTTTTGAATGTATCATTCATTCATTTCCTTTTATTGCTAAATAGCATTCTATTATATGAGTAGATGTAACAAAGGTTGTTCATCTAATTATAAGATGAACAGTTAATTTCCAAGTTTTTGCAATTATAAGTTAATCTGCTATAAACATTTATGTGCAGATTATTATTTGGCCATTTGTTATTATATTATTATCTTTTTATTACATTATTTTTATTGACTAAATACCGAGTAGGAGAATTACTAGATTGCATTTCCTGCCTCACTCCTATAATCTGCCATTTTTCCAAGGAAACTTGGCCCCGTTCACTTAAGGAGTTTTGTAGTAAAAACCAAGATCTGGATGCAGGTATGTTTATTCCTACTGAGGTGCTCATTCTGGGCCATCTCAGCTGATAGAGAAAGGAGATACTTGTGTGTATATGTACTCATGTGTATATACCTATTATTAATATGTCTGCATATAACCATCTATGTCTCTGCTAAGCTAAATATGAGTTCATATTAATGTCTCCAATGATAATCCATTACCATATAGATAATTATAGCCTCTTTCTCTTGCATATCTATAATTTCTCAGTCCAACTGTAAGAAACCTGGCACCCATCATCCATTACCTATTTACTTAATTGTTGAAGTCAGTATACATGTAGAGTGGTTTTCAGAATTGTTTACCTGTACACCATGAAAGACAATTTTATCAACTAAAGTACAATGCTCACATCCAACTTTTTTGCCTTTCATTTAATGGTTTTAGACATTTTCAAAACTGTGTAGGTGAATATCCTTTCTCTTAACTACATCAGTGAGGTTATTTTGTGCATTTATAACACAATTGTAATCTTTGTTTAGTGTGGATTCCATCCTGGATCCCTAACTACCTAAAATGACTTATTTTTAAATTTGCATACACTAAGGACTTTGAGATATAAATTTCTATGTTCTTAAAAATCTCTTAAGTTTTTATTTAAATTCTAGTTAACATAAGTATAATATCAGTTTCAGTCATACAATATAGTGATTCAGTACTTCCATACAATACCCAGTGCTCATCACAAGTGCACTTCTTAATCCCCACCATCTATTTCACCCATCCCTTACCACCACCTTCCTGCTGGTATCCACCAGTTTGTTCTCTATAGTTAAGAGTGTGTTCTTGGTATACCTCCTTCTTTCTATTATTTTTCCCCTTTGCTCATTTGTTTTGTTTCTTAGATTCTTAGAGTGAAATCTTATGGTATTTGTCTTTCTTTGACTTATTTCACTTAGCATAATGTTAGCATATTAGCATAATATTAGCATAACGCACACACATAAACATACCCCTTTTTCTTCATCCATTCATCAGGTGATGGATCCTGGGCTGTTTCCATAATTTGGCTATTGTAGATAATGTTGCTGTAAATATCCAGATGCTTGTGTCCCTTTGAACTAGTATTTTTGCATCCTTTAGTTAAATACCTTAGTCTTGCAATTGCTGGATCATAGGATAGTTCTACCTTTAAATTTTGGAACCTCCATACTGTTTTCCAGAGTGACTGTACCAGTTGCCATTCCCACCAACAGTGCAAGAGGGTTCCCATTTTTCCACATCCTTACAACATCTGTTATTTCCATGTTGTTGATTTTAGCCATTCTGAGAGGTGTGAGGTGATATTTCATTGTATTTCTGATTTGTATTTCCCTAATGATCAGTGATGTTGAGGATCTTTTCATGTGTCTCTGCTAGTCATCTGTATGTCTTCTTAAGAAAAAATATCTATTTATGTCTTCTGCTTATTTTTTATTGGATTATTCATTTTGAGGGGTGTCAAGTTTTTTTTTTTTTAATTTATTTATGATAGTCACAGAGAGAGAGAGAGAGGCAGAGACACAGGCAGAGGGAGAAGCAGGCTCCACGCACCGGGAGCCCGATGTGGGATTCGATCCCGGGTCTCCAGGATCGCGCCCTGGGGCAAAGGCAGGCGCCAAACCGCTGCGCCACCCAGGGATCCCGAGGAGTGTCAAGTTTTATAAGTTACTTATATATTTTGGATATTAACCCTTTATCAGATATGTCATTTGTAGATATCTTCTCCCATTCCATTGGTTGCCTTTCAGTTTTGTTGATTGTTTGCTTGACAGTACAGAATTGTTTTATTTTGGTGAGGTCCCAGTAGTTTATTTTTGCTTTTGTTTCCCTTGCCTCCAGAGACATATATAGAAAGAAGTTGCTATGGCCAACGTCAAAGAAGTTCCTGCCTGTGATCTCTAGGATTTTGATGATTTCATGTCTCACATTTAGGTCTTGAATCCATTTTGGAATTTTTTTTGTGCACGGTATAAGAAAGTGGTCCAGTTTCATACTTTTGCTTGTTGCTGTCCAATTTTAATGCACCTTATACTTTTAATTATTCCTCCCAATTTTGATATATGGAGGTTAATAAGTGTTTTAATTTATTTTGTTTTATACAAAATATTTAAATTGTTCCAATATCTAATGTTTCTAAATGTAGTAGATTTCTAATTTATTTTTTACAAATTAATCTTTCGTCAGAAAATCATTTTCTTGACAACTGATAATAGGGAATCATTTTATGTTTAATAAACCACACAGTACAATAATATTTTCAATTGGTAAGATATGTAATACACTTAAAGTCCATCACACATCATAAGGAAAGGAAATAATAGAAAATTATTTTGAGATAGTATGTTATTCTACAGACATATTCCTGTTAGCTTTAGCATGCATCCTAAGTGTCCATGTTTAAAAAGCCTATGTTGCTGTTAATATCCTTCTCATAATTACAACTCAAATACGTTTAGTGAAGAAATAGTATTATAAAAATGAATAAAGGGGAAACGATTAGCTGTAATCCCATGCCCATGTCCCAACCACTGCTAATATATTTTACTGCTTTTCTGTATAATATATATATTTTTTAAAAATGTAGACACTCCTAAAAGAGGCAATAACCAAAATGCTATCATTAAATGAGGAAAATCAAGCCTCTATGCCCATTCACATTGAGAACTTCTCAAACACCTGGAAACTTTACCTACAGTTCACTACATATCAGCTTGTTGCCATAATTTACCTGCTACTTTACATTATAATGACATGGTACAGGAGAGACAAAACTGTTGTTTCCCTGCTGACGATGTAATCAATACACACCTGTTTTCTGCTGGGAAAACTGCAGCAGTAGATGTGGTAGCACTTTAACCTGTTAGACGGTGACAAAGTAGCATGCTGGAAACACATGAATTTGACAAACTTTCACATACTGTTTGCAAATTGAACACAAGCAGTGGGATGCTGGCATATGTTACTATTTCCATGATGACAGATTATGATGCTTCAGGTAAAAGTTAGAAACATTCATAGAAAAGTGGAAGAAACCCAGTCATGAAACAAAGCTATAGGGGTACAAACTTCGTGTTTTCTTAATATATTCCAAATATATCTCATTGTAATATCAAGTTTCTTTTAAAAGAAACTGAATTGGAGCACCTGGGTGGCTCAATCAGTTAAGCATCAGACTCTTGATTTCTGCTCAGGTCACAATCTCAGTGTTCTGAGATCAAGCCCCAGGATAGGCTCTGAATTCAGCAGGAAGTCAGCTTGAGAATGTATCACCCTATCCCTTTGCCACTCCCCCTACTGCACTCTCTTACCTCTCTCTCTCTCTCTCTCTCTCCAAATCCAATAGCATTTTAGAAACTGTCCAAAAATTATTGGTTTTAGAAATTTTTGTATTTCTCTTCATTAATGACAAATAAATTTCAAGTTTTTGTATATTTATCAATACATTGATGATTTGTTAGTTATTTTTCTTCATATGTGGTCACCAAAAATATAAAGGCTACTTATCTTTGAGCTCGAATTAAGAAAAGGTAATCTGAAGACAGTCTCCAACCAAAACATTGCATTTTGAAAGAATTAACTTGGAATCATTTAAAGTTATGATTTTTCACCATACTTTTTTTCTGGAAAAAGAGCACAGATTTTCTAGTTACTCTTTTTTTATCTTGTTTATTTTGTAGATTATATTTTATTATTTTATTTTATTTGGTTATTTGTATTATTTATATAATGTGGCTTTCTCCAATATTAGATAATATAATGTGTTTTTTTAGCATAGGATGCTAATGATTCTAATATGGGTCTGTTTATAGTGGGAAATTGTCAGCGGTACTAGAAGAAAAGAAAGGGGGCGGGGAAACCTGAGATAACCAAATGTATTAGCTTTCCTTTTCCCTTTTACTTTGTATGTAGTAAAAGCAATAAATCACCCAGTGGAAATTAGAGGAAATATGGCTCTGAATATTTCTCTTATCCCTGTTAGACAATAGGCCCCTCCATCATTTCACTTTATAATTTGCTATCTTAATGGGTCAAATAATCATGATGTTGAGTTACCACTCATGTCTCGTGTAAATTCCAGATTTACCTCCTTGGATCGTAGATTCTAACTCCTTATTTTGTTCAAGTATTTTACTCTTATCTGAAACTGTTTTTTATTTATTTGTCTTTGGTTATGTTGAGTTTGTTGTCTTACTTCCTAAAATAAAATGTTAAGAATCCTTAAAGGAAGTGATTTAGCTATCTGATTCCTTGTAGTTCTCAAAATGTCAAGAACTGTGCATGATACATATTACATATTCATCAACACTGGAAGTTATTGGAATGAAGAAATAAATAAGTAAACAAATTATCTAATTAAATTAATTATAGATTATTTAAGAATTCAACACATATTATCAAAACTATGTAACTTTTATTTTGACTAATCTGTGGTTGTTTATATAATCCTCTATCAATGATGAGGATACTGTCAAAATCTAGGCTAAATCTCTAAGGCCACTAAGAAGTTCTAGTCAGTCTTTTTGATAAGAAAGATATTTATCTTCTGTACTTTTTTCCTCCTGAGTTTCATTCAGAGACACAGAAAAAAGCCATAATTTCAAACTTGAATATTCATCAATTTAGATGTGTGTTTATGCTCCTTGAATATTCTATAGTAGTAGAATTAAAGATGGGAGTTCTATTCTTAATTCAGTGTTAAAGAAAATCTCATATAAAAAAATTATTCTTGAAAATACTTTATCAGGGTGACTGGGTGGCTCAGTTGGTTAGGCATCTGACTTTGGCTCAGGTCATGATCCAAGGGTCCTGGGATTGAATCCCACATTAGGCTCCTAGCTTAGCGAGGAGCCCACTTCTCTCTCTGCTTGTTACTCCCCCTGCTTGTGCTCCCTCTCTCTCTCTCTCTCTCTCTCTTTCTGATTAATAAACAAAATCTTAAAAAATACTTTATGAATTCATGTATTGCATTTTTATATACCATCCCACAAAAAAATCCATCCCACCTAAATTTTTCTTCTAGTTTGAAACAGATTATTGTCTCTTCAGTGAAGTATTAGATGATTTAACATTTTCTCATATTTACACTATCAAAGAACATAAAGATACATGTTACATTTTGAAATCTATGCTGATTTCTGGGCATAAGCTAATAGCATAAAAATATAGGAATGGATGCCTACACAACTAAACATACTGTCTTTCAGGAATAGAATTCAACTCCACTTTAATACAACAAGATCCCTTTAAGTCTGCTCTTTTCAAGGATTAGAAACACTGTTTGTCTTTCCTTAAATTCAGAGAATTATTTTAAGATTGAACAAAGCAGCAATAGCAGCTCATAAAGAATCACCCTTAATGCTCCTCCTTCTCTGTGTTCATTCTAATACATTCAGCTGGCCAACCTGTACTTGACTTGTGTTTGGTCCATCCCTACATTCTTAAATCCAAATGTCTTGGGATAAGACTCTGCCAAGGCCTGGCCTACACCATGTGCTCTAACTGACTGCCAGGATTCCCGGCTGCCCTGACAAGCCTGGAGAGACACCCTGTTTTTTGTCTCTCCTGTGAATATTTGAGGTTTCCAAATAAGTGACTCTCAGATAAGTGAAATAGTAGAGTGTCTCAATCATAAACATTATTATTTCTATCCCATTGATACTCGAGGTGATTTCCTCTATGAAAATCCCCAACATCTAAAATATGATACTTTGTTTTAGGTGACAATATTGGCAATAAATATTGACAAACAACCATATAGAGAGTGGACCAACATAATGATAGTTCTTGTAACTATATTTGAGAAGCATTGTCTAAAGAAACCAACAAGTGTGTCCTGGAAAACAAAATATTAATAACATGCTAGTGGTGTCTTAACCTTAAAATGAGAAACACAACTATACACAAGGAATGAGAAATTTTTGTTTAAAAATGACATTCTGTCACTGAACATTCATCAATAAAGAACTCTAACCCTCAGCAAATGCTTACAAAGCTCCAAGCACTTAACTATTCTCTGGAGTTGGAATATCAATCCTCAATATCCTCAGGGTCTGGTGTTTAAAATATAAACATGGTGGTTCTGTAAATTGGTTGATTCATAATATTATCCTACAAAGCATTGAAGGAAATATGTGTGGAGTAAATATTTGCATGTAAGCTATTTCATATCACATTTATTTTATTTTATCTTATTTTCCATATTTGTGAGAGATACTGCTGATCATATCAGTCTGCGTTCTGGCCATTTGTGCAAATTGTTCATCTTCCAAGCTATTTTTAAAACCTGAATAATTCCGAAGATATTAAATTCTAAATAATAACAGATTAACATGTTTTCTAGTAATTCTAAATAAGGGAACTTTAAACCCATTTCTTATTTTTATATTTATCAACATTTTGGAGGTTGAATTTGTGGATTAAAGAAGAATATTTCATTTTTGTTGTCAGTTCTCCTGCTTAAATTTGAGCCACTTTTATAACTTGAAATTTTTTAAAAGAATGCCATTAGAGTGATTCTTGCTTTGAGAAATTATATTTACAAGATATGTTCATCCTGACTGCTATGGGATTTATTCATTATAAATAACACATGACAAGACTGTCTGCTGATTATATTTAAAGCACTCAAGAACTTACAAATACGTTTTTCTTTAAAACAATATATAATCCATCATACTTTAACTGCATTTAGAGAAGCTGTGGAATCAGATTACCCACAGCAAAAAAAAAAGCCAATATAATTGATAAATATTAGTTGTTTACTCTAGAATAAATAATATTTCAATGATCATTTGGCATTTTTGTTTATTATTTGCTTATGGTGAAATGTTAAGCAATTTTAGCAAATATTTGCAAAGGTGAAGTTTTAGAAAACACACACTAAAGGAATATAAAATTATGCTGAAATTGGAAGGTCTCTCTGTCTCTCCCTTTCTTGTGAATACACACACACACATAGACACACATTAATATACAAACATATCTATAACCACAACATATATGTGAAATATGGGTATTTTTCCTGATATCAACTATAGAAAGGGGAGAGAAAAGTAGCTGAGTAAAATAAAAACAATACCTACCTGTAATGACCAGCAAAGAAGATTAGGGATATGAATGCTATCCAGAAAATTAACCAAATTAGAAACTTTGCTCTTCATATCTAATGTATCACTTAATTTTCCACTGTTAAGAAACCATAGATTATTTAATAGGCAATATTCGTCAACTTGTGAAAGTGCAAACAATGTCTGTATATCTTCATTTCCTTTTCTACTTGATAAGTTTGGGAGAGTGGAGTGAGAGACCCAAAGATGAAAATATATAAGGATGTTCAAAGATATTAAGAACATTATGGGGAGACTATCAAAAGATATATATTAAGAGTGTATACAGTAAGCTAGAGTTCATACTACACAGCAATTATATGAGAGAAATATGGTAGGTGGAATTCATACTTATGACTAGTGGATTATTGACTTTCTCCACCAAAGAAAAAAACGTTTATTGCTCTGAGTGTAAAAATATTTACAATAGTTTGTAACTATTTGAATCAAAGGAGTCATAGTACTAACAGTTATGAAGAATATATGTATGCTTTTTAAATATAACACAAATGATTGTTCAATGTATTTGATTTCAGCTTTTTGTGTCCCAAACTATTTCATAAAAGATTTCATTTACATTATCAGAGAAATCATCTCAGATGAAAAGTCTAAAACTAATTTACCAATTGCTAAATGTGCTGTAAATTGTCACTTAATAGTAAATATTAAATTGCCACAAGCCTGCTTTTTATTTTAAAACCCAATTTTATGCAGTATACAATTGAAATCTAAACTTTTCTTCTCCTGTCCAACCAAAAACAAGCCAACCAAAAATGCCTTCCTACTTACTCATTCACTTATTCATTCTTCAAATATGTATTGATTGGACATGAGTTTTATGACAAATCCACTTATCTTTAAGTGTGAATTATGTGCCATTCATACTTACTAAACGAAAACCACCAAGTGGGCATCAGTTCTCTCTATTTCTGTAAAAGCAAAATTTATTACTTGTCTGAAGTAGTGAATGCTGTGCAATCTTCATTTTCCAATTTACTAACTCAGAGTTTTTTAAGTTATTCTCATTTCCCATTATGTAACTAGTATCTTATGGGCAGGAAAATGGAATTTTAGTTTCTGTGTTACAAATATGAAGACCCACAATTGTATCTGATATCAAGGATTACCAAACACCAGATATAAAAGACTGGACTTGGGGCACCTGGGTGGCTCAGTGGTTGAGCATCTGCCTTTGGCTCAAGTCATGATCCCAGAGATCTGGGATTAAGTCACACATCAGACTCCCTGCAGAGAGCCTGCTTTTCCCTCTGCCTGCCTCTGTGTGTGTGTGTCTCTCATGAATAAATACATAAAATATTTAAATAAATAAATAAATAAAAGACTGAATGTCACAGAATAACTGGACATTGCTTGTGGTTGTCCTTTAGAAGGGATGATTGTGACTAATGAAACATTGATTTTAGCGTAATTAATGTGTTATATTTTATATTTTAAACATCTGCCTTCGGTTTAGATTATGATCCCAGGGTCCTGGGATTGAGCCTGGCATCTGACTCCACAGGGAGCCTGCTTCTCCCTCTCCCTCTACTTGGCCCTCTCCCTGCCCTCTTCTTGCCCTTTCTCACGCTGTCAAAATATATAAATCAAATCCTTAAAAAAAAAAAAAGTTTGTGCTAATATTTTCAAAGTAAAAGGAATAAATTTTTAAAGAAGGGAAGGTTTTGTATCAGCTTACAATGATATAAATGCTATTTGGAGAGTTACTTTTACAGACAAATGATAAGTAATTGGTAGATATACATTTTCTATCACTTCAGTGACTTTAACAAAAGTAATTTTTCCTGTTCTTTTGATATAAAATATTTTTGGCAAAAGAAATTAAAAATGATAAAATTATAGTAGATACAAAATACAATCAAAAGGCTCAATAAGCAGTTATTTTGCTATAAAAATTAAGATTTCAGGTTAGTTGACAGATTGTTGCACCAAGATAACAATCCATGTGAGTCTATATGGGTATTTAAATATCACATGTAGTAGATATCACATGTGTATTATATCAATAAAATTTTAATAGGTTATTTTTTATCCATATTGAGAAGATTATTAGAGCTTGCTCTTTGAAGTACTAATAACTACATGTTTTTATTTGGGATAACTTCTCATTCCTTGTAAAAAAGAAAAGGAAATTTAATTGTGACTTATGCTTGTGTAGTCCACTATCTGGATGTATCACAGTTTGTTACCCAATCACCAGTTAGACATTTTTTTTTAATTTTCAGCAATTATAAATAAAGCTACGATAAACATTTTCATACAGGGTTTTATATGAACAAAATTTTATTTTTAATAATACAGTCGACATCAGTTTAACTTTATAGGAAATTGCCAAGCTTTTTTCTAGAGAGACCATACCATTTTGCATTCCTACTGTTAATGAATGAAAGTTCAAGTAGGTGAGCTTCTATGTCAATGTTTGGTATTTTATTTTTAAAATTTTATTTTAACTCTGGCTTTCCTTTATAAAACACTGTCTAGTGAAAATAATGCGGCCTAACTTGTGGATTTGGTTTCTTCTTTCAAAGCATATCTTTGCCACAAACTATGTAATAAGGTGCATGATCTCTCTTTTCTTAAAAAAATAATATTTATCTTACTATTAATAATAAATATATTTAATTATAATATAATGATTGTCTTATAGCATAGATGATAATATCTTTGAACAGTGCACACTTATTTTCTAAAATATAGAAGTTATATATCTATTTCACTTTTGAGGTTTTGAGGTTTTTTTTCTTTTAATTGTTGTATGATCTCTTAAGAAATGCAAGGGAAACTTGTTCATGAAAACTTGCATTTGGTCTTCACATACAGTGATTGGAAGGCAAGCATAAACAGCATATATTTATTTATTTATTACTTTTTTAAGATTTTATTTATTTATTCATGAGAGAGAGAGAAGGCAGAGATATAGGCAGAAGGAGAAACAGGATCTCGCAGGAAGCCTGATATGGGACTTGACCCCAGGACCCCAAGATCATGCCCTGAGCCGAAGGCAGACCCTCAACCACTGAGCCACCCAGGCATCCCAAGTGCATTGATTTAAAACATGTTATTAAAAACATTACTAGAAAAAAAAATAAAAATAAAAATAAAAAATGAAGACATTACTAGATTAATCCTGATAATCCAAATATGCATACAAGTACTGGATTTGAGTTTGTATGCAAATATAAATATAATACTTATATACACATTTAAACTTTTTATTTCTCTTTTAATAATGACAATGATAAAGAGTTTTTCTTTAGGCTTTTTGCACTTAAATGCATCATTCATTGACTTCTAGCTAATAATATTGAAAATATACTGGTTGTGAAATAAAAAAATATTACAAACTATGTGTTGTACTTAAGAACTATATGTGTATATGCATCTCAAAGCATAATCTATATATAGAAAATGTCCTAGTTGCTTGTAATTGGATCATATTCTACAAATAGGAGACTATGGGTTGGAAGACTATATTTCAAAAGCTAATTGCTATTGTCCACATGAATTCAATCAATAATTAAATGTAATAAAATGTAAGTTTCTTTACTCCTAATTTTAAAAATTATCAATAATTTTAGAGCTGTTAAATTGCATATACAGCTATAATGTGAAAGTAAACAGCTATAAGTGAGCACACAGCTAAATGCAATAGTGTATTTTTAAAAAGGTACACTTAAATTTGCTGGTAAGTTTTATAACCCACTATCATTTTATAGTTATGCAAACTAATAGAAAAGCATTCATATCTCATGCTTCAGCACTTGAAGAATTATTGGTGTAAAATAAAATAATTACTTACAATTTTTATATTGCATTCACAGAATTACTTTTATAGACATAAACAGCACAATTAAGTTTTAATTACTGGTACAAGTAAAATGATTACTTGTTCAGTTTTGCAAAATTACTTTAAAATATTTGTTTTTAAGACCCTCTTTCACAAAAGTAAAATATTTATAAGCAAGGAAAAATTACATGTTGCAACACTTTTTCTTTGTAGGTTTCTTATAAATAAGTTCCATGGCATTAATACTATAATACTTTTTTATATTGATTTAACTTAATTTAATTTAGTCCACTAATTATTTAAGCCTGTCCATAAACCTTTTTTAGGTGAGGGATTTTTTTTACATTTTTAAGTTTTAATTTCAGTATAGTTAGCATACAGTGTTATTTTAGTTTCAGGTGTACAATATAGTGATTCAGCAGTCCTGTACATTACTCAGTATTCATCATGATAAGTGTACTCCTTAATCCCCATCACCTATTTCACCCACCCCCCCTCTATTATCAGTTTGTTCTCTATAGTTGAATCTGTTTCTTATTTTGTCTCTTTTCTTTTTTCTTCTTTTTTTCTTTTTCTTTTCTTTTCTTTCTTTTCTTTTTTCTCCTTTTCTTCTTTTCTTTTCTTTTCCTTCTTTGTTTTGTTTCTTAAATTCCACATATGAGTGAAATCATATGGTATTTGGTCTTTCTCTGACTGACTTATTTTGCTCAGCATTATGCTTTCTAGCTCCATCCGTGTCATTGCAAATGTAGATTTCATTCTATTTTATGACTGAAAGATATTCCTCTATTTATGCCACCTCATTATCTATTCATCTACTAATGGACACTTGAGCTGCTTCCATAATTTGACTATTATAAATAATCCTGCAATAAACATATGGCTGCAGGTACCCCTTTGAATTAGTGTTCTGGTATTTTTTGATAAATACCTAGTAGTGCAATTACTGGAGTTGGGTAGTTCTACTTACAACTTTTTGAGGACCTCTATGCTGTTTTCTACAGTGACTGCACCAGTTTTCATTCCCACCAACAGTGTACAAGGGTTCCTTTTTCTCTACATCCTCACCAACACTTGTTTGTTCTTGTTCTTTTGATTTTAGCCATTCTGACAGGCATAAGTTAATATCTCATTGTGGTTTTGATATACATTTGCCTACATCTTTTCATGTGTCTGTTGGCTGTATATGTCTTATTTGGAGAAATGTCTGTTCATGTCTTTTGTTTATCTTTTAATTGGGTTATTTGTGAGGTTTTTTGGTGTTGAGTTGTATAAATTATTTATATATTTTGTACACTAACCTTTTATCAGATATGCCATTTGCAAATAATTTCTCCCATTCAGGTTGCCTTTTAGTTTTGTTGACTGCTTTCTTTGCTGGCAGAAGCTTTTTATTTTTATGTCATCCCAATACTTTATTTTTTGCTTTTATTTCCCTTGCTGGAGGAAACACATCTAGAAAAATGCTGCTATCGTTGAGGTCAGAGACATTACTGCCTGTGCTCTTTCCTAAGACTTTCATGGTTCCAGGTCTCACATTTATGTTTTTAATCCAGTTTCATTCTTTTTCATGTAGTGGGCCCGTTTTCCCAGCACCATGTGTTGAAGAGATTGTCTTCTTTCCTCCTTTGTGGAAGATTAATTGACCATATAATTGTGCATTTATTTTTGGGTGTTCTCTTGATCTATGTGTCTATTTTGATAGCAGCGTCAGTGCCATACTGTTTTGATTACTACAGCTTTGTAATAGAACTTGAAGCCTGGGATTATGATTCCTCCAGTTATTGTTGTTTGTTTGTTTGTTTGTTTCTAGACTGTTTTTGGCTATTCAGCATCTGTTTTTTGGTTTCAGACACATTTTAAGATTGTTTGTTCTGTGAAAAATGCTGTTGGTATTTTGATAGGGATTGCATTAAATCTGTAGATAGACATTTAACAATATTTATTCTTCCAACCCCTGAGCATGGAATGTCTGTCTCTAACCTTTCGAAGAGGCTTAGTTTTCCCTGCATTTCATCCCAAATCCCTGTGTAAGATCCTAAAATACACAGCAAAATACTGTATAAAAACTCTTAAAGTTTGTTTTGTTTTGTTTTTGCTTCCTCATTTCACATTCATCGACAATTCACCTCTATCAGAGTTGCTTTTACCTGTCAGAATTTCTGTGCCTGGTTTTCACTAAGATTAGCAAATTATTTCATTAATATTTTTTTAAAGATTTTATTCATTTATTCACGAGACACAGAGAGAGAGAGAGAGAGAGAGAGGCAGAGACATAGGCAGAGAGAGAAGCAGGCTCCATGCAGGGAGCCAGACGTGGAACTCGATCCGGAGACTCCAGGACCACGCCCTGGGCTGAAGGCAGGCACCAAACCACTGGGCCACCCAGGGATCCCCCATTCATTAATAATTTTTAATTGCTTAAGACATTATTTTTAAAATTCTACTTTTGCTCTTTCAGGGCTTTAGTGATAAAAATATTTTTGATATTTTAAAATCCCATTTGCTTTTAAATAATACCTCCACCTTCAGTCTATTTGTTCTCAATTAGAAAATTCTATGTGAAGAACAATTACTTTGTATATTTCCATTTTTTGAACTTGTCTACATTTTTAATTGTCGTTCAGTGATATTGGATAATATTAATTCTTGATGATTTGAATCTCTTGTTAAATAAATTAGTTAAATAATATATAAGACTTAAAAATACTACAGTGTTTCCTAGATTTTATTATTGAAAATACTCTGACCACATTACTTATGGTGGACTCTACCAGATGTTGAATGCAGTGTTTATCAAATTATTGCTCATCATGGTTTTTGCCATATCTATGTATCACTAATATCTTATTTCTACATGTGATCCTATAGATTACAACTGTATGCATAGAAATTCAGAGACAAGAATGTAATTGAGCTTCCCTCATTTCTGTAAGCCCAGCATCTGAATAGTTATGTGGGAAGATTAAGTTGAAACAGTTTTGAAGCTCTCATAGACATACCTAACCACCAGTTCTATAATTCAGGTGATAAGAACAAGCGGGAATTTTAAAACATTCCTACAGGAGTCTCCTCCTAAGCAAAAATATCCATGAAATTATAACTTTTATATTCTGATGAGTACACCTAAGTAAGTAGTAAGTATATCAAAATGCTCATGATTTTTCATGTAAAAGTATCTCACGTAATGTAAGGAATACTAACCAAAACAATTGTAAATGGAAAGAATTCATAGAATTTTTATCACCACCTTCTAATTACTTTCATCTTATTGTATTACATCAGTACCAAATAGAGTATAAGTCTATACATTTTGTTAAAATGATCCCTGGGGACATACATATCCTAGCCTTACTATTTTATCAGTAATATTTGCATATAAATATCATAGCCTTATATTTTATGAACCATATTTATCTTTTGATGAAAAGAATTAGAACTATTTCTCTTATTCTTTGTATTATTGGGATATAGCATATTGCTAAGTTGTAATAGACATGGAAGATACATTTGCTGAACTGAATTCTAAAATAAATTCAAATTTTAAAAACATAATAAAAATATTTGTAATGCTGGGGTGCCTGAATGGCTCAATCAGTTGAGCATCCAATTATTGATTTTGGTTGAGGTTATGATTTCAGGGTTGTGAGACTGAGCTCTGCATTCCGGCTCTACACTCAGCAGGGAGTTTGCTTTAGGCCCTTTCTCCCTTTCCTTCTACCTCTCCCTCCATTCACACAGGCTTTCTCTCTCTCTTAAAACCAATCAATCTATATATCTTTAAAAACTATTTTTAGGGATCCCTGGGTGGCGCAGCGGTTTAGCGCCTGCCTTTGGCCCAGGGCGCGATCCTGGAGACCCGGGATCGAATCCCACATCGGGCTCCCGGTGCATGGAGCCTGCTTCTCCCTCGGCCTGTGTCTCTGCCTCTCTCTCTCTCTCTCTCTCTCTCTCTGTGACTATCATAAATAAATACATAAAAAAATTAAAAAAATAATAATTTGTCTAAAAAAATAAATAAAAAATAAAAACTATTTTTAATGCTATAATATGGCACTCCAGTTTGTATATATACATATAATCATATATACACACTCTATTTTCATTATGTACATGTACTCTTGTAGTACTTTAATTACAATGCAAATTTCCCATCCCACATATTTTTTCTTGTTCACTTTTTTACTTTATATCTATATTTTATGTATTTCCTTTCTTTCCCTTTTTCTTTTTCTTTCATCTACCTCTCTCCATTTCTTTTCATGATTCCTCAAATATCAGTCCAGGGAGTTCTACAAATCCCTGAGGTATATCTAAGAGATTCTGATATAGTAGGTCTGCAGAAATCCTAAAAGAAATGGAGTTTTGCAAATATCTCCGGTGATTCTAATGCAGATGGTCACTGTACAAAACTTTGGGATACACTGTAGTTCTAAAAGGGAGATGAGTAATTTTTGAAAACTAAATAATATGCTAGTGAATCATTTTGGTAAAGTTTATTATAAGTTTAAAATATTACACCATTAACATAAGAGATCAATAAATAGATAAATTAACATAAATTAGAAATATACTAGTCTCTCACAACTTTGATGTTTAGCTTGTTTTATACAATCGGTAGAGAACTTGGCTGAGAAATATAATGCCTGAAGTAAAATTAATTTAAGAAGACCAATAACATGAGTGAACCTTTAATGTGAGCAACAACATCACTACCAAAAATAGCAAGATAGTAAATACAAAATGATATAAATAATATTTTATATATGTTAAAGGCATAACAGTGGATTCTTCATATCATAATTTTGATTCTGCAGGAGAATGTGTCTTTTTTCTCTGCATAAACTTAAGTTCTGTTTAAATGTGAGAATTGGATATGCTAATTCTCCAAGATTCTCCAAGATGACTTCTGGCCCAGGGAACCTAGGGAATGTGGATTCAAACTTTCCAAGCCTGCCACTATTGTATGTGCCATTGTGATACTATAATTACAACAGCTATTTTTCTATAATCCTATATATATTCTCCTATATTTGGGAGATCATACACACACACACACACCACACACACATAAACATATATGTTATCCTATCTAAGAATATATATATATATATATATATCAAATCTTCTCCTTTATTTAGTGAAATATGGAAAACTAATAGAGTGATTTAGTAGTGACCAAGATGGCCTTTACATTTTCCTCAGCTTGAGTAATCTTTAGAGAGCTTTTTTCTTTCTATAATTTTCAACTTCCCTTTTCCTAGAACATTTACTTTAGAAAAATTGCAATTGTAAATTCTTTCTCTGCCCCTTTGAGATGTATTTCTCTCTAAGCCTCTTTGTAGTTTTACAGTCCACACATGTCTTTCTCAAGGACCTGGGAGCCATCCATTTGAAATATAATCATAAAGGAAGAAAGCTTCTTTACCTCCCAGTCTCTGGGAGAAGATAGAACCTTGCTTTGACAAGTATCGATTGGCAAATAGATAACCTACCTAATCTTATACCTATAAATCTCCTCCTGAATATATCCTCTAGAACTTTTCTACTAGCTTATCCTTACTGCTTCTTGTTTTGGGGAATTGAGCTCAAACCCTGTCCCTTATTACAACAGTCTTGAATAAAGTCTCCCTTACCTTTTTAATTCTGTGTAATGCAATTTTTTGACATTAGTATTTACTTCTTTATGTTACAAGAAAATGTACATTACCAAGAAAACCTTAAAATATAAAAAAATAAAAATAAATCAATATGTTGTATTGTACGATATCTAGCTACTCAGTTGCTGTCTAATTAGACTTATAATCACTAATGAATCTCTCATTACAGATAACAGTTGGTTTTGATGTATCATTTTAACTTATCTCTGTAGTTTTCGTGTGTCATAATAATCTCTACCAATAGCCTCTTTCGATGTTTGACATTTATATTATCATTACTTCCTACTTCAAACGGGTATGTAAGATATAAAAATGGTGAGATAATTTGTGCTTTTTTGGAAAAGTGTATAATTATTATTATTCTCTAAGCCTCAGTTTTCTGATCTACAAATGTTCTCTTTTTAAAAAAAATCATATATAGAAAGAGAGACAGAGAGAATAGTTGATCCACAATGTTACATTAGTTTCAGGTATACAAAAAAGTAATTCAATAACTCTGTACAGTATACTATGCTCACCACAAATATATTATCTGTCATCATGCAACCCTATTACAATAGCATTGGCTATATTCCCTATTTTGTGTCTTTTATTCCCATGACTTATTCATTCCATAACTGGAAACCTGTATCACCCACTCACCTTTGCCCATCCCCCTATCACCCTCCCCTCTGGCAACCATCAGTTTGTTCTCTGTATTTATAGGTCTGATTCTGCTTTTTGTAGTTTATTCATTTGTTGTTAGATTCCACATATAAATGAAATTATATGCTATTTGTCTTTCCTTGTCTGACTTATTTCACTTAGCATAATACTCTCTAGGTCCATCCATGTTATTGTACGTGGCATGATCGCATCCTTTTGTGTTTTTATGGGTATGTAATATTCCATATTATTATTACTATATTATTCTATATATATTTCTCACATCTTCCTTATCTATTCATCTATCAATGGACACTTAGGTTGCTTCCATATCTTGGCTAATATATATAATGCTGCTATTAACATAGGAGTGCATATATCTTTTGAATTTTTGTTTTTATTTTCTTTGGGTAAATACTGAGCATCAGAATTATTGAATCCTATAGTATTTCTATTTTTATTTTTGAGGAACCTCCATACTGTTTTCCATGAATGAAACCATCAACAAAACAAAGTGCCAACCTATTAAATGAGAGAAGATATTTACAAATGATGTGTCCAATAAAGCATTAATATCCAAAATATAAAAGAACTTATTCAACTCAACACCAAATCACAACAAAACAAAAGGCAAATTATCTAATTAAAAATGGGCAGAAGACCTGAATTGACATTTTTCCAAAGAAGACATACAGAAGGCCAACAGATACATGAAAAGATGCTCAGCATCACTAATCAGAGAAATGCAAATCAAAGCCACAATGAGTTATCATTTTACCTTTGTCAAAATGACTAGAATCAAAAAGAAGGAACAACAAATGTTGGCAAAGATCTAGAGAAAAAGGAAACTTCATGCACTCTTGGTGGGGATGTAAATTGGTATAACCACTGTGTAAATGCTCTTTCAAAGGTTGAAGATTGAGGTGATTTATATCATAAACACTTTATATGTTATTTTAAAAATATAATAAGAATATCTTATTAAAAAGTCGTGGCTATTCAAAAAATATATAAAGATTCATTGTATCAAAGGGATATGTATTCATCATGCCCTACTTTTAAAGCATTATCAATTAAATCATTTATCATTTTCATTTTTTATAGACCTGATCAAAATATTCCTAACAGAAAGGAAATAATTAGAATTAAAGTTACTTGAATTAATATAATTTCTTTCTTAGTATAAATTCTAAGGGTATCATCAATGTATTTGAATAACATTCAGATCATTATAAGACAAAAGCAACCATAAGTTGGCATATAAATCATAATATGATGGCATTAATCATATTATGGGGGAGCAATTAAGTTTCAGTATGTAAAGAAGTGCTCTGGGAAATTTAAATTTCTTTTATAACCTCATTATATTAACATTTAGCAATATAGTTGAAGCACATATTCACAGCTTAGGGCTTCCTTGATCTACTATAAAAATGGTTTAATCTTTGAAAATGGGTTATATAGCCATACTTTTACAAATTTTCCTCATGAGAATGATCTTTTTCCTAACTTGAAAAAAAAAAATACCTCCAGTATGTAAAAATAATTAAAACATGCACTTAACAAGCATGCAAAAACTTAACAAAAAAAGCAAAACAACTTTTACTCTTCCTTTTTTTTAAAAGATTTTATTTATTTATTCATGACAGACACATACAGAGAGAGAGAGAGAGGCAGAGACACAGGCAGAGGGAGAAGTAGGCTCCATGTAGGGAGCCTGACGTTGGACTCGATAACAGGTCTCCAGAATCATACCCTGGGCTGAAGGCAGGCACCAACCGCTGGGCCATCAGGGCTGCCCATACTCTTCCTTTCTTAATATATACCAATTCACTTATCTTCTAACTTCCTCCCACATTTTTCATAAGTAGGGCTCAATATTCGCATCCAGTTTATTCTCAAAGTTTCTCATTCTTTTGGCTTTACTTATTGGAATATATGATAAGTCACAGCTATCATATACTACCATACACTGTGTGTGGAAATCCTAAAATATCTGCCCAATAGAAAATTTATTCAAATTCCCATTTAGGCAAAATCCTTAGTCACTAAATATTGAGCCTTTAAAATAAAATCAACTTTCAACTAAAGCAGGGTCTATTGGATTGTTCCTGGATCCTATAATTCTCCAACATCAGGAGACTTCCCAGAAAAGAAGCTGGAAACCAAATAAAAATCCTTGTGCTGTCAGTCTCCGGTAGGAAAGACGAGTCAATGTGACTGTTTATTGGTTTTTTTCCAAAGCAAATGTTTGTTCTAGTAAAATTATAGTCTTTCTTCCCATAAAAATATAACTGCCTTTTATATTCAAAACATTTTAGAAGCTATATTTCGTAATAAAAATGACATTAACAGTAAACAGTTGTTAATATCACATTTATCAGATTTTGTATGTTAAATTAAGTTTATCTATTTTAAACTTCTTATATCGAAGAAAATAAATATATATCCTTACTTGTACCTAAAAATATCTTTTTACATTCAACTTCATATATTTACTTTGATTTCCTCATTTTTTAATAATAGGCTCTAACATTTAAAAAAAAACAATTTCTTACAAATTTGCCTTCCATAAAAGTGCATGGAAGCTTAAAATATTTCCTCCTTTTCCAAATATCCATGTTGAAATGTATATAAAGTATTGGTGCGTATAATTAAAACAGTATAAAATATTGAAAATGATAAAATCAGTATATCTGCTTACTGGATTCATTTCTATAACTTTCAATATAATATAAAATCTTTACAAAATGCAAACTTTAATATATAACATTTGATTCTGTGGCAGTGATTCCAATAATTTATCTGTTACTTATATCATGTGCATTGATAATACTGTAAATTAATAAAAGGAATCTAGGTCATTACCAGGGGGAAAAAAAGAAGGTGCAATGAAGATGAAGTGTGGCCATGATGAGGTGTAGAGACATTGACAAGTTCAATGATTTCTTCCTTGAAAATAAAATTACAAATGATTCAAGAGTGATAAAAATTCAGCATTCTGTTTTGTCCATTGCTAATTTCATTCCTAAATTGTGGGTTGGAATAACCATATTACTAATACTGATGGTCATCATTTAATTACATTGGACATACATTTTGATTTTTCTCCATTTAATATAGAAAATTGCTTTGGCTAAAATATGTCCATTTTTTTCTATTTTTAAAGTGTAGCCTCTGTGTTTTAATCCATAATCTCCTAAAGTATTGAATTACGTGGTTTGGCTTTACACTACTTGAAGATTAAGCATTTCCTTTACTTCCTTTTAAATTAACCTTCCATTAGTTTTTGAATGATCTCTCCTTCTTATATTATGGAATAGAATATAAAAAAGGATCTTATCAATTTTACTATACACTTCAAAATCTTAACTCAATTATATTCACTCTATCTCTTCACATTTCCAGGCTAAATAATCTTAACTTCCCCACTTTTCCTTTTGTATATGTGTAAGTTTCATTCTACTTTAATCATCTTACGTGTCCTTTTGTGAACTCTTTCATCCTTATCTTACCCCAGGGAATGTATCCTAACTAAGACAGTGCTTCATATTGGAAGATTCTATATATAATTATAACATACATTAGTGCTATTAATTTGCATTTATATACCATTTCATTTATGCAAAGTGCTTTCAGTTTATCTTTACAATATTGCTAGGAACTTATTAGCATATGTGCTTGGAAAGAGAAAGTACAAAGAGGTTGAAACTAACCCCAAATCACTAACAGTATATCTAAATTATTTTTGAGACGACAGAAAATGAACCTTTTTGTTTAAAAAAATATTTTAAAAAAGCTAATTTTATTGATAGAAACTTACTAAAAGTCATTGTTAATTTTCTGGCAATAGAAAGAACAAGTGGACAAAATGACAAATTTGTTACAATATTCTTTTTAAACTAGAAAGACTACTTGTTTAGGGTATATGAGAATGACTTAGAAAAGTATAACTTTGTCGAGTGTAAAATCCTTTAACAAAAGGATAATGAATTTCCAATATTTTAAAAATTAAAAAACACTCAAAATTAATTGAAGTGTCTTGAATCTAGCAAATACCATCAGGAATATAGATTTCTGTTTTAAATCTTAGGAAATAACTCCCCTTCATTTTTATGTGCATTAGAGGAGCCTGTTCTGATTATTTGAATTACACAACTCTGTTTTAGACTTTTGGCTTAATGGAGATTTACCATATTAATCCCTAGACTTTCTTTCTCTCAAATTAGGTGTAATGTCTGAAATTAAGGTCCAATATTATGTACAGTCTTGACTGGTGAAATTAGGAAAGCCTCAAATGACCTAACCAAAAGCTTAATGTCTTCTCTCTGCTCCTGTGTGTAATATCCCCTAGACCAAACAACAATAACCACTTCATCATCAAATAGACCAGCTAAAATCTCTGCTTATAATTAAGTAGCAAGCTTCAGTTCCATGCCGACCCACAGAATAGTTTAAACAAGTCCAACACATCCTCCTTTGGGAATCAGGAGACACCTTACCCTCTTGTGAGTCTGCTTCCCACAGCCCCTGGTTCTTCATTATGTTCCAGATTGCCACCCTTGTGTGGTCCTGCCTGGAGTGCAGTGTCCTCCTTTCCTGAGCTGTGAGTGTATGTGACTCATAAACCTCTGTGTATCTTATCTATCCAATGTCAGATATCATGTTTCTGGCCATTTCTATAATCCCAGAGTGGGCATCACTCCTTCCCTGAAGGGGTGTATAGGAGGTAATTACATCACTCCTTCCCTGAAAGGGTGTATAGGAGGAAGTAATAATGACAATTCTTGCATCACTGGACACAGTGTCCACCAATGAAAGATAGCCAAAAGGAGTATTTCATATGTTAGTATGCTTATATGTCACAATGATTTAAAAAAAACTGTGAAGTGTGTGCATTTACAAATAAGCATAGAGGTTTTCCAAGAATTTCCTTCTTTCTTTCTTTCTTTCTTTCTTTCTTTCTTTCTTTCTTTCTTTCTTTCTTTTCTTTTTTTTTTAATCTACAGTCCTCTAGGGAAGCAGTGTTTGAAAATCAATTTCTTACAATAAAATCAGATTCTTAGGGCATTTCCTGGTTTTCCACAGTATCCAAATTTCAATATTCTTAAGAACCTTTGTGAAAAGTGGCTAATTTTAGTTTGGCATGCAGAAATACTACAAGGAGAAAGCAAAGATTATTCCCGAAGTAGAAACAAGAAAAGGCTATTCATAAGTACTAAACTTATTGCGAAGATTCTTTGTGGCAAAAGAAATAGAGCATTTTCTCAATCTTTGCAATAATTAAAGGGACAGATATTATTTCCTCATTTAAAACATAGAGAATAGCTGATTTAAAAAATATATTTATTTATTTGACAGCACACAAGCAGGGAAAAGGGAATCAGGCTCCCTGCTGAGCTAGGAGCCTGATGTGGGACTTGATCTCAGGCCCCTGGGATCATGACCTGAACTGAAGGCAGATACTTAACCAGCTGAACCACCGAGGTGCCCTAGAAGAGCTGATTCTGAGAAGATGTCTCCTTCTCAAAATTTTACTGTTAGTGAACACCAGTACCCTTTTCTGTTTATTTAATAAATCCACATTTATTTTTTATTATGCTAGAAAAAGCAAAAATCACAAAAAAAGAAAGAGAGAGAGAGAGAGAAGAAAGGAGGGAGGGAGGGAGGGAGGGAGGGAGGGAGAACACAGATTAGGGAAAATCAGTTTTGTTCCTTTTTTAAAAATAGGAATAGCTTACACTATGAATATAGGGTAATTCTAGTACAATTTTTAAAATGAATCTTCCACTCAATACCCCCAAACAAAAAAGCCAGTCAAGAAATGGGCAGAAGATATGAGTAGACATTTCTCCAAAGAAGACATACAAATGGCTAACAGATATATGAAAAAATGCTCAACATCACTCATTACCAGGGAAATGCAAATCAAAACCACAATGAGATACCACTTCACACTGGTCAGAATGACTAAATACAGAAAATAACAGATGTTGGTGAGGATGGGGAGAAAGGGGAACCCTCTTATTCTTCTGATGGGAATACAAACTGCTGAATACACTATAGAACATGATATTGAGGTTCCTCAAAAAGTTAAAAATAGGGCTACCCTACAACCCAACAATTGTACTACTAAGTATTTATCCTAAGGATACCAAAATAGTGATTCAGAAGGGCACATGCACCCCAATGTTTATAGCAGCCAAGTCCAAACTATGGAAGGAAAGCAGATGTCCATCAACTGACGAATGAATGAAGAAGATGTGTGTATGTGTACACATACACACACACACACACACACACACACACACACACACTGGAATATTACTCAGCCATCAAAAAGAATGAAATCTTGCCATTTGCAATAACATAAATGGGTCTGAAAAGTATTATTGAAGTGAAATAAGTCAGTCAGATAAAGGCAAATAGCATATGATTTCATTAATATATGGAATTTAAGAAACAAAATTGATGAGTATAGTAGAAGGGAAAGAAAAAATAAAATAAGATAAAAATGGAGGGGAAGGCAAACTATAAGTGACTCTTAACTGTAGGGAACACAGGAGGGTTATTGGTGGGGAGGTTGGTGGGGGGAAAGGGTTATTAGGTGATGGGCATTGAGGAAAACACTGGATATGATGAGCATGTTATATGCAACTGAATAATCACTAAAATCTATCCTTACTACTAATACACTATTTGTTAACTAACTTGAATATAAATAAAATCTAAAAATTGTGAAAAAAAAAGATGTTAAAGATTGCTAAAAAGCTTAAAAAAAATGTATCCTTGGTTTTCCTTTCAATATAGTTACCATGGGGACTAGTGGTCTTCCTTATCTCTTTCTCATCATTTATTATTTCTTGAAAAATATATGAGAGGGACACCTGAGTGGAGGGGACAGAGCGGCCAATGCTGCCCAGTGTCCCGGGACAGGAGGGGACAGTGAGGGTGACACTGACCGCTGTCCTTGGAGAGGAGGAGACAGTGTCAGACACTGACCAGTGTCCCCAGAGAGGAGGGTACAGTGCAGCCGACACTGCCCGGGGTCCAGAGGGATGGTGGCAGGTGTCCTGGGAGGGGAGGTAACAGCATCGTCTACACTGCCGGGGGTTCTGGGAGATGAGGGGACAGCGCGGCTGACACTACACAGTGTCCTGTGACAGGAGGTGACAGCGCACCCGACAGTGTCCGGTGTCCCGGGAAAGGAGGGCACAGCATATCTGACAATGACTGGTGTCCCTAGAGAGGAGGGGACAGCCTGCCCAGCACTGCCTGGGGCTCCAGGAGAGGAGGGGACAGCCTGCCCAACACTGCCTGGTATCCTGGGAGAAGAGGGGACTGCACTGTTGACACTACCCAGTGTTCCACGAAAGGAGGAGACAGCATGGACCACACTGTCTGGTGTCCCTTGAGCCTTTAGCTCAGGTCATGATCCCAGGGTCCTGGAATTGAGCCCCACATTGGGCTCTCCGCAGGGAGCCTCCTTTTCCCTCTGCCTGTGTCTCTGCCTCTCTCTGTGTGTCTCTCATGAATAAATAGATAAAATCTTTTTTTTTAATATGAGAAATGCTGCATAAAGAAAAAGCAAATATATGTCTAGAAATGAAATTAGGCATATAAAGTATCCAAACCACCAACTTCTAAAGCCATTGAAAATGCCCATAAGTCCTCTTTTGAAATCTTCATCTTCTCATTCTTTTCTAATTAAAATTTATGTTTTAGATACCAGCATTCAAGACAAAGGTAAAAATCTAGTTTATAGTCACAATTTCAGTTTAAATTTGTTATTTAACTTTTTTAAAAAATTTTTTACATTGGAAGTCTTATCAATGATATAAGATCCATAATCATTTATGGAGTAGTCTGAAGAAACTTTAGAAACATAGTCTGCTTAAAATTATTTATATTGAAAATGAATTCCTAGTTCTAAGTAATACACTGACTTATAGTTTTATTTTTATAGATAGGAAAGAGAAAGATTGATGCTTTATTTTTAAAAATATAAAAGAAAGTTGCAAGTATTGAAATACAATTCATTTGGATTGTTATGTTCGGCAATATTTTTATTCCTTAAGATAAAAAAGCATGATGCTGTTTTCAAAAATTTTCACAATCATTGACTATTTCTTAGTTAAGATCTCCTTTGCCCTGCAACCTGTAAAGTATTTCACTACTTCATTTGGCTTTAAGAGAGAGAGAGTAATTATAAATTTGTTTTCAAATTGGGGAATAGAAATCAATATATAAATACTAATTTTTCCTGCTGTTATTTATTTTAAAAATCTTAAATTTGGAAAATCTTACATGCATCTTCAATATATGTATGACTGTTAAGGAAAGTACAGTGCTTTTATTGAGATAGAAACTACTTAGCAAGTATACTTTTTAAAATGTTTTATTTATTCATGAGAGATACAGAGAGGCAGAGACACAGGCAGATGGAGAAGCAAGCTCCACACAGAGAGTGGGATGCGGGACCCAGGGATCATGCCCTGATCCAAAGGCAGATGCTCAAACACTGAGCCACCCAGGCGTCCCTTAGCAAGTATACTTTATAGAAAAATAATAGATCTTTTTGTGATTGTCCCTACAATTGAGTATCTCACACTTCTCTGATCATAAAAATTTATCTGGTGAACTTGTTACAAATAAGGAAGTACCCTCAATCTTCACCTTCAGTAGGCCTGGTGTAGGGTCTACAAACCTGTACTGATAGGGATTTTCTTTGTACTAAATGAGAATAATTAGCAATGACTATTTATGTATTAAAATTTAAAACTATAAAAATCCTAAAGCCACTACAAGTCTTATTATAGGAAGTTTGTATTTTAGAGGTTCTTTAATTTTGGGTAATTATATCCTTTGTCAGAATTATCAACAATTACTGATGGTTTAGTCAATCATGAAAGACTTATCATTTCTAAAAGTCAAAGTCTTTAAAATTTAAGAGGAATGCTTCTCATTTGTAACATTACGTTGCCTTATGTATTCAGCTCCTGAGAAGCAATTTGAATTTAACTTTTCATTCTAATACTTTCCAAACCTGTAACGTTTGCGTAAGTTGCTTGCAATTTAGCTTTACTTGAGTATCGTTGTTCTGTTCTTAATTTAATATTAACATTATTTTTTAGACTCCATTTCCTATAAAAAAATCTGTGAAATCATAGATGTCTTAGTTCCTTTTTAGGTTGCTTTAACAAAAATACCATAAACTAGGTGCCTTAAACAATATTTATTTCTCTTATCATCGGAGGCTGGGAAGTTCAAGATCAAGATGACAGCTGACTTGTTTGATGAGAGCCCATTTCCTGCTGTATAGACGGTTGTCCTCTCTGTTACATAATAGAAAGGGTGAAGAAAGACTCTGGAATATATTTTATAAGGACACTAATCCCATTCATGAGGCCTCTAGCCTTGTAATTTATCCCTCCTAAAGGGCTTACCTCTAAATACTATCAACTAGAGATTTGATATCCATATATAAATTTTAGAGGGAAACAGACGTTCAGTCTATAGCACAAATATGATTATTTTGTTATATTTTCTAATTAAATAAATGCAGAATTAGGAAAAAAATAAGATAATCATCTGAAAAAAACTAACATTTCTTAATTTTAATCATTTGCATGTATACAACTCTTACAAAAATATTGCTCTGGGAAAAAAAAGATCAATCACAATACAAATGCTTTGGTAAACTAGTGGCAGTGCAACTGACATTTTGATGGGGCTTCATGATGAAATTGGGACAATACATTCTAGTAGATGAACTCTTCAAATAAAACAATTTTATTTAATTTTTAATAGAACAGGCAAGATAAATAAAGGTAATAAATTCAGAATAGTTTGGTATTTGTTGGAGTCTGTATGCTAATTTCCCAATACTGGTATAAAAAAAACAATATGAACTTACTGACTTACTAAAATTTGTTATTTTACAGTTCAAGATGACAGAAATCCAAAATGCATTTTACAGGCTATGATCAGTGTTGACAGAGCTGTGTTCCTTCTAGAGGCTCTGAAGAGGAAGTCCATTTCCTTGCCTTTTCTATCTTCTAGAGGCTGCCCGAATTCATTGACCCATGGTTCTTTCTTCCATCTTTAAGTGCACTTTTCCAGTCTCTGTTTCTGTTGTAGTATTTTCTCAGTCTATGACCCTCCAGTTCTTGTGATTATATTGGGCCCACCTAGATAATTCAGGATAATTTTCCCATCTCCAAATCTTTCACTTAATCATATCTACAAAATCTCTTTTCTATGTAAGGTAACACATTTACAAGTTCTAGAGTAGGAAACAGGCATCTTTGGAGGACCACTATTATTTCTACTACAATATGAAAATATTGTAGTATATAATAGTTTAATATGCTGGACTGGCCTAGACTGCTTAAAGAAAATATGCAGAGAAATTCTAGAGTTATTTCTGAAGAAGAAGAAAGAAAAGATTAAAGCAGATTGAAATTCATTAAAGCCAAGGAGGAAAGTGATTTAGGGAGAGGATTGTCAAGGCAGACAGAGGGTCAGGTAAGATAGGATCTGAGCAACAGTTACTGAACCCCACAGGAAGAAACAGAGTTAAATAGAATGAACACATGTCAGTCGCTCAATCTATGTCTAGTAAGATGCCAAGTATTTCATGTAGATTATGTACTTTCATTCTCACATCAAAACCACAGTGTAGATGATATCAGTGATTTTTTTTTTTTTTTACACATGAAGAAAATGAAACTGAGCAATGGACTAGTCTTTCAGTTGTCAGTTAACTCTTTGTAGAAACAGTTGTGGAATTCTTATTGTTTCTAATTCCTTAAACTTGTGGTCTGTCCATGACATCATGCTGTCCATATGGAGAGTGGAAAACATATTAGAAATGATCCAGGAATCAAGGTAATCCAAAAATCAGTGGCTCAGTGTTTTAGCACCGGCCTTCGGCCTGGGGTGTGATCCTGGAGTCCCGGAAAATAGTCCCCCATCGGGCTCCTTGCATGGAGCCTACTTCTCCCTCTGCCTGTGTCTCTGTCTCTGTCTGTCTCTGTCTCTCTTTGTGTGTTTCTCATGAATGAATAAATAAAATCTCTAAAAAAAATTTAAAAAAAAATAAATTTTAGAGGAACGCCTGGGTGGTTTAGCAGTTGAGCATCTGCCTTCAGTTCAGGATGTGATCCCAGGATTTGGGATTGAGTCCCACATCGGGCTCCTTAGAGGGAGCCTGCTTCTCCTTCTGCCTATGTATCTACCTTTCTCTCTGTGTCTCACATTAATAAATAAATAAATAAATAAATAAATAAATAAATAAATAAATGTTTTTAAAATTTAGAGTTTTCTTAATATCACAAAAGGATGAGAGAAAATAGAATCAACACTTCTTAGTCTTTTGTCTTAGGTTACGTCTGGCTGGAAGAAACAAAAATTCCACAAAATAATTTAGATAAAAGAAAATGGGAGTATGATATTAATGGCATATGCTTTAAAAAATCTATGTAAAACTATGTATCTGAGTCATAGGCAGATTAAAATGAGATGACTCTATTGATCTTAGCAATAGGTAACTACAGGTCTGTATCTTCATGCTCTACTTTTAATGTGATTCCATGACCAAAGAATAATTTCTGCATCCCTTTGAAATGTTAGCAAAGAAAGATCCCTGTAATCCTAAACCACCTTATTTTATAAGACAAAAAAAATTGAGCAGAAATATCTGACAGGATCTTAATTAATTGGTCAATAATTATTTAATTAGAATAATTCATATTTATACAGGGTTTACTTTCTTATAAAAATACTTAAATATTTTTAAGTAAAAAATAAATGAATTGGAAGGTGATAAAGCCATCTCACAGAACACAGACACAGTAAGAAAATCTAAAGCTTTCAAAGCAATTAAGAAATCAGTCCAAAAATAAAAAATAAAAATAAAAAAAGAAAGAAATCAGTCCAGTTCACTTTACCTGAGAACATACTTTTGCCTCTACTTGTCTCTGCACTGTCTTTGGATTGATTTCACTCTTAACTCTTTGCATCTCAAGCGTAGTTCTCCATAGCTTTAAGATGAAAATTCCATTATAGATTACATTACCTGAAAATTTTATGAATGAAAGAAATTGATAAGTCTAGTGGATTGTATATTTCTTATTCAGTCAGAATAGAAACTTCCTGTCCCACACTCTGAGAGCAATTCAGCAAGAGTTGGAGGAGAACATTAGATAATGGCATAAAAATGGGGTTACGATTCTTTATAAAGAAGGTATTGTGTGCCAGGAATCTCCCCAAGAATTAAACTTCTACTTTTTTTTTTTCTACTTTTCTCCAAGGGTAACACTCACACCCCCTCTCATCTATTAGGTGTATGTATCATTAATGTATTAATTAATTTGAATCTAGTTTACCTAGTAAAGGAATATAATAAAAAATAAGAATTTTTAAAGCAGACAAAAATAGAAGTAAACATTTCTAACTTTTGATACTTTGGTCCTTGTCTAACTCTATCTGAAAGTATGGCAAACCACCATTTGTATTAGTTTTTTAAAGGGTTTTGTTTATTTATTTGAGAGAGAGCAAGAGAGATCATGTGCTAGGAGGGGCCGAGGGAGAAGGAGAAGAAGGCTCCCTACTGACCAGGGAGCTTCATCCAGGGCTCCATCCCAGGACTGGAGATCATGACCTGAGCTGAAAGCAGATGCTTAAGGGACAGAGATATCCAGCGCCCCTGTTTGTTTGTTTTATTTGTTTTTATTGAACAGAAATGATTCAAACCTCCATAATGATATCCTTATGTGCCTATGTAAACCCGATAAATGATTCCAACATCATGATTGATGAATTTGCTGCTGTCTCAGGTTTTAAAATTAATTGGAGAGAAATGAAAATTGTAATACAACTTGCTTTGTCTGCACAGCATGCCTTCTACATAAATCACTAAATGAACACCAGAGGGAATTAAATATTTTGGAATGGTATAAAAATAAACTTGAAATAAATGCAAAACTTTGGAATGAAATATATAAAAATTTCCTTAAGCCTATTATGCTAGAACTTTTACAATGTAAAATAGAGAGATATATTGGTCTGAAAGATAATAGCATTAGAAAATAAGGTTAATTAGGTCAAGTTTTGCTCATTTTGTTTTATGCTTTAGAATGTTTTCATTATTATGTTTACAATATGACAGTCTAAATTTCATCCAATCATATCTTTTATGTCCAACATTTCCAAAAGCAGAAAGTCATTCTACATAATTTTGTAAAAGTGAATCGATACCTTTACAAAGTCAGGGCTCAGAACTCCATGTAGGGAACCAGGGCTCCATTTCCGGGCACAGACAACTTAAGATGATAACAAGTTGATGGTCTGCCTAATTGAATTTCTAAGTCTAGACTGCTTATGTTCTCTGTTACAGATATTTCTCTTTTAAACGGGTAATCTGGTTTGTTTTTGATTACTGACATCAAATAGTTCATCTAGACGATGCTAGGGATGCCATAACTTTACATTTTGGATGCCGGCCTTGCTATTTCCCAAAATGTGGGCTTTCCTATTATATTTGTCATATTCCAATGAGTAACATATTAGTAATTTAACTTGGAGTACTTTTTATTTTTTTTAACTGAAAAGCATCTAGCCATAAAAGACAGCATATCTTAAAAATTCAAGAATGTATTTTTCCACAATGTAGGAATTTTGATTCTTAAAGAGAATTATCTGGTAGTCAGTGCATTTGGTATATTTCCTTACACAAAACAGGTATACCACAATAATGCAAGGCTTAATAATCGAAGAAACTTGGTGCTGGCTGTGTGAATTCTTGTGCGTGTGAACTCTTGATACCATCTTTGCAACTTTCTATAAATGTAAAACTATGCAAATATAAAATGTTTATTAAAAATAGTTGTCTTATGGGTGATTTGAAGCCATAATATAGTATATCTGGGATTATAAATAAAGGTTTAAAGTTTTTTTTTTTAGGTTGTTTCTATATGAGAAACAAAAATATTTACTTAAAATATTGATGAAAATTAATATAAAACTATTTTACTTTTGTATTACTGAGAAGTAAATAGGGAATAATACTATATATTATGGAAGAGAGAATATATTGCTTCCTAGTTTAGCCCAGAGTAAAGCATTATTCACTTAACACAAATATATATGATGTTCCTCTAGAAAAGGTTGGTGGGGATTGGCAGGCGAAGAGTAGAAAATAATTATCCTAAACTCCAGAGTACAAGTACATCCATTATTAGATTCTGTTGTGAATCCTTCTGATCAGTTCATTATAGTATTTTGTTTTGTTTAAATTTAAGTAATAATAATAATAATAATCACACAATATTTTTAAAAATCCTGCTTCCTTAGATCACATTAAACAAGTCAGAGGTATGTGGAAATAAAACTTGCATTTAAAGTTTTTAAAAAATATTTTCAAATATTTGCTATTTAATGATTGGGTAGTTATTCAAACTCACTAGTGATTTATTAAGCATCTAAGACTTTACTTAAGAACAAGTTGCAATTTGATTTCTCTTAGTGACAAAATAAAATGAACAGCAGAACACAAGTAATAAGTAAAGTTTTGTATCTCTGGCATGTAACTGATTTTGGACTTTCATGGCTTTATGGATCAGCTTATACTCATTCAGGAATAACTTCCATGTATGAGCCATGGCAGTTCCCATTTAGAGCTGTATGGCCCAACTCTCCTAAATTTTACTCCTACATATTGTATTAGTTGAGCAATGATCTCAGGTGCCTTATAATATATTTGCAATAAATATCATTTAAGTTTGATTAACTGACAAAACTAATGTTTATCTTTGACATCTAATCAGTTTTAGAAACTCTTTACTGCTCTGTGTACTACACATCTTAACTGCTTCCGTGCAGCTGAAAGTAGCAGTCACCCTCATTATGTATCAGAACTGAAATGTCAATTATTCATTGCTAAATCCAGTAAGCTCTGAAGACACATCTGCTTTGCTAGTCTTATTAAGCAATAAAATAAACTCCTGATATTAGTCACAGGCAGGTTTAGTACCATGGCATAATCAGAAAAATCGTTTTTTTAATTGAACTAAAAAAACTTTCAAGTCTCAACAAACAATTCTCTACCAAAGGAAATCTTTTGAGAAAGTATGCTGTTGTTCCACCATATCGCCACTCCACTAGTCATAACTTATAGAGTTTTTGTATTAACCTGAAGTAGACAAAGGTAAATACTTACACAGATTCTTAACATTTCTTTTAATAGGAGCAACCTAGAATTAAAATAGGTGATGTGACAACTCATATTTAATGGATTTAACACAGAAATATTTGTTAAAATATATAGAAAAATATTAGATAAGCCTTTTCCATAGTTTCCATTTTTCCTTTCCTTTTCCATTTGTTTCTCCTATCATCAACACAACCAATATCATAGTAATTAGTGAGTATTATGAAGATGGACAGGTGAGAATGACCAAGTAAGAGGAATGAGATGCATTCCTCTAATTTGCAGTTGTTCTAACTCTCAGGAATCTCATTAAACATCTTACTTCTTATGGATTTGTAGCATATTTCCACTTGTCAAATCTCTTCAGTCACTTGACAAGAGTACCAAGTGCCAGGTATGTTCCAGGCACTGTACTAAGCACTGTACAAATAATGATAATTACAATGTAATTGAATGCTCATGTGGAATGAAGAACTCTACTAGCCCTAACAATTCCCAGATGTTTCTGGTTGCTCCGCATATCTCACTGCCAAGGATACTGATGAAATTAGCATCCACATGTGGAAGATTTGACATGTCCTCTCCATATATAGATTGTATATATCAGATACACAGAGACAAAAGATTGTTAGTACTTCTATTTTCTTTATTAAAATATACCCTAGTAAATCTAAATAACAAATAAACAAAAACAAACATTTGGAAAATAATCCTAAGGAAAGAAATAGGAAATGTAGGTTTCTTTAGCACAGATACCACCCTAGGCTCTGCTGGCTATGACTTAACTATACTTATTTTTTTTGGTATTACTGTGTTTGCCAAATTAAATAAAATTGAGTCATGACAGCGAGTGTACTTTACAGGATTATGTGCAGCTTCTTCAGCTTGGATAGTAATGGATGGCCTGACTAATAATATCAGCTCTCATGTTATCATATGGTTTTCTTACCTATTGAAGAGGAAATGCCGAAGGATAGAGGATTGTGAAACTGTATTCCTGGGGGGAATATACACAAATAAAACATAGGTCAAGGAGGCTTAAAGTACAATTTAACTTCTGAACAATTAAAGAGATCCAGTATAACTATTTCAGTATGACTCTAGTATGTTTGCATCCCTTGTTGAGACAGTAATAACAACTTCTTTTTTTTCTTCTTAAATTTTATAAGCAGATGCTACCCTGTGCCCTGGTATTTTGGTTCTAAGGCTGTATACAAATTACTTAACCTTTTGGTGCCTCAGTTAATTCAAGTGTAAAATAGAGATATGTACAGGGGTGCCTGGGTGGCTCAGTTAGTTAAGAGGCCAACTCTTGGTTTTGGCTCAAGTCATGCTCTCTTAGTCTTAGGATCAAGCTCCATATTGGGCTCCATGCTCAGCAGGGAGTCTGCTTGAGGATTCTCTCTCCATCTCTCTCTGCCCCTCCCTCCACTCAAGCCCTTGCTCATTCTCTTTCTCTAAAATAAATAAATCTTTAAAAATAGAAATATGTATATATTTCATAGTTTCTGAGATTTAAGTGAGTTAATGTGTGAAATTTTACATAAATTATAATGTCAATACTAACATATATAAGATAAATAATTATATATTCATAAGTAAATTACCAAAGAAAATTGTATCTACCTGAATTAAGTGAGTTAATGTGTGAAATTTTACATAAATTATAATGTCAATACTAACATATATAAGATAAATAATTATATATTCATAAGTAAATTACCAAAGAAAATTGTATCTACCTGAATGACACCTGGCACAATATAAGCAATATTTTTTTTTTATTTTATGAGTTTAAAATAACTTATTGAAATGAAGTATGTCAAATTATATTTGTTTGGTAGGGCTAACCTAACAAAGTACCATAAACCAGATGGCATACAATAATAGAAATTTATTCTGTTAGTGTTTTGGAGACTAGAAGTCCAAAATCAGGATGTCAATAAGATCATACTCTCTTTGAAAGCTCTAGGAGACCTTTTCTTGCCTCTCCCTTGCTTCTATTTGTTGCTGGCAGTTCTTAGTGTTCTTTTGCTTATAAGACTGATGAATCCAATCTCTGTCTCTGTCTTCAGGTGGTATTCTTTCTGTGTATCTCTCCTGTGTTTCTGTGCACTCCCTTTACAAACATGACACTAGTCATATTTGATTTAAACTCCAATACACACACAACCTGATATAACTTCATCTTAACTTGATTATATCAGCAAAACCCTATTTCTAATTAAGGTCGACATTCACAGATACTAGGGGGTTACAGCTTGATCATGTTTTTGTGTGTGTGTGTGTGTGTGTGTGTGTGTGTGTTGTTTTTGTTTTTGTTTTTGTTTTTGTTTTTGTTTTTGGAGAGGGAAGGAAAGGACAGAATTAACCACAATACAATGATTATTTTAAAAAATTATTTTGGTCATTACACAAATATTTACTGAGTACCTTTTAATAGTCTAGTCACCATACCAGGTACTGTTTTGAAGATAATTTAAAATTCTTAAGGTTATAAAATGAAAGACACTAAAGGTTATACTGGTGGGAGCTCTCTCATGTCAGTAAACAAATGTTGAAAACTACTAGGCTGTGTACTTAATGATTACCAATTTTATTGAAAATGAAACTCAGCTATTCAAAAAGTTGTGTATTCATTAAGAGTAATACCATAGGTAAATTGGAACTGGATTCTATCATAGTTCATAGTTCTGCTGCCAAATTCTGTGTAGTTATTATTATTTAGAACATTTTCAAAATAAAAATTTACTAACTAATTAAAGAAAGAGAGAGATTGAGTTATAATTCGGCTTGGTCAGTAAGATACTGCTATATTGTATACTCAGTGTTTATCATTGTTCAAAGGCCCATGCTGTAAGCAGATGTGTAAGTGGTTTAATTTTCTTGATGTTTTCAGTGGATTTAAAAAATGAACAAAATATAATCATAGAATTATTTTTCAATAATTACTCCTTAGAATTAACATTTTCTATAAATGCATATCATTGCTTCATATAATTAGAAAATGTTAAGATAACAGATACCAACAAGATTATTTCTACCTGTCAAGCTATATGGTAGTCAATAAATTTCTTTTGGGATGATAAATTTCAAGTATTTTTTTTTGTAAAGTCAAGACAATGTATTCAATTTGATATTCAGTATCCTTATAGTGTAAACTATTATTTAAATCGATTATGTATGAAATATTTAATGGAAGACTCATAAAAGGAATAAAAATATAACCCTGATTTTTATTATTGCTTAATAAATGGAAATATGGGACACCTGGGGGGCTCAGCTGTTGAGCATCTGTCTTTTCTCAGGGCATGATCCCAGGGTCGTGGGATCAAGTCCTGCATCAGGCTCCCTGTGAAGAATCTGCTTCTCCCTCTGCCTATGTCTCTGCCTCTCATGAATAAATAAATGAAATATTTAAAAAATATATCAATGGAAATATATGAGAAGGCATATCAAGATGAAGATGGTGATTGCATCTATAAATAGTTCTAATGGATTGAGCAAATCCTTAAAAAAACTGACACAGATATGATTATTAAATATTCAACTCTGTAATGGTCTTATCTTTTAAGACTATAGCCAATCAAAAAAGTAAGGCAAATTTTTAATCACTAATCGCTGGTTACTTACAGTGAGTGTTTCATTTACTTGGAGGAGAGCAAAAAGATAAGAGACTGTTATTTCTGGGCAAGACAGTAACATAAATGTGCCAGATTCAACCAAGACTCTTCCCAGTTGAGACAAATGGCCCATTTTAAGATGTTCTGACTTGTTGGCTTGAACATATTGGGATGCACTAGTCCCATTATTCTGTGGTGTAACTTGTGTGTTACAATTCAGATCAGACCCCAACCTGTAGAACTAGAAAATGTTTCCTTTGATACCTTATATGCATGATTTCTGTCCCTCAGCTTTTCAAGCATATAGGAAAGTAATATAGTTTCTTAGATGGAAAAAATCAGGGCTGACTTTGTGAATGACTAGTCAGATTTTTGTTTATTGCTAGGGATGGATTATTTATAGGAGTATTCAAACACTAGCTATGAAATCAAAGTAAAATAATCGATCATTTTTAAATAAGCACAGAATTATGTATCTTTCCCTGAAACGTCCATGGTGCATTGAAAAAGAAAAAAATTCAATAACAAAATTGGAAAGGCAAACTTCTATTCATTTGCTAATACTCATTATTTTTATATTTTTTATTTGCCTGAAGATTCTATAATCACATACCTTTTATAAATTACAGAAATAAAAATAAATATATATGGACTGCTTATATCATAAGAGCAGAAAATAATAACTATTTACTTTCATGAATGTCCCAATCTTATAATCATAATGTACCTTTCCTTTTATATAGCCATGAAAAGAACACCTCCCACATGAAAAAGTCTAAATATGTCTTAAAAGTTATCCCTAAGATAGGCTTTTATAATATAGCTTTAAAATACATGAATATACACCCTTACATGAGAACAAGCCCATTACACCAAATTGTATATCATTTAAAATGATAAAATACCCTTTTACTGGCGCTTGCAGTTAGGGGTGTAATTTGAATACCTAGGAAATCAATATCTGCTTTAGTATGTGATTACAGCTAAATAATTGAAGTATCAGACAAGCAGTGAGCCACAGGGTTTTTCTGTGCAAACAGCAAGTCATTCTAACTATAAAGCTCCTCTCAGTGCTAGTGGACCTCAGGTTGTAATTACATAAAACTTTTAAATGTGCTATTTTTTTTTTCAAGAGAGCCTGTTGGGGTAACCATTCAAGGGAAGAAAAAAATTCTAAAAATACCAGAATTGACACTTCATACTGAGGCAAGAAAGAAGGAAGTGTTTAAAGGGAAATTGATAAGGAAGATTCTGGAGGGCTCTCATTCACAACACCTTAACAATACCATCCTCCAGGTCACTTGGAACCTTTCATGCACAGCTTGGAGTACCTTAGAAGCATTCAGCTTCTTTCTTCACCAGATCATCAGGGATTGTACTTTTTCTTTACTTAGTTCCAAAAGCTTAAATCTCTCTTTCTGGCAGACTCTCATGTCTTGTCCCGAAAATACTTTCTGATAGGAATAAATTCTTCTCAGCCAGAGCTAGTGCACCTTGCCACCTCGGGGAGATTGGAGGAGGGCATGGTACTTACTGCCCCCTTATCCAGTACTGTGTGGATCAAAGACACCTGTGCCTACAGGGCCAGGCAGGTGGGGTTGTGGCAAAGCAATGTGGGGCAAACAGTAAATGGCCATTAATCCCTAGGTTTGGTGTTTGAATGGAGGGAGGTATGGCTGGCAATGTGACAAAGAGAATGTACTGCGTATAGGAGGGGACATTTTCCCTCCACTTCTGTGTTTTAATTGACTTTTTATATGTGTGAGTATTTGGATTCATTTTTCCTGATCTTTAAATTCTTCAAAAGGAGGCTGATATTTAATATATTTCTGCAAGATATTCCAATTTGCAAGGTTAATGATTTTCAGATAAAAAGTTTTTGTTGGAAGGCAATTCCTTCATAAATATAAATATAAACCTATATATTTATGTATTTTATATATACAATATTTTGTGTAGTAGTCATTTAAGTAATTATAAAGTATAGGAATTACTTTTATTGTATTTCTTATTGGGAGCTTACTATGATTACCAAACATATTTTTTTGATGCCCATGGACCAGTATCACAAAATTAATATATTTGAATATGTTTTCTAATTCTAACTTCCTATTTAAAAATCCATTTACCTTAAGGGAAACTGAGCTGTACAGACTCTAAGCTTTGGCAATGCACACTGTAAAAGTCACTGTGAAATGCAACCTATCCAATAACATTCTAATTTCAAGAAAATTTCTGATCTTCATGATGTCATTACTTTCAACTCTATACTTATTAGAATGAGGATATAATTTTCCTTGTTTTGCTCAATTAAGGTTATAAAAGAAACAAACTAATCTGTCATATGCCACATTGTGAATTTAATCAATAATAATATTTATTGCATTTTAAGCAGTAATCATCAAAAGTCTATGTTTTCATAAATGTTTTATTGTATTGTCATTTAAGATGTTACATTATTTTTCTATATTAGATCTGTTTCTCTACAGAATGGTGGCATTTTCTCAAATAAATCAAAATAAAACCTTTAAGTTCAGGATTGTAACTAGAATGTTACTTAGCACATACTAAAAAAAAAAAAAAAAAAAGAGTGGAAAGTATTGTAACTTTTATTTTATCACTGCCCAGGTTCTAGAGACTGTGTACTTTTTCTTGGTCTTCAAAGTAAGAACTGAATCATGACATAAGAAGTGTCACAAAATTGGCCTACAGTTTAAATACTTATGTTACATTATATACAGAACCATAGTACTAAATAGGTTTCTATGAATCCCATTATCAACAGAATTTTGATACTTGCCTGTTTGTATTAGTCTGTTCCGTTGTTCATAAAACTTGGGCCATTACTACTGTTTCCTGGACGGCTGAGCTTTGTACTTCCAAACAAGATTAGAAAAACCATGAAAAAATGGGGCAGTCTGGGTGGCTCAGCGTTTAGCGCCGCCTTCAGCCCATTGAGTCTCGCATCTGGCTCCATGCATGGAGCCTGCTTCTCCTTCTGCCTGCGTCTCTGCCTCTGCCTCTCTCTCTCTCTCTCTTTCTATCTGATGAATAAATAAATGAAATCTTTAAAAAAATCATGAAAAAAACAAATTTTTTAAAAAATTTCTCATCACTCAGTACCAGCCTAAATTTGGTTCCAAAGAATTATTCTTGCCTTATTTCTCAATAAGCATCATATACTCAGTATTAATAGTCAAATATACTCAATATAAGCACAAGAAACATCTAAAGTGTTCTATGAGATGTCTCAAATCTGTGTTTCACTCATGTCTCTAAATTTATTTACTTTCTCTTCTCTCTCCCTGGAAACCCTTCTCCCTATTTATCATTTTTTTAAAGATTTTATTTATTTATTCATGAGAGACACAGTGAGAGAGGCAGAGACACAGGCAGAGAGAGAAGCAGGCTCCATGCAAGAAGCCCAATGTGGGACTTATCCCAGGACTCCAGGATCATGCCTGGACCGAAGGCAGACACTCAACCACTGAGCCACCCAGGCGTCCCCTTATTTATCATTTCTAAAAATTTACCTACTTGTGGTAGACATCTTGTTATTTACTTTTTGGTTCAACATCAGAAACCTCTGAATCTCAGGGACAGCAGAAGTTGTCTCCCACTATTAAAGGCAAAAAGATCTGATATTCATACCTTACATTTTCCATGCAGTGAAAACACAGTAGCAACTTACATCTGAGATGTTAGACCTATCTACTGTGGATTTTGAATTGGAAGCTGAAGATACCAAGTCACACTTGTGTTGGCAGAAGTGAAGAAAGCGTTACCTATCCTCTATAAAAAGAAGTACAGTGATAGCAGAGGCAGCATCCATTGGTCTTTTATGGCAGAACTACATAAAAGAGTGGTATTTTTATAGCAAATTGTTGTATCTGGTGTTTACTGGTTGCTGCAATAGTATTCTAAATAGAACAATCCCATGGTGAGATTTTTACTATGAGTCTGGATACACAAATAGCCTTCTTATGTTTCTGTCTGTTTCTACAGCCCAGTTCTTCAGTCATCCCAGTATTTTCATGGCAAATACATTTAATTTCCATTTAACTAAATAATAATCAGTTTTTATTGTTTGCAACTAGGAGAACTCAGAATACTATATATTGGTACCAGATCTGGAGTGGTAAAGGCACCTGGTGTCCAGCTGTTGCTCAAGAAAGGCCCTTATTTTCCCTGCCTCATTAAATAAAAATGATTATAGAAATAGTTTTCATCTGTCCGAGATATTAGTACATATTTCCCATTTTTTTCCTTCAGATTAAGTAAATTCTTAAATCCTGTGCCATAATTTGGACTGTAAAGATTTTAATCATCTTCTCATTTCATAAACCTTCATATTGACCTATAAATTAAATATATTATATTGATAAAACAAAATTAGAAATTATAGATAACCAATATTCCTTCAAGGGTGAGAGGTATATCCTATAATATGCAGAAGTTTGTCCCTCAGTAAACATCTAAGGAAAAAGAGAGTCCTGTACATTTTGGGATAGCTCCCCCAAAATGGAGGATATCCTTTTATATTTGAGAAGTATTATATGACATGTTTAGGTATATTGACAAATTAATCAGGTGACCCAAAATACTAACAATAGAAGTCTCTTCAACTGGCCCAAGTTTCAGACAAGAAGCTTTATTTTCAAAGGATCACAGGATTTAGAGCAGAACTGACATATCAGGGAACAGATTTGAAGAGAAATTATTTCTCAATTCAAAATATAATTCTGACATTTTACTATGGTATATATATCAATTACACAAACTTTGTCTCAACCTCTCCTAAGTAAATGAGATTCACATTATTTTAATTATGTAAATTTAAGAAAAAATACAAGATTTCTGCTGAAATATTTAGGGAGAAATTAGCATGAACTCATCAACTTACTTTAAAATAGTATAGCAAAAAAAATAAATAAATAAATAAATAAAAGAAGAAAAAAACAAAAAAAAATAAATAAATAAAATAAATAAATAAAATAAAATAAAATAGTATAGCAAGGGACTCCTGGGTGGCTCAGCAGTTGAGTGCCTGCCTTTGCCACAGGGCGTGATCCTGGAGTTCTGGGATCGAGTCCCACATCGGGGTCCCTGCATGGACCCTGCTTCTCCCTCTGCCTATGTCTCTGCTTCTGTGTGTGTGTGTGTCTCTCATTAGTAGATAAATGAAATCTTAAAAAAACAGTATAGCAAAACCAGAGAGAGCTAAAGCATATGTGACAAAAAAAATGACACTTAAAAATATATATAGGTAAATTATATGTGAATATTCATTGAAAATATCAAATTTTGTCTAGATTTGAAAACATTTACAGGAGGTGAGCAAAACATAGTAAAACAAGAAAATCACAATATTGATATTTAAATTATTTTGAATAACATTAATTCAAATCATTATGAATTTAAATTCCTAGGCTGTGATATCTGCTGGCCTAAACTATTTTTGAGGCAAATAAGCTTTAAAATTCAATTTGCTATTTGTACTAATTATTGGAAATCTATATTCTCTGATTGTTTTGCTTTGTAGACTGATTTCACTGTTATTATTCTAATACCTTGATATTTACAGTGTACAAAGCATTTCCACATAAAATGAGTGTTATAGGAAAAGATAGAATTAACTGTTGGTACATCTTCAGTACTTCAAACTTTATAGGGAAACAGAAACACAAAAAGGCATTAACACTTTCAGGTCATCTGAACCTTCATAGTAGACATAGTATGAGAAAGAAGATTGAGTGGTGATCTGTGGACATGCTAATTAATTTGAAATTCTTCCTGAGATAATATCAATAGAATTGTTAGCTCACTAGTTGCTCCTTCTAGGTTGATCACAGCTCATTTTCTGCAACCACCCTGAGAAACAGATAAATTACACTTGGATTAATCAGACTTGGTTGTGATTAACTAAAAGTCTTTCATTTCTCTCTAACACAATCATTCTCCATGAGTTATGTCTAAATAGTCTGAAGCAAGTAAAATAAGTGAATCATTTCCACTTTAACATTTTGTGAGCTAAAGAGTGTGTTGCTGAATTCAGAAGAGAAGCTATTTAGATTTAAAAACAAAGTAAAATAAGTAATTTTATTTTTTAAAAGATTTTTTTTATTTATTTGAGCGAGAGACAGAGCCCAAGCAGGGGGTGTGGTGGAGGAAGAGGGAAAGGGACAAGCAGACTCCCCGCTGAGTGGGAAGCCTGACTGGGGGCTAGGTCCCAAAACCGTGAGTTCATGATATGATCCAAAGTCAGATGCTTAACCAAGTGAGCCCCCAGGTGCCCCAAAATTAGTAATTTCAAAAATCAAAGGGCATTAAGAGATAGTGGCTGTAATACTAAAATCCAAAATATCAAACCATAATTTATTCTCATTTCAAAGTCAACAACACATTTTTTTGATGTCTGTTAAGGCTGACTTCACTAAATTTATAATTTCATATATATATGAATTTGTAATTTTATAAATTTATAATTACATATATATATGTAATTTTCTAAGTTACAATATACCTGGCACAGAAAATAGTGGATTTTTTTTTTGCTAACTACACAATCTGATGGACTGTCAAATCTATGTAATGTAACCACAAGAGTATAGAGAAGGTAAGTCTGTGAATAATAGAGAAAAAGTACAAATATATGTGCTGGACAAATATAGTCATTGAAAGGAGTAAATAAGAGAAATTCAAGAAAAAAACTGAAATGAGTTTATTAGCAGTTTTGATGAGTACATTAATCTTTGGCCTATACATTTTTCATAACTTATTGTAATGCTTGGAAAGTTAATATTCATATTCTTTTTTAAGAATATCTCAACACTGATTTCCTTCCTTCAACAAACCCTGCCTTCTCTGTCAACTTTGATATTTTCCAAGTTTGTTCTGGTACCCCTGTTTTCATTGAGCCAGAAACTTTTCTCCCATATTTTCCTTTTGGATCTTCACTATAATTTGAGATAAATTATCTTTACTTTGCAAGTAATTTCACTGATACACTTGTGTTTTGGCCAGAATAAGAACAAGTAAAATGAATGTATGTTTATGAGTAGTGATTAAAAAACTATCACAAATTCATTGCAACTACCTCTTAAGTATTCTAAATAAAATTAACTGTAGATTTATCTCTTTGTCATTTAAACTTCTAGACTGTACAATATATGTAGGGTGAGAATATATTTTCCTCTGTTTCTGGAAGCTATCCAGAGGAAAAACACATTTAAAGACACAATTTTCAAATCTGAGAGACTACAGATAAAGATTTGTAAGTTTTTGGCTGCTTTTTTCTTCTCTTCATGACTCTCTATATGTGATTTTATGATTTTCTGCTTTAATTTGTTTCTATTTGTCTATTGTATATCTACTTGAGGTTTTTGTTTTGTAATGACATGAGGTTTTCTTAAAACACCTTAAAATAGTCTATTTTCAGCTGATAACAATTTGATCATATTCAATAGGTCTGTATTTTTATTCTCTCTTCCTACATTTTATGTTTTTTATGTCACACCTTATATCTTTTTATTTTGTGCATCCATAAACAAATTATTGTACATATACTTTTTTTTGATGTTTTAGTCTTCTGATCTTTATACTAGAGTCATATGTGAGTAAATGAGTTTGTTATACATATTGTTTTAGAAACTATTCATTTACTTATTAACATATCAATGATATCTTTCAATATTAATGCATATGAGTCTTTATTATTAGGTCAATTTATGTGTAAATCACACAGTATATACATAATATTTTGTAACGTTCCTGTATTTGAATAAGACAGAATGGTACAGTGAGTCTTTATGTACACGTGAATCATTTGCAAAATTTTATATGCTTCTTGTATGCACTAAATTCTTAAATTTTAAGTGTTGGTTAAAATGTACACACATTTTTAAGGTAAATAATAAAGAAATATTGCTCTTCAAAAAAGTTTTTTTTGCATTTTTGGCATTACAAAGTAAAATCAATGAGAGTTTCTGTGCCATTATAACTTTGGCATGACTAGATTTAATTATTTAAAAATTTATCAATATAATAGTTAAAATGTGAATTTACTTATTAGTAAGGTAGGGAGTGCATCTCTTTCTTTTATTGAACTATCATTTTAAAGTATATTTTCAGCTTTTGTTTTTTTCATATAACACTGTCACTCAAAAATGTTTATTTGAATATAGTGGATTATTTGCTTTATGATGTGTGTGTGTGTGTGTGTGTGTGTGTGTGTGTGTGTCTGTGAGAGAGAGGAAGAGAGAGTGCATATGCATGATTATGTCAGTGTTGTGTATAAGGTCCTCACTCCAGTTTTATTTTCTATATTTTAATGTTTAATCTATTTGGAATCATTCTCAGTAAAAGTAGGGATATAGGGATATAACCTTATTATTTAAGAAAATACCATTTTTCCAAAAGTACATTTTATGAGCTTTATTCGCCATATTTTAAGATGCCATATATTTCATATACTAAGCAAATACATTAGCATTTATGTACTGACTTCATTAAAATATGTATTAAGTTTTATACAAATGATGATACCTAAACAAATATATGTATCTTTACAATTTTTATACAGAAAACTCTGTCTTCTATCCATTTTTCTTCCCTTTTATTCTTTCTTATTTCCTTTCCTCCTTCCTTCCTTCCTTCCGTTTTTTTTTTTTTTTTTTCCTTCTTTATTCCTTTTTGTTGGTGTCAGTTGTCAAAGCTAGTCTCTTACGGTTTTTCTCCCCAAGGGCCTTTCAAATTATCCTGCCAAATTTTAAAATCCTGGGCTTTCATCATACTTTGTCCAGTGAACTTAATACCTAAGCAGATTCCAATTTCTTTCCATTATATTTACATAAAAAATAAAATATTGTTCTAGTTTCTCAAGTTGAACCAGTCAGATGATTGAATTCAGAAGTGAGAAACATATCAAGATGGACATTGGCATCTCTTTCCTCCTATTTTCAAGAAAAATCAATTCAAGTAGAAAAGTACAGTTTCAGGACAGCCCGGGTGGCTCAGTGGTTTAGTGATGTAAAAAACTGATGCGAATGCTACAGTTATACTATCTTTGAGGACCTGTAAGAGATGTTATCCTTGTCTTGAAACCCATATCCAATCTATTTATATGTACTATCCTTTAACCACACCATTCCCCTAAACACAATGAACACTTATATTGAAATCATATTGTTCCATCTTTACCTATGGCTTAAGTACTACCCCTCCTTTGCTCTGCTTTAAATGCCAACCACATATTCTCCAAAGAAGAATTTACAAATCACTAAAACTCAACCTAAATATTACTATCACACCATAATTTTCCTTGAGTACGCTCTGAATATACTCTGATGTATGTTTCTAGAGAAATTCAAAGCAAAAATAATAATAGATAAGATTTACTTTAAAAACTTGAAGTTGTTGGGCAGCAGGGTGGCTCAGTGGTTTAGCGCCACCTTCAGCCCAGGGCCTGATCCTGGAGACCCAGAATCGAGTCCCACATCAGGCTCCATGCATGGAGCCTGCTTCTCCCTCTGCTTCTCCTTCTGCCTGTGTCTCTGCCTCTCTCTCTCTCTCTCTCTCTTTTTCTCTCTCTCTCTCTCTCTGTGTGTGTGTCTCTCATGAATAAGTAAATAAAACCTTAAAAAAACTTGAGCTGCAAAATTGACATACAGTTTCTCAATCTGAAAAAAATTATATATATATATATATATATATATATATATATATAAAACAATCTGAAAGTTATATTTTCTTACATACATTCACAAAGACACTCATGGCCGTCTTAAGTAGTTAATTTATCTCTTTTCCAAATATAGTGAAAACTGAGACAAATATTTGCTTGAAACTAAAACAAAATTTCTTTTTTCTATACCAATCTATCTTGGGGTCTTGGGGGTACTACTTGCCAATTTTATTTTATTTTATTTTATTTTATTTTTTGCACTTCTATCTCTAGCCCTGAGAAATTTCCTTGAAGGCATATTTCTGCATTTTACAAAGTTCCTGAAACATATTGTCTAAAAAAGTTTTACTGAAAAAATAAGTTAAAAAATAAATTGAAAAAAGTTGTCAGATATGCTTATATCCATTAGCCCTCTTTTTTCCAAATATGTTCATCTATTTATGTGAACCATGATACATGTATGAGAAAAGAGGCAATGAAAAATTTACTTCCCAATTCAAGAGGCATGGTATATATTTATCAAAGCAACTAGGAGAAAAAACACATGTCCTTGAAAGATATAGCCAATTAGACTACACTAGCCTGAGGAAAGCATTCTTTGTGTTTCTTATGTTTATTGTTCTTTAGTTATTTTTGTTCAGAAACTATACCTTATATTTCCAATAATAAGGCACATGGGGGCATTATGAAATTGACTGACTGCAGAATGACATCACTAACACTGTTTTGCCTATGAGTTTTACCTTTTTTTTTTTTAAGATTTTATGTATTTATTCATGAGAGACACAGAGAGAGGAAGAAAGAGGCAGAGACACAGGCAGAGAGAGAAACAGGCTCCATGCAGGGAGCCTGACGTGGGACTTGATCCCAGGACTCCAGGATCACGCTCTGAGCCGAAGGCAGGCGCTAAACCGCTGAGCCACCCAGGGATCCCCAAGTTTTACCTTCTTAACACCAGAGCACATAGGTAAGTTTGGTTTGATTCACTAGATCAATCAACTTTTCGCCACTGCTGCTAGTGTCAAGGAAAGACAGTATTCACTCCAGTAACTCAGACCCACATGATAGCTTTGAGATATAATATGAACTTGAGTAATTTCTCAATCTTTTGAATACTATAATTTACACTTCTGTCTATATATTTTATCTGTACAATTTCTCAGGCAATTAATGCACAAATGCACACATACACAGAGGAAAATCTATTACTACATATATACCCATATATACCAATATATCAGACATCATGGCTCAATAGAGTTCTGTGTATTTTATTACTACTCTACCCAGCTATTTGTTGCCATATTCTCTTACCTGATTTTCCTCAGAGATTTCCAGTATACTTTCTCGCTTTGACTAACTTTATTCAAAAATTGTGTGATGCTTGGAATGTTCTTTATGCCTATTTCAAATATGGCATCTCTTAATATTTTAGTTTATTCAGAATGCTACTCAGTTTGAAAAAATGTATTGTTCATAATGTCTTTATCACTGAGCTATTATATCTTAAAAAATATTCATCCTGTTATGGATTATTCAGTATTTTTTCTTGTGGCTACAGAAACTTTAGGGGATGGGGTGACTGGGCGATGGGCACTGAGGGGGGCACTTGACGGGATGAGCACTGGGTGTTATACTATATGCTGGCAAATCGAACTTCAATAAAAAATATACAAAAACAAAAACAAAGAAAAAAATAAACTTTAAGTAACCTATTCTCATTAAGTAGTTCATATTATAATCAAAATATTTTTACATTATTGTAATCCAATTCTGATTTGCTAAATACTAGGAGTTAGGTAAAACTTCCCAGGTTAAGGTACAACAAAATGCCCTAAAATTAGACACTAGCTGCAAATTTCCAGGCCACACACACTTCTGACCAACTGACTACAAATTTGGTGTTCTAACTATTCCTTCAGGGTTGATAATTCACCGAAACAACTCCCAGAACTTAGGAAAGTACTATACCTATGACTATGGTTCTGTTGAAAAACTAAAAATCAGGGCAAACCAAAAGACCTATAGGACAAGGTCTGAGAGGATCCCAAATGATAACTTTCTAAGTCCATTCTCTTTGGAATCAGGATGAGTCAACCTGTTGGCATATTAAGTGTATAACTGACCTGGAAGTGTACCCAAGCTTTGAGTGTCAACAATTTTTATTGGGTTTTATTAAGTAGGCATAATTGATTGAATTATGTGATTGAACTGAACCTCTAGCCCTCACTTGATCCCACAGGATTGATCTGATGTTTGTGACACAAAAACCATCCTCTAATCATATGGCTGGCTTTTCTGGTTATGACTAGCCCCCAACCTAAAGCAATTAGTGTCCATCTAAGTCACCTCATTAGCATAATCTCAGGTGTGGTCTTGGAGGGACCATGAGGAATAATAAATACAGTCCCCCAAAATGGGTCAATGCCTAGGCTTTAGAGGTTCCATCCCAGGAAGTGGGGACAAAGACCAGCCAAATTCTTTTTTTTTTTTTAAGATTTTATTTATTTATTCATGAGAGACACACAGAGAGAGAGAGGGGGGCAGAGACATAGGCAGAAAGAGAAGCAGACTTTCCATGGGGAGCCTGATGAGGGACTCGATCCCAGTACCCTGGGATCATTCCCTAAACCCAAGGCAGACATTCAATCACTGAGCTACCCAGCCAAATTCTTTATTACACAAGAATCGCATTAAGATTTTGCTTTGATATATTAAAGGAAACCATTGAAATAGACTTGTTGTACTGAGAACAAGTCAACAGATCTTAACTATAATCTCAATTTCAATCAGACTAAATTAAAGTTCAACGGGTGTTTTAGAATAGCCTATTATAGCTATCACATTAATGGGTAGTCAACACAGTAATTCATAAGAATGTCAATAGCTTCTAACATTGGAAATATTCATATGTGTGTGGTCTAATTGAGCCTGGTCAAAAGATTAAATCTATCTGAATCACTATGGCCCATTTTTATAACCCCCTGGCCATGAGAAAACCACAAATACCAATCTCATTATTCATAGAACCATTTTAGGGAGAGGAAAAACTCAATTATATTTATGCCCCATCTAGTCCTAAAATTTATACATCCAAATGTTATTTAAAAATTTTTGAAGTCCACCTCCTTGTCCCAATATTTGTAAACATTATTTGAACAAAAACAAATCATTAGAGTTTGATTTTTTCATCTAATATTAGGTCAAGGGAGAAATTGGTTTACATAACAAAAAAATTATCCCATGTCAACTATAATTAAATTTTTGAACATGAAGATGTATAAATTTTTGCAAAATATATTTTTTTGGAATGCTGTAGTGAAATAACTAGACTGTGAAAATAGGTGACTAGGTATTAGACCCTTACTTTTTCTTTGAAAAGCATGCTCATTTTAAAATTGTTCACTGTCTCTAGAAATTGGGTAACACTGGAAAAGGCAGGCCCTCTAGGGTCAGCAAAGCCCCAAATATCAAAACTTGGAACTATAGAAAATAAAATACATAGTTAATACAATACCCAGATCCAGTCTCTTTAACTTCATAATAATCAAAAAGTAGAAACAATTCAAATGTTCATCTCCTAAGAGTGGATAAACAAATGTTGTACATCCATACAATGATATATTATTCAGCAATAAAAATAACGAAGTAATTAATGATCCATGTTACGACGTGGATGGACTTTGAAAACATTTTTCTAAAGATCGATCGATTGATCTATATCAATCTATCTATCTATCTATCTATCTATCTATCTATCTATCATCTATCTATCTATCTATCTATCTTAAAGAGAGAAAGAAGGACCAGAAGTGAGGGTTGGGGCGTGCGGGGGGTGAGGAGGTGGGAGAGGAAGGAGATGGTAAGGAGAAAAACAGGCAGGTTCCATACCCAGCAAGGAACCGGAGGCTGGGCTCCATCTTACAACCGTGAGATCATGACCTTAGCTAAATCTGATGAGGCACCCAGGCACCCCTGAACCTTGAAAACATTTTAAGCAAAAGAAGCCAGACACATATAATTAGATGATGGTGATAGTTATACATGTGAATAAACTAAAAATCACTTTAGGTTGAGGTAACTATGGTAAATGAAGTATATTTCAATAACACTTAAAAATATAATAACTCAGTGAATTAATATTACAAAAAGAATTAAAAATCACTAGCTATCCTATATTTCAATAATAACCACTTAGAAATGGGTAGTGTAAATTTTGTTGGATACACAATAGCTTTAAAATATATAAAATGTCTTGGGATATTAATACTGTGATGAAAAATACTGTGTGAAGAAAATTTTGAAACTAATTGAAAGATATAAGGAGCTATTTTAAAAAGAGAGAGAGACCATTTTCATTTACGTAAGCAGTCAATATTTAAAAAAATCTTAAAATGTATAAATATATCAAAATACAGTATTGATGGGTTTGAGAAGTTTTAGGCTTTACATAATTTCTTCTATCACATGGATTTATATAAAAGTGATTCTAGAAAGACTTTTTAAAAATGTAAGTAGTTCTGGGTTCATAATGGATAGACTAATGGTGCAGAATATGTATTTCACAGATTCTTATATTTAAGTTGTTTATTATAACAATAAAGTACTTATATTAATGGTAAAATGGAATTATTGAACAAACTTTGTGGGACAACTTACTAACAATTTAGAAAATAGTAAGGCGGGATCCCTGGGTGGCGCAGCGGTTTGGTGCCTGCCTTTGGCCCAGAGCGTGATCCTGGAGACCTGGAATCGAGTCCCACGTCAGGATCCCAGTGCATGGAGCCTGCTTCTCCCTCTGCCTGTGTCTCTGCCTCTCTCTCTCTCTCTCTGTGACTATCATAAATAAAAATAAAAAATTTAAAAAAAAAGAAAATAGTAAGGCTATATTAATATTTTATACATTTCTATGTGGATTAAAATTTTAAATGAAACGCTGCAAGTGTTAGAAGTCCTTGAAGATACATGGGTCACTATTTTAATACATAAATAGGGAAAAGATAATGTTTTTAATATCAAATGAGACTATGAACAAAATATATTTTATTATTTTTGTATATATGTATATAATTCATAATAATATAGCATAATACATAGCATCGCGATTCAAAATAATATGCTGATTTTCATATATGTATCAATATATGATTACTTATATGTATACATATGTGAATATGCATATAAATATATGCATATAACTATAGACATATTTATGTATATACACACATAGTTACACACATAGTTAAAAAATAAAGACTCTGGAGTGACATTTTGAGCAATTACTAAGTCTCTGTTATTCATTTTTCTCATCTGGAAATCATTATCAAAATAACATTTGCCTCTTGAAATGTTTGTTATAATTAAATGAAATTATACATGTAACATAAGTTAACAGAGTTTGAAATATAGTAAAATCTCAATAAACATTACCTATTAACCAGTATTGTAAAATTTTATACATTCAGAAATATGTTAAGTAATAAAAAAGACCTCATTCAAATTCCAGCCCTTTGTTATAGCTAGCAATTGACAATTGTATATACACCTAAGTACTTTTTATATCTGCTTTTACATGTGTAGGTTTTAAGGAAATCTTTGCTTACTATTTATGTTTTATAAAAAAGTATGTAATTTATATCATCCTATGAATTGTGTTGTTCTCCCCTAACAATACATTTATCCATTACATTTACAATCATTTTATCATTGGGCTGGCTTCCAGCATTCATTTCTCCCATTCTTTTAGCAGAACTCATGTTTCTAAGCCATCACCTCAGTCCAAGTGGATTGGGTGTACCAACTCCAGCCCTACACCCAGGTGTAGTCACTTGACTCAAGCCTGAGTAAATAGGTTATGGAATCTTCCTGGGCACAGTGTCTGGTTTAGGGATAGGCAATTGATCTGATTTGTACAGTGTAACACGAATTGAAGAGTTTTCTTATATTATTAGTGGAAAGATATATATTTCTGCTGGATTGAGTACAGCCTGAAGTTAATGGCAGCTATGTTGCCACTAATTAGTGAAAGCCAGCCTAGAAGCAACACAAATAATAAGTTATTCAAAACACAGAAAATGACACTGTGACTTGAGTATGTTGCTGGACTCCCTGGATCCTCTCTTTGACTACAACCAGATCTATCTCTGGATATTTATATTGCATGTAGGATATATTCTTTTTTTCTTAGTTTTATTTGAATTATGTTGTATCATTGCTACCAAAATCAGTAAGTATTGAGAGCTCTCTCTCTGTATATATAATTTATTATCATATCAATACAAAATTGAATGCATGTGTCCATATAATTGTACACTTGCGTATTTTTATTTGTGAAAAAAATAGTTAGAAGTTGCTTATTTGAGTCAAATTTATAGTTTCAATTTTGATAAGTACAATCAAATTGTTCCATTCTTTTTTTCTTTTAATTTAACCTTACATCAAATAAAAGCAAATTCCTTTTCAAATGCTTTTTTGCCAACACTGAATGTAACCAATTTTTTTATTTTCATGATGTGATGAATAAATGAGAGATTAGTAATGGCTAGCACAGCCTACCGTGCGCATATGTATATATATCTATATCTCTACATGTATATACATATACATACGTGCATATGTATATATATCTATACATATAGATATATATACATATATCTCTCAACCATTTGTTTTCATATGCAGTTTATCTGACAATAATCTACTATTTTTAGAAAAATGTTTTTAATACTTGTGTTTTCAAAGATTTTTAAAATCTTATAGTTACTCATCATTTCTTATACATACTGCTAAAAATATCCCTCTCTATCACATTTTCTTTGTTCATGTTATCTTGTGTTATGTAAATAAGTGTTTTGTTTAATATAAGTCTTTATGGCTTCTGATTGTGTATCTAATTTAGGAATTCAGGAAAGCCATCCTAAGCATAATACCAAAACAATTATAATAAAAGAATTGACTAATAATGTAATGATGTAAAACCTAAACAGCTTCTGAACACAATAAAAAATTCATTGAAACGGGGATCCCTGGGTGGCGCAGCGGTTTGGCGCCTGCCTTTGGCCCAGGGCGCGATCCTGGAGACCCGGGATCGAATCCCACATCGGGCTCCCGGTGCATGGAGCCTGCTTCTCCCTCTGCCTGTGTCTCTGCCTCTCTCTCTCTCTCTGTAACTATCATAAATAAATAAAAAAAAAAAATTAAAAAAAAAATTCATTGAAACGAAAGGATAGAAAACAAAACAAAAGCAGAAATATAAGAAAAAAATATTTGCAATATAAGTGGTAAAGAGAGGATTCATGTCTATCATATACAGAATTCTTATAAAACCTTGAGAAAAAATCATGAAAAATGACAGATTATATATATATATATATATATATATATATATTCATATATATATATGAATACTTCCACTGTTGAGGTGATTAAGAAAAAGGTAACCAGCGAGCTGAAAGAGAGAATGTGGCATAAAATTTTTGGAAGGCACTTGGTAAATATGCGTAAAGTTATATAAAGAATGCCTAAGCATTGACAATTCTAGTTCTAGGAATTCATCCCAAACAAAGAGCTTAATAACTATATGACATGCTCATACAATATGTTGATTGCATCATTGTTTATAAAAGCAGACAATTTTAATATAACCAAATGGGTTAAATATATTTCTATTCATAAGATAGAGAAATGCTATAGAGCATTTTGATGAGAAAGTTCTGAAGCAATAGTGATCAGATGCGAGTTTTAAAATAATCGGAATAATTAAAGAATAATTTCCTTTCTTCGCTTCACTGGATTATTTCCCTTTCATTCTATTTTACCCTTTTCAGTATATCTTGGTGTAGTAAACATTTTGTTTTTCTGTGATTATCACTAAGATCTATTCCTTGTTTTTCTAGTACACTATGCTGTTTCTCAGCATTTACCGTAGTTCCTGTTTGCTACTCAACGCTGATTTACATTTCGAGTTGTTACTAAAACCACCCTTTGTCATTTCTTTTATTGTTCATGGCATTACATGATTTTGCCTTTCTTTATTTCCATTTATTTATTTATTTATTTATTTATTTATTTATTATTTAATACTTTATATTTATTAGAGATACAGAGAGAGAAGCAGGCTCCATGCTGGGAGCCTGATGTGGGACTCGATCCTGAGTCTCCAGCATCACACCCTGGGCTGAAGGCTGCGCTTCAGCCACCGGGGCTGCCCCTATTTCCTCTTATTTTAATTCAAAATTATCTTTAGCCAGGAAATCTAGAAAAGTGTCTAAATATCTGTTCATTTTATTAGAAATCAAGAGTATGGATTTGTAGCTGGATGCTTCCATAGATCTATATGCCCCAGCATAACTGGCTGAATCTGACAACTCTTGTTTATTTTTAATTTAAAATTCAGTTCTGAATTATTAAAATGTCAACAATCTGAAATAGTTACACTTGTGTTATCTACTTCTCTTTAGAGCACAAACGATTCTCTGAACTTTTGACCTTGTCATTCAGAAAAGGTCATAATAAAGTAATTTAAACAAAGGAGTACAAAATTAAAATATCAAAGAGAAACAAAGCATGCATGAATTATAATTTATTTTACACATTAATAAGATTACATCAATCTAAAAATGTGTGGAGCTGAGCTTTAAAACTTGAAAATATCAAATGATAAGTGTGTTCAATGTGTTATCTGTTTAGCTCAGGATGCACAAATATGCCATAGGATGACATCAAATTAGAGATAAAAGTTTCTCCACATTCCAGTAAGGAGTCAATGATATGAATGTCCTGGAGTACTGAGGACATCTGAGTGCAAGAACTACAGTCAGGCGATCATTTCTGTTACCACTGTTCTTAAGAAGTCATTGTCTACACTCAATTTATAAAATGCCACCTCATGGATTCTTTCTTATGGTAAATTGGCCTTTTCCAGACTGCTGAACTGCTATGGGAAAGTCCTAGATTTAGGGTCAACTTCCACTCCCAACCACTTTTACTTTTGATTTCTATACATGTTTCACTATCCCTTATCATCAAAAGCCCTAAATCTGCTTTTTAAAAATCATGTATAATGGGCATATGACCAGAAGAGTTAATGATCATAGAATGAAACCCTAGGCTTTAGCATCACCAATATGTTTAGTATGCATTTGAAAATATCCTGTTCTATTTCTTTGGAAGAAAGGATAAATATGTTCATTCCTTTATGATCTATTTTTCTTCCTCTAGAATAGTTTGGACAGCTTCTTCATAGTCTATCAACAAATCAGCAATGAAAGAAAAATCTAACAAAACTTATTTTGAGAATTCAGTACATACAATGGCTAAATGACATATGCAAAATAAAAGATGTGAATTTCCAGAGGAATAATCCAGGATAATATAGAAATAGCATAGGCTGAAACACATCATATAAATTATGTGCTTGCCCCACTATTCATTCTATGTTTGATTTCTTTTCATAAATCCAAAATAATTAAAAATTAGCCATATAAGGAACCAAGATACAGTCACTGACAGTGACTTTAAATTATTAATACAAATTTAGTGGTGGCAGTGGTATAGTGATTTTATATTGTGCTTTAAATTTTTATCGTGTTGTGTTTTGAAAAATATCATAAGTAAGAATGAAACTAAACAGAAATAAGAATCAAAAGTAATCCATAAAGTACATGGAAAATAATGAAGCAAATCTTTCTTGTGTTAAAAAACGTGGTCAAATATCTACAACAATTATGCTTCCATTTTCTCCCTTCATGATAAAAGAAAGTAAAAGTTTTCAATAATAATCACCATAGTATTCTCTTTAAAATAAATCAAAGAAGCAATGATATTTTTCTCTCTGTTTGCCAGTCTACGTCCTGCTAAAGGAGTATTGTACATAATTTAAATAAATAAATATATACTATACTGAAACAAGTTTTGGAAATTCTGATTTAAACAAAGGTAAACCCATGTATAATGTTACAAGGATTCATACTTAGATGCTTAAAATCTTTATTGTTACTGAATTATCCAAGGCAATGCTTTATGTTTCTGTAATTCATTTGTTTAGAAATCCATTGGAAAACAAAATAAAATAAAGCAGAAAACACTCTTAGAGTTCATTAAATACTAGAATGCTAGCCTGACGAATTTTAATTCGTATGCCGTATCTTTAATGTTATCCTACATTCTAAGTGATTTAAGGACTATCTTCAATAAAGTTATATCTGTACTCTTTTTCCCAAATTTTACATTAATAAAAACTAATTAAACTTGATTCCACATAGTTGTCATTTATCCCACTTTATAAAATAAAACAATGAGATTTTTAGAATATAATAAAATAGCTACAAATTTCTTATATTTTTAATTTTTAAAATATTTTTGCTATATTAATTACTAATCTTTATTCTACTGACAAAATACTTCTATATCATAGATAAGAAAACTAGAAAACAAAAAGTTAAACTCTGTTAAAGATCTAAAATCTGATTCCAAAGATGAGAGGGAGTAGCTCCTGGATTAATTTATTAATATCTATTTTACAACAGCAAGGTCAAGTGTGTTCTTCATTAGACTTTGTATTGATAAAGTTTGCCATAGATCTTTAAGAATTTTAAACATGCTGCAAACAAATTAAAATCAATTCTGTAAAATTTGTCAAGCTTAAGTCTTTATTAGAATTACTAATTATCTGTATCATTTGATTGAGAAGACATATGATTCTGTGCACAGCAAGGGGTATGTAAAATCATTAACTGTCTCTCCCTCTAGATATAACAAGTGATGTGTAGACCTAAACTCAGCAGGGACCATCTTTACAAGCATGCCCTGAGGTAAAGTAGAACATGCTTGAATGAATACTGTTAAATGAGCCTAATATGACCCTCCTCTCTCCTCCTCCAAGTATTTATTCTCTGTAGGCCTTAATATTTGAAATGCTAGCTTCAACTTCCATTCCTCCATGCAAAGCATAATATGGTACATTACTGTTTTTTAAATGAATCTAATAAAAGTAAACGTTTAAGAATGAAGAGGGTCAATGATGCAACTCAGTTACCTTTTGAATTTCATAAAGAGCTCTGGTATTGTGAAAAGTCAGTTTTCAGCAAACACTATGATTTTACAGGACTACCAGTTGGGACTACCCTAGAGAACAATATGATATTTGTTCAGTGCCTTCTCTTATAACATGCCCTATGTCAATTGTCTGAGATAGGAAGGAAGTTAAATTGGCCCTCACCCCTGGGAGCTCTGCTTCACATGAGAAATTGCCTGGACTATTCATATAAGTCTTTTACCCTAAGCAATTAATGTTCTTTACTGCTCAAATAAATCCTCCTCTCATTCTATAGCTCTACTACTCCTCACAAGAGAAGTTTGGTTGAAAAGGTGAGAATAAAGAGAAGGGAAGAAAAGGAAAGAAAAAGAAAGGGAGAGAAAGGAAGAGAAGAAAAGAAAGAGAAAAGAAAAGAAAAAGGAAAAGAAAAGAAAGGATCTTTCAAATCTGAAATGATTCTAGGTAGTTTTTTTTTTTTTTTAACTGTATCGGTAAGTCTATAGGGAAAAGAAGAGAAAGAAAAGAAAAGAAAGAAAAAGAGAAAGAAAGAAAAAGAAGAAAAAGAAAGGAAAGAGAAAGAAGAAAGAAAGAAAGAAGAAAGAAAGAAAGAAAGAAAGAAAGAAAGAAAGAAAGAAAGAAAAACAAAGAAAGAAAAGGATAATCACAACTTGGTGTCATTTGTTCTTTTACACAAGATGGATAAGGAATGCTTATAATAATTTCTGAGATAAAAGAGTTAAACAAGAGTCTGGAAGAAAGGAATTTCAAACCTGGGTTGTGGAGCAAGAAATCTATTGTGGCTAAAGCAAAATAATAGGATGTTGCAGAAGAGAAGAGTTAGGTAGGCTGGATTCTGTGGCACCTTTAGGTCACATTAAGATGCTGAGTTGTAAGTATTACTTTGAATAAGATGGAATGCAATCACAGAGCAGGCAATGGCGAAGTGACTTAATCTGGTGTATTTGGTTATAATTGCTTTCAATTATATAGAGACTTGTAGGTAAAAATGGAAGTGGAAACATCAGTTGCTTTTGCAATTATTCGGGTAAGATATATAACAGTTTGTATTTGGATGATAGTGGTGGAGCAGTAATTAGTGATCTATTTGAGATGTATAATGAATAAAAGCATGATTACTTTTTCAGGTAGATTAGATGTGGTATATAAGAGCATGAAGGTAGATGATATGTTTTGAGGGTTTTTTCCTAAGCAAGTGAAAGAATGATATTATGATTTGTTAATATGAGCAAAAGTCTGGAGGATTAGGCATGATGAAGATGAACAAACGTCTGTTCTTGAACATGTTAAATTTGAAATACCTTTGGGACATCCAAGGGGATAATTGAGTAGGCAGTTGGCGATATAAATCAGATATTTAGACAAGCCATCAGTTCAGAGAGTTTAGAGATATAAATTGGTATAAATTACAATTATATATCTATATAGAGATATAAATAAAGATGATATATAAAGACAGGGGACTTAATGGGATCCTCTAAGGAGATAGAGTACATAGAGAAGAAAGGATGCCAGAGATTGAGACCAAGGTTATGCTGACCACAGTGATCATAAAATAGAGAAAGCTTCAACATTGACGAGGAGCGAGAGCAGGGAGAGAGGTCAGGATCAAGAGAATGGGATTCAGAACAAGAGGATAATCATCTGGGTTAAATGCTGGTGACTGATGAGAATTAAGAGCTGACTTTGGATTGGGCATGGATCTTGTGTTAATAAGACTTGGAAAATAGAAACGTCTTTTCAATTGTGGGAACAAAATTCTCAACTGAAGTAATTTTTTTAAAGGAAAAATTTGGAGACTGTGCAATTAAGTTTTTCCTATGAAAAGTACAAAAATAATAACGTAGTTGTAGGTCAAGGAATGATTTTTTTATAAAAAAGGGAGAGCAGATGGTGAACATAAGATGTTCTATATGACATAATTATCTACTTGAAATTAAAAGCATGCAATTTACTCTCAGTCATTAAAATGAGTTGGAGCAAATTTGTTTGGCATTTTAAGAACCTGCATGTGATTTGACCATAGGCCATAGAGATTGTTGAGCCTGAACATAGAGAGTTGAAAGACCATATTTTCAAAGATATAATTATTCTTGTCTAGCATAAAATGGTAACTAAAAAAATAAATGAGCTTCATAAATATTAGCCACTATTCATAAAGCCTATGCCATGTGGATCCATAGTAAAAAATTATGTTTCCACTGAACAATTTAGCTACCCAGTTTAAAATGTAAATACAATGAATATTTAAGACAGATGTATCCAAAAGTTGAGAGGACAGAATATATAATGCAGAAGAGGTATGCTAATGAGAGAGAAAAAGAGAGAGAAAGCACCAAATATCAGTAAGTAATATAATGATCCCAGAATCTTGAAAAAGGGCATTCATATAATTATAATTAATATATTTAATATGATTCCTAAAATAATATTAATATAATTGTTATAAGATTTAGCTTTTTTTAAAGATTTTATTTATTTATTATGAGAGAGAGAGAGAGAGAGAGAGAGAGGCAGAGACACAGGCAGAGGGAGAAGCAGGCTCCATGCAGGGAGCCTGACATAGGACTTGATCCCAGGTCTCCAGGATCAGGCCCTGGGCTGAAGGCAGCGCTAAACCGCTGAGCCACCCGGGCTGCCCAGATTTTGCATTTTTAAGGTCAATCATTTTCTTAATCCAGACAAAGTCTTTAAGAAGCAAAGTTCAGACCAGAAACACAAGCTTAGCCACCACCAAGAGAACTAAATTAGACCAAGGGAAACCTTTGGATTCACTCCAAAGACTTCAGTGCAGTTCCAAATCTTGAATCAAAACATGGCATAAAGCACTAAAAAAAAAAAACTATAAAAAGTGATAAAACTGATTACTCAATATTGGTAGATCTGCCACTCCCCCTGAATTTAACAACTTTTTTTTCTTATTATTCATTTTCCAACTATAGGGAAAAGTTTTTAAAACTTTAAAACAAAATCAGAATTGTGTCTTAAAAAGCTAGCAAAGATAATACTTTCCGTGTATTTATGAAGAATTTCTTGCTGTGAGATCTGTTATCACAGAGATAAAATTGTATTCCATGTAATCAATAAAATTTTATTAAAAATATAATAAGGAAAAATGAAGTGTCATCAGACAATCTGCCACAACATTTTTCAATGAACAGAATTTAGTTTAACTAATTAAAACAATGTGCTATTAAAATGATGGTGTAAATCTGTTATACATAATCATGTGTTTAATGTACCATAGAAAATAATAATGCATGCTTCACTTAGGTTGGTTAAGGATACCTGAGTTTCTTATTTGTTTGTTTTTAACTTTTTATAGAAATACTTGCTTATATTGAAATTTTAGATTGGAAAGGTGTCTAATTACCTGGTCTCCAGTGTGATGTTCATCTAGAATGGTTGGCTGGACTATCTTTTCCCTTTAAGAAGATATGGAACTGATATGGTAACAAACCAACAAAATGCCAATTGTTACTCATTTGGGGATGTATGTCAGGGAAAAATCAACATATTTGCATAAGAAAAAAGGGCAAAGGGAATTTTTATATGTCACAAGAGTGCTACACTTTATCAAAGTAAACACATGAATAAAAGAAAATCTTTAAACATAAATACACTCAATAAACCATGCAAATATTTAAACACTAAATATCTCAGTCTTATGGGACTAGAAAATTTTATCAAAACGTGAAATGTGTATTTAAAACATTACTTTAAAAATGATTCCATATGATACTCCACTTTTTGTTTATCTTTGTAAGATTTTTTTTAATCATTTGAGAGAGAGATTGAGAGCGAGCACGAGCAAGGAAAGAGGCAGACTTCCACCTGAGCTGGGAGCAGGATCTAGGGTTCGATCCCAAAATTACGTAACACTTCAGGAATTTTCATGTCATCCTTGCACAGGGGCTATGCTTATCTTCTCTGTATCGTTCCAATTTTAGTATATGTGCTGCCAAAGTGAGCACGATACTCCACTTTTTAAACAATTGCAGTTACCTAAATATAAGTGTGTGGTTTGATGTGTCTTTTTGAATATAGGAACTCCTCAAATAATTTAAATTGCACTTTTCTATTGCATTTATTTTTATTTTTTTCTTTTTAAAAATATCCTTATTGAAATATAATATAAGGGCACCTATATTATAGGGTGACTCAGTTGGTTAAGCATCTGTCTACCTTTGGCTTAGGTCAAGATCCAGAGTCTTGGCATCAAGCACAGAGTTGAACTCACTGCTCAGGGAGAAGTCCTCTTGTCCCTCTCCCTCTGCACCTCCCCCCCACACTTGTGCTCTCCTCTCTCCCTCTCTCTCTCTCTCTTTCAGACACACACACACACACGCGCACACACACAAATAAAATCTTTTAAAAGAGAGATGTAATTGTGCACCTGGGTGGCTCAGTGGTTGAGCATCTGCCTTTGGCTCCGGGTGTATCCCTGGGTACTGGGATCAAGTCCCACAACCAGCACCCTGCAGGTGCCTCTCCCTCTGACCATGTCTCTGCCTCCTCTCTCTGTGTCTATCGTGAATAAGTAAATAATAAAAAAAAGAAAAAGAAAATTCAGATATCATAGAATTCACCCATTTGAAGTATACAATTCAATGGTTTTTAGGTATTAAATCATCACAATATAAGTTTATGGCATTTTCAACATATCAAAAGGGAAACCTTAAACCCATATGTCACACCCCATTTCATCAACCTTTTCCATGGCCCCAACCCTACTACCTACTACCATGTCCTAGGAAAACACCAATCTACTTTCTGTTTCTATATATTTGCCTCTTTGGGGCATACTATATAAATTGAATCATACAATATGTGGCCTTTTGTAACCGGCTTCTTTCACTTAGCATAATATTTTCAAGGTGGGCAGCCCTGGTGGCCCAGTGGTTTAGCGCCACCTTCAGCTCAGGGCCTGATCCTGGAGACCCGGGATCAAGTCCCACATCGGGCTCCCTGCATGGAGCCTGCTTCCCCCTCTGCCTGTGTCTCTGCCTCTCTCTGTGTGTCTGTGTCTCTCATGAATAAATAAATAAAATCTTTAATAATAATAATAATAATAATAATAATATTTTCAAGGCTTTTCCATGTTGTAGCATGCATCAATACCTCATTTCTATGGCTGAAAAATATCCCATTGTACGAATATACCACATTTGTCTATTCACTCGTCATTTCATGAACATTTGGGTTGTTTCCCTCTTTTGGCTATTTTAAATATGCTACTATTAACACTCAAGTACACCTGTTCTCAGTTCACTTGGATATATACCTAATAGAGGAATTGTCAAATCATAACTTTATTGAAGTTATCGTAACAGTTATCAAATGGTAACTGTATGTTAAACATTTTGAGGAACTGCCAAATTATTTTTCTAAAAGACCTCACTTCACATTCCCATCAGCCAGCATCTATTGCATCTATTTAGTTTTTAACTAATACCAAATTTATTTGTAAATTTAAGTCATCTTATATCCATTGGTCTGCAGTCCATCAAATCTTATCTTTTCTTGGCCTCAACATGCTTTCCCTCTATATCGTCATGATTAAGTCATCATACTTCAGCTCCATTAGATTTGATCTTGGTCTGTACAAAATCAAGGAATTCCAGCTCAATACTCAGGCTGCACATCAACTAATTTCTTGAAGCTTGACCAGCTTTGATGTGGTTTTTCTTCCTATTTAAAATTAGAAGATATTCATCCCGTTCCCCAAACTTAGAACCTGCTTCAAAATCTATTTGCATTTACTGGATTCCATTTCTGTTTCCTGTGCCTAACATCTCTTCTCTTAGTAGTTTGCCAGTAGTCTTGTCCATGTAAGGCAAGGAGTCTGTCATGCATGCGATATTCTCATGGTGAACTGGAGTCCTATTGAATTCATTTCTATGTCAATTGATTATCTGCCTAGATCTCAATTCTAGAATTGTCAAAATCAATTTCTAAATAGATTCAGATTTTATTATCCCTATTAATGCATCCTCTTACTAGCTGTAAGTTCAAGGTTAGCTACTACCTGTGTCCACCATATGTGTTCTATTATCTGTAGTGCTGGTTGTCATATCCTAAATGTTGGGCTTACATTCTCCCATCGTATATTACCCTTAGTGTTTCCCACTTTCTAGTAAGAGTGTCTACTTACAATTCCTTCCTTAAATCTCTGACTATCCCATAGAACTCAACTAGATCTAGCCATGTGCCAAGATATGACAGCTTTGCAAGATGGCCCACTTCTAAAATGACTGAATTTATGCTTCCTTTGGATCTTATCATATTAATATATTATTCCAGAATTGCATTGTGTTTAAAATTTTCCAGAGGTTTTGTCATAAACATGATATTGTTATGTGTATTTATACTTGTTAATTGAAAGCAGTTTCTACCTTTCTTGAGCTGCACAGGTTAGAAAAAAAGGTAGAATATGTAATCCTTTTTAATTCAATAAAGTGTATGGTTTGTAGGGTTTCTAACAAATAGGACATGAAAATAAAATCATAAAGCACTTGAATGCAAAAATGATATTATGTCCTTAACTGACAATGGCATAAAGTTTAGAAAAAATATTTAGTGACGTAAGTGGATTTAGGTATCAAAGAAAACCAATTATACTAAATATATAATGAAGATTATAATAATGGCCATTGAAATGTTGTAGAGTAAGTCCAAAAATGTCTGATTATTTAATTTCCATTTGAATGTATCTCCTAAACTTCTCAACAATATTTATTTCTGTTGAGTTTATGTACAACAGAAAAGTACATGGAGCAATGATTTAAATATTTTCAGACGCGCCAACGGACTCAGTCAGAAGAGGGAGCAACTCTTGATCTCGGGATTGTGGATTGAGCCCCACATTGCATATAGAGATTACATAAATAAATAAAACATTAAATATTTTGGGGGACCAAGATGTTATATGTTAAACAAATTACATGGTCTGAGGCACAAAGTATTCATTTATTTTTTTGCAGATGTTTTCTCTATTATATAAAATAAGATTTCACAATTTGGCCATAAAAATAAATAATGATTAAAAATATTCCAAAATATTCAAGTGAAAAAATTTATGAGACTGTGATGTTGTTAAAAAAAGAGAAAAATATAAAGAAAAGCTCATTTACCCCCAGTATTACCCCAACTCTGTTATCTGAAGTTCATTAATTAAAGAGGCAGAATTAAACATAACTGCTGCCTTTTAATCAAAAACTGTAATTCATCTCCTGTTGATAATCAAAAGCTCTTTTTTAGAGAAGACTAGCTAAAAAATAGAAATAATGATATAATTAGAAAATTACTTCTTATTAAATCGATGATTCAGTAAATGATCATTAGTGTATGCAAAAAAAGTGAGTTAAGGATTATTGGGGATCAGATATTTTTAAAGTGTCAAAAGTATCATCTCACAGATTCCTTACATTATAAAAGGATCAAACTATATCTTTATAATAGAGAGATCTAGTCTGTTATCATCTCAAAGAAAGGAGATGAAAATTAGCATTAGTTATTTTGGAACAACCTGATTCTGAGTACCAACTGATGGGATGCAGTGTGTAGTAAATAGTATTACTTGAGCCACATTTTAGCCAAAAAAAAAAAAAAAAAACATCTGAATTAAGTCAGAACTTTATGGCCTTATTTCCGGTTTAGAGGAAATAGAGTTTGAGGAAAAGGTTAAGTGACATCATCAGGAAACAATGAAGCAAATCTCAATTGTGGAAGATTCTAAAAGAAACACCGTCTTCGAAAATGTGTCTTAAAAGAATAAAATGGTGGAAGTTGAATATAAATTTTAAAAAGAATAAAAAGATCTAAAAATTTAATTTGTAAAACTTTTTGAATCATTATTGAAAATAAAATAGCGATAAAATAGTGGCAGATATTTGAGGAATTTTGAATATGGATATGTTAAAATATTAAGAAAATACTGTTATTTCTAATTTACTGTTATATCAACATAGGATATTGGCATTATGGTTATGTAAGACTATATCCTATTTAGGGATACATACTGATTTATATGTAGGTAAATTATCATCACTGTGTAGCCTCAAATGGTTAAAAATGTGAATATATAAATATTAACAAGTAGAAAAAGCAATTATAACAAAATGTTAAAGAATTTTTACTTCAGGGGCACCTGGGTGGCTCATTGGTTGAGCGCCTGTCTTTGGCTCAAGGTGTGATCCTGGGGTCTTGGGATCGAGCCCTGCATCAGGCTCCCTGCAGGAAGCCTGCTTTTCCTTCTGCTTACGTCTCTGCCCCTCTCTCTGTCTCTCATGAATAAATAAGTAAATCTTAAAAAAAAATAGAATTTTTATTTCTAGGTAAAAAATTTGATATGCCGGTATTAGTTATAAGGTTCTTTAATTTTTCCATACTTTTAGAATTTGGAAATTTTTTACATTTTTCATATCAGTAAGATTAAAATGAATTATATAAGAGCATTTTTAGAGTAAACTCAATAAGATTAAGATAGGAAGTAATTGTATATCAAAATATGCGTATTTTCTTTGGTTTAATAAATCAAAATTTATAAAATTGTTTAAATGATGTCTTTAACTTGGAATACAAAACGTCTAAATCTCAAAAAAGATCTAACATTGGGACTCCTGAGTGGCTCAGTGGTTGAGCATCTGCCTTTGGCCCAGGATGTGATCCTAGAGTCCTGGAATCGAGTCCCACACCAGGCTCCCTGCATGGATCTGCTTCTATCTCTGCCTATGCCTCTGCTTCTCTCTCTGTGTCTCTCATGAATAAGTATATTTAAAAAAAAAAAAAAAAAGATCTAACATCAAAAGAATATTCTTTCAGTATTTACTAGATCAGTCTCCATCTCCTTTGAGCCTTTCCAAATTTGAAATACTTTTTTTCTAATTTATAAAACTGCCAAGGACATTTTAATTTCAAGAATTTGGAGATAAACTGTGCTTCATCAAGTTGATGAAAAGTCCCCTGTCTACCTCCCTGCACTGGAGCTCAAAGAACAGTTACTTCTGTTTTGCATTCACTTCACTCTCATCTAATAAAAATCATTGAAAATCATCCTGTGAGCTGTTGATACAGACTTTGTTAGATAATAAATAAGTAAAAGATTTAAAAAATGAAACAAAGAGAAATCATGATTATGGGTAGTGCTTTTCTGAGCAAGAATAATCAACTTACTTCTCTTTTGAAACCAAAGCCCAACTCTTTCCATTTTGTATCTGATATATTGCAGCACCAAAAAAGTTGAAAACATGTTTCAGTAAACACCAACAGGGCATTCTAAGAGTATTTGCAGTTATTTAAAAATATCTACTATACTGCTTATGAAAAATGGGTAAATGCCACTTGTGATTCCTAATTTGTTACTACATCAAGAGCAGATAGCCCAATGTATGTAATATGGAAAGGTGCAAAAAAGTTACAAGTGAAAGAATCCTGGATAATCTCAAAAAGCTGGTCATACATTGGCTCAGATTCAGGTGCAATGAATCTTTTGTAATTTGGAAGAAGCAAGACATGCTTTTAAATGCTGTAAATGAAGGCATAGCATAAATATATGATGTAGAGTAATGTAACAGGACTTTATCGGTGTTTACTAATAATTTATTAAAATCTTTCTAATTTTACCTGGAAAAAGCAATCTACAGTGTTACAAATAATCTCAAAAATTTTCTGTCTTCAGTTTTTCCTTGCAAATCTTAAAGCAACAAAAACCAGGAAACCAAATTCTTCATGACACCTTAAATTAACCATTACTACTGTAAATAACTGGATTTAAGGTATTGTTGAATAAGATTTCTGAAATATAGCTGAAAGTTGTCAGTAATGAGTTGATGTTTAACTGGTTATTTTGAAAGAAATAGCATTTTTGTCATTGATATCCAAAACTATAGGTCTGAGTACCAAAATTTTCAAGTTAATTAAAGAAAATGAATACTAAGGGTATATTTTACTGGATTTTGCTTTTAGCAATTTCTATTTTTGAAAAGTATATGTGATTAAATATATGAATTCTGTTTATGTATCACTCATTTTGAACACTGAGTATTTTGTGGTATCATTCCATCTCTCATAGACCATACTCCATGCCGCTCTAATGAGGTAATGCTTTTTTCTCACTAATGTCTCTGTAGAGCCCTTAGCCTGTTATTTAAATTATTGATTTTCACATATGACTATCTGTGAAGAGTACCAATTATTTATATGATAGATCATATCTTAATCCATCTTTTTCTAGATCTACACACAGAACCTGACACAGACAGCATACCTGAGTCCCTGTATGTAGTGTTGAATGTGATTTGAGAAGCTAGAGAGAAGTTAAGAGCTGCTGACTTCTTGCTCTGAGGGACGTGGCTTGTGTACCAGCTCGTCTGCTCTACTGCCTAGGATTTCTGAATGAACTTGAGAACATAACTGGGGATTACAGATTCTTGTGTTATATTCAAATTGTCAATAAGATTGCTTGCTTACAGGGTTGTCATAAGGATCAATTGCAATGATAATAAAAATAGGTATTCTTTATGGAGTAACTTTGTGGAGGACCTACTATGTGCTCCTAACAAGTGTGGTCCCTAGTGTGACATGCCAAATTCTGTCCTAAAAAATTTAGATAAAGGATTTGATTGAATACTCAATAACCCATAAATAATCATTGTTCTTTCTCAACTTTACAGATTAAGAAAATCAGACAAATGATTAAGAAAATCAGACAAATGGAGATTAAATAATATGCTGAAGATTAAACAGAAAATGGATTTGGAACCCAGGTAATTTGAATCCTCTGGTGATATGTAAAGAGCCTGCATATACTAATGATCAGCAAAGATTTAGATTTAAAAAACAAAACGAAACAATTGCTATTCATGAGGCTCCTTCCTTTTTTGAGGAAGAATTGCAAAACTCCTTTGGTCCAATAATTGCTAATATGTGTGTCATTTTAATGAATGTATGAATTTACTTAAGCCTTCAAAGACTCTCACTTCAGCGAGCTGTTGAACACTAACTGGATGTGAATAGCTACAGGGAAGTATTCTCTGCATAATAGGAGTGACTTATTTCTATTAAAGAAAACCACATGTGACTCGGGTAGGACGTGACACTTCTGCCATATGATTTACAACATATCTATTCCTTTAACTCTTCCTGCATGTTTTTGGCTTAAATTGCCCTTGCCTTTTAGTGGAGATTTGACATTTGAAAATATGAAATAAGTGTTATTTCCATCTAATTCTTTAAAATTTGGCTTCCATCTAGACAGGCACCTGATTTGGAAAAAAGTGGAGGCTCTAGCCAGCTGGAAAGAATGAGAAAGTTAAAAACGAGTCAAGGTTTCTAAGAACATAGGTCTCTCCCTATTTAAACAGTTCCAAACCACACTCACTTATAATCATAGACCAAAAAAGTCTTGACTCTCTCTATAGAACCTTTTAAATCATCTATGGCAGGCCAAGGGCTACAGCTCGAGGCAGCCACATGGCCAGAATCTCTATTCTCATGTCTTTGGCTATAAGAAAAGTCTGTAAACCAATTTCCAGACTGTGTTAAAAGTAGTTTAACTGTCAAAAGAAAAAAAAAAGGTGCCTTTGATGTTCAATATTTGAAATTAAACATTTGGTTCATATACGTGTCCTTTTTAGGATTATTAAACTATAACTAGTCACTTATACTTGAATCTCTCATTGTTATACCTAACAATTATATTACTTTTCAGCTGACTCCAGTATTAAGCTCACTAGTGCCAGTTATAATTAAAAATAAATTTTAAAGAAAATTCACCACAAATTATTCACAATACTGAATGCATGCACTTTGCAGAGTTCCTACAGGTAAGCTAAGCTAAACAGGCATAATTTTTCTAAACAATGCTCTCAGATTTTTTTTCTCAAAGACTCTAAAAAAATAATTTTCCCACAAATAGCTGTTATAAGGAGGAATACTAGTTTGAGTGACTCAATTCTAGGAAAGTACATATTTATTTTCTGCAATATAGGAATTTCTTTACTATCATTACTTCCTCCATTAATATTAGGGAGTCAGGGAACAAATTCCAACACATAGAAATGAAAATGTTAGTATTTGAATAAAATTGAGACCAGTTAGCTTGGTCTATCCCAGCACACTAGATGAGTTCCTGAAGAGTCGATTTGCTGCATTGCAAACCAGCTACTGGAGAACATTCGCAAGTCTCTAAGGAGAAGTTCTATTACCACAGGACTGTTTCTAGAGAATACTATCAAGTGGCAGCAATAAGGATGTTTGGGGGTTCTTTATTTTCCATCTCTATCAGTTCCCCTGGGTCACCCATATAAATTGAAGTACAGTGTGCTTGCTATTCAAATAGATCTCAAAATGAGTCCTCTACAGTCCTCTTCCAATTAGACTGACCCTCTTATGCTTCTCTTAAATGGAATTTCTGAAGCTACTATTGGTGGTCATTCCTTCTATTTTGAAGCAGCTTAATCAATATAAATTTCTAGTGAAGCAATTGTCCTGTTCTCTTACCAAAAGGGTCCTGTTTGTGCTGCCTAAGTAAGAACAGTTACTTATTTTCTTATCTTTCTGTGAAGTTAGGTAAAAGGTTTTTAATTCTGTGTAATAGTGGTAAACATTGAATATAGCATAAAAATTTGCTTCAACTTACCTTGACAGCATAATTTCTAACTTTTTAAAAAGATTTTATTTATTTATTCATGAGAGACACAGAGAGAAAGGCAGAGACATAGGCAGAGAGAGAAACAGGCTTCATGCAGGGAGCCTGATGCCGGACTTAGTCCTGGGACTCTAGGATCACGTCCTGGGCTGAAGGCAGACGCTTAACCACTGAGCCACCCAGGTGTCCTGCATCATTTCTAAATTGATCAAAATATTCAGAACTGATAGAATTTGGTTAGTAGTCAGACAGACTTCTTATCAAAGTCCAAATGTATTAAACTTTAGAAACCATTCCATAAAATTATATTAAAATATTTAATTAAAATAACCTTAGTGATATTATCATCCACATTTCTGTAATTAATGAAATTGAAAAATAACAATGAAAAATAATAATATTCAAAAAAGAGTAATATTCAAAATATTCAATTTAACCTTAATGTTCTATAAGGTAGTTACATAGTCATCCAGAGAATGATTCACATGTTATAGGAATATGATGTTTATTTTGGCTTGTAGACATTTTCCTTCATAATCCAATAGGGCCTAACTTTTCTACATACAGTATATAAGGAAAGTATTTATCAATACAGCTCAAGAATCCACAAATATTGGTACCTATTTTTTGACATAATGGTGGAGGTACATATTGCTAACTTCTCTTAATTATATTATCTGTTAGCCTGCAAATATAGAGCATATCTAAGCAAGAATCCTTCTTTTCAAGCTTATTTAGAAAATATTTTCATGAATACAACATAAACATTTTTCTTGCCAATGATAGCATATATAGAGGCAATTATAAAAGATGATTTGTAAGCTACTACAGGTTGCTTGGAAAAATAATTTTATTTCTACTCTAATTCCTAGTTTTTAAAATGTAGTGTGAAATTAATATAACAGTTAAAATTATTCATGTAAAAATCTATGTAATATTTCTTAATATTTAAATTCAACCTTATATTTAACTATATATAACATACATAAAGGTAAGTAAACATATCAGAAGACAGCTGGAAGGGTTGTTTGTATTTGATTTGTATGCTTACGCATATAGCTAGTAACTAAAGCAAGAAATAGAATTATATTCATATCCCAGAAACCTCTACTATGTGTTGTTCTTATAATCCACACAAAGGTAAGTGATTTTCCTACTTTCATAGATTTATTCACTTGGTTTAGAACTTTATACAGTAGAATCATGAACAATGTACCTTTTTGTGTCCAATGTCTATCAGTTAAATGTTTCAATTATGAGATCTGTGTTAGTACATGTTACAATGTCATTTTCATTTCTGTTACTATGTTGTGTTTTGTTGTATAAATCTATCAAAATTTATTTAGCCACCCACTATTAATGAACATTAGGATGTTTACAAGTTGAGACGATTTTGAAGAATACTGCTGTGATTATTTTTATGCTTGTCATCTGGTGCACATATATACATTTAATTGGGTGAACATATACACATACGTAGAAAGTTTATGTAGAGAGTATACATAGAATTGCTAAGTCACATGGTATCTGATGTTCATTAATGAATGCTGCCACTTTCCAAGTGTATCCTATCAATATGTACCTAAGCAGCAGTGTTAAGAGTTCCAGTTGCACCATATGTTTGGCAGTTCTTCATATGGCCAGTGTTTTGTTTGGTTTTGGTTTTAGTTTAGATATTTTGGGTGGATGTGAAATGTTGTCCTATTGCAGGTTTAATTTGAATTTCATAATCATGTAAGATAGGTAATCACACATTTATACTTTCATTTCTTCTAATTGACTTGTAAGTGATCTTTAATCTAGATAGGACTCCTCTGTCAGTCAAATGTGTTGAATATATCCCATTGTACGGCTAGAGATTTCAGTCAATAAGCCTTATGATTTTTTAAATATTAATATTAATGCATTCTGAACAATCATTTTTAAAATTTTTGATTCTTGCTTTTTGTGTCTCTTTATAATATTGATGTTCATCTCCATAGTCATGAACAGGTTTTTCTGTTCTTTTTGTGTTATTGGCTCAAAAGTTAATTAGTTTAAGATGCACAATTTGTTGAAAAAACTATGAGGAATTCATTATGACATATTGTGTTATGTGAAAATCAAGGTCTTTTATTTTTTCTCATGAAGATATAAACTGAATTGGAACATTTATTTTATTAAGATATAATTCACATCATAAAACTCATCCTTTTGAAGTGTACAATTCTGTAGTTTTAGTGTATTTGTAAAATAGTACAACCATCACCACCACATTTTATTATTTTTAAAAGAAGCTCCATAACTACTCAAAGTCATTTCCCTTTTCCCTTTTCCTGAGCACCAGGTAACCACTAATCAACTTTCTGTCTCTATGAATTTGTCTATTCTGGACGTTACATATAAGTGGCACCATAAAAAAATGTAGCCTCTTATATCTGGCTTCTTTCACTTAGCATAATCTTTTCAAGATGTGATTACTTTGTATCAAGTGCTTCATTCCTTTTTATGGCTAAATAATTATCTAATGTATGGATGAACTATGGATATCCATTCATCTGCTGAGGGTGTTTGGTTGTTTCTACATTTTTAGCTATTATTAGGTCTTCAAATTCTTTTTAACAGTGTTTTATAGTTTGTTTGTAGGAGTCTTGCACTTTTTGTAAGCTTATTCCTAGACATTTTATTCTCTTTGATGATATTGGAAATGAAATTGTAAATTTTTGAATTATTAAAGCATTGAAACGCAATTGATTTTCCTATTGATCTTGTGTCTTACCAATTTGGTGAATTTCTTTATTAGATCTATTAATGGATTTATATTTATTCCTTAAGTTTTTTCTAAATAAAAAATAAGGCGATATGTGAATGGAGATAGCTTTACCTCTTTCTTTTTGATCTGATACTTCTTCTTTTTTATTTCTTGCCCAACTGCCCTACTTATAATATTCAGTCGGTGTTCAACAAAATGGCGTATGTGCACATCCTTGTCTTGTTTTTGCTCTTAGGATGAAATCTGTCTTTTCTCATTAAGCTTAATTTTACCATAGGTTGTTGTTGTTGTTGTTGTTATTGCTGTTTTAATATATTTTCTTGGGGAACCTGAGTGGCTCAGTCTGTTAAGTGACCGACTCATATTTTTCCTCTAGTTGTGATCTCATGGATCCTAAAATCAAGGCTTGTGTCAGGTTCTGTGCTCAGCAAGGAGTCTGCTTGAGATTCTCTTCCCATCCCTCTGCCCTGGGCCTCATTCATGCTATCTCAAATAAATAAATAAATAAATAAATAAATAAATAAATAAATAAATAAATCTTTTAAAATAAATGAATAAATAGATAAATAAATAATACATTTTCCTTAATGGCTTGAGGAGGTTCCAATCTATTGTGTTCATTTTGTCAAATGCTTTTTACTACATTTACTGAAATAATCATGATTTTGGTTATTTATTCTATCAATGTAAAATATCCTATGTCCTCTTGGGCCAAATTTTACTAGGTCATGTTGCTGGATACAATTTGTTAGTATTTTGTTGAGAAATTTGTGTCTTATTCATTCATAAGGGTTAATGTTCTGTTTTTGGACTCCTTGCCATTCTAAATTTGGCTTTAATTTCAGGATAATATTGGCTTAATAGAACAAGTTTGGGAGTATTCCTTCCTCTTCTATTTTTTAAGGAAAGTTTGTGTAGGATTAGTGTTACATCTTTAAATGTTTCTTAGAATTCAGTAAGGAAGACTTATGGGTGGGCTTCTATTTTGGAGATATTTTAGTCAGTAGTTTAACTACTTGTTATGGATCAACTCAGATCTCTATTTATTCTTCAGTCATTTTCAGTACTGAGTAGATATCATTCTAGGGATGTATCCAATTTCATGTAGCTAATTTCATCCAGGTCATCTAAATTATTGGTATACACTTGTTCACAGCTTTCCCTTATAATTTTTTTTTTAATTCTATAAGATCAGGAATACCTTCCTTCATTACTTATTTTAGTAACTTGGGTCTTCTCTGTGTTTTTCTTGTGCAGTCTAGCCAAAGTTTGTTTTGTTTTTGAATTTTGTAAAGGAACAAGTTGTGGGGTCATTGATTTTCTCTATACTTTTTATTCTCTATGTCATTTATCTGCTCTAATACTTTCTATTTCTTTCTGCTCAGTTTGAGTTTAGTTTTCTCTTCTACTTTAATTTGTTTATAGAGTTGAGATAGCTATTCCTTTTTAATGTATGCATTGCTATATAAATTTACCTGTGAGTATTGTTTTAGTGTCATTCCAAGAGCTTAGACATGCTTTTACTTTTATTCACCTCAAAGTATTTTGTAAAAATTTGTTATGATTTTCCTGAGCCATTTTTTACTTTGAAATGTGTTGTTTAATTTCATATATTTGTGAAGAAACTCTCAAATTTCCTTATGGTTTTGATATATAATTTCTTTCCATTGTAATTGAAGAACAAACTCTGATAATGAGTTCTTTTAAAATTTTTGAGGTTTAATTTATGACCTAATATATAGTGTATCCTTAGAATATGCTCATTCTTTTATTCATTCATTTCCCTTATTGTTTCTCAGAATGTGTAGTCTCAATTGTTTTATCCTCAAGTGCACCAATTCTTTCTCTGTTTGCTGGCCTTTCTAGGCTAGCTTATCTAGGCTATATGATTTAGCTCCAGGATTTCTATTTGATTCTTTTGTATTGCTAATATGTCTTTAGTGATATTTTCTATTTCATGAGACATTGTTATTATACTTTCTTGTAGTAATTTAGACATAGTTTTTCCATAATTATTTGAAGAAATTTAAAACACTTGATCTAAAGTTTTACTCTGAAATCCAGTGTTTGGTCTTCCTCTTAGCCTGTTTCTTTTGCTGCTATGGTCTCATGTATTGCCCATATTTTCTATTTTATTTTTTTATTAATAATGGTTGTTTTAAATCATATAATGTAGTAATTATGAAGATCAGATTTTCTCCTTCACCATGTTTTTTTTTTTCCATTATTGATTAGTGTAATTATTGTTTGTTTGTTTAGTAACTTGTTAAGAACTAATCCTGCAAAGCCTGTCTTCATTGTCATGTATGCTCACTGAAGTCTCTACTTGACTAGTTTAATGGCCAGCTATTGATTGGACAGAGATTTTCTTACATGCCCTGGACCAAGAAGTCTTCCAGTCTTTGCTAATGTGCCCCCTTGTGTTCCGAGGAATGCTTTTACTATTTAAGCCAGTAGTTTGTACCACTGTACTAGCCCCTCACTTTCTGCTTATGTAGAACCTCAAGTTAAGCCACACTGGAATGCTACGGCTTTCACAAGTCTTTTATGCACATGCACAAACCCTGAGCATGCACACTCTTCTATACATCTGTGTGGTCTTCTAAATTTTCAGGAACCTGTGAGAGCTATTTTTTAATTAATTATTTTTATTCCAGTATAATAGACACATGAAAAGATGCTCGGTATCACTAATCATCAGAGAAATGTAAATCAAAACCACTATAAGATATCACCTCACACTTGTCGGAATGACTAACATCAGAGCTCCTCAAAATTCCCTATGAACAGCCACTCACCAACTTTTCTTTTTCTTTTCAACCTCTTGTTTTTTCACAAATGTTATCACAGCCTCAGGCAGCTGAAATGTTAAGCAATTGTTGCTGATAATTTTCATAAACACCCTCAGAGAAGTTGCACTGAATGAGCTCTGAGTCATGTCAAATAAATATAATCTCTCCAACTGGAAATCTTCTACAGAACTATAAGACAGGTAAAAAAAAAAAAAAAAGTGGCTATTATGTAGCTGCAGAATTAGGTGATACAAAAAGGGCAAATTAAAACACCCATGAAGCTCTCTGTTCTTCCTGGGATCATTCATAAAAAAGAAAAAAATGAAAAAAAAAAAGTTCTTCAGGCTTCTGCAAGACTTTGGTTGCTATCCATAACTTTGAAAACAAATAAAAAACGACTTTTTTTTTTTTTGCAGTTTAATCATTGCTATTAACAAAGAACAAATTTCTGCAGTCCATACTTTACCATTTTTACTAAATGTCATCCTCCATTCCTTGTTTGCAGACTATTTTAGCCAGGTATAGATTTATGGGATGAGATTTTTTTTTTCCCCCATGTAGCACTAAATAGGTCATTTTATTATCTTTTAATATATATGATTTTCAACAGACAGGTCTTTTTAAATTATTTTCCTTGTTCCTATGAAGGTACTCTATATTTTCTATGTTCAAGTTTTTCTCTTTGTGTTAGTTTTCACTCATCTTAAAATAATATTATTTCACTGGTATTTTTTTTTTACATTTATCTTGCTTGGTTTTCTATGAGATTCTTGGTTCTGTGGTTGATGTCAGTCATTAACTTTATGAATGCTTTGTCCATTATGTTTTCAATATTTATTCTGCCCCTTTTCACTCTTTTTTTTTTTATAATGCCAGTCATGCATTTGAGAGTTTAATATTGCCCCCAAAGCTCTTGGGTGTTCTGTTATATGTTTTTCTCTTTTTTTCTTCTCTTTGAATTTTACTTTGGATAAATTCTATTGATGTAACATCAAATTCTCCTGATAGTTCTGGGAAAATTCTGATGTGTACAGCATATAACTGTAGAACATGTAAAGTTATAACTAATACAATGAGTACGCTGATTCTATGGTAGTAGAAAGAGAACAATAATCTCATTACATGAGGTAACAACACTTCAGACACTGGGTGGCAAGGGAGAGAGAGGAATGCTAAGTACTTTTGTCTTTTAGAATTACCCCAAGAATCTTCCTCATACAAGAAACCCTTGTCTATGTGACTTTCCTAAATTATTGCAGGTACTTTTAACCTACCTGTTGGATTGATTCGATCTTGACAGATAGCTCCAATCAAGATTTTGTTGCTGTTCAAAATATTTAATCCATAAATATATTGGAACACAGAAGACCCCAACAACCCCACCTACAACACAAAATACCTGTCAATGCCTTTGGACATTGGTTATCCACATAACCAGAGCCATCATCGGTCATTCTATGGGGCAGAGAGAATTGACCCTGCTGGTAACTTAGCCACTCCCCATGAAACAAGAATTAGATCAATTATTCAAATTGAATTTGTAAGCTTAAAGTTTATTAGTTTTCTGAGGGGAGACTCTATTGGAGCCATTCTCAACCTCTGTCCTCTTCCAATGGATATTAGTTCCATTTGCAAGATGCCAAAATTAAAATAATAATAATAATAATTTCTTCCTAGGGACATTATACCTGCCTCTGGATTTGTGTTTCTTTTTCAGTAATGGTGAACTAATCCACCACTCTCCCCCAAATACAGTAACTTATAATTTAAGAGTAGATATAAAAGACCTTTGGGTGTTTTATGAAACAGTAACAGGAGATTATGCAGCCCATATATAACTGAGGATATCTTTTCAAAATGAAGTGACTTTTGGTTGCTTGGGGATACTTCCCAGAGGGATAGCTGATTTATTATTTATGTCCTCCTTGAAGGCAGTTATCTCTCCTAGTGAGTCAACAAATTAGAAACCATGTACAAAATTTATCCCTGGCTTTAACTAAAGTGATCAATTATATTGCAATAGCCCTGGAAGGCATTCAGTTCAGCCTGAATTCACTGGCCATGGTTGTTATGGATGATTGCCTGAGACTTTTTCCTTACAGGCCAAGACAGAGTCTGTACAATCACTAATGCATCTGCTATGTCTGGACTAATGCCTCAAGCTAAGTCAAAAGGTCAGTGCTGAGCCATATGGAGAAAGACACCAACCAAGCTTTCTAAGTTAAAACCTGATTTGTTTGTTCAGCTGTGTCTGCTACCTTGGATGGCATATTTGTAGTTAATACTTTAGGTTGTCCTCATTAAGCTGCTTGAAATCTTTTTGAGAATAGCATTAGTTAAATGTTGTAAGAAACGACTGAATGGATTTGTTCCTGGCCTCTCTGTAGGTCAGATTAATCAGAGTGGCCAATGAAGTGACATACTTATTGGAAAAGTTACCAAATTGAAGACAATGTAAAAATGAGGAGTGAATATTGTTGGGAGACAATTCTCCTCAGATCTCTCATGGCTGTGAATGTCTTATGAGTGAGTCACATGGCTCTTTCATTCCAGATTGTGTTTTCAATGACATTTGTGGAGGATCGCCTTAGAAGATAGAAATAGAATCTTCTTCAAGAGCAAATTGCAAACATGCTTAATATCCAGTAGAAAAAAAAAAAAAAAGATAATGTCTTCCTCCAGAGCAATGGGTAAGTGTAATTAGTAATGATAATAAAATATTCAGGTCTCCTAAACTTATTCTCCTACAACACAACCCACTGCATGCCCCATATCTTACCAATGTGAAGGTGGAAATTTCTACAAGACATATTAACCCGTTATTCAACTAACAAGTGGCTTGACAAAGAAAGAAAGGAAGGAAGAAAGCAAGCAAGCAAGCAAGCAAGCTAGCCAGCCCAAGAGTAAAAAAGACAGACTCATCAATGAAATGCAGTGTAAAGATCTTGTTTGATCTTAATTTAAATGAATCAGCAATAAAAGATAGATTTGTAAAACAATTAGTGATATTAGAATACCAGATATACATTAAATAATATTGAGGAATTTTTATTAACTGTGTTAATTGTGTTTACTTAAGTTAAAATTTTGTATAAGGGATCCCTGGGTGGCCAGCAGTTTGGCGCCTGCCTTTGGCCCAGGGTGCGATCCTGGAGACCCAGGATCGAATCCCACGTCGGGCTCCCCGTGCATGGAGCCTGCTTCTCCCTCTGCCGGTGTCTCTGCCTCTCTCTCTCTCTCTCTCTGTGACTATCATAAAAAAAAAAAATGTATAAAAAGAAGTTCTTTTTATTTTTATTTAAAAAGAATTTTTAATTCATGAAAGGATATTTTGCAGATTTTTTAAGTTAAAAATTAATGAAATCTTTTGCAAAAAGAATTAGGATTTAGTAAAGGACACAAAATACATATGTAGATGAGCAAATATTGTGAATATAATCAAGTAAAATAAAATTTTAAGTAGTCATATCTCTAAATTTTTTGGTTAATATGGCTCACAATCATTTTCAGAGTGCTGTATAGGCCCTGGTCTAATGATCTAATACTTGGCCAGTAGTTCTCAGTGTAAAGTGATTTTGTCGCTCAGAGAACATTTGGCAATTTTGGAGACACTTTTGTTTGCCACAACTGGCATCTAGTGTAGAAGCTATGGATTCTGCTAAACATCCTACAGTTTCCTCAAAAAAAGAATTATTAGGTCAAAATGTCAATAATGCCAAGGTTAGGAAACTCTGATGATTAAAATAAAGTGGAATTACTCATTGTTGCCATGTTCAAATGAACACAAGACTGAGAATAAAAAATGCCTGGATGTCCTGGCCTTGTAAGTCAAGTTCTGAAACCTCTTACAAATCTCCAAACATGCTATTGTCAACCTCAGCTGATTCAAAAGAAGTACATGATTCTTTGACTGCAATGGAGACAGAGAGGATTTAAAGTTAATATGGAATTAATCCTCAGTGAATGTGAGCATACATAGCACTGTGCAAGCATGTAAGAAGAAACTGCCAACTCTCCTGAATCCAAGGTAGTGTTAGGTCTCCTGACAGCTTCTCTCCTGAATACAAACTGGTACTCTGGCTGCTTTCTTTGCTTGCCATACCACTGGATCATAGCTGAAGTGTGAATGGCAAAGGATTTTCTCATTTGTTTTTCTACTTTAATAAACAGAAACATTGGTCAAGTGTTGCTGCTTTTTTTTTCTCTTCTTTTGAAGGAAGTGATAGGGTACCTGAATTCTTGATAGGGTACCTGAATTCTTTTTATAATGATAACTGAATTTCAGATTTATTATTCATTTGTGTATGCTGGCAGCTATTATCCAAAGTAGATTCTTAAGAGGAGTCTAGAGATTATTTTCTCATATTTTCTTCTTATAAGACCCCAGTTGCAGTGGAAGAAGCCCCCCTTCCTCTCTCTCTCTCAGATTTTCCTGACTCTTTATTGCTCTTAGTTGGGGGATCACCTGCCCAGGGAAAGAGAAATGCTAAAGATGATGGCTCTTCCCACTTAGTCGATACTTTTGCCATCACTAAATTCTGTCTTCTGTAAGTTTTCGGATAAGTGTGACCCTTCTTTGTTTTAAGATAATATTCAATGAGCTTAACGTTATCTAGATCTTTGTGTTAGTTCATTGTGTTTTCCACTTGCCTTTCTAGGAACCAGACTGCTGGTCTGACTCCAGCATTATACCTCGCTTCTAAATTTTCTAAATCTAAGTTCCCCTTCAGTTCAGCATCACTCTGTTCCCCAAAACTTCAGTATTAACTGCATGTATGTTTCCATAGGAGTACTGGTTGTAACTTGGCCTTCCTTAGCTCCTTTTTGTTAAGAGAAAGGCATGCCTTTGCAGTGTCTCTTTTATCCATTCCATAATTTGAAAAGAAAATTCTTCCAATTCAACAAAGTGATTATATTCCCCTAAAAAGGAATTTTCCTTGGCTTTAGACTCAAATGCAAGAAAAGTGTCAGAAGGTTCCTTATTAATCTATCATTTAGTCACATCTATGCCACCAAAAAAATATTAAAAAGAGTATGTGGGTGGAGGATATAACTGAAACAAAATTGGACAAATATTTCTAATTATTGAAACTGTTGATAAATATGTAAGGATTCACTATGCAATTATCTTTCCCCACAAAACAAAACAAAACAAAACAAACATGAATTCTGGAGTATAGCTATTTAAAATTTAAATCCCAGGTCCACTGCTTTAATAACTGTGTAACCTAAGAAAATTTCCTTAACATCGTTTATTCAACTTTTTCAGCTCAAACTGGGGATATATTAGTACCTTTTTTTATAGAGTCTCAGTGTCTTAACTCTTAACATTTTTGGCACTTAGAATAGTGCCTTATTATATGTACTAATTGAATGCAAAAATATAAATATTGCTGGTTACAATAATTATAAAACAAGGAATTTTCCCCACATTATGTTTAAGGGATTAATTATTAATGCATGCTATAGAATAAATACGTCTGATAGGCACATAGTGGCAATCCTCTAAAAAGAATTAATTAACATGATTTATAACCATTGATGTCTTCTTGTATTTTTTATCCACAAATTGTAATAGGAGCTTTTTAGACAATCTGATTCTAATTTAAGATTTCCCAGCATGTTTATGACTTCCACTGCATGCACTAAATCTAGAATGTATTTTAAAAATTCTCTTTAACTTACATCCAAGTTGAAAAATAATTTCACTTCTCCTCCAGGTCTGAATAAATATAGACCATTTTTACAATAAAAACATCCCCAGAAAGCAAAGATATTTTCCTCACTAAAATATGCATTCAGGATTGTAGCCCTAATGCCTGGCAGATAGACAGCTTCCATTAATCAAACAACTCAATCAATCAATCAATCAATCAATATTTTTAACTGAGCTACTTAACAGAATTCAAATGTTTCCTGACTCTAGGTAGGCACTAGTAAAACTGTCTGCCTCATAAAATTCTGTGGTGAATTCATAATAAAGAATTGAATTCACAGCAAGAAAATCACATTATCTACTCCCCCCTTCCCTAGTAAGTTAAAAGTGGTTTTTATATCTACTTCTGCCAGAGATCTCCATTTCCCACTCACTGCTGAATGCCCTTGCCTCAAATATACTTCACAGAGGGATGATAATTTACCTTTCTCAATAAGAAATAAATGCTCAATGGTTTAGAAGGGGAAAAAAAAAGTCTTATATACTAGTTCATTTCAAATATTTCCCCACAAACTCACCCCAGTTATATTGGCTTTCTCTGAATATGAGAATGAAAAGTCCTGGAACAGAGATTCCATTTCCCAAGCTAAATGATGTGATGGTTTTACAACTCAAGTGGATAAGGTACTTCATTTCACATTTTCTCAATTATTGGATAATAAACTCTAGAAACAGTGAATGATTGCTAAGAACTACTAAAGAAAATTAAATAAAAAAGAAAATATAAAAGTGAAGTAATATATATATTTTTAGAAAGAACAAGTCTACTTTAGTTATATAACAAACACAGTGAAAGACTTTTGGAGAATGTTTTGTATGCCATAAAATTTAAATGAGAGGAATATCAATTCAAACAGTAACCTCAGAAATAACTAAATTTGTACTTCAGAATATGATACCAAATTTTAAAAGTCAACATTTGATACTATTTTGAATCAATGAGTCAGTTATTTGTTTTAGACATTTGTGTCTAAATAAACTTGGAGAGTGATTTAAAGGTTGCATCTTGAATTTTGATAATTTGAAATAAAAATAAAACTATTAATATAAGCATTAATTAGTACTACATTTATATCTATTTTAAATTACTTAAGAAGTTTTATAGTATTAGGTTGGTTTGTACACAACTAATTTGCTTAGTAGCTCTCTGACAGCAAGTGTTGAAATATAATGCTTTATATTCTTATAAAAGTATATATTTTAGAAGTATTATGGCCTGAATTCTAGTTCTGACTCCATCATTTACTAGATGCATGACCATGGAAATCACTTAATCTCTCTGAGTCTAACTTTTTGATTTTATAAATGAGGATAATATCCATGAAGCATAGATACAGATAGAACTTACAAAAGTTTGGAAGTTACATACATAAAGTACATATAATCCTGATAAAACCTGCCCAAAAAGCACAGACAAAGAAAAATTTACAAAGTAGCACATCACAATATGCTGAATTAACTGATTATTTCATTGGGTGGCTGGGTGGCTCAGTTGGTCATACATTGGCCTTTGGCTCAGGTCATGATTGCAGGTTCCTGGGATGGAGCCCTTCATCAGACTCCTTGATTAGCTTCCTCTACCTCAGCCTGTGGCTCCCTCCACTTGTTCTCTCTCGCTCGCTCTCTCTTTCTCTGTAAAATGAATAAATTAAATCCTTTTTTAAAAAGACCAAAACAGACACGTAGATCAATAGAACAGAATAGAGAATCCAGAAGTGGACCCTCAACTTTATGGCCAACTAATATTCAACAAAGGAGGAAAGACTATCCACTGGAAAAAAGACAGTCTCTTCAATAAATGGTGCTGGGAAATTGGTCATCCACGTGCAGAGGAATGAAACTAGACCACTCTCTTGCACCATACACAAAGATAAACTCAAAATGGATGAAAGATCTAAATGTGAGACAAGATTCTATCAAAATCCTAGAGGAGAACACAGGCAACACCCTTTTGAACTCGGCCACAGTAACTTCTTGCAAGATACATCCACGAAGACAAAAGGAACAAAAGCAAAAATGAACTATTGGGACTTCATCAAGATAAGAAGCTTTTGCACAGCAAAGGATACAGTCAACAAAACTAAAAGACAACCTACAGAATGGGAGAAGATATTTGCAAATGACATATCAGATAAAGGGCTAGTTTCCAAGATCTATAAATAACTTATTAAACTCAACAGCAAAGAAACAAACAATCCAATCATTAAATGGGCAAAAGACATGAACAGAAATCTCACAGAGGAAGACATAGACATGGCCAACATGCACATGAGAAAATTCTTTGCATCACTTGCCATCAGGGAAATACAAATCAAAACCACAATGAGATACCACCTCACACCAGTGAGAATGGGGAAAATTAACAAGGCAGGAAACCACAAATGTTGGAGAGGATGTGGAGAAAAGGGAACCCTCTTGCCCTGTTGGTGGGAATGTGAAATGGTGCAGCCACTCTGGAAAACTCTGTGGAGGTTCCTCAAAGAGTTAAAAATAGATCTGCCCTAAACCCAGCAATTGCACTGCTAGGGATTTACCCCAAAGATACAGATGCAATGAAACGCCGGGACACCTGTACCCTGAAGTTTCTAGCAGCAATGTCCACAATAGCCAAACTGTGGAAGGAGCCTCGGTGTCCATCGAAAGATGAATGGATAAAGAAGCTGTGGTCTATGTATACAGTGGAATATTACTCAGCCATTAGAAATGACAAATACCCACCATTGGCTTCGACGTGGATGGAACTGGAGGGTATTATGCTGAGTGAAATAAGTCAATCAGAGAAGGACAAACATTATATGGTCTCATTTGTTTGGGGAATATAAAAAATAGTTAAAGGGAATAAAGGGGAAAGGAGAAAAAATAAGTGAGAAATATCAGAAAGGGAGACAGAACATGGAAGACTCCTAACTCTGGGAAATGATCAAGGGGTGGTGGAAGGGGAGGAGGCTGGGGGGTAGGGATGACTCGGTGGTGGGCACTGAGGGGGGCACTTGATGGGATGAGCACTGGGTGTTATTCTGTATGTTGACAAATTGAACACCAATAGAAATAAATTTATTAAAAAATAAATAAATAAAAAATAAAAAGACAAATTCCTGATTAAAAGAACTGGGGTTCTACATTTCTATGGGTTGATATATTAATTTCCATATTTTCTAAAAGATGGTACAAGAGATAAAGCTTGTGATTCTCACTTATGGAAAAAATAATGCCAATTGCTAAATAAAATACTTTGAGTTAACACTAAACATATACTAAAAATGTCATGGTTTGAAATTCAAACAAACAAAAAAGGCAAGAAAGGAGGAATAGTTAAACTAAAATCAGAGAACTGCACAACAAATTATGGAATGGTATATCCAAACCCACAAATATTAATAATTAGATTAAATGCTAATGGACAGAATACTCCAAATAAAAGGCAATGATTACCAGAAGGAATTAAAAATTAGCAACAGGGATGCCTGGGTGGCTCAGTGGTTGATTGTCTGCCTTTGTACCATGGCATGATCCTGGAGTGCCGGGATCGAGTCCCACATGGGGCTCCCTGCATGGAGCCTGCTTCTCCCTCTGCCTGTGTCTGCCTCTCTCCCTCTGGGTCTCTCATGAATAAATAAATAAAATCTTTTTTAAAAAATTAAATAAATAAATAAATAAATAAATAAATAAATAAATAAATAAATAAAATTAACAACAATAATTAAAACCCAAAAACCCAATTAGTTTTCCATACAGACATCCATTTAGTGAAGTAAATTTTATTTCATATTGAATTACCTTACTGTATGTGTCCAGCCTTGTTCTTTATCAAGATTGTTTTTGACTATTTTAGGTTACCTGCCTTTTTATAAAAGCTGATTCTTATAAAAAGCTAGGATGTTGATTGCAATCACAGATCAACTTAGAGTTGCAACTTAACAATATAAAAAACTCCAGTCCATTCACACCATATCTCCATTTTCTATTTCCTTTAATTTCTCTTTGCAATGCTTTGTACTTTCCTGCCTTAAACACATGGCATTAATGTATTCCTTAGTATTTTATGGTTGATGTCTTTACTGTTGGTTTATTGCCAGTATTCTGAATTACAAATGGAATTTGCATACTGATCTTGTATCCTGTTACCTTGCTAAAATTACAAAATATATGTCCTAATACTTCATTTCTATATTTTTATAGTTCATCCCTACAATATCAATGCAATACAATGCTTGTAATAAAGACTGTTTTGTTTCCATTCTAATCTTCATGTCATTTATTTCTCTTCTCTTATTGTCTAATCACTATTACTGTTGAGTAATATTGTGGTAAGCTAAAATAATAAAATAATTATAATAATTATAATGTCATATATATTGTAAAATATATAAATATTTGTATATATAAATGCATATATAAATTATAAGTAAAAATACAGAGTAATTAAAAATTACCACTGAATTTAAGCAAGATATGTCTAAAAGGAAAAATATAAACATGGACAAGTTGTTGAAAAAGTACTCAACAGCAATCTCATTAGAAAAAATCAAGTTTTCTCCACATCCTCTCCAACATTTGTTGTTTCCTGCCTTGTTAATTTTCCCCATTCTCACTGGTGTGAGGTGGTATCTCACTGTGGTTTTGATTTGTATTTCCCTGATGGCAAGTGATGCAGAGCATTTTCTCATGTGCATGTTGGCCATGTCTATGTCTTCTTCTGTGAGATTTCTGTTCATGTCTTTTGCCCATTTCATGATTGGATTGTTTGTTTCTTTGGTGTTGACTTTAATAAGTTCTTTATAGATCTTGGAAACTAGCCCTTTATCTGATATGTCATTTGCAAATATCTTCTCCCATTCTGTAGGTTGTCTTTGAGTTTTGTTGACTGTATCCTTATGCTGAGTGAAGTAAGCCAGTCGGAGAAGGACAAACATTATATGTTCTCATTCATTTGGGGAATATAAATAATAGTGAAAGGGAATATAAGGGAAGGGGGAAGAAATGTGTGGGAAATATCAGAAAGGGAGACAGAACGTAAAGACTGCTAACTCTGGGAAACGAACTAGGGGTGGTAGAAGGGGAGGAGGGCGGGGGGTGGGAGTGAATGGGTGACGGGCACTGGGGGTTATTCTGTATGCTAGTAAATTGAACACCAATAAAAAATAAATTAAAAAAAAAGAAAAGAAAAAATCAAGTTTTACTGTAATGAGGTACTATTGTATGCCACTAGAATGGCTATGATAAAAACACTGATCCCCAAATGTACACCAAACTCTCCTACATTACTGATGAAAGAAACATATACAACTCCTCTGTAAAGATTATTTGATAGTTTTTTTACAAATATATATCTATCTTGTGAATTAGCAGTTCCACTCATATATTTATCCAAGTGAAATAAAGGCATATTCACAAATGGTCACTGAAATCAAATACATAAAAGCTTTCTTCATAGTGGCCAAAATTAAAAAAAAAATGAGGTAGTTCATCACAAAAGGGTTGAATCGATAGATTATAAAATTCCACGCAATAGAATGCTTTCAGCAGTTAATAAGAGTAAAGAAGTATCATAGGCAACAAGAGTTGAATCTCACAGAAATCATACTGTGCTTGCAAAAGATTTTTCACCCTCTGATACAATTAACATAAATCTTAACTGGAGTAACACAAATTGGTAAAGTGTCTACCTGTTGAGTGGTAGATTTAGTGAGAAGGGACATAAATGAACTTTCTGAGATTAAGTTTTTATCTCTTAATATGGTTATGAGTTATATGGATATATTTATGGGTCAAAACTCATTGAACTATACACTTAAGGTGTGTATTTTCCTATAATTATACTTAAATAGAAAAAAGACAATATAAAAAACCTGAAAGGGAGGGAAAATGTTACATATAAAATTATATTTAAACGAAAATAGTCAGGATGCCTGGGGTGGCTTCAGCGGTTTAGCACCTGCCTTTGGCCCAGGGCATGACCCTGGAGTCCCGGGATCGAGTCCCACGTCGGGCTCCCTGCATGGAGTCTGCTTCTCCCTCTGCCTGTGTCTCTGCCTCTCACATGAATAAATAAATAAAATCTTTAAAAATAAATAAATAAATAAATAAATAAATAAATAAATAAATAAATAAATAAATGTTAGAAACATATGTAGACCTTGTTTCATTTTTATGTTATTATTATTATATCTGACTACAATATTGTTCTAACAGTGCACTACTAGGGCAGCCCAGACGGCTCAGCGGTTTAGCACCGCCTTCGGTCCAGGACATGATCCTGGAGACCCGGATCGAATCCCACCTTAGGTTACCTGCGTGGAGCCTGCTTCTCCCTCTGCCTGTGTCTCTGCCTCCCTCTCTCTGTGTGTCTCTCGTGAATAAATAAAATCTTAAAAAAAAAACAAAAACAAAAACACAGTGCACTACTAATAAATTGAAGTGAAACTGCCTTATTTGACAAACCAGCTAAAAACTTTTTTTTTTTTTTGTAAATATGAGACAGATCTCAAATTGCAGACATTTTAGATGGATTCAGATTTTTTTGGTAAATTCATTGTGCATAAAAATTTTAAATAACATTGAATTCATGGTAATAAGAATTTCTTCTGGAGATACAAACGAAAGTTTTGTGGGTAAATTATATATCTTGAATTTGAAAGGAGAAAGGGAAAATGACATTGGTGGATAAAATAAACAATATAAGAAAATTGTTGCTAATCTTTGCAGCGCTCCATGGGAATTCACTTAATATTTCCTCTTTTGGATACATTTGAAATTTACCAAAAAAAAGGTTAATATGATCACTTTTTATAGCTTTTAGAATTATGTTGTAAGAAAAATTTCCCACTGTAAGATTTCAAATGTTTCTCATTTTTTATTCTGGTTAAATGATTTTTAAAAAAAGAAATATTTTTCTTTTTTTTAAGATTTTATTTATTTGTTTATTTGAGAGAGAGAGAGAACGAGAGAGAAAAAAACAGGGTGAGGATCAGAGGGAGAAGCAGACTCCCTGCTGAGCAGGGGCCAGATGTGGGGCTCCATCCCAAGACTTCTGGATCATTATTTGAGCTGAAGGCAGATATTTAACTGACTGAGTCACGCAGGTGCCCCATAAAACATTGTATTTCATTATTAGTACATTTTCACTATAGAGCAATTAGAAAATAACAGACACACCAGAGGAAAAGGATAAGTATGCACGATCAAACCACTTAGAGATAGGCACAATATTAATGCTTTTCCATTATATACATAATATGTCTTCATTGAAGAAATAACAGAAAAACAAAATTTAAAAGCATCTTAGAATATTAAAGACTGGTAAATTCTGCTATGGTAAATTCTGGTAAACTTTGTCTAATTATATGTGTGTTGAAGTATATGCGTGTGTTTGCTTGTGTCTGTCATATAGTGTGTACACCCAAGAATTTATGCAGAAGTGTTAGACAAACATTTGTTACAATGATTTATAACTCAGTATTAGACATCATCCATTAATATGTTAATATAAATATATTTTTATCTTTTGATGTAATAAATAACTTTTTATCCATAATTTAATGAATTTTTTCATAAACGTATGTCTGAGTTATTAAATGCCATTTTGGATATAATGAAGTGATTGTAGTTGTTATACACTCATTGTTTCTATGGTTGGAGAAAGTTTCTCAAATATAAAATGGGAGAAAATTGAAGACAAAAACAATGCTACCACTTTTAAATAATATGTTAGCTAAAGTTTTTGAGAATACACAATTACTAGCATAGGTTTTGAGAAATTATTCCTCCAACTATAGAAACAATGATTTTCCCCAATTCCTTTTTAGAACTTCCTCCTTCATCCTTTCTTTATGCACAAAATATATTGTGATTAACCCACTCTGAAAGGATATCAAGAGACAGTATCCAAAAAGTGCTGATGGCTGCTGAAGGCTTATGAAGGCCCATAGGACAAAATCCTAAATTGCAGATTGAAAGTTGTCTATTTTTATAATTGTTACACGTGCTGAATCTCTAATGCAAAAAAACACATGGTGGAAAGGACTGCATAATCTTTGTTTTAACTTTCTTTGGGTAGTCTATTTTATATTTAAGAACTTGGACCTGTCAGGCAAAAAGTTGAAGCCTAAATGCATTTTATTTTCAGTCTGTCTCTATCTAAATACTGTCAATATGTCCATAATTTCAGCATTCAATTGTTCGAGAATCTAGTGTAGAGAGTACATCAATGTGTTTATGCTTATTTTACCCAAATTTTTGTATGACAATATTGTGGGCTCCTAGCCATACTTTTTTCCCCAAGTTTTTATTTAAGTTGAAGTTAACATACGGTGTAATGTTAGTTTCAGGTGTAGAATTTAGTGATTCAATACTTACACAAAACATCTGGCGCTCATCATAACAAGAGCCTTCCTAATCCTTATCACCTATTTCACGCATCTCCCTACCCCACTTCCCCTCCTAGTCATTTTTTTAATTGAATTTATACTTATTTAACCAGAGAAATACATTTGTTTATATATCCTCATAAACTGCTGGAATAATTGTAAATTAGCTGAAACTTTTAGAGGTCAACTTGGTGATATCTATTTCATTCTAAATTTTATATATTTGTTGTCCAAATTTCATAGAGATATGTTCATAACAGTGCATGATGGTTATATGTTCATTGGCCTTTGTAACATTACTTAAAATTGAGACAAGCCTGGATAAATATTTATCAATTGGAGATTGCTTAAATATTAAACATATCTTGAATAGAAAGATGTATATACTTCTACTGGTATATTAACTCCTTAAAATTCTATTGTAAAGCAAGTTTTTGTATGTATATTATTTTTCATTTATATACATAATGACAATAAGAAGATATAGATATAAATATGTGTGTTTTTATAAAAATATATTTGCGTCTCAATTTATTTAATTCAGATCTATGTAACTGGAGGATTCATAGCAAGAAGATATGTTACACTTTTGAATTTATGTATTTCACTATTATTTTATATTTTCTTTAAGTATGTTTATTATTTTAATAAATTTAAAATAATATTAATGGAAAAGCATAAGAAGATTTTTAAAGAAAATAATAATTGCTATTTTAAAGGATTATTATAGGATTTGAATATGATGCACATAGTTAGATTTTTGTAATCTAGAATCCTATAAATGAGGTTATAATTCTGTTCTTTGTATTTTCCACAGCATAACACTTAAACATAGACTGGTTCACATATTACATAGTGTCCCTTGTTTTAACAACAAAAAAAGATTTTTTATTAGTGTATTTGACAGAAAGAGAGAGAGGAACACAAGATGGGGGAGCAGCAAGCTAGAGGGAGAGGGACAAGCAAGCTCTTGGCTAAGCAGGGAGCCGGATGCGGGGCTGTCCATCCCAAGGCCCTGGGATCATGACCTGAGCTGAAAGCAGACCCGTAACCAACTGAGCCACCCAGGAGCCCCTAGAGTCCCTTTGTAATACACATATCTGTGATATAAGCTATATATATAAGATATAAGTCCCTGTTTCATAATTATTTAACTCTTATTTATTCTGAAAACTAAAGTCAGAAGGATTTTGCCTGTAAACATGTATCATATTAGTTGTGCTTCAGTTGCTCTTAACTCTTGAAAAAAACTTATTAGTTTTTGAAAAATAAGGATACCCTTCATATAATCTAAACAGACAAGAGCTATATTTCAGTTAAATATCAGACTATTCTAATTGTTATGCCCTTGCATGTAAGTTTTTAATAAAAATTATGCTTTAAAATATCATAATGATAAGTAGGTAGATATTAGTTAAAATATCAACAAATCTAAATATATTTTCATTTAACATATTTGACAAATTGACTTAGAAAAGAAAAGAACAGAGGGAGAATATCGCAGCAGATAATAACCATCTGTGTAAGGATCAAAATGTCCAATCCAGAGGGCATATATATTCATGAAGATTAAGATACTGATAAAGGTAACTTTTGCAGTCTTTTAAACAATAACTATAAATATAGTTATGTAGCACAAAATTCATGTTTCTGCAGAGCCATAGAAAGTTGGAAGTTGAGCACACATTACCAACCAGTAGACAACTTAGCCTTTGTGCATTGGGTGTAAACTTGTGATAAGAGATTACAAATATCTAATCTATGTTGACAACTAAAAATGGCTCATGAGCTCTGGTAGTTGGCTAGGAACACATCTGTTGAACAAACAACATCCTGGGCTTTCTGTTAGCCTCTTCCTGCTGTCCATCCTCTGAAAGTCATCCAGGTCCCGGCAGTCACTTCCCTTGTGTCCATCAACTGTGCCTCCTTTGCTCCACTGGGTTTCACTCCTGAGAAGATATGTCACTCAATGTCTGAGTAGTTTGATTTAAGGCTTTCTTTCTCTGTAAAAATCCCTCTAAGCTGTAATGTTTACTTCTTTATGGAACAAAATGAAAGGAAATTAGAACTGACACAGTGGTTTTCATGGCAAATATTACAAATATAATGATGTGTAAAGTTCATTAAGTGGTGCTCATTTAAAGTTCAAATGCTAATAGATGCTAGATTTTCACAAAGCCAAGCGGAGGCCTTACCGGAGTCCTGGGTTCTATTCAAGGTCATGGATCTGATTTGTTGCGCAATCGTCAACATAGTCACTTATATGGCCTTAATCTAAATCTAGGGGTTTTTCCTTCCATCTGTAAAAAATTAGGTTAATAACACATGTTTATTTGTAAAGTGCTTTGGTATGCTCAGAGTAAAAGTCACAAGTGCAAATATTGTTAGTATTGTATTTATTAATTGCTGAGGATGGCTTCAGTGCACCTTTGCTATTTAAAAATCCTGCTTGCAGCTGTGAAAACATTATGCTTAACACAGCAATTATCAGTGGTGGTTGGTGCAGAACTCACAGGAAAGGCAGCTGCTGGAGGGGCCACTTATTAGGAGGAGAGTGAGAAGGGAAAAGAAATTATAGGTATTATTTTTAAAGTAAGGGGTAATTGTATGTGTTATTATAAGTTATACATTAATAGTGTGTATACATGTGTGTCTATGTATATACAATGTACATATGTGTGTGTATATATATATATATATATATATATAAAACACTACCATATCTGTGATCAAAGAAAAGGACTGTGAGATTTTTTGTTTTGTTTTATTGCCATCAATTTCTTGTATTTACCAGCTTCCCCTAAGCCTAAAAATTATCTCTCTTTCAACCAAGCTTGCTTTTGTGTACATGTGTTATTGCACATTTGTTTCTCGGTAAAGATAAACATATAATATTATAATAAAATAAAAGAAAGAAAGGCTAAAGACAGGAAGTATTGGGAATACATGTCTTTGTGAAAATTATATCTTCTCTACTTTTGTTCCTCCAAGCCTATAATAGAGCCTATTCTTGTTCATTTTTGGTACAGGAGAGATTAACAGTGATTATTTGTTTTCACCTGTATTTTTTATTTTACTGAACATCTCTGGCTATGTGTTACCTTATTAATTATTCCCAAAATAACTTAAAGTCATGCACTTTTGGGGATCCCTGGGTGGCGCAGCGGTTTGGCGCCTGCCTTTGGCCCAGGGCGCGATCCTGGAGACCCGGGATCGAACCCCACATCAGGCTTCTGGTGCATGGAGCCTGCTTCTCCCTCTGCCTATGTCTCTGCCTCTCTCTCTCTCTGTGTGTGACTATCATAAATAAATAAAAAGTTAAAAAAAGTCATGCACTTTTATTGTCAATTTTTTTGAGATCGTTTATGTGGGTTCTCTGGACCTCCTAACATCAGCAGTCATGTTGCTACACATGTACTGTCTAAAGATAAGGTGCAGTTAATGTGCCTCCTCTGCTGTTACTTCTTGGTTTTTACCTCCAGCCAAATTAAAGTTCTTCTCTAAAATTTCCTTTAGTGGAAACAAAGCAAGTTGGTTTCACATATGGGGAGGGTATGATTAGTAAAATAAAGTCCTTATTTGCAAAAAAGAAGAGAGAAATGGGAAAAGGGAATCCTAAAAGGGAGGGATTTACAATGTCCAGATTATTCATGACTTTTCTGTTGCTGCTTCTTTCAGTTGAGTCCTCATTTTTCATTTTTCTTTATTCTATTTTTTTTAATCTTCTCTTTTATTCTCCTGCTCTGCTTTCTTGTTTCTCTTGACTGTGGAGTTCTACTTGGGTCACTTAACAAAAAAGGAAGTCATCTGAGGAATGTGGCAGTCAGTAAACTGCACTAAAACCATGACAAACTGAAGTGAGTATACAAATTATTAAGGTAAATTAAAAATAAGTCAATAGGCAACAGAAGTGACACACTAATGATTTCCATCAACTAAATTAAACACAGTTCATAAACACTATTCACTAACAAATTCTTGCAATGATTATATCAAGCTGTTAATTTTTAACCTCACATGGTGAGGGTTGGATTAATAATACTATGTCACATCATCATCCTTGGTCCACAGAAAGACTTTTTTCTTATTTCATGTATTCCCTTTAACTTATGTACTCCACTCATCTCCCTGCCTCTTCCCATTCTGCTGTAAACAATCTTTCTTATTATCATCTTTGTTGTTTGTTTCTTCATATTCTTATAAAAATGTACTATGGCATTATGTTATTAAACTTATCCTGTTGCTTATGTTTAATTCACTGAGAACTGTGATTTTTAAGATCCATGTATTGGCTTAGGTGGGTTTCTCATCGAATACTTCTAAGAGTAGCATTGTTTAAAGTGGAATGAGTTTGATTTGGGAAGGCAAGCAATTAAGCTACTTGGGTATCAGTTTGATACTTTCAAGTACTATTAGGGTAGAGTTGTGTAACCTTTACCTTAGGATTAGTTCAACCTTACTACAAGGTGTAATCCTTTTGGGGGCTTTACAGAATATCATATTTGGTCAGTTAATTCTCTTTGAACTGGCAGGTTGGAACTTGAACACCTTCAAGCCCCATTCGAATTTGGGCAGCGTTTTATCTTAAATCATCCTAGTTACTGTTCTTTCCCCTGAATTTGTTCTTTTCCAGGTCTTATTAATTCTTATCTTATGCATATACCTCTAAGTATTTATTCAAAAAATCAGGATTAAGGCAGCACAGGTGGCCCAGCGGTTTAGCGCCGCCTTCAGCCCAGGGCGTGATCCTGTAGATTCAGGATCGAGTCCCATGTCAGGCTCCCTGCATGGAGCCTGCTTCTCCCTCTGCTTGTGTCTCTGCCTCTCTCACTCGGTGTCTCTCATGAATAAATAAATAAAATATCCTTAAAAAAATCAGGATTATAGCCATATAGACTTCTGGAGCTCTTTCTTTGTAAAGCTTCCTCCTCTTTAGTAATCTGGTTCACAAATTGCAGCTGTTGAACTCTCTATAGTTTGGAATCTGTCCCTTTGTCACTGCTTTTTTTGTAGTTTCTGAAAATAGTCATTTCATATTTATTTTCTGATATAGGAAGGTAATTACAGTACCATTTCTTCCACTCTGGCCAAATGTGGAAGTAAGAAGCAAGTTTGGATTGTTTCTTTTCTATTTATTTAGTGTCACTAGATTATCAAAACTTTAATTTTTCATATACAAAAGCAAAACTCTAAATTGTAAGTGTAAAATGCTTTCCTGGATGCTGCAAAATGCAAAGTAGTACAAATTTTAGGCAGATTAACTAATCTAGGATAATCCATCTAATATTAGCTTAATAAATTCATGAGTCTATCCCTAGTAACTTGGTTTCTCCAAAGGAAATCATACATGATATTAGATTACCAGCAGATTAGATACCTGACCTTTAAATAAATAGCTAAAATGATTCTATAATCCCTAAGAAACTGGGCGTTGTCAACTAGATCATGTATAATATCAATTAAAAATATATACATGAGGTGTTTATTACCAACTTACAGAAAGCAAAGAATTACAGATAACTCTTGTTCTTGGATACTCATGGTCCAACGTGGAGGGAGGGGACCTGGTCAGCAAATAGTTACATCGTTTTTTGTTTTTTTTTTTTTTAAGATTTTATTTATTTATTTATTTATTTATTTGGCAGAGAGAGAGAAAACAAGCAGGAGGAATGGCAGAGGGAGAGGGAGAATCAGGCTCTCCACTGAGCCAGGAGCCATCATGATGCAGGGCTTGATCCCAAGACCCTGGGACCATGACAATAGTCAGACACTTAGCTGACTGAGCCATCCAGGTGCCCCAAACACAGGCATCTTTAAAAAATCTAAACATCATATAAATATATCAATTACATAAGTAAAATACAATTGTACTTATGAGTGTATGGAAATATTTTACATGAATCTTTGTAGAATACTGACATTAATTTGGGTCCTGAATTCCAGAAAGGATTCTTACACATTTTGAAAAAAAAGGAAAGAAACGTTTCTGGTAGAGATAAAGGAAAGAAACAACATTTTCATGAAGCACCAACATAATGGTAAGGACGCACGAAAGAATATTCCATATAGATCATTGTAATTAAATCAGTTTGTGGGGTATTACAAAAGATGAAGATTAAAACATAAATGAGGGACACCTGGGTGGCTCAGTGGTTTAGTGTCTGCCTGTGGTTCAGGGAGTGATGTCAGAGTCCTGGGATCAAGTCTCAGATCGGACTCCCTGCATGGAGTCTGCCTCTCCCTCTACCTGTGTCTCTGCCTCTCTCTCTCAATGTCTCTTATGAATAAATAAATAAAATATTTTTAAAAAAGCATAAATTAAAGACAATTATAGAGTGAATTGTTATTAAGATTATGAACTTTACAGTGTAATTTAAGTTCAGATTTTAAGTTTTTTTTTCCAACATGTAGAGGACAAACAAGCTCAAGAAAATGAAATTTATATTTCTAAAGTCTCACTATCTTCATCTGTAAGAGTCTCACATTTCTAAAGCCTCACTATCTTCACCAACACTTTGCAAGGTTGTTTTTCTCATCAAATGAAACAATGTAGGTACAAACATGTTGGAGAATGTAAATGTCCTGATGAAAATTTTTATTCAGAATCATAATCTAGAATTTTACAAATGATAGACTGCAATAAAGAATGGGGGCAATAATGTAATGAGTGTCTTTTGAAAGATTTCCCCCTATTAGATAATAGAGCATAACCTGTTTATTTAGAAAGGGGAAAAAATGGACAAGAAGAGTCTTTCAAAATTTAGACACTGAGCTTATGAGAAATGATGGATTAAGTGGGCACTCTACTGTGACTCTAAATGAATTTAAGAAAGTATGCATCAGTGAAATTAATTTTGAATATACTAAAAATGCTCATAACTTTCCCATTATGTGAGGTATGGATTAGGTTCACAAACTTAAAAGTAATGAGAAAGATTAGCTACAATTAAGATCAGTTTTCTTATTCCTTTCTTATTTTCATGAATATTAACAAAACTTAGCTCTTCTAAGAAGTGCTTTTAAAAGTAGTAAACATGGGATGCCTGGGTGGCTCAGTTGGTTAAGCATATGAACTTGATTTTGGCTCAGGTCATGATCTTAGAGTTGTGAAATTGAGCCCCATATTGGACTCCATGTTCAGTGTGAAGCCTGCTTGGGATACTCTCTCTCTCCCTCTCCCTATGCCCCTCCCCCTGCTCTTTCTCTCTCTCTCTCTATTGTTCTCTAAGAGAAAGAAAGAAAGAAAGAAAGAAAGAAAGAAAGAAAGAAAGAAAGAAAAAAGATTTGATACAGACAGAATTTTTTTAAAAGGCTTAGACTTTAAAATCTGTACAATACAAATGAGTATAGACTTCATTTATCAACTACTTGTTTTTAACTTTTTTTTTTTTTTTTTTTTTTGAGAGAGCACACAACAGAGTAGGGAGATGAGCAGAGGGCAGGGAACAAGCAGACTCCACATTGAGTGGGAAGCCTGATATGGGGCTCAACCTCACAACACTGAGATCAGGACCTGAGCTAAAACCAAAAATGTTGATTAACTGATGAGCCACCCACGTGCCCTGTATATCAATCACTTTTTAGTGTTAGTCTCCTATAGATCTATTCTGTATTATTTGTGTTTTGTAGATTATTTATATATTCCCTCAATTTTTCTCCTCTATTTTCTTTGATTAATCACTTTTAACTCTAATAATAATAGAATTCAATTTACATTCAAGTGAAATGTTGTGAAGACATCAGATTAATTATAGATGACAGCATTGGTGTCACCCCTGCTTTTACTTACACCTGTTTTCTCCCTTTAAATTTATTCTCATATTGTCATTCTTATCCAAAGTATTTTGATCTTTGTGTCCTAGCCTCAACTCATTTTGCCCAAATTGAAGACATAACCAAGTTAGTAAAAAACATGATCATACTAATAAGATTGTAGGAGCTTAAATTCCTCTTCTAAATATGGCCTTACATATGCAGAATGATCCTGTGAATACCTATAAATCAGAGGGAAGTGAGGAAATAGTATAAAAAGGATATTTACAGAAGAGATCATCCAATTAAGTGAAGACTCTCAGAAAAAAATACATGTCCAAAATAATCAGCATCATGATAACACAAATTAAATCAACACAGTGTTATTACATGCCCGTAAGAATGTGAAAATTTACATAGCTAGATGATAAAAATATTACTTGTTGGAGAGAATGAACATAGCATTGATAGTGGACGTTTACTCAAGAAGCTTATCCAAAGAGTATCTAATATTACTTAGGTAAATTGTGGATACAACTACTTAAACCTAGATTTTCCAGATAAATCTTCACAGTGAATATAGGGGGATACGTGTAAGAGTATTTATTTCAATGTCATTTGTGGTGGCAAGAAGATGGAGATAACCTTGAGTCTATTCCAAACTCCATATAGAGTGTAGGCAAAGTGTGAAGGACTCTGGCAATATGACAATCACAGTTTTTAGCATCAAATCAAAAGTATGAGGCATATGGAGAGACAGAGAGGGAGAGAGAATAAATATTACTCATACCATGGAAAACAATCAGTCAATAGAAACAAACCTGAAAAACAAGAAAGACTTCAAAACACTAGTTATAAATATGTTGAAAGAATTAAAGAAAACATGGACATAATGAGAAAAAAAAAAGATGCTAAAGAAAAAGAGGGAAAATTAAGGATTAAAATATATGATCTGAAATTTAAAAATTACACAATGGCTTAAGATAGGAAAAAGAAAATGTTAACTTGAAAATACAATAGGCATTATTTAAACAGAAGTAGAGAAAAATAGATGTAAACATAACAATGCATAGAATTTTAACAAACTGTGGATCAGTATTCAATGGTCTAACATATGTAATTGCATTCCCAGGAGGGGAGTGGAGTATTTAAATGTTTGGAACATTTCAAAATTTAATGTAAACTATACATTTAAAATCCAAATGGCTAAATAAGCCATGTGAGATAAAGATGAAGGAAAATATAACTGCACCAAATCAAATTGTTGAAATTCCAACATAAGGAGAAAATACTGAAAACATACAGAAAAAGTTCATGCCTTACAAAGAATGAAATGAGTGCTGACTTCTCATGAAAAAGTTAATCTAGCCAAAAGCCACATTAATAATATCTTTAAGTGCTGAAGGAAACAAAGCTGTCAAACTGGAATTATATCATATGAAAATCACCTACAAAACTGAAAGCAAAATAAAGCCTTTTTCAGAAGAAATACTGACTGCTACACTTCTTAGCCTAGAAATCTATATTTAAGAAATTGTAAAGTAACTGACACTGAAGGATAGTATTAAAAAGCCTTGATCTAGACAAATAAGAGTACTAGATATGATAAATAATTGATAAATAGTAACTTTTTCTGACTCTTAAAATTTCTATCAGGAAATGTTGTTTATACAAAAATATCAATACATTTTGCATTTTGTAATATATCAGAAGTAAAATGTATGCAAACAATATGAAAAGATGGAAGCCGCAAAATGGAAACATACTATTATGTTTCCTACATTGCACTTGAAATTCAAGAATATTATTTTATGGTATATTGTAATAAGTTAAAGCTGTATACTGAAAATGTTAAAGTAACTATAAGTGAAAGAGGTACATTTTATTTCAATAGTAAAGATAAAAATAGAATACTAAAAATTGTCAAGTATTCTTTTTTTTTTTTGTTAATTTATTTTTTATTGGTGTTCAATTTACTAACATACAGAATAACCCCCAGTGCCCGTCACCCATTCACTCCCACCCCCCGCCCTCCTCCCCTTCTACCACCCCTAGTTCGTTTCCCAGAGTTAGCAGTCTTTACGTTCTGTCTCCCTTTCTGATATTTCCCACACATTTCTTCTCCCTTCCCTTATATTCCCTTTCACTACTATTTATATTCCCCAAATGAATGAGAACATATAATGTTTGTCCTTCTCCGACTGACTTACTTCACTCAGCATAATATCCTCCAGTTCCATCCACGTTGAAGCAAATGGTGGGTACTTGTCATTTCTAATAGCTGAGTAATATTCCATTGTATACAGAGACCACAGCTTCTTTATCCATTCATCTTTCGTTGGACACCGAGGCTCCTTCCACAGTTTGGCTATCGTGGCCATTGCTGCTATAAACATCGGGGTGCAGGTGTCCCGGCGTTTCATTGCATTTGTATCTTTGGGGTAAATCCCCAGCAGTGCAATCGCGGGGTCGTAGGGCAGGTATATTTTTAACTGTTTGAGGAACCTCCACACAGTTTTCCAGAGTGGCTGCACTATGAAAAGCCCACAGCAAATATCATTCTCAATGGGGAAGCACTGGGAGCCTTTCCCCTAAGATCAGGAACAAGACAGGGATGTCCACTCTCACCACTGCTGTTCAACATAGTACTGGAAGTCCTAGCCTCAGCAATCAGACAACAAAAAGACATTAAAGGCATTCAAATTGGCAAAGAAGAAGTCAAACTCTCCCTCTTCGCCGATGACATGATACTCTACATAGAAAACCCAAAAGTCTCCACCCCAAGATTGCTAGAACTCATACAGCAATTCGGTAGCGTGGCAGGATACAAAATCAATGCCCAGAAGTCAGTGGCATTTCTATACGCTAACAATGAGACTGAAGAAAGAGAAATTAAGGAGTCAATCCCATTTACAATTGCACCCAAAAGCATAAGATACCTAGGAATAAACCTAACCAAAGATGTAAAGGATCTATACCCTCAAAACTATAGAGCACTTCTGAAAGAAACTGAGGAAGACACAAAGAGATGGAAAAATATTCCATGCTCATGGATTGGCAGAATTAATATTGTGAAAATGTCAATGTTACCCAGGGCAATATACACGTTTAATGCAATCCCTATCAAAATACCATGGACTTTCTTCAGAGAGTTAGAACAAATTATTTTAAGATTTGTGTGGAATCAGAAAAGACCCCGAATAGCCAGGGGAATTTTAAAAAAGAAAACCATATCTGGGGGCATCACAATGCCAGATTTCAGGTTGTACTACAAAGCTGTGGTCATCAAGACAGTGTGGTACTGGCACAAAAACAGACACATAGATCAGTGGAACAGAATAGAGAACCCAGAAGTGGACCCTGAACTTTATGGGCAACTAATATTCGATAAAGGAGGAAAGACTATCCATTGGAAGAAAGACAGTCTCTTCAATAAGTGGTGCTGGGAAAATTGGACATCCACATGCAGAAGAATGAAACTAGACCACTCTCTTTCACCATACACAAAGATAAACTCAAAATGGATGAAAGATCTAAATGTGAGACAAGATTCCATCAAAATCCTAGAGAAGAACACAGGCAACACCCTTTTTGAACTCGGCCATAGTAACTTCTTGCAAGATACATCCACGAAGGCAAAAGAAGCAAAAGCAAAAATGAACTATTGGGACTTCATCAAGATAAGAAGCTTTTGCACAGCAAAGGATACAGTCAACAAAACTCAAAGACAACCTACAGAATGGGAGAAGATATTTGCAATTGTCAAGTATTCTAAAAAGAGACAGGAAACAACTAGAATGGGAAAAAGAACATATATAACAAGTTTTAAAAAAAGATGATGTATTTAAAATCAATCATATAGATAAATGTATTTTACATTAGTTGTCTAAGCACTTAATTAAAAAAGCAGATCACTCTAAGATTAAAATTATCTGGATGGATAAAAAATCAAGACAAAACAATATGCATTTTCAACTTTAAATATAAAGAAACAGGTAAAAAGTAAAAAGATGAAAGAGAAATATAATGCAAATATATTCATATATGAATCATAAGAATACATATGCATTAGAAGAAAACTGGAGTAGGTTATTATTATCAGATTAAAAAAGACTTTAGGACAGTGAATATTGCCAGAGATTAGGGGGGCATATCAAAATAGGAAGGTCAATGATTAAGAAGACAAAACAATCATAAATGTTCATCTACTATATAGCAATGCTTCACAATATGTGAAACATACAGACCTGAAAAGACAAATAGACAAATGTATTATTTTAGTTCAAAATTTCAACATTCTTACTTCATAAATACTTGAACAACAGTATCAACCAATTTAATGAATTTATCTTTTAGAACACTATACGCAATAATGATAGAATACAAGTTACTTTTTTCAAGTGTAAGTAGTACCTAAGATAATCCATATGCTAATATAAAACACGGCTCTTTAAATAGAAAAAGATTTATATGCACAGGAGGTATTCTCTGACTATAGCAAAATTATATTAAAAATCAAGAACAGAATTTTTTCTGAAAATCTCCATTTTTTTTTAAATGAAACGATCCCCTTAAATTAATGGATGAAACATGGAAAAAAATCACATCAATTGTGAAACACTTTGAACTTAAATATTAATACAAACATAGGATATTATATAACAATAAAAAATATTTCTTGTTTTTGATTTTTGCATAAGTTATAAATGTGCAGGCAGAAAGAATTGAAGAAATCTAACTAAAACTACTATAACTAATAAATAACTATAGCAAGGACACAAGACATCATATCTATATAAAAACCAATTATATTTCTATATACTAGCAATAAACAATTGAAAGTGAATTTTAAAGGACGATATCATTTATGGAAGCATCAAGAATATGAATTGAAAGGGCAAACTTAACAAAACATGTGTAAGATATATTCTGAAAACAATATCCATAGGTGTGAAGAACCAGTCCTGTTTACATGTTGATTCTCTCCAAATTTACCTATAGATTCAATGCAGTTCTAATCACATTCTTGAAGAATTTCTTTCTCCTCCCCCTCCTCCCTCAGAAATAGAAATGACTAAAACATATATGGAAACCCAAGGGATTATAGGAACCAAAAATTTTTTGAGAATGAAGAAAAAATATGGAGGACTTACTTTCTCAAAAACTATTATCAAATCATTGGAATCAAGATAATGAGAAGTTGATGTTAGGATAGACATATATACTGATGAAACAAAATGGAAGTCCTTTAAGTACCTGCACATAAAAGGTTAATTTATTTTCAACAAAGATACAAGATTCAATTAAAAGGGAAAATATTAATTTTTTCAATACATGGCACTAGTTCAACCAAATATATGCTTGGGAGCTGAAGGTAGTGAACACTTTAACGCTCACTCCTCACCATAGACAAAAATTAATTCAAAATATTAGCATGTACCTAAATGTAAAAGCCCAAGCTATAAAATGTTGAGAAGAAAGCAAAAGAGATATCTTTGTGAACTTGGGTAGACAAATATTTCTTTGACAAACCCCCAAATAATACTATAGAATAAGCAATAAACTGGACTTGAAAAAATAAAATCAAAAAAATCTCTTTTTTAAGATATTGCCATCCCTAACTGTGCAAAAAAAAAAAAAATGTGCACAGTACAGGAGAGTACAATCTAGAATGCCTAAACAGAAAGATTTGCAATCTAGAAGATGTAAAAAGAACTTTTACAATTAAATAAGATAAAAATATATTAAAATGGGAAAGACATAGAGTCATCATAAATTAAAGCATATACATTAAATAATTAAATAAATCCCCCTCAGTGCCCGTCACCCATTCACCCCCACCCCCCGCCCTCCTCCCCTTCCACCACCCCTAGTTCGTTTCCCAGAGTTAGGAGTCTTTATGTTCTGTCTCCCTAGGGTATATATGCTTTTGAAAACAATTTAGCACTTTTTAAAAAGATGTACACAATTTTATTGTACGACCCAACAGTTTTACCCCTTCCAGAAAAGAAATGAAAGAATTAATCTACACAACTATATACAGGTCATATTCACAACGATTTTATCCATAATAACCAAAAACTGGAGAAAAAATGAACACCAAAAAATAAATGAATTAAAAATTGCCTTGCATCCATACAATGGAATATTATTCAAAACTTTGAGGAACGAATTATTGGTATGCCTGAAAAACACCACTAAAAATATATTCATAACACACAAGATACATACATATGTATGCATATGAATACGTTTTTAAATACCAGGGGGAAAAAACATAACAAAATAAAGCAGACGACAAACACTCACCAAAAGCATTTACATGAACTCTAGACAGATACAAGTAGTGTGTGTTGCTAAAAAATAGTTCATCGTTGGCTGGGTCAGAAATTGGGAGTGGTAGGGGAGTGACTAACATCAAAGTTGCATTAGACAATATTTTATGGTGATAGATATATTCCATATCGTGATTATTTGGCAGTAATTACATGGGAATATGTATTTATTAAAAATCATCAGATTGTTGGGATGTCTGGGTGGCTCAGTCAGTTAGGCACCTAACTCTTGATTTTGGCTCAGGTCAGGATCTCATGGGTTGTAAGATTGAGCCTAGCTTCATGCTCTGCACTCAGCAGGGAACCTGCTTGAGGGAATTCTCTCCCTCCGCCCCTGCTCTCATGTGTGCACTCAGCTGTCTCTCTCAAATAAATAAATAAGTCTTTAAAAACAATCAGATTATTGAGTTAATATGCATGCATTTTATTAACTGCGGAGTGTACCTCAATAAAACTGAATTAAAGAAATGGGATCTGACTCTAATGCTAATATTGGTGCAGGTTGCCACAGAAAATACTTTCATGATGTCTTGGCCCAGAAAAGAATATATTCTGACATTAGGTCTAGTATCTCACATAAAATTACTTTTGTATTATAAAAATTTACTTAAAAATGAGAAACAGTTCTACTTTATAAATATGAAAAAATAAGGCATCCAATGTTATTTAATTTACACATTTTAATCATTCATACATAAAAATGGAGAAACGAATGTCATCTGTTTGAATATTTTTTGAATAAGATGGAAATAAATATTTGAAGTTAAGCTATATGATATGGCTTAGAAAGGCTTGCTTATTTATACATAACAAGAGTAATTAATTTCCCACTAAGATTTTCTTTAAACAAAAATGTAATTAGAAAGACATTGTAATTAATTGATAGACTTTAGATTATTACAATCAAATGAAACCATTCTGATAGTAACCTGGGGGTGCCTGAACCAGTGCCATAGAATAGGGAGATTCTCATAATATAGTTAAACTATGCACAGTAAAATTTGTAAAGCTTGTAATTAGAATCTAACCCTTAAAATTATGCAGCATTGATAGGAAAGTTTTAAAAAATAGAGGAGAATGATTTAACCCTTTAAATGATACTACATTATTTTTAAATAAATGGAATAATCTTACATTCTATTGCTAAAATTGTAGTGATGGTATTTATTTGGTGAAATTACTTGAAAGCAATTTTGTAGTACATAATAAAAGTTTATTTTACTTTATTTAGCAACATAATCAAAGGTTAAAAGGAGGAAAAATGTCAATATCATAAAGTTAGATTTTTAGTTTTATTTAATTTTGCCTTGCACATATTATTCCAGCCTATCCAACCCTTGTCAAATGACCGCAAGCGGCGTACACCACAGATGGAAGACCTCAGCCCACCTACAGCTATGTATATCTGGTATGTCAGTTTGTTCTTGTTAGCTTGCCAGAATCCACATTTTTGCAGGGGTGGTTTGTAGGCGGGTGGTAACACACAGATGTTTTACTTAAAACAGAAAGTATAATCCAAAGACTGAATAAATGCACTTCAACACTGGGGATAAGCATACAACTAACAAGGACTGAAAAAATTTCACTTTTGTGTGGTACATACTGCAAAAAAGCTAAAAGAACATTTAAATAAATTTTAGATTAGGTGATTCACACACTAGGCAATTTATTCTATTTTGGAGAAGAACATTACAAAGTTTGTTTTGGGTTGTTTCTAATAAGATTTACATTTAAATTTATATGATGAGGGGCCAAATGCCTCCAAATCATCCTGTTACAGATGACTTAGAAGAATAATTCTACAGCTATCAACGGTGGTGTTAGCAACCGTTCACCAAAATTATGTAAAGCTATGTGAACACAAAATTGGGTTCATTGTTTTGCTTACTGATAGAAAATAATATGAAACTTGAGGTTCATGTTAACAGTCATAGTCAGTGATATAATTTGTATTTATAAAATGATAGTACTTTGAATTAAAATAATACAATAGATGATCTAGATGGTTTGGATATTTGCAGCTCTCTTCATTTTGTCCAGAATATGCTTAGATACTAATTTTCTTGTTCAGTGGACTAGATTAGAAGTCAAAAGTACAGCACTGACCAGAATTATCTACAGAAAGGAATAGTTCACAACCTGAAATCAGCACAAAATCACATAAACTCAGAATCATTCCAAATACATAATCTATTCTCTAGCCAAGAGTTAAAATAGAACATATACTGGAGAGAAGAAATATGAAAGCAGAGACAAGGCACTGCTGTACTGCCATTCAGGCCTTTCCAGCGAGATGCTGAATGAGAGGCAGTCTTTTTTTAAAGTTGTTAAGTTAAAATGTTTTCTTTAGAGAAAAAGTTCTTTTCTGACTATAAAAGTTATATATACTTATTATATAACATTTTGAAAATACATAAAAATAAATTGTTAATATTTCTTTATATTTATAATTTTATTGAACATTTATAAATTTAATATTTATTTATATTTATATATTACCAGTAATCCAAGAATCCAAGATAATATGGTTGAACAGTTTAATGCAACACTTCATTGCTTTACTATGTAAATGTAAAAAATAATTTATTTATAGCTTTTATTACATGTACATGAGAGAAATCAAAGTACCAAAATTATTTGTACTTTTGTATAACAAATCAAATCTATATTGAATGTCCAATATGAAATTAAAAAATGACATCCCAACTTAATAATTGTCAACATACGGTAATTGTATATAATTTGCTCTGAAATTAAAATTTTATTTTTTACAAGACTTTAAGACTTGAGTCAACAAGATTAGCATTTCCTGTTTCTGAATTTGATTTATCCAAACAAGTATGCCATTGTACAAAAACAATTTTCTTCCCTTTACTTTTATCTCAAATACTCATAAATAAATACATTTAAGATGTTTGCCACATTGTAAAGGCACATGATATTATTTTGCTAATTTTCTCTTGCTTTCATAATTTATTCTTTGTATATATGTACCTATGTGAAAATGATATAAAATTGGAAATTATATATATAAATATACATAAGGATTTAATAGTAGAGGTATTGTATATACATATATATGCATAACAGATGCATGCTTAGCATTCTGCAAATGCTCAGTTAAAATAGCATAGAATTATATAGACTCATGAGTGGAAGTGAGGGAAATATGAGAATGAGACATCTATGATGAAGAGAACAAAACATTTTAAAAATAGTATGATAAATGACAACTTTAGAATGATGTGTAAAACATTAGGTGAACAAATTTTAGCAACCACATACGCAATATTAGTGAATTTCCTCTGTCCTGATATTACAGTGTCTTTAAACTCACTATTAGGAAAATTTCTAAGTATCTAAGATTAATCCATGATTTTTAATATTCCCTATAGTGTCTATCCATTACTACAAACTATTTCTCTTTGTAGATAATTCTCCAACGATGTACTTTTGATTCTTTTGACTTGTGAAGGATAACATAGCCAATTTTGGAAAGTCAAGAAATTGAGGAAACACAGGTTAAGGGTTTTGTTTATGTCCTTTGAAAGGCACTATCAGGTGATGGGATTTTTATATGGATAAATAATAAAGATTTGCAAGAAAACTGTGTTTTCCTGCTGCTATGAAAATTCCCCAAACAAATCTACCTTAGGTATTATATTGAATTACACCATGAAAACAATTCCTAAATTATTATTATTTTTTATAATAAATTTATTTTTTATTGGTGTTCAACTTGCCAACATATAGAATAACACCCTAAATTATTTTTAAAGATACTTCCAACTGGTTCAGTTCTAATGTTCTCACAAAAATGACCTACATATCTGTTTCAGAAATCCAAACACATTCTGTTCTGCAAGGATAAAGGCAAAAGGCAGATTAATGACCTAGGATGGCCTTTGCATTTGGAGTATTTAATTTTAAAATACCTACATTTAACCTACTGAGGAGATAAGGTTGTGACTCTACAATAAACTTATCACAAATAAAAATCATTATTTACTTTCTTTTTAAACACTTTAGGCATTATTAAACTACATATTTGTATACTCCAGTAGTAGTAGATGACATGTAACACTTAGGAAAGTGCAGAAACTGGTGTATTTGAAAGCAAACTACCCAAAACAAATATTAAATTTTACATTAATGTAAATAGGTATTGATATCAGGTCTAATCCTTTTTCATATCTTCTTATATTGTAAGCCACGTATTTAAACAATAATGATTCAAATCTAAGGCTTCTGATTCTCTTTCAGATTTTTATGTTAATTACATTTTAGAATGCCTATAATCCTAGGTTAAACTATAATAAAATCAGTCATTTTTTTTCACTTGTCATTTTAGATGTAACAAGATTCCAGTGAAAAGTTAAGATATGAGTGAAACTGGGAGAATTTACTTTTTAATATAAAGCATATATATGCTTTTTCTGCTAAGTACCAAAACACATGCTTCTAGCCATTATTACACAAAATTCAAAGGATAATTTTCTCCTTAGCCTCTTAAAAATTATAATAGATTTATATATGTTATAAAGGAAGTTATGTCCAGAATTAGGCTACAACAAATCTTAACTCAATAACAACATATTGGCTATGCTATTAAAATTAAATTTAATGCTTTGAACAAAATTACTATAGACACAAATAAAATTTATGCAAAGTATACAAATTGAGTAATGTGATAATGTAGATGCAAACTTGAAAGCTAAATTCAATGTAAACATACACAAATCATTAAGAAATTTCCCTGACAATTTTTTGACAACATAGAGATATACATACTAGCTATGTTTTGAGGAAATAAAAATTCTAGCTAATCAGATGTAAAACATTAAACAGGCATGACATAATACCCTCGTCAATAGGGTTAATTCTTTTGTCGTTACTTAATTATTTTAACTCAGTGAAAAAATATAAGTTCACCAAAAATTATGAGTACATTTAGTATGTTAGACTGAGGTTTATATAAAATACAGCACTCTAGGAGCAATTACTTTCCAAAGGGACACAGATTAACACAATTAAATATGAAGGAAAAGGAAATACTACAGAAGAGATGCAAGCCATGTGTAAAAAGTGCATACTTACAGGGAGATATAATCACTTCACCAGGACCACTAGGTATTTATGTGAATAGATGTCAAATAAAAGTAGCAGCATTTAAGTAAGTAGAGGATGGCACAAGAATTTGAGCATATATAAGCAAAGAGAGTAAATATAGAAAGAGAGTAAATAAACAAGGAATAGATGGTTACCAGGTGTCAAACGTGCAGTTGTACACTTTACATACACTATCATCTAATCCCTACAAAAATTATTTGAGGTAAACAGCATCCTCATTTAAAGGATGAGTTATCACCACTTATATCTTCCTTTGAGTCATGCTAGAGCCCCTTTATTTAAAGAACAATTTAAGCAATCTATTCTTTTTAAAAAAATATGTATTTATTTTAGAGAGAAAGAGAGAGCCCACAAGCAGAGAGAAGGACAGAAGCAGAGGGAGAGCAGCAGACTCCTTGCTGAGTAGGGAAGCCTCGAGGGGCTTAATCTCAAGAACATGAGATTAAAGGGGAAAGGAGAAAAAATAAGTGGGAAACATCAGAAAGGGAGACAGAACATGAAAGACTACTAACTCTGGGAAACGAACTAGGGGTGGTGGAAAAGGAGGTGGGTGGGGGGTGGGGGTGACTGGGTGATGGGCACTGAGGTGGGCACTTGACGGGATGAGCACTGGGTGTTATTCTATATATTGACAAATTGAACACCAATAAAAAATAAATTTATTAAAAAAAGAACCTGAGATTCCAACCTGAGCCAAAACCAAGAGTCAGGCGCTTAACTAACTAAGCCACCCAGGTGCCACAAGCAATCCATTCTTTAAAACAGAAGAAACCAATATTTCTGGATTTTGTGCAGATAGGCTAACATTGGGCATCATTTCAGAACCAGCCAGCCTTCTTGTCAAGCTAGGTTTGCAGTGATACATGTAAATCTAATTTATTTTTTTTTCACTTTTTATCTGGACATGTGTAACTTTAGGGAATTCCTGATCAGTTTATGAACTTTGGTAATTTTTCGTCAAACTAAAAGAAAATAAAAGTAAATATGACAACAAAACCAAATCCAATGTAGTTAAATGTTCAAAATCTGACCCATGTTCTTATGCCATAAGGTACTGTGTGACATATTTAGCTTGTAATAGGGTCTGTGAAAAATAAGAGGAAACATGGAAGCTATTTTTAAATGAACATACATGTTTTTTTTAAAAAAAGATAATCGTTGATTCACACCTGATCTTAGCCAAAAGGCCGAGAAGGGATATAATCGTTGATTCAAACAAGAATGTCTAAACCTGATCTTTTATTTTGAGAAGAAATGGTAGAAAAGCATCCCAGTGCATATTTGTCTTATGGGATCTCCATTTTCTCCAGCTTTACTATAGAATAAGAATGGTCCTTTCTATAGGGAATTAATAGAGACCATTTTAAATGTTCCTTTTTACCCAAGGCCAATTTGTAAACCAAATTATAAAGTATTTCAAAGATTTGTAAAAAAAGCAAAAGGAGATGAAATTTTTAAAGCATATGGAGGGGTAAGAATATTCTAATTTTCTCCTCACTGGTATAAATATTGCATTTCCTTGAGGCTGTACATAAAGAACTCTGTTTCAACTCCAGTGATTTTTGAAAATAACCAATTCAGCTTCTAACTAGATATATGACCTTGGGAAAATAATTCAAACTCTCAGATATTCATTTCTTTCATATGTAAACTGCTAGAATTGAAATATATGTTTCTTAAGGCCCAATCAACTTTAACATTCTGCTGGAAGCCGATGTTTTCTTGACTTACAACTGTTATAGCATGGAAGGAAAGATGCACAGCTATGGTAGACTGATTAGAGTATGACTGGTTTGGTAGAAACACATACAATTTTAAACCAAATGTATAAACATTGCAACTAGTTTCTGGACAATGAAACCCCTGTTTATTATATTATTTAATATATGCATTTTCCTTTAATGGACAAAAATTAAGGAAATCTATATGCTTATTAATAAACTTTCTGAAAAGCAAGTAAAACATGTTTTTCTATTTGATCATTTTATTATTTCCTTTTGCTACTTAACATGATCAGAAGTATAGAATAATCTCGGCCTGAAACAGTGTAAGTTAATATAAGTAATTCTGACAGTTATATATGTATGTATATTCCTCTGCATTGAAATAATTTTATTGTTCCCATGCTTATTTATCATTTTCTGCTGTATACACAAATGGAAATTGCTCTTGTTCCTGGGGCTTGTATGTCCCCATCTAATACTTGTAATTCTCTTTATTATTTCTACAGTTAAGAGGAGCTGTGTTTTCAATTGCATAAATATTTCATTCAACACTTTCAAACAACATGTAGTCAGTAATCACTGATCAATTTTTAAAAGCATATTGAGAATTTATAGATGATATATATTATAGAATATATATCTGAGAATGTATATATTATATATGTATTTGAGAATTTATAGATTATATATATGTTACACAATATATATCTGTATATGTATATCTATAGATAAAATGGTAAGGTGTTATATATATTCATTGAAAAATATGTAGCCTACCTGATGACAATATTTGTGATTATACTAGGAAGTAAGTTGCAAGGTACCATATGGAAATGCTTCTCCATAATGCGATTGCAGTTCAGTGTCAGTCAGGAATCACTGTCCTGACCTTGCTTTTCCCTCCACTTCATATCATACTCTCAGTGCTGTCCACTATAAACAAACTAATTGGTTTCCCATTTCCATCTTAGCTTTGATGGTTAGCCATTTTCTTCCAGCCTTAGCCATGTGTCTGAATCTGTTAAACTACTTCTAATCGCATGTGCTCCTATGTTCATTCGTTGAAAATTCTGTGATTGCCACTCAAAACAATAACTTAAAGAACATTATCTTCTTAATTTAATAGTTTAGAACTCAAACACAAAATAAAATTGACCATAGACTTTTTAAGGTATCTAATTTAGAGGATTTTTAGTTTATCTTTAAAGTACAAATATCTCAAAAATCTTTAAACTGCAACATTATCTCTCCCTCTCATATTTGTGCATGTTTAAGGAAGGATTTTTCCAAATGGTCATTTTGTAAGAAATATAAATAAATTGAACATACAAACACACACACAGTAACATGTATGAATATGTGAAGTATTGAATACATCAATTATCTATTTATTAGATATAAATTGGGCTTTTTAATTCGACTGTTTTTGACTATCTTTGATTTTTTATATAAATATATTGCATTTGGCATAATTTCTTCAGATTTCTCAGTTTACCAATCTTTTCATCTGCTGTATCTAATATTCTAATTAATCCACAAGTTGATCTATACCAATGATTCATTTTATGTTTGTAATTTCAATATAGCTCCTTTTTAATTCAGCACATGCATATATGTTTTTTGTATTTGTGGTTCTGTTAATTTACTTTGTTTTTTTTTGTTTTTTCTTTTATATTTTTAATCATTAAGACATAGTTATTTTATATTATCTTACAGATTATTATCCCTTAATCTTGTGGTTGTAATGATTTTATTTTGTTAATCTGCTATTCCTTCTTATGGAGAATTGCTTCTTTATTTAACTGAACATTTTTATTGTAGAATTCATTCTCAGTGAGAGATTATATTTTACGAGATTCCAATATTTTCCTAAACTAAGGAGATATCTCTGGAGAATCATTTTGCCCTTGTTTTTGCCCCAGGGGTTTTACATGTTGTTGTGATATTATTTCATGTCCTAGATTCCAATACCATGTGGTCTGTGGAAAGTCCGTCCATACATACATGCCTGATATAAGCATGGAGTTTCTGTTACTTAGTGGATGTCTTTTCCTTATTCACATCTTCATACAGAATCAAGCTTTCCTAAACCAGAAAACACATTCTAGTTTTTCTTTGTTTGTGTAGCTTTGTTAATTCAGCTGAACTCTGGACTTTGTGAAGAAGTGACAACTCCATTTTCTAGCTTCTAAAGACTTTATCAGTATGCAGTATTTCTCTGAGCTTTCCAGAACACTGATTCACACAATAATTGCTCAGGTAGTGACATCCCTCTGTCAAGAACTGTGAAAGACTAGAGATTTTACCCCACTTTCAAGTTATCAGGGCAGCCCACCAGGATTTCATGGATGCTGGCAAAAGACATAAGACACATGGATCAGAGGTAAAGGTAGTCTACTGTTCACAACAGTAGCAGTAAACAGAGTATCAGTATTTTCTTGGGCTAAATTGCCACCCCTCAAATCCCACAAGAAAATGCAGAGTCCAGATGAAAACTCAATACTCAGTAGATATCTTATACAATAGGGACCATGAGCTTATGGATCCTGAATCTTTTATAATGAGCTATTAGCATACTCGACTTTTTCCTCAAAAGGTACTATCTTCATCTTCAAAGGCTTGAACTAAATCTTCTCTTTCCTACAGAAGGAAATACCATCTCTGCCTTGCGACACTGTTTGCCGTACAGCTATCCTACAAAATCTAGGACAGATGACAGTTTCTTCCTCATAAGACATGCCTTAATGTGAGAAATCCAGAGAATGTTTTCCAGCACTTTATTTCTAGACCCTATAAATTTATTATTTTCTTATTGTTCTATATGTTCATTTTTTATATGTTTATTTTGTATTTAAATTTTAACCAGAGGGATCCCTGGGTAGCTCAGCAGTTTAGCACCTGCCTTCAGCCCAGGGCATGATCCAGGAGACCCAGGATGGATTCCTGCATCGGGCTCCCCACAGGGAGGCTGCTTCTCCCTCTGCCTGCGTCTCTGCCTCTCTCTCTCTCTCTCATTCTCTCTGTCTCTTATGAATAAATAAATGAATGAATAAATAAATAAATAAATAAATAAATAAATAGATTTTAACCAGAATTTCTACATGTTTGAAATTGGAGGAGAGTAGTCCATCTTACTTTATTGCTGCATGTGTTACCTAGTTACTTCTTTCTTTAAAAAATGATAGTTTGGCTAGAAAAAGAAATTTAGGCTCAAAATAATTTTCCTGATCACACTGATTTTATTCTATTATCTTCTGCCATTTTTACAAATAACAAGAAAATAATCTGTGACTTTAATATTGTTGTCTTATAAGTAAGCTGCTTTTTTTATCCCTTTGGTAAATTTTAAGATTATCTCTGATTGTAGATCATACACATTTATACTCTAATGTTCTTCAGTGTTCTAGTTACATCAATATACTAGTTACAACTAAAATATTAAACTTGTCCTTAGAGTGTCTCATCTCATTTTACATCTCTATGAGATACTAATAAAACCAAATTATCAATCATCTCACTTTTATGTGTTCTAGACATTATATAAGTCAATTTCATTAGTTAATCATTTGGTAAAGAAACCACTTATGCCAATATATTCCACAGATACTAATAAAACTTTTAAGGAACTGAGCACAGTTGAATAACCAGGGTCTCTCTATTTAACATGAGTTATCCCTTATATCATTCTTGTAGTTTGGGTCACTGTCACCAAAAGAACTATAATCCTGTCTTAGAGTGAAGACTTATTATTTTCATAATTCTGATCATTAAAGAGTATTTATGCTACCATAAGTAATACGCTGGGTACTGTTTTACTTCAGGCACAATGACTGCATTTCAGAAATAAAATTCTGCTCCTACTACTTCAATTGGACTTGAGCCAAGTGTGTTTGTGTATGTATGTGTGTTTTAGGCATTTTAGTAAAGTATATAAATGCAAATTTAATATATTTTTAACATGCTAAGTTTAAGAAACTTTAAGAATGTCAGAAGATATAATGAAAATATATTCAGAGTTTAATTCTTAATTTCCTAACGTTTCTCAAAAGGCTCTATTCTAGACCTACCCGCAGCAGCTAAATATGACTATGAGCAGTTTTCAGTTTCAAAGGAAATACCATATTAATGGTATTTTGGTAGAAGTAATATTTTATGCTGTTTTGAAAAGAGAATTCCATGGCATTCTCTCACATTTAGTTGTGAAAGTTTCATAAATAATGGCTTACTCTAAGCTGATGTTGATAATAACTTTGCTTTTCATTTATCTAAATGTCATTATTTAGACATGTGGAGAATTTTGCTTCTCCCCACCATTAAGCCAAATTCTCTTTCACCAGACTGATCAAAATGGAATTCTCTTCATTTGGGCTGTTACTTTAAGGCCCACTCTATTACTATGATGCTCACTGGATTCACTTATATATTTTCTTTGTGACCTTTCTTTCTCCATCTTTCTGAATGGATTAATGATTGTTTTGCACCATCAAGCCTTGATTACCATCAGCTCACAAACTGATCTTGCTCATTTTACCATATGAAATTATTCAGGATTTTACCTTGTTACAATTTTCTTGAAAGATCATACAAAATTGTTAGATATCTCTTCTCCTTATTGAACCTCCAACTAATAGTCAAAGTGTTTGGAGATAGGGAGTGTATGGAAATAATTTTATTTCTCCAGTTATCATTATGAAACTGTTAAATCATTTTTTTCACTTTCTATTTTCTCTAGATGCCATATAATATTTTTCCTTTATAAGAATTGCATTTTGATCAAAACAAGATATAACATACATATAAATGAATATACATGTCACACGTAGAGTTAAATTTCTAGTACTTGAAAGTAACACTCAGTTTAACCATTATATGCCAATTAAGTGCAACTATTAATGTTTCTCATTAGAGTAAGTAATATTTCATTGTCTGATAGTAACACAATTTATTTATTCATTCACATACTGAATCACAGCTTGGTTGCCTCCACATTTAGGCAATTATGAGTAAGGCTGTTATAAGCATTTATATGCAGTTTTCTGTATGGACATGTTTTCAACTCATTTGGGTAAATACCAAGTTGTGCAATTGCTGGATAATATGGTAAGAGTATGTTTAGTCTTATAAGAGACTATCTTTGAAGGTGTTTGCATCATTCTGCATCCCATCATCAATGAGTGAGAGATTTTTTGCCCACACTATTATTAGCATTTGGTGTTGTCAATATTTTAGATTGTAGTCATTCTAATAAATGTGTAGTGCTCATTGTTATTTTAATTTTTAATTCCTTACTGTCATGTGATGTGGACCATCTTTTCATATGTTTAATTTCTATTTGCATATAATCTTTGATGAGGTGTCTGTTCAGATATTTATCCCATTTTTTAATTGGGTTGTTCATTTTCTTATTATTGAGTTTTAAGTGTTCTTTGTATATAATGGATTTTAGTTTTTTCAGACATGTCTTTTGCAAGTATTTTCTTCCAGTCTGTGGCTTATTCTCTCTTTCTGTTGACTGTCTTTGCAGAGCAGTTTTCAATTTTAATGAAATTCAACCTATCATTTATTTCTTTCATGGATTGTCTGGTTTTCTTTAAAATCCACTGCCAAAATCCAAGATCATCTAGATTTTCTCCTACATTGTTTTCTAGGACTTACATAATAGCTTTACCTTTTATATTTTGACCTGTGATCAATTTTGAGTTATTTTTTTGTGAAAAGTGTAATGTGTCTAGATACCTTTTCCCCTTATATATGAAGACTTTTTCAGAGCAGATTTAAGTTCACATAAAAATTGAGAGGAAGGTACAAATAGTTTCTGTTTACCCACTTCCTCTACATATGGATGGCTTCTTCCATTACCAATATCTTCCACCAGAGTGGCATATTTGTTGCAATAAATGAATCTATACTAGCAAAATCATAGTCATCCAAAGTCCATAATTCATATTAGGGGTCACTCTTGGTGTTGTTACATTTTATGAGTTTAAACAAATATATAATGACATTCATCCATCATTATAGTATCACACAAAGTATTTTCACTGCCCTAAAAATTCTGATCTATGCTTATACATCCTCACCCCTCCCTGGCTCCACCCCGCCCACTAAACCCTGGCAAGTACTGACCTTTGTACTATTTCTATAGTTTTGCCCTTTCCGGAATGTCATATAGTTGGAATTAATGCTAACAGTCTGGGTCCAAGTACCCAGAGGAGGTCCTCCAGGAACAGCCAAGAGGGTCCTTGGCTTCACACAGGATAAAAATCAAATGTGAGCCAGAAGGAGTTGAAAGCAGAGTTTACCAAAGATATAGAAAGAAAGGATATAACAGATGGAGTCAGTGTCCAGGAGACTCAGAAAGGAAAGGAGGAGTTCCATCTTTGTTCAAGGTCTGAGTTTTTTTGTTTGTTTGTTTTATTGAGAGTAGATGTCTGGTGTACATGTTCTCTCAGGCATCCAGGAACATGCTAGAACAAAGATGAATGTCCAGGTGTGATTCCTTGGAGGCAGGGGGTCTTGGCATCAGGATGCTGACTCCTGTGATCTGGAATGCACATATGATAATTTTGGCTCATTGGTCCTTCCTTAGATGTTATTTATTCCAAAGAATCACTAACTCCTTGTCACTTACAAGGAGAACATATGCTATTTGCATCACAAGATATGTATACAGTAGGATAGGGGTGCAGGTCCTAACAAGAATAGAAGTCGGAAAAGAAGCAAAGGGGAAAAAAGAAACTTTTTCTCTCATGGGATCCCTTCAGTGTCCCTGTTTCAGAATCCTTCAGTATGTAGCCTTTTCAGATTGGCTTCTTTCACTAGTAATATGCATTTATAGACTCATTTTTTTTTCACAAGGATGCCTTTTTCCAGCTGTATTTGTTTAAAAACTATCCTTTCTCCATTGAATTGCCTTCATTCCTTTGTTAAAGATCAGCTCACTATATTTGTGTAGGCCTGTATTTGGGCTCTATATTATGTTCCATTAATTAACCTGTCTATTCTTACCTCATTGAATTTTATTTTAATTCGAGGAGGTTATTTCTATAAAGTATCATTTTTATTATCAATTTCTAGAATAGTAATATTCTCACATCAATACATTCATAGAATGTATTTAATGTGAACATTTTGGATTTCTTCATCCAGAACTTAAATAAATGCATTGAGTAATTAAATCTTAAAATAAATTTTTATTGCACACGTCTTTATTTTAGACATTTAAGAATTAAGAATTGTGTTATTTGCAGTAAGTCCAAATAATGACAATTACAGCTTAGTTTGAGTTCTATAAGATAAATATCATGTCATTAAGCTCATACAGTTTGGCTGTCTATTTAGAAAAAGAACCAAGATGATTCTTACCTTGTAGTTACTTTTAAAATACATTTCGGATAGATTTAATATAACAAATGAACCCAGAAAATAGCTTTTAAAAAGTGTAGGAGAATATATATCTGATCTCAAGCTGGGGAAGGTCTTACTAAGTATTTTGCCAAAGGAAAGGTTGATAGATTTGGCTATATAAAAATGTAATTATCCAAAAGTAAAGAGAAAAAGATATCATAAACAACTGGAAAATGTTTGTCATATGTGTAAATCAAAGCTTTAGATTCTTATTCTATAAAAGTTTTAAGAAATCAATAATCAAAAGATAAACACTCTATTAGAAAAATAAAAGGCAGACCTAAGCAAGGAACATAAAAAGTACTAATGGCCAATAAACTTGTGGAAAAAATGTTTAATCACAAAGAAATGCACATTAAATCAATACAAATACCTTATTTTACTTTTCACATTGGAATTTTTTATTTTAATACTGAATGTTGGCACGAGTGCATAGAAGCAAGTTAATAAAAGGAGCTGATATTTATTGAGCATTTGCTTTGAGCCAGGAAATTTCACATATGTTTGGTAAGATTGTACATTAACTACCAGAAACCAAAAACCAAAACAAAAAACTTAGACAGTATAATTTAATTATCTTATCACCACATATTGCTTTATGAAGTCAACAATTTCTTTTTTTTTTTTTTTAAGTTTTAGATGTGTTTGCTGTTTTAAACCCTAGATTTAAGGTTTTTTTGATTAACACAGGAACATTATGAAATGAACTTTGGCCCCAAAGTTCATCAATTTAACTTTTACTTTGTTAAAATAATAACATGAAATTTAATTTCTACACTGCTATTTGTTTAGTTCCTCTTTTGGCAATGAAAAACTAATCATATATCTGTATTTCCCTAATGTTTACTGCCTTAGTCAAGATACTTTTGTGCTTTTTCCAATCTAAATAATTATACACTTTTGCAATTTCCCAAACTTGTACAGACTCTTCCTCCGTAAAGCAAATAAAACACTATGATATAACCATATAATCAAAATGGAGACAAGGTTGTTTAAGAGCATAATAGAAAGCTGTAACCTGAAACTTGCTAAATATTTTTCCAAGAGGAACAGGAAAATGTGCAACAAACAGAGAAGACACATTTACTGTAAATTCCACAAGGGGCTTATATTTTCTATCTTCAATGTTAGGACATTGCTAATCAGCCCAATGTGATTTTTAGAAGAAAGGTCATTTCTATCTGAGACCTTAAATATGCTTAGGTCATAGCCAACAGTATATTCAAAACTTAAATCATACCAAAAGGGTTTTATACTGATGGGAGCATTCTCGTACAGTGTTAAAATATCCTTCTATTAAGAAAAGCAAAAGAACAGTGCAATTATGACCTGGAATTTTATATATATCTTACCTTCTTCCACAGAAAATTGGAGGGGGGTACATTAAACTATGTATTGAGCACTGATAACAGGTGCAGTACTTTTCCAGGTGTTGGGAAACATCAGTAAAATCATAGACAAGGGATGCCTGGGTGGCTTAGTGGTTGATTGTCTGCCTCTGGCTCAGGGCGTGATCCCAGAGTCCCAGGATCAAGTCCCATATTGCGCTCCTTGCATGGAGCCTGCTTCTGTCTCTGCCTCTCTCTCCTGCCTCTCTCTGTGTCTCTCATGAATCAGTAAATAAAATCTTAAAAAAAAAAAAAAAACATAGGCAAAAATGTGTCCTGTTGACTTCAAATTATAGGAAAAGAATAAAGACTCTGTTTAGCAAATGATATAGCATGATAGAAGGTGATTAATAATGTGGAAGCAAGAAAAAAGAGGTAAGAAACAATAAAGGATGGGCTGGGAATGAAGGGAAATGTAAATGTAAGATAGTCAGGAGTCAAGAAGGTGATATAGTAGTGAATACTTTTAAAAAGTGAGGGAGTTAGCCATCAGATAGCTGGAGGAAGAACATTTCAGAAAGAAAAAACAGGCAATGCAGAAGCCCTAAGTAGTGTTCTAGGCATGCCTTAGGATCAGCATGGAAGGCAGTGTGGCTGGAGTAGGATGAATGAAGAGGAGACTATTAAGGAATAAGGTTAGAGAAGTAATGAGAGTGGGCAGGTGTAGAGCATGTGGGGCTTTGTAGGCTGCTCTAAATACTTCGGAAATTGCTTAATGGAGAGTCATTGGAGAGTTTTGAGTAGTATTAGTCTTCTACTAATATATTTTTTGAAGACAAATTTCATTCTGTGTTTCAAATAACTGTAGATGGGTGAGTGGGTAAGGTAGAAACAAGGAAACTGCAGTAATTCATGCAAAACGTAGTGGAGCATAGTGTCAACCACAGAAATATGGAAGAGATTCTATCTGTATATTTTAAGGTAAAACTAACATATTTTCTGGTGGATCGGGACCAAGGTATGAGAGGGAGAAGTGCTAAGGATAACCTGCTCTTTGTTCTGGAGAGAGACATAATTTTATCTTCCAAGTCTTCTAACTAAAAATCCTCAAAAAATACTGCTAAAAAAAAGTTAGTTTGTTATCCTAAGATGTGTAAAACTGTAAGATGTGCAAAACTGTTTTCCATTGATCAATTTTCCTCTCATTTACTTTACTTGGAAAAACAGCACTGCCATGCACTTTGTCATATACTTGTGTAGGTCTGAAACTTGAGTCTTTGTTAAGACCTCCATTTCTCTGAGAATATTACAACAAAGACACATGTTTTTCCTACTATTGGCATTCATGAAAGATTCTGACACCCGTATTGGAAACTTGAGTAAAACCAGCCTTAGGATGAAGCCATTTATTTGTGAGAAAGACAGGGTAGATAGATGCAAAGTAAGTGGACTTCATTGACAGTGTTGAACAGGTTTTCAGCATAATCTGAAGCAACACTTTGGTTCCTATATTGTTTGTGAATGTTAGTTAGACCCACAGCTAATATCATACTCAATGGTAACAAACTGAACACTTTCTTACTAAACCAGAATTAAGCAAGTATGCTCACTCTCACCACTTTTATTCAGCCTAATGCTGGAAGTCCTAGCCAGACGAATTTGGCAAGAAAAAGAGAAAAAAGGCATCCAAATAAAAAGAAAGATGTAAAATTGTCCCTTTTTGCTGATGATATTATCATCAGCATATATGTATATGGAAAATAATAAATATTCCACCAAAAACTGTTAGAACTAGTCAACAAATTCAGTAAAGTTGCAAGACACAAAATCAACATATAAATATTAGTCTTGTTTCTATACATGAACAACAAAGTATCTGAGAATAAATAAAGACAGTAATACTCTTTGAAATATCATCCAAAACAGTAAAATATTTAAGAATAAATTTACCTAGAAAGTGAAAAATCTCTACAATGAAAATTACAGGACTGATGAAATAAATTGAAGCAGATATAAATAAATGGAACAATATTCTATGTTCAAGGATCATAAGAGTTAGCATTGTCAAGATGTTTGTACTGCCCAAAGCCAGCTATGGATTCAATGCAGTGAAGCAGCAAAAGAGAATAAGAAATCAATCCATTTACAATGGCACCAAAAGCAATAAGATACCTAGGAATAAACCTAGTCAAAGAGGTAAAAGACCTGTACTCTGAAAACTATAAAACACTGATGAATGAAATTGAAGATGACACAAAGAAATGGAAAGACATTACATGCTCATGGACTGGAAGAACAAATGTTGTTAAAATGGCCATACTACCTAAAGCAATCTACACGTTTAATGTAATCTTTATCGAAATACCACCAGCATTTTTCACAGAGCTGGAAAAAAATCCAAAAATTGGTATAGAACCGCAAAACATCCCAAATAGCCAAAGCAACCTTGAAAAAGAGAAGCAAAGCTAGAGGCATCACAATTCCAGACTTCAAATTATATTACAAAGCCATAGTCACCAAAACAGTATAGTACTGGCATAAAAACAGACACATAGAGCAATGACTAGAATCAAGAGCCCAGAAATAAACTCATGCATATATGTATTTGATTAATATGTGACAAGGGAGCCAAGAATGCTCATTGAGGAAAAGATTGCCTCTTTAATAAGTAGTGTTTACTTATTAATTTTTTAAATCTTTAGAAACTGTATTTATTTATTCATGAGAGACACAGAGAGAGAGGCAGAGACATAGGCAGAGAGAGAAAAAGGCTCCCTGAGGGAAGCCTGATGGAGGACTCGATCCCAGGACCACAGGATCATGGCCTGAGCCAACGGCAGACACTCAACCACTGAGACACCCAGGCGTCCCATTAAGTAGTGTTTATTTAAAGCTGGTTTTCCCAACACCATTTGTGGAAAAGACAATTTCCCATGGGATATTCTTCCTTGTTGTTGTTGTTGTTGTTTTTTAAGATTCTATTTATTTATTCATGAGAGACACAGAAAGAGAGACAGAGACACAGGCAAAGGGAGAAGCAGTCTCCACGCAGGGAGCCCGATGTGGGACTCGATCCCTAGTCTTCAGGATCACACCCTGAACTGAAAGCAGGCGCTAAACCGCTGAACCACCCAAGGATCCCCTTTTCTTGCTTTGTTAAAGATTAATTGACCATATAGTTGTGGCTTATTGTGGGTTTTCTATTTTGTTCCATTGATCTATGTGTCTGAGATCAGGAAGTGTGATGCCTTTATCTTTGTTCTTTTTAAGGTTGTTTCAGCTATTCAGGGTTTATATGGATTTTAGGATTTTTTTTTGTATTTTTGTGAAAATGATACTGGAATTTTTATATAAAAATTATATATAATAGGGCAACCCAGGTGGCTCAGCAGTTTAGCGCTGCCTTCAGCCCAGGGTGTGATCCTGGAGACCCAGGATCGAGTCCCACATTGGGCTCCCTGCATGGAGCCTGCTTCTCCCTCTGCCTGTGTCTCTGCCTCTCTGCCTCTCTGTCTCTCTGTCTCTCTGTCTCTCTCTCTCTCTCCCGTCTCTCATGAATAAATACAATCTTTTAAAAAATTATATGTAATATATGATGTGTGAATATGTGTATACATACACATATACTACAAAAAAGAAAGAAGTCCTGTCATTTGTAGCACAATGGATGGACCCTGAGGACACTATGCTAAATGAAATAAGCAGATAAAAAAGGATAATTTATGGAATTTTAAAAAAATTGATCTCAGAGAAGCAGAGCATAAAGTGCTGGCTTATCAGGATCTATAGGGTGGGGAAAATGAGATGATATTGATCAAAGGGGACAAACTTTGAGTTATAAGATAAATTCTGAGGCTCTAACGTACAGCATAATGACTGTAGTTAACAATACCGTATTATAAACTTAAATGTTGCCGTGAGAGTAAAGCTTTAATGTTCTCACCATAACAACAACAATAACAAAATGGTAATTATGTGAGATGGAGGATGTATAATCTTATTGTGGTAAACAGTTCACAATAAATATGTGCATAAATATCACCCTGTAAACCTAAACTTGTATAACGGTATATGTTCATTTTATTTTCATAAGGCTGGAAAAAAATCCTCAAGCTTCTCAGAGAGTTCTCAGTAATAAGTAAACACACCTACTGTATACATACAAAGACAAAAGGAAGAAACCTTCTCTATTGATCTCTGTCAGTCTAGAAGGTTAGAAAATAAGAATAGAATTATTTGCCCCTGCCCCCCACAACACATACAAAATCAACTCTGCAATGTATTCAGTGACAGGTGTATCTCATTTACTGTACATACTCTGGGAAGGTGCACATTATATTTGAATCTATTGAAGTTTTTTTTTTTTTTTTTTTTTAGGGGGAAAGGAAATAGTGGCGGTAGGATTCCACATTCCCTTTCAGTAAGGGAAGGGTCAAATTTTAAGTTCTGAAAACTATAAAGTCCTGAAAACTATAAAGAAATGGTAGCTAAAAAAAAAAAAAAAAAGAAATGGTAGCTAATTTTAATAGCATGTTTCCAAATGCCAGCTATTGTTCTTCTTAACACATATTAACTTACTTAATCCTTAACACAACACCAAGAGTTAGGCATGTTTGTTATTCTTGGGCTACTAAGGCACAGCGAATAACAGCTGAGATAGTGCGAGATTTCACATCCAGAGTCCCCCTACATCAACTAACTCCTATATTGTTTGTCATCCATCATATTTCCTTCTGCCTCTCATTTTATAATCTGTCCTGAGACTATTATATCATTCTGTTTAAACTGTTTCTTATCAATCATTTATGAGAAACTGAACACAAGTTTTCATACTAAAGAAAAACTTCGTTTGCCAGATTTGCATTTGAACCTTTGATGCACGCAAAAGTATGTTCCAGAAAAGTCCTCTTAACACAAAATTAACCACAAGGATGAAGCTGAGGCTCACAGAGTTGGTCTAATAGTGACTGTTCACCATCTGGCTATTCTATCAATAGAGTACCACTAAAAATCCTCACAGGAAACAAACTGATATTTTTGTTCTGCCAAAAAAGGGGCACCTTAGAAACCAAAGAAATGGAATCACTGAGTGATGGAAAATTTTGAGTCTGTTTATCATTGGTATGAATATATGACTGTATAAAGCAATACTATTCTTTCATCTAGTTACTCCATGTTGGCTGTATCACTACTAAAATACCTATTAGTGACTAAAAATACCTGCAGAATAGATTCAAAAATAATGAGCGATACTGTATTGCCAGCTCCTGGTGTAGCCTAGAGTTAGTAGCAAGCACATATGCATTATTTGTGCCTTCCAAGCACCTCCCAACTATGGGAAATAGTAGCACGTTTCAGATTACAACTCTCTATTTATCTCTTAAACCACCCTGTCTCAATTTTGATGTTGTGATTATATCATGGTGTGGTATCTACCTTAAGTACATGGTTTCTGGCATTACTTGGAGAAACAGAAATGACTGTATAATTATTTGGTGTAGAAGACAAAAGCCCTCAAGGGAATTTTATGAATGAATTTAAAATTAAAGATGTGGAGAAATATGATTATCTCATCATAAAGAAGTTAGTTAACTTGTGGTTAAAGAGCAATGCGGAATAGCTCTATTAATACAGACAAAAAGGTTAGTGAAATCACAACACAAAAACTGACAGAGCAGGTGCAGTGCTGATACCGAGTCAGTACTAAACAGTGGGGACAATCAAACAGCCTCCTGTCTATACCCTGCGTAGGTCCAGGCTTTATCTCAGAGGCTGAGGCTGCTCTGCTGCAGGCTTGAATCCAGTTGCTAGATAAAGTTTGGGATCAAACAATTTGTGTGTGTGTGTGTGTGTGTGTGTGTGTGTGTAAAAGAGAAATATGAATGGTGACTTTATAGTAGCATATAATTCTAAATATACCCCAATTTCTTTTTTAATCATATAAAAGTTTTGATATTTGGAAAAGAAAAGAAGACAAAAGTAGGAACACAAATCTAGTCTTCCTTAAACCAGCTGCATACAGATGCCACAGATTTTTGAGGGAGAAATGAAGAGTCTATAGCTAAATAACTTGATTTGTTGCCACAAAAGCTATTCATTTGATTCCAGAATATTAGTTAAAGTTCTGGTGAAGGGCGATAATTTGAGGGAGCTATAGACTCTTTTGAACTCTGGGAAATAAGGTCTTCTGCAGCAGGCTTAATTCGCCTTTGACTGTTTTTTTTTTTTTTCTTCCTTCCTGAACCTTACTATTATTATTTTTGTCCCTCTAAAGGTGTAAAGCAAAGGGGATAAAGAAGAGGGTGCTTCCTTATAAGTGGAGAGCCTCTGTCCTCTGAGAACCAGTCCTCTAGAGAAAAATTCAAGAGGCCAATTCTCTGTTGCAAAAGAAAAAAAAATCCCATGTATCATATTTTTGCACTTAATGTATATAGTTCTTCCTAAATCCTGTGAAGCATGGATTCAAACTAATGGTATTACCCCAAAAGACTAAACATATACTTTGATAAATTTAGGACATTGTGTTACATTTCTTATCAAAGAAGAATTTGCTCTGGTATGCAAATTATAAAATGTAAGAATATATGGGTCTAGGCCAAAAATATTAATCCATAAAACTCAATAGCGTGCAATTTTCATAATTACAAGCTGTACTAAGCAGTATGGCAAGATTTAAGGTAGAGTTTTGATGGTTACTTTATGATAAATGCATGCCCTTCAGTCGTCTTTTAGAGAGCATAAATATCAGTTACTGCAGGGTAATTTTCTTTCAGCTTTATGTAGAGACAATACAATTGGACATTTTGCTTCTTGATATCATTTCAGAAAGAATTTAAGAAAATTATTTTCTTGCTGTAAAAGCCTACTATCTGTGATTTTTGTTAGACAATTCTGGGAATAAGTAAAGGTAGATTAGCATCTACAGAGGTGCCAGAAGGGACTGTCTGGGGATTTCTGAGTTTTGAGAGAGAGTGGACAAGAGCCTGAACCAAGGCTTTCATGGTGACTGCCATGTGGTGATAGTTTGAAATTAGAGAAATCTCTCTGAAGGGGAACTGTGTACCACAGAAATGGCAGGAGGCAAGCTTAGCATGGTACCCATCCTAGCACAAAATGCAGAGATACCTTCCTCTCCAAACTTTGCATAGAAATACAAATCTTTTTCATAATACAGTTTACCAATGATACCAACACACACTATATACATACATATATAATATGTGTTATATATATATATGTTATATATATAACATATATATATAATACTTCACCTAGACATCCCTCTTTAGGAATTTATCCAAGGGAATAAATTAGAGAAATATAGGCAGTAAGGAAGACAAAAATGCACGTTGTGATAGGTCCAACCCAGGACTGAAGTTCTTGGTTTCTCTTCCATCTTATAGAATCAGCATAGCTCTTGTCTACAGCCTGACCATTTCATTAATGTTATATAACTGTGCATGAGTGATGTCTGGTTATTTCTTCTTATAAATTGTGGAAGAGTAATAAGATCATTCCAGTGGCTTAGTAAGAAATTATATCCAGAACCCGGATGTTAAACATGGGTTTCTAAAGGCATTATAAAAGGTTATTATAAAAGATAATTATCCCAGAATTTTATCATCACCTGGTGGGAGGCTGAGATGTAGGAAAGTCACATTTAGGATTTCCTGTAACCTTGCAGATATTCAATCTTTCACTAATCACCTGGTGACAACTTTAAACTAATCACCACTGACCTAAGCTTCTCTCTCATGAGGACCTTGAGAAACAGAAGAATCCTAATTGATTACCCAAGCCTTTTTTTTTTTTTTAATTATTATTACAATGAATCTTTCTAGCTCTTGCAGATAATTATTACCTATAAAGGACTTATTTGTCAAAGTGTTTATTTTTTCCCAAGGGATATAAAAGCAGTCCTTTATGGTCGTACATTGGATATACATGAAAATGTTAAAAAAAAAAAACACTTAATATCAGTTTATCATTGTTTGAATATATAATAATTACAGTCATGACAGCTATGAAAACAGTGATGACAATAATAACAGTTAATATTTATTGAACATTTCATTTTGTGACCATGCAAAGATTCTCTTTTAAGGGTTTTACATACAATAACATTGAGTACTTATGGGAAATCTTTGAGGTTATATATAGCTATCTCTATTTTACAGTGGAGACCAACTGGATTTGATTCCATGTAACCTGATTTTAAAGCCAGGATTTCTCAGTGGTGCCTGGGTGGCTCAGTCAGATAAGCATCTGACTCCTGGTTTCAGCTCAAGTCATGATCTCAGGGTTCTGAGATTGAGCCCCATGTCATGCTTCATGCTGGACTGGGCATGGGGCCTGCTTAAGATTCTCTCTCCCTCTGCCCTCCCATACCCACAAAAAGAACAAAACAGGACTTAACGTTACTCCATTCATTATTAAAGGAGTTCACATTTTTTCACTTTCTTTCATACTTTATTTTATATAGAATATAATATAGACAGATTATAAAAATTAGTAATATAAAGCATATTATATATAATGTATATGTATGTATTGAATCATACACATATTGAAATTCAGGAGGTATTTATGGAAATGTTAACAGTGTTTATGATGGAAGATTTGTGGATTTTTTGGTTTTCATTGTGCATATCTTCCTGCATTATTTGCAATTTTAACGGGGAAATATATTATTTTTCTAAAAATATTCTGAAGGTTAAAATATATAATTATGTGGAAAATATTTGAAAAATACTGTTTAAAAATAGGTTTCCAAATTGGTATGCATTTATGATGACACTTTTGCACCCTTAAGCCTACACATACACCAACACACATACCCAGACTCACAGGTAAAATGTTCGAAGTACATCAAAATATTAGTTACAATTATCTTTAGGTGATGAAATTATGCAGTTTAAATATTCTTCTTGCTAAAATATGCTTTATTATTCTACTACAAATTAACATGCGTCATTTTGTAATAGGAATTGAAGCCAATAAAATTCAACCTTAAAGAAGAAAAAGAAAGGGGAAGAGATAAAACAGCAAGAGAAGTAGCATGGGAAGTGAAGTTGGAAGCTTCTAGAGTATGAAATCTAGTTCTGGCATCACTCTTTAATGGCTGCCATTCACCTACATAAACCTCAAATTCTTTATCTGCAAAGAAGTGTATAGTAATAACATTCACCTCGTAAAATTACATATAAACCGAATTGAATAGTTTACATGAAATATATTCATGGAAGTGAATTCAAATCCTACGAATGACTCTTCTGTTTAGTCTAAAGAAACAATATGATATGGAAAAAAGAGTTGTGATTCAAGGTAACATAGAAAAATTATAGTTCTTCCTAAACTAGAACTCTTTATCTGCTAATCTGACCAATATGTTCTTACCTACTAGCATTTTTTTTGGTGGTCTTCCCATTTTGTCTTAGACTTTTTCAACTTTGAGTATTGGTTTCAGAAAAATTGGCAAACTCAAGGTTTGCCCTTCTGACTCAATGAAACAGCATAATAGCAGCTTTTGTATTCCATGCCTGCTCTTGAATACAGAACTTGGAATTGAGACATCGACCTACACCCTGATGAATGCTCCAGACATGAGTTGGACCCTTGGGGTACAGCCAGCATGGTATTTTCTGCCTCACTCTTCTCAGACCGCATCCTTTCCCGAATTCCAGATCATTCCTTTTGGCCAGAAAGTCCAGCCTACTCATTACCAATTAATTTCTAAATATGAAGATTGTTTCTCCCACTAGACTACAGAGTGTTGAGAACACCTAGGGTTTTATGCCTAGAACACTGGATCTTTGCTTGTGCTCCCAGAGCAGAGACCTCACATGTGGTTTAAGGGAATGAGGACTCTAGGGATGACTACATAACAGATGGTTTTTCAAGCTCTATATAACTCCATGTTCTTTAAAGTATTTGGGCCAGTCAACCTTTGCAATTGTGTGTCTATTGAGAGGCTTTTATAAATCCTGAGTTTAAACAATGTTGCTGATCTCCAGAATGGGTAGCTTGAAAATACTGGCTTTCTCTTGTATCTTTTAGATATAATCAACTGACCAACTACCAAGCAAACGCTAAAACAAGTTTTATTTATCTGTTACTATCTGTTTGGTATCTTATTAGTCTGTCTCTACTGACCCATGTCATCACAATGGACATACAGCTCTCTTTGTGCTGTTTTGTTCCTACGTTAGAGCACTCTTTGTGATTGATTTTTAAATGTTCACTCTTTTTTCCCCCTCTCTGAGATTATATTCTTTGATCTCCGAGAGTAAATGCATTATCTAAAATGTGCTCCTGCTTCTTCCCACTCTAGGATTCAGAGGCCTCATTAGGCCTTTTATTCAATCCATCCTAACTAATAAATTCCCTTCAGTGTTAAATCTATTCTGGGGAAATAATTTACTGTGATTCATTTGTGCCACATGTATGCAGTGCCCAGCTTTGGATGAATAGAGAATAGTGACACAGTTTTGAGTAAAATTATATAATTGAGTTTGATGGATCAGTTTTAGCTCAATGTCATGTTTATGTTAAGTACTGAAAAATGTTTGTCATAGAAATGTTGAGGTAGAGTAGGAATAGCATTGGAAGAGTCATAATGTTGGCTCTGAGACATCAGTATTAGACTCCACTTCTAAAATGAGAATTATCATTTGTGGGTCAAATGAGATGATATGTTTGAAAACGTTTTCCCAAAAATAAAGGTTTCAGTACATGTAAGTTAATTTTAAACTTATTAGGCCTAAATGCAAATAACCACTGCAAAGATATTCTGGTATGTAAAATGAGTTGGGCTTTGGAGACCAAATATCATCATCATCATTACCATTGTTACCATCCCAATGTTAACAATAACAACTATAAATATTGAATGAGTATTACTATGTGCTATAAATGGTTTGTCATATTTAAAAAAAAATATCTCTAATCTCCTTGACTTGAAGGTGGGTATTATTCTCTCACTTTAACAGGTGAGGAAACAGGCTTAAAGAGGGTGGCTTGAGTAGCACCATACAGCCAGTGAATGACAGAGACTAAGATAATTTCAAAGTATACAGGTTTTCATCAGCAATCACAAGATAACTGGAATGATAATACAGATTACTTGTTTTTTTCTTACAAATGTAATGGTTTGCTCAAAACATAAGTAGATAAAAGGCAAGCAATTCCAGATCTACTCTTTGGAATTTTGCATCCACAATCTGTCTGCCCATTCTCTGAAGAATGACTCATCCTTCTGCCATGGTCTCAGCTTGGGTACATGGGATGCATGCACTACCAAATACAGGAATCAGCCAGCTGGACTTGAAGGGACCAACTATGCTTAAAGATGCAAGTTACCCAAGAATTAACTTCTCCATCGTCTTACAGGTTATTTTTAATAATTGAGTTAGATTGAAGTTGTGTTTTATCATTTGACCTCTTAGCCTATCAACATAACAGGACTCCTTTAATATTTTAGCCTTCCACATCGGGTTTTGCTAAGGCCAATATTGGCAACTGTACCTGGTATAGATTTATGTAAACATTCTGCCATTTATGGGATAATTATTGTGGAAAATTGCCTTCAGAATGTCCAGAACAATCCCCATAGCTTTCTATCACCACTATTGCAGGAAAAAGGTAATCTTCCTGAATTTCATTCCTGACTGTAATTCCTGAGAAACATTAATCTCTCTACCTTCAAGGTTCACATGTATAAAATGTAGGTAATATTGTTGCACAGAATCTTTCTTTAAATGAGATAATATATGCAGACTACTAACAGAATTCTTTATAACTACACACCTGCTCATTAAATTATAATTTCCTTCCTATTTTCATCTACTTAGGATGAATCAATCTTTGGAGAAGATATGGGCAATAAAAGACTATCAGATTGTATATATGCATGATTTTTTTAAGTACAGTAATTTTAAGTGTATAACACATCAATCTCATATGACCATTTTTCTTTAAGTTTAATATGAAGTGAGTTTATACATAACAAAATGTCCCTAAGAATGAAGGCTTATTAAAAGTAGGTCTTGCCTGAGCCCTCTCTTGAGGTTTGAGACTCTAACATAGCTTCACTTTATCCCTTTTAACTACATCCACTTAATTTCTCTATTAAGTAGTTCTGCTCCATTTGACCCAGGGACTCTTAACCCTTATTTCAATTCTTTCCACTTTAAGTGTAGAATAATAATAACACCTCTCTTACCCCTCAGAGGGTTGTTTTGAGGAGGAAAATGAGAATGAATGAAGTAAAAGAACATTAGCAAGCTGAAAATGTTGAAATAAGTATGTTAGGATTATTCTGTTAGGAGCTACCTTAAGTGGATAGTTTCTTTACTCAGAGATTCCAGGGTCTAAAAAGCTGAGGCAAATATTGGTATATACATCACACAAATCTATGTTTGCTGCTTTTCCTGGGCACATTGTTAGAATACTCTTCTAGGTCTCACTTAATTGTGATGAAGGGATGAAGTCATAGTCAGAAGAGTATGAGCATGATGAGTATGATGTATTTGACTCCTAAACTTGGCCCATGAAAACTTCCCAGGTAGACTCCTCTATGGTTTGTTTGGGTGTTGTTGTCATAGTTGCTCTTGTTGTTGTTGTTGTTGTTGTTGTTGTTGTTTTAGGGGCTGTTTTTTTTTTTTTTTGTGGCTGTTCTTTCTTCAAAATGCTGAATGGAGACAATCTCCAAGGTGATTCTGGACACTCTTTGTTCAATGCAACAGAGTCTCTGCATGGGTCCATGAATAACTACAAGGAGGATAGATGCATCATTGACATATGAGGAAAAAATTAACTTCTACTGCATGTAAATCCTTCCACACATTTGACTCAGTTTGTTAGTACAGCCAGAATAGGTCTAACCAAGCTTAAAATCTACTCTAATCACGTCGAGAATAACCCACTTCCGTATATTTTGATTCACTTAAGTCCTTCTAATGAACACTTGAAAATTTAAACATTTGCTACAATCAAAATAGGACATATACTGCCAACAACAAAGCCACACAAATATTTTTCAGTATTCCTGAATGGAATGTGTAGATCTGAATACTTGCTAGAATGCTAATTAAGTTTTACAATGTTGTCATGATGGTGATTTTTCATATTTTATGTAAAGTATCATTATGTTACCCGGCTTATAGTGAGTATTCATTAAATAGTAGCTTAATATGAATGGAAATCATTGAGTTTTTCAACCTTTCAAAGGATATACTGATAATAATAAATTATCACTAATAAAAATTACTGTGTACTTGGCATATTCTTCGAACTTTACATGCATTTTCTCATTTAATTCACATAAAAAACTCAGGGTAAATACTATTGTCACTCCCATTTTACAGACAAGGTAACAGAGTAGCTACGAGGCTAAACAACTTGCCCAAGGTCACATACAATATTTGTGAGGATTAACTAGTTTATTCTGCGGTATACAAACACAAATTTCAGGGGATTGATGAAACAAGTTTCATCCTAATACTGCAGATTAGTAAACTTACAGGGAAGAATCCATGCTGTCTGTTGTTGCTCAAGGATCCAATCTGACCAAAGCCTCAGTTGGACAATAGCTTCCCCTCTTACTTTGACAAGAGGAAACAGACATGACTCATCAGGCACTGGATTCTAAAGCTTCTTCCCAGAAGTGACATATGTTGCTCTTTTCACATTTCGGATTACAACATATCACAGGGTCATACCAACTTTTAAAGAGGTGTGATCCTACCATATAACTGAAAGGAACAGACATGAATTATTATGAATGACCTTAATATCTAAAGGTTACAGCTAGTAAGCAGTAGAGGCAAGGATGCAAACTCAGGCAGTCTGGCTGCAAAGTTAGGACTTGTAACCACTAAGCAGAGGCATTGGATGCAGTGAAATGAGATTCAAGCAAGGACTCAGTAGGTATTCACCTCTCAAGAGGAACCTGGTTATTTCTTTGTGACTAGGTACCATGGACAGATGACCTCAACTCATATAGTTTCATCATTTGCCTATATACCTTGAGGAGTTAGGGCCAGTAGCATCCAAGGCCCCTTTCTGCTACTGTGAAACATCTAAGAATACAGCTATAAAACTGAGCCTCTTTCAGCGGTTTAGCACCGCCTTCAGCCCAGGGCCAGATACTAGAGTCCCAGAATCAAGTCCCACGTGGGGCTCCTGCATGGAGCATGCTTCTCCCTCTGCCTGTGTCTCTGCCTCTCTCTCTCTCTCTGTCTGTGTCTTTCATGAGTAAATAAATAAAATATAAAATAAAATAAAATAAAATAAAATAAAATAAAATAAAATAAAATAAAATAAAATAAAATAAAATAAAATAAAATAAAATAAAAACTGAGCCTCTTTTCCAGGAATCCTTTCGCTGTTGTCTATGTAGAATGCTTATCCCTGAATCTTACTATAACAACCTGGTTCTAATCCATATCCTTCCTTCACTTAGCTAAATGATAAGATCACCTTGCTTTTGCACAATGCATTGCAAATAATAATGCTTTTTTTTTTTTTTTCACAATCCCATTTCCTACCATATCCACAAGTTTTGAAGGTGCCAGGGAAAGTAATTTAGAGGGTATCAGAAAGTAACTTTTCTTCAATTTCCTCAGTGTCCCGCATAGCATTTCTCACAAGAGATAGGCTATATAGTAGTTCCCCATTATCCAGGGGTTTGCTTTCTGTGATTTCAGTCACTCACAGCTAACTGTGGCATACAAACAGATGATCTTCCTTATGATGAATCAAATCACCTGAAGGCCAAGAGTAGCCTAATGATAGGTCAAGATGCCTATCTTATGCACCTCACTTATCTTATCACTTAGAATTTCTCCTTCATCAACCCCTCCTTGCAAAAACAAACAAACAAAGAAACAAAGGAACAAAAAACAACATTAACATGTTGGAATTTTAAAAGTCATAAACAAAGAGTAATTTTTCCCTTATTTTTTATTCCATACTTTTTTATCGGCCTGTTTAGCACTGTGTGTATAATTTGAAATATTCTGACATCATAAACACAATCTAGATAGTGAATTCTAGCCCTTGTGTGCCTTTGTAATCCCTCTCTTCTTTACCCCTGCTACAAACAGGGGTAGGGGAATAGCCTCTGCCTCTCTTAAAGCAACCCTTGATCTGCTTTCTATCATTAGATTAGTTTGCATTTTCTAGAAATTTATATAAGTAGAATCACATAATATATTGGTTTTTATCTGTGTTGTTGTTGTTGTTGTTGTTGTTGTTGTTTGGTTTGGTTTTACTCAACCCATGTTGTTGCTGTGTCAATGGCTAATTCTTTTAATTGCTATGTAGTAATCCAATGTGTAGATATAACACAATTTATCCCTTGACTACTTAATAGGTATTTCAGTTGTTTCTAAATTCAGGTTTTTAAAAATTAAGCAGCTATGAACGTTGATGCATGAGATTTAGTATAGACATGTGCTTTCATTTCTCTTGAATAGATAAGATACCTAGGGATAGAATGGCTGGGTTATCTGGCAGATGAATCTTTAATAATTGAAGAAGATTCCAAACTTTTCTGAAGTGATTGGACCATTTTCATTCTCATCAGTAGTATATGAAAAAAAATAGTATATGAGAGCTCAAGTTTTACCTATCCTTGACAGCACTTGGCAGAATCAGATATTACATTTTGCTCAATTTAATAAATATATAGTGGGATCTGATTATGATTTTAACTTGTATTTTCCTAGTGACTAATGATGTCAAGTACATTTCATGTGGTTATTTGCCTTCCATATATTTTTTTGAAGTATTGGGTCAAGATTTTTACCAATTTTTAAAATTAGATTGCTTGTGTTATTACTGAGTTTGAGATTCTCTTTTCTTTCTCTTTCCATATATATTTTTATTCATGTATCTCTTATCATATCTGATACATTTTATCAATGTTTTTCTTTTGAGGATCATGCTTTTGGTGTCATTTGCAAGCATTCTTTGTTTACCCCAAGTGTCTTATGAATTTTCCATTATTTTTATAGTATTATATTTTACCTTTAGGTCTGTTATCTATTTTGAATATTTTATATGGTGCAAGGTAGGGAAAAGTTAAACTTTTTTGCATGTGTATATTTAAAGAGCTCAGCATCAAGTGTTGAAACTATTCTGTCTCTATTGATCATCTTTGTAACTGTATCAAAAATCAATTGTTTATATGAGTATGGGTCTATTTCTAGACTATTTTGTTCCATTGTCTTAGTGTCTCTCCTTTTGTCTTTACCATGAAGTTTTTATTGCCTGTAGCTTTATGATAAGTCTTGAAATCAATTATTGTTAGCTCTTCAAGTCTGTTCTTCCTTTTCAGAAATGTGTTGGCTATTCTGAACTGTTTGCTTTTCAGTATGAATTTTATTTTATTTTTTTAAATTTTTTTCTGTATGAATTTTAAAATCAGCAAGTCAGTTTCTATTAAAACCAACACAAATACAGAAAAGCCTAATGAGTTTTAATTTGAAATATATATTCAATGGATAGATCAATTTGGGAGACTTACAATAACAATATTGGATCTTCTGATCATGACAGGGTAAAGCTCTCCATGCACTTAGGTATGTCTAGATTTGGTAGTTTTCAGTGTACTGGTTTGTCACGTCTTTTGTCAAATTTGTATGTACTTCATGGTTTTTTTATTCGATTGTATATGTATTATTGTTTTCTTTTCAATTTTTATTTGATTGTCGGTAGTATATAGAAATGTGATTGATTTTTGTATTGATCTTGCATTTCCATATAGATGAATTTATTACTCTCTTCTGTGAATTTTAGCCACTTTGGCCTCCTCAGAATCTCAGCTCTGTGTCCTTAACTCAGAGATCCACCTGGCTTATCTGGTTTCAACCTCTCTGGGATATGTGTGTATATGTATATATACATACATGTACATCTATATGTATGTACATCTATATATGTACATATGTATAATGTATGTATACATATATATAATTTAATAGAAGAGAGAAAGCCTATGCTTATGAAAATGGGAGTAGGCATATGTGAGAGACAATCAGGGTTATTATCACTTGCTTACATTATTATTTCTGGAAAGTCCAGGAATTTGGTGAAATCAGATGCTTTTAAAGGTGAGTTGCTTTTGAAGGTGGTGTTAAAACTAGGGAATTCATTGAAAATTCTTATAAAGAACAATGATCAAACTCAGACAAACAGGAGACAGCTGCTCAGAATCATAGTGAGAGAACTTCCTGCGATTAGTATCCATCCAGGGCAGATCAGGGCAGGAAGGCAAACGACTCCAAGAAAGAGAAGTCACCAGGGATAGGAAATAAAAACACTTGGCAGATTAACTGCGTGTTTTACTGGATTATATGGAAATTTATAGTTTGTCAGGATACTTGGGAATGAATTAATGGTAGGTCCTTAGAAATCTAAGCAGATGAAATGAGTCAATTAGCAACTTCAGGGAAAATTAAAAGTTGTACAGGTATGAAAATGTAATCTCTGTAGTCACTTAAGAAGATCCAAGATTTACATGGTATGATGTCATTATGAGTACTGATCTAACAAAAAAGTGAAATATTGGTTGGGAGGGTAAGAGTGGATGCATGCTTGTGTCTATGATATGAAAGTACTGATTCTCCTCTCTTTGTAGCAGGTAGGAAATACCATGTACTTAAAAATCAAGAAAGAACAGTAGGTATAGGCATTGTTTTATTTTTAAATAGATATATGTAATTACATAGATAAATGACAGAAAAAAAAAGAGAAAACTAAAAGAGGTTGCTTTGCGTCATTAAGAATCAAATAAGTAGGAATGACCTTAAAATTGCTAGTTATTATTATTGTTTGTAGGTTTCTATACATGTATTACTTTGATTAAAGTAAAAATAAATCATAACAAAAGTTATCTCAATATCAAAACTTACACTTAGCAGCTTCAGTATGTCTGGTTAAGAACTAAGAACCTGTAGACAGACTCCCTGGTTTAAAATCTCAGATCTTCCAGTGATAGATGACATTTGAATGTGTTACTTCCCCTTATTGATGCCTTAATTTTGTGATCTGCAAAATGGAAATAGTATCTCTACCTGCCTCATAAGTCTGTTGAGGGAATCTAATAAAGTAACATTTGTGAAGTGCTTAGTATTGGGGCTGGCACTATAGTAAGTGTTATCTTGTGGTCTATTATAGCAAACAAAAACAAAAACAAAAACAAAAAAAGAACATTGATGTTGTAGAAATATTGCCTAGACTTCCTTTTAAAAACTTTTACTGAAGAATCAATGCCGAGAATGTGGAAACATCACTCTACCTTAAATATTCGCACTGACTCTTTCTAGATTTAAAATATTCAAAGTTAAACAAAATAAATGTTATTTTTGATTCTCTTAGATCTACTTAATTTTTTTAATTGAACATTAGTCAGATTCTTATTCATTTTATTTAAAATATATTGTCAAGATTTTTTTTTTTCAAAGCACTCAAAATCTCGCAATACAATCTTTCCTTTTTTTTCAAAGCACTCAAAATCTCTCAATACAATTTTTCAAAAACGGCAGTGTGGAGAAACAACCTAGCCTGGCCAAGCTTTCTGGCCTAGTTGTGAGCCTGAGTCTGAGATGGATTATCAGAAGAAAAGTTGGCCTACTTTGAATCTTTAGATAGGAGGAGTTTGTTAAAGCAAAACTGGCCCTGGAGGACGTTACTGGTGTAAAGAGTTGATTTTACTTTCTACTTATTTGACAGGCACCAGGGAAAATATAAACCATATTAGCCTCAAGGCATCAGCTTATCCTATGGAAGCACTGAAAAATTATTCCAAAATATGTATTAAAACCAAAAACAAAACAAAATAAGCCTTTTTCCCTACCTTTTCCTTATTTTAGTAGCCTTTCTGGGATTTGTTTGTTATGAATATAAATCGCTAAGAGGAATTCAGTATTATAAAAGGAACATAATTATCCTGAGGAAAATATCTCTCGTTATCTCAGAAAAAGAATTTAAAGAGCAAAATACAATGAAAAATTCAGACTACCCTATTTTTAAAATACTTGGTGTATCAGGAGCTCCTCAAGGGCAGTTACTTTGACTTTTATTTGTGTGCCTCTGTCACTCTGTGCAATGTCCAGGACACATTCATTGTTTAAATGAATGTTTGCTTCATTGAATTAAATGCTGGTTAAATTTTTTTTCTGCCATTTTATTTTCACTGTGACTCAGAGTCTGTCTTGATGAATATTCAGTTTATTCATAGTATTGTACCATAAAGGTCACCATGACAGGGCAATAGAGAAAATATGAATATAGGAACTTGAAGATGAGTTGATTCATTTCACAAAGGTAAACACCAAATGCTGCATAACTGTCTGCTTTTAATTAGCTTGTCAAAAGATTTTGACAAAGACCTCCAGTGGATTACTGAGCAAACCTGGATGCAGATTACTTTTATTGAATCACTTATTGTCTTTCATAGCTTTTAATAGAATTGATCAAATCATGCTCATTCTATTCTCTTATCAATTTTACACTCCTCTTTTGTTTGCATTTGTAACTATAAGGTTTTATAGAGATAATTTTACCTCCTCCATGTTTGCTGTGCTGCTCTCAGCTTGAAAACATACTTTAGATCTCTCCTGATATTTTTATTTGGGTCTGAGAGTGATGTTTCCAGTAGTGGTTATACTCTTATTTCTTTCTCTTGCTTTTTGATAAACAGGTTTTTATAGCACTCATCTCCTTCTTACATTAACTGTTATAACAAAATAAAGATAGGGTCATTTTTCAAAAGAAACTCAGGAAGATAATGTCTTTCGTATAATATCCAATTTCCTTGATCTTTTCATTCTCATAGTTTTTTTTTCCATCCCCCTCTTCCTCATTACAAATAAGAATGAAATGTTTCTGAAATTAGCAAGTTATCTGCAGAATGAGATGATCTGATACAAATCAATTTTCATCTTCACAGTATTAAATGAATTAATTCAGCAAAGTAGCTTGCAAGATAATGAAAGCAAAATGCAAGCAAAGAAATTGAATGACCTTTAACAAGTCTCAAATAGAATTAAATGTCAATGTCCTTAAAAGAAGTTCCCTCTGTTTACTTCTGATAGCTACATATTTTAGCCTAGCCATAAGATGATGTTGAGTTGCTGTATATTGATAACTTGTATTTTTTTTCTAGTGGAAGTTTACTATTTCTGGTAGAAGCAAAATGTATTTTTTTATTTGAATAATTCCTTTCTCTTGAACCTCTCAAAATGTTACATTGTTTTCTCTGAGAGACAAACTATTTTATCAAGTATTGCCTTTACTTGACAAATATTAAAACTGCATATTTAACTCAAAGTTAGTGATAGCATGCAATACAGGTATTTAACAGATGTCACAAAAGTTAGAGTTATCTTTCTGACCAAAAGTCAGAGTAGACAGGCTGTTAAAGTGCTGAGCAAATCAAGTGTAATTGTTCACATAAAATGAAAATTTAAAAGATTCAAACTCTTAAGAATCATATATCATGAAGATAAGGATAAAGAGAAATAAATAGAAGCAGAAATAATAATAATAATAATAATAATAATAATAACAATAACAATAACAGTAATAATAATAGATGCCAGGGTTGCTTAGTGGTTTGAGCATCTGCCTTTGGTTCAGGTCATGATCCCAGAGTCCCTGGATGGAGTCCTGCATCAGGCTCCCTGCATGGAGCCTGCTTCTCCTTCTGCCTATGTCTCTGCCTCTCTCTGTTCTCTCATGAATAAATAAAATCTTTAAAAAAATAAAAAAAATCTTTAAATAATAATAATAATAAACCTAGACTTGTGTTCAATTAATAAAGTCAAGCCAGATTCTAACATCAAATTATTAATATTCATACTCCAGCATATTATAATTGCATATTCTACAGTATGTGAAGTTAGTTATAACTCTACCAAGCAATTTTATTATATTTGGAAATTTATATGTGTCACTCTTTGTTGGTGCCTCATATTCAATTATAAAGAGGTAGGACAAAAAAATGGGAAAACCTCCAGCTAGTGCTTCACAAAATCATGCCAATATAAAAAGATTTCTCATGTACTACTGATCTGGGTACATAGAAATATAACAAATTCCTCCAGGTAATAATAGATTGCCAAAGGAAGGGACTTAAACCAGTGTCTTGATCCCTATTTCAGAGCACTAATTAGGTGTTATGTGCAATAGTGGAAGAACCAACTGTTTTCATTATAAAAGATAAGAGAAGCATAGAGAATCAGGTTTTGAGCCATTGAATATGAAGAGCAAAATATTGTGCTTTTCAATGCAGGGGCAGTTCTAATTTTTCCCAGTATCTGAAGCACCTCTTTTTATACAACAGTATTAGAAATGAAAAAAATTAAGTTATTGATAAACACTAAACTGCAATATATATAATAACACAGTATTTGAACTCATGTATGACTAATGTGTGTGTGTGTATGTGTGTGTATGTGTGTGTAACATGTCCCTAAATTGTGCCTGGAACCCACACCCTTCCTTCCTCAACTGAATTTCTCACTTAAAGCTTAATACCACTATCACATTTTAAGAGCTGATGGTATTGAAGAAGAAGAATATGTTCCTCAGCCTGAATTTTGACATTTGTATTAACATTTTGGCAGATATAGTAAAATTAATCACTCAATATATTTTTCAATTCTGCACATTCTAACATTTGTATATCAGGATTACTTGCACATGTAAAAGGTGCATGTGTGTTGCCAAGACATGTCTTAGAATATGAAAGGATTTCAGAGGAAAACCCTCTGTAGAGAAAAATTTGAAGTAAATCCATTCAATATTAGCATTCCTTCTATTACTAAAATTGTATCTTTTCCACCCAGAGCTGATTTTTGGAGATAGGAGAATGCATTGTGTAGCTCTCAGGGCTGAGAGCAAATTGAACTTTTTTTTTTCCTACTAAACTCAATAATTTCAGAAACAGGCACCTAATCTAGATATTACATTTTTGTGTGAAGGTGCCTTTTCCCCATCTCATACGTTAGGCATTTAGTCCTAATGGATGCTATTTGCAGACACTGTCTCACCATAAATAACTGTTTCAATGAGGTCAGGACCCTTTGTGTTCAACTTATAGTCAGTGTTCCAACTGAATGGCATCTGTGCTTATATCCTGCTTCGGGGCGGGGGCGGCGGGGAACCACACACACACACAAGTTGCAACTGTTCCACAAACCACATCTCCATTCTACACATCATTATTTGTGTCAAGAAAGTTTTGGTCAGAATGAAGCAAGGTAAATTGAAGATGACAAAATTCCCCATGTTTTCTACTCAAGAATCAAAATGTGTTTTGCTCTGCTGTATATCTGCTTGCATCTATCCTACACATTTTATTTATTTTCTCATTTATTTCTAAATAACTAGACCTAAATGTAAATTTGCAGATATAGAGCATGGAGCCTCTGGGCATGTTAAAATACAAGGAAATAAATAAGCATTCTTACAAAAGTGCCATAAAAATCACGATGGAACCCAATTTTCTTTGTATAGCAGGTAAAGGGAGAAAAACACCTGAGTCTGAAGAGAACAACTGGAGATTTAACCATATTGAAGTAAAATTATAGTTTCATGAGTTACCCTGTGTTACAGAGGATGGGAATAAATGTGTGGTAGAACAGTATAGAGAAAAACATGGCTTAATAATGATACCAAACTTGTTAGTTTAGCATATAGTAAAGGTGTCTATTTTTTTGTTACTGCTGTTACAATTGTTTTAAATTGCTGTTGATTCATTAAAATCCCTATATAAGTTAATATTTGAAGGAGTCATTAATATCTCTTGAATCTACTTCATATAATAATTATAAAGCAATATTTTCATAATTGAATCATAATTGAACAAACATCATTATTTGACACAACAAATGTAATAGATTTCCTTGTTGCAAGGGAACATACTATTTGAACTCATGTATGACTATGAATATTAGACCTTAGGATGTTTCTAGGAAGAAGAGAATTTTAAAGAACAATTCCCTCTGGTAAATTTATTTTACTCTATAGTAGAACACTATGGAGAAAACAATTATACCAAACCCACTGTGAAAAGTAGAATAGTTAGGCACACATTTAATAAATGTTTTTATTATTATTGTCATCATTATTATTTTAATTGCTAATCTGGTTGATTAAAATCATTGAAGAGCTTAATAATTCTTCTAGCAATTATTAACATCTAAAGTCCATTACATATAATAATTTTAAACAATTTTTCAGTAATTGAATAAACAAAAATAATATTTTAATACTCACAAATAACTATGTATATTAGACCTCTGAATGTTCCTAGTAAAAAAGAAATTTTACAAAGAGAATTTCCCAGGTTAATTAATTGTAGTATAAGTATAAGAACTGAGGGCAAATTTAAGTATGAAAGGATTTCTTCCATGATTGTTTTTCTAAGTATGTTAATCTTTGATTAAATTCAATGGAATGGGAAAAATAGCCAGACTCACCCATGAAGATTTTCCTTTATAACTAAAATTCTATTTGTGTGTTTAATTTTAAATTATGTTTTCAGGAAAAATAACCTACAGTCTACTAAATGTAACAAAAAAATCACAGAAGTAAATGTATATTCCTTCTCACAAAGAAGTAATTTAAAAAATATATATATATATAGAGAGAGAGAGAGAGATGGGGGGGGGGGGATCCCTGGGTGGCTCAGCAGTTTAGCGCCTGCGTTTAGCCCAGGGAGCAATCCTGGAGTCCCAGGATTGAGTCCAGCATCGGGCTCCCAGCATGGAGCCCGCTTCTTCTTCTTCTCTCTCTCTCTCTCTCTCTCTCTATCATGAATAAATATATAAATAAGTAAATAAATCATATATATATATAGATAGATAGATTGGGACACTTCTGGGACTCTTGTCCCCAATGAAAAGTACTAACACTCTATTAAAGTTTAAGTAATTTGTTCTTTTGTAGTTATTCTAAGTATAAATTATTAAATATTTACACTGCATTACTTATTAATGTCTTGATTTGAATAACAATTGTCATATATGATCTTCCTGATGTTTTATCTGTAATTACATTTCCTCACAAAAGAGAAAAGTACATAATAAAAGATAGAGAAAACTTTCTTATGGCTTAAATATTTCAAATGTCAGAATTCTGTAGAAGCTAATTATCAGTATTTCAAACTTTTCCACCTCCAGAGAAAAAGAGCATCCTGGAACCAGTGAATAGAGAGAAATTGTAAAAGCCAGACAACTTTTAAGTAATTTAGAAAACAAAATTTTATGCTAATAACACTAGGTATTTATTTTCAATTACCCTAGGTAATTTGCCTTCCTTAACCACAGGAAACTAGTTTTCAGTAATTAATATTGCTTTAAACTTTATCTGGAACTCCTTCTTAAGGAGTTCTTCCTAAACAGCATAGAATTTAAAAATTAATGACCCAATTTAGGAAAAATACAACATCCAGATCCCTGAGTTAGGTAATTGTTAGAATTAATTCAGAGGAAACATACAGAGCAAACAAACGTGAAATAAGCATGAAATAAAAATCATTTACGTATATTTGTGTGTGTGTGTATATACATACATACATACATACAAAAGCATACATATATCTTCTGATTCCAAGTGTTAACAACGTGTGCTCTTTTCCTTTTTTTAATTTTATTGGAGAATTTAACTGACTTCACAAGGAACTAGTATTTAATAAAAAAGTGATTGACAAGACAGAGAATTGGAAATATATCCCATAATATACACAGCTTCAGTACTGGTTTTGTCATTTCCCTCCCTTGATTGTTTGAGAAGGGTACTTACAGGTCATCTTGCCCCTCCTTAATGGAAGTGTGATTCATGGAACAGCACCACTGTGTAACCTCAAACAGAATCCCAAGTCCTACCCCAAACTTACTGAAGCAGAATCTATTTTAACAAGGTCCCACATGCATTGCACACACACCTTGTTGTTTCAATCAACTTAGTTGAAGTCATAATCCCAGAGCAGAGCTTACAAGAATTAAGGTTGAAAACAGGAGCAGATCATAAGAGACCTTGTCTGGCACGTGTAAAGATGTATATAAGAGAAATCCTCACTCAGTGGACTTTAGCAATAAACACATTTGTTCAATATCCAGAGTCTAGGTGGCCTACAGGGATGGTGACTCAGGGGATGAGTTAGTTTCACTTCAATTTGTGTTCACTTTGTACTGAGGCTGGTAGCTGAATGGGTGCTGCTATTCAGAACACTACATCAAGAGGTGCATTTCCTCCCATAAATCTTTCTTAGAAGAAAAGAAAAATTTTCCAAGAATTCCCACAAAAAAAATTGTATTTTTCATCTGTTAGAACTAGACCACATGCCTATCTGTAAAACTATTAGTGGCAATGGAAAACGAGATTGCCATGATTGGCTTACGTAATCTATATCAGTCCCAGAACCTCACCTAATCATCTTCCCCTAAATCACATAGAGTTGGGTTGAAAACTTGAAAAATATATGTTCTGTTGGGATAAAAGGCAAGGAAAAGTGTTTCGTGAATAACTTCCACTTATAGTCAAAGTAGAAATAATGAAAGATTTTAAAGTAGTTTAATGACATGATTACATCATCATGTATTAAAAAAATTTGCTGAAGATATATGTTGAGTGCAAGGCAGAGAAACTATTGTTAAAAGGTTATTCTAATTCAAATGAGAATAGACTAAGGATCCAAATCAAAGTAATTGTAGAAATAAAGAAGAGATCAACTTAAGGGACATAGTATCTAACAAGCAGGAAAAAAAGGGATTAGTGATCTAGTGGTTGAGTGGATATTGGAAAATAAGATAAGAAGGGGTTTAGGAGGGTTTCTGGGCTACACAGATTGAATAGTTCCTCAAATGTAGAAATTATGTATATTTTATTCACTACCAAATACCTAGCACAGTGAAAGATATAATCAAAGTCATCAATAAATATTTGTGATGGCAAGAAATAAATGTGTCATTAACTGAAGACATTAATTCAGGTAGGAGAAGATTTGAGGATAAACAAAAATGCCTGTGGGATCTGTGAAATGATGTTGCTCAGTCGACAGTTAAAAATTCAGGTTTAGGGGTGCTTGGGTGGCATAGTCTGTTAAGCATCTGACTCTTGGGTTTGGCTCAGATCATGATTTCAGGGTTGTGAGATCTAGTCCAGCTTGAGAGACTGCTTAAGACTCTCTTTCTTTCTCTCCCTGCCCCTCCCTGCTGTGCATGTGCAGGCTTTCTCTCTCAAATAAATAAATCTTAAAAAAAAAAAAATTCAGGCCTAGGAAAAGACATTTAAACTCAAGGTGAAATAGATACTTAGAAAACATCTAGCTCTTTTTTGCTTATATTTGCTGTTTTTCTTTTTCTTGTTTCTTTTCCTTTATGTTATCTCTCTATCCTACTCTCTTCACTAGAGTTACTTCCCCACACATATATTGAAAGCCTTTGAGGAGAAATCATGAATTTTCATAACCTCAGACTTAGAAATTTTGCATACCCTTTCCATGAAACCATTGTTATCTTTTGTGAGGAAGGTAATAAACTAGGCAAATTTCCAGAAATGAAACTCATTTCATAGGATGATCAAACACAATATTTTCTCATAACTCGTCATTTTTCACATTCTGTTTCTTCTTCCTGGAATGTTCTTATTGCCTTTATCTGCCTGCTTAATTTTTACTCATCCTTGCAGTTTCAAATAAGTGTCACCTGAATTCAATTTTGAAACACCAAAAATAACTATTCTGTAACCCTAAATTCTGCTAGATGCTAGACCTACAAAGATAATGAGCTATAATCTTCATGTTCAAGAAGCTTACCATGTAGGCTTCTTTCCATATAGGAAAACGGTCTTAATACAAAGTAAGTGAAAATAATTATGAATGTGCATTGGATTTTATGAAAGCCAAATGGCTGCTAACCAAACTTTGAATAAGGTCAAGGAAATCTTCCAAAATAAAGTAACCCAAAATCGACCCTCAATTCTGAGATAATATGGAAAAGGTAGTTTGAATCCAGGAAAAAGAGACTGTGTGAGCAAACACAAGCAAGTGATAGATAACACTTCATGTGCAGGGTAGAGTATGAATGGGGATGAGTTGTTGAACCTCAGGCAGTTTTTTTTTTTTCTGATATATACATAAAAGATGAGGCAGAGGATTGACATTTACTGAGGTTGGAAAGGTGGGCATAGTTCCTTTCATGGAGGGCTTTAGATGACAGGTCAGTTAGCTTAGAACTTATCAGATAGGTGATGAGAAGACCTCTTTTTCAACCTTCCATTCCCACTCCAATCCCACCGGATTTATTTCCAAATCCTTCTCGTCTTATGCTATAATACCAGATGCATAGCATTATTAGAATACTTATTTATGTTTGTTTTCATTTTTCCTTATCGTCTGTGAATGTTTTGTTTTAAGTCTTTTTATAGACTACACATACTGAACCTTCAATAAATGTTTCTTGAATATATTGATAAGTGTACCTCTGTAAAACTAAATTTTCTTGTACTAAACATCCATTTCACAATTCACCAGATTTTTAAACTCTTGAAGTCAAGACCTGTGACTTTTTTTGTTATTATGTTAACTTATTCGGTGATCACACACACACATACACACACACATTTCTCAGTAAACTTATAGTTTGAATTAGACATAAATGGGGCAGGAGATCAATTCTGCTCTTTCAAAAATTATGCCAAAAGAAAAGTTTCATTCTCAATATTTTATATACTTATAATTAGCTATATCCCTTTTTGGAAAAAAAAAAGAGATGAACAGTAGCTCCTAGATTTCTACCTCCTCTATAACATTTTTGTATACTCTTTCAAGATCTTCCCCATAATCTAAGGGAATTAAGATAAAATAAATGACCACTATCACTTGCATGAGTAATTTTGATAGCATTTAATAGCCCATCTGCATAGATTTTTGCTATAGAATCTATTGACCTAATACAGACATTAGATTAACCTTCAAGTAGACTTTATAGAAAGAGCTATTAAACATGCATGGATGGTTAAAACAGGTATACAAGCAAAGTTTATAAACCAGCACGAATGAGAAACATCCTAACTTATTAAACAGATTCGTTTCACTATCCCATCAGGATAGCAAACACTTAATAGATTATATTCTGTATTTTAAAATGCTTGAGTCAATGGTTTTGCAGTACATTGCACAAGCAATAGCCCTATCAAACTATCTGAAGTTTCCTGGAAAGTGTTGACAGGAATCTATGGAATCAGGAGTACAGTCTTGAATGTTGTGCAGTCCAGTTCTTAACCTAGCACATATAAACTAGAACAGAGCAAAATATCAAATTATTTTAAGAAACTATGGCAGTTAAGGCCATTATGAATTTAAAATATCAAAAGAAAAAACGCTTTGTGAAGTTATCTTACATTCTTCTTCTGTCTACATTTTATAAAATCACATCAAAAATGATGTTGTGGGAAAAACATACTTTGGAGAAATATAGTCCTTAGTTTGAATCCTTGTTCATGCACTTATTACTTTGGTAACCTTGTGAAAATAACATCTTTATGCTTTCTTTCTTGCTCAGGATTGGTTGATAATTCCTACATTGCAGTGTTGTTGTGGGGATTAAAAGAGTAAATAAAAAGAATAAGGGAGAGACCAAAATAGTTATGGTATCAGGCAGGAAAATAATAAAGCAGCTTCTAATAACATAGTTGTACGCATGCCAGTAATAGGAATATATTAACATCTTTTATTTGCTAGTAAAATTTACACTGAAAAAAATTCTGTTTTAAAAGCACCACACCTTTTGAATGATGATATGGTAATAAAAGTGCTAAAATTTAATAAACCACCCATTTGTATACCCCCACCACCCTACATACATTTGGAATGTGTTCCTTCTCTTCCAATTACTTATGGCTTTAATCACTTTTTAAAAAGACATGGATAACTTTGAAATACTGGCTCTTGGACCTAGTGGTGGAATGGGATCTCCAATCCATAAGCTCACTTCTTCAGTACCAGGACAGGCAAGACCACCATCTAAGAAGACACAGATTCGGTCAGATTTCCAGTCAGTATAAGGTGAACCCCAGACATGTTCTCTCAGGCTTCAGCTCTCCTCTAAACTTTGCTGTTCTGCTAGAAGTGAGTGCTTTTTCTTCCCTTTATGTATGTTCTGTTCCCAAACATAGCTTGTAAATTTGCTGAAGCCCTGTTCGCTTTGCCATCCAACTTTTAGGAGACAAACCAATGTTATGAACTATCTCTACATGAACACAAGGAACAAGGGTTCTGTTGTAAGCAAATTAGTGACATGGAATAAACGCAGTGCCATCCACCTGAACTCTCATGTTACTTATGCCAAGAATATTCTGCTCCCATGCTTCACTGACACACTTAAGAGTCCCTTAAGCTTGGGATGCACTGTATTAAACTGTGTTTCTGGCCCACTCATCTAAATTTCTACCCACATCCTCATTACTCAGCGAGCCAGAGTTCTTAGTATGCCTCAAATCCAGATCAGAATTGGCTATGGCAGAAAATATATACCAATGAAAAATTAAGTTTCAGGAATGCAACAAAAGCATCTACTCATTCAATCATTCTTACAAACTATGTATATTAGTCAGGCCATCAAAATACACACATGTAATTTGAATCTGAAAAAAAGAAAAGAACTTGCGAATCCATACTTTTCATGTGTATGTGAAGGTAATTGTCCTTTTTCTTTTTTAAAAATCTTAACAGCATTGCAATCATTTTTTTTTCAAAACTGTATCTTTTTTTGTATGGTTTTGCACAATCTTTTTAAAAATACATTCGAAAGAGGAATTTTTCTTAAAATCAATTGTGTGTATGTTTTACTGAGATGGATATACAGATGCTGGAGCATCTTAGATTAGTTAGCTTAGGCTTGTTAAAACAGGTATCACAAAAAATAATAAAAAAAAAACAGATATCACAGAGAAACCACTAAGAAATTGAATGAAAGGGTTTATAAAATATAGCCCTAGGCCTGAGAAATGGAATAAAAATATACACAGTGAGGAAAAGACAATACTGCAAAAACAGTTTATTCTCAGAAAGTAAAACTGTACGGGCTTGAAAGAATCGCATGAATGGTGTAAGTAAGAGGATTGCCACATGATTACATTTTTCAAAGAATAAAAATGTATTTTTGTATTTAAGTATTTTTGTTTAATTTCTGACACTACCTAAGTGTAGCAGGCATTGATTTAAATTATATAGTAAAAGATTCCAATATATAATAATGTGTCACTTAAATTTGTCTTCCATCTCACTTTATATATTAGCTCAGAAAATATCTTTTCCCTTAAATTCCAAAGGGGGAAGAAGTCTCTGTTTCTTAATCTCAAATTGTAGTAGTATTAAACCACATAGAAAATAAAAACTAAGAAATTTGCCTGGTTGTAGAAGTGTTCCGTCCTACATGCAGCTGAACTGAAGGCCATGTCAGGAGTAGAACATATTCTACTTGCAGTGATGAATGACTGGTGCTAACAACAGCTACAGAGGCAGAACCATTAGAGAGATGGATGAATGTATCAGTAAGTAGAGGCACACATATCTGCTGATGGGAAGGTCACAAAACAAACATTAACAATTAAGAACATTAATACATTCTCCCACACCAGTGCTTTCTCAATAGTGACTTTTGACAGGTACAATCTGGCTCCCATATGTCTCCTGTTAAAACCTCAGGGACAGTTTTAGTTCAGTACACAAACATGTCCACAGATTTGCCTTTCAAGATGATAGAAACAACTGAGACAAAGCGTTTAGCTTTCTTGTGTTTTGTATACATTGGAACTAGCCTCTTCCCTGAGTGTATAAATGAGGAGACTGGTCTGTGAAATAGTATATCACATAGTATGTATAAAATAATCATATTTAATTTATTTATTTTTAGTAATTATGTGTGTTGCTCCCTGTAGGCATTATATATATAATGATTTCCTTTTTTTTTTTGATGTGACCAAAATGAATATTAAATAGGGAAGCCGTGCTTCCACTTTTGGAGGAAAGAGAAAAATAAATGGCCAAAGAAGATGAAGAAATTACAAATCAGTTTTTCTGCTGGTGTATTGCTTGTCTTATTTAATCTGGGGCCTCTAAACAGCCCCTATACTAAGAGTTTATACAGATGTCAGGCAAATGACACATAGGCACCAATGAGTATGAAAAAAGTTATTATTTACATAATAAACAGCAAGAAGATTCTCCAAAGAGAAGGGCTCAGATCAGATCTGGAGTGAAATAAGAGAGACAGAAGTTGATTACTTTGATTCTTAATTTGCTTAGAACATTGGGGCAGCTTTTTTGAAGACTAGTTCAGGTATAGGGTGAAAGGGGAAGGTGAAAGTGTGGGGCTTGAAAGCTATCAATGGTCAAACATCAAAAATTAATTGTTTCTCTTTCTACACTTATTTTATCGTCATAAACAATTAACATACTATCAACATTCTAAGTGCTGAAATAAAATAGTTATTGTGATACTTTCTTTCCCTGAACAGCCACAATTTCCTAACTAGAATAATCATGCTCCGCTTTTTCATAGTATTTCTAAGAGATTGCCTATTACCTTATTTTACCATCACTAAATTGAGGACTTAGACCTCAAATTATTTGGCTTATCGATATTTCCCTCCTCAAGTTAATTGTAGTATCACTGCCTAAGTTCCAGTTAAAAATAAGTCTTGGGATCCCTGGGTGGCGCAGCGGTTTAGCGCCTGCTTTTGGCCCAGGGCACGATCCTGGAGACCCAGGATTGATTGAATCCCACGTCGGGCTCCCGGTGCATGGAGCCTGCTTCTCCCTCTGCCTGTGTCTCTGCCTCTCTCTCTCTCACTGTGTACCTATTATAAATAAATAAATAAATAAATAAATAAATAAATAAATAAATAAATAAATAAATAAATATAAATAAATCTTAGCAATTATTATACTCTTGAACAAGAATTGATTTTACCCAAATTCTGCTGTTTTTATAGAATTGTCAATTGAAATTATTTGCATTTATAGAAGCTGGGGTTAGACCTTACAGCAAAACATTTTTACAGCAAATGGTAGAGATATTTTGATATATCTGCAAAATTGTGAAACCTAGCAATCATTGTAAAGATTAGGCATGTTAGCTTTTTTAATACAGAGTGAGAGGCATGGAGAGAAAAGAAGCCTGATATTCATTAGGTGATGATATGTGTCAAGCCCCATACCAGGCGTTTTACCTATTTTTCACACTTCCATGTAAGGAGGGTGTCATTTTTAGCAATTTATCTTTGATGATTCTGAGATGCAGAGAAATTAAGAAACGTTCTCAACGTTTTGTAGATTGTTTATCTACAAAATTAAAACTAGGATTCACACAACTTCAAAAAGCCATGCTCTTTATCTTTTCTATATTTACTTGGCCAAACTGTATTAACATACAATTTGTGAAATGATATTTCAATAGGAGGCATAGAACAATTATATATGTGATTATACACACACATATACACATATATGCACACAAGCTTGTTAAGCACTATTTGAGGTGCTATATAGTCTGTTTTAATCTTGGCTTAATTATAAATCTGTGAATTTCCATAGCAGGATCTATGTAGCTTTCTTCACTAGTCTTAACATGGTTCATATTATATTGCCATACTATACTGATTCATTGTATTGTGATGTTACTCTTACAGTAATTCTTGATTTTCAGCTTATGTTCCCAGAACAATTCAAGCTTTCTTATGATTATTCTCTGTTCTCTGTATAGTATCCTTTCCTGCATCTTTTACTATTATTCTGTTTGTAAAAAATGGCCTTATTATGCTGTTATGTTCTCTCTATACTCAATTTGTTGAGAGTTATCATGAAAGGATATTGAAATTTGCCAAATGTTTTTTCTACATCTATTATGATGATCATATGATTTTTATCTTTTATTCTATTAATGCAGTGTATAACAGTTATTGATTTGCATATGCTGAACCATCCTTCATATCAGCAAAAAATCCCACTTGATCATCGTATTTGATACTTTTAACTGAAATTAGATTGCAAATATTTTGTTTATATTTTTATCTATGTTCATCAGGGATATGGACTCATAATTCTACTCTCTTGTAGTATTGGATGTCATTCTTTCTGTGTCTGCTGCACAACCACATTTTCCTTTTAGGCAATCCGTTGCTTTTAGTTGCTTTTCCAGCTCTCAGCTTTTATTTCCAACACCTTCATCACTGATGCCTGTAATTTCCAGTCCATGATTTCTATAGTTTTAGCTCTGCAGGCTGGTCAATGTCATGGAGTAAGGAAGATTCAATTCTTACCTCTACCATTTTAAGTTGTTTGAGATCAAACTTTCCTATTTCTTTCTATTTGTGGATACTTCTCAGTATTTTTAAAGTGTTCTTTTAATTTTATCATTATAATTGGTTTTTTTTTATAATTGTTTTTGATTGAGTGACTGCAGGGCCACTTATTTACCTTTATATGCTCTCTTTTCATTCATTTTTACTTTATGTTTTTCAACTTTTGTAATCACTGTAAAGATTAAGAGGACACTGGATAATGTTTAAGTCAATCTTTTTATAAATGCTTATAATATGTGCAATACTTAGTATGTGATTTGCAATAAAATATTAAAATATGAAGCATACTTTTAGTTATCATAATTCCATGGAGCTATTCCACATTAGAAAATAACATAAATATTCTATAAGCATCAACATAAAATAATTTATTCTATGATGTCACAGCCTGAAAAAGCATTATATGGCCATGCTCAGTTGGCCTGAAACACTTTAGAAAATTATGACACAATTTGAATCATGAGATATTGATATCTCTGGGTTCCACCATTGTAGCCTCTGCTTGGAACTTGTCAGGTCTTATCACTTCTATCTCAGTATGCTACCTAAACTTACCCTCCTACCAAGTAGGCACCAATTCTTCTACATTCTCATATGCCCTCAGTTTTATACCTGACATATTTTTACATTTTCATAAATACACTCTTGTCTTGTGTCCCAACTCTTAGTTGTTCTAACATTGTTTAATGTTATTATCAGATAGATTTATATAATAAAGTATATGAAATTGATCATTAGAGAACTGTATGGGAGATTTTCCAGGTTGTGCTACCAGAGAGTGGTTGTATAATGATTTTGATGACCTTTAGGAATGTGTTTTGCATGGTTACACACTATCACATATTTACATCTGTATTTATTATTACCAGTGAAATACAGAAGGTCCTTTTATGCCTCCCAAAGTCTACCGAGAATGAAATAGCCCTCTTGATAATATATCCAAGACCCAAAACAATCTCATACAGCTGTTTATCTTTTTCTACTTAGTCATTATGTTAGCATCTCTATGACCCTCCTTAGGAGGCCCAGTTAGAAAGAGAAGATACATTAAAGCATATTGAATGAAGACCCTCAAGGATGAGAAAGAGAAGAGATTTGAATAGAAATGGTGAGGTAACAAAAATACCAATATGACATTTAGTAAAAATTTGATGGAGAGGGATTCAAAGAGTATCTCCACACAAGCAAATCAAGATTATCCTTGCTAAGAGTATAAAAATATATAGATATAAGAGAAGTAAGCAATGAGAACAGAAGTTCAGAGCATTGGGAAAAGTCAAGAATATGAGTCCGAGAATGTAGCATAGAGATCAAACCAAGAGCAAGTCAGGAGGCTCTGGAAGGCAACTCACAGGAAGACAATGTTTAAGCTTGGTGTGAGTCTGGGAGGTCAGCATATCCGTTATACGGAAAGTCATTCAGCCAAGAAGTAGAGAATATTGAACATTTCTGATAATTCCAGTTTGTAAAATAGAAATGTTCTACATTTCTCTTTTAGGAATAAACAGTCCTGAACATAAAACTAAAACATACAAAGCTATTGTATGGAGTTCATTATCATATTTGCTCTGTCATTTAATGTACCTTTATGATGAGATTTATTATACTTTCTGCTAACACAGTGCTAATGTTTACACCTAATCATACCAACAACTTCCTAATGAAATTTTTTCTCCTAAAAATCAATAACCCCCAAATAGAGCTGCTTGTTAAATTCTGTTTTATGTAGGATGCACATTAAATATTGCACAGAGATATTGGCTTATTAATTACTTTATTTTAATAGCATATATTGACTTTGTTTCTAAACTTAGTATCATTTAGGAGGAAGAGATGAAGAGTTCATTTTGCAGAGTGAATGGGACCACAGTAAATTTAGCAGATACCTAATTTTGAACTCCTGACCCAGGAAAACTTTTCACTGAAAAAGCCCAAATGTAAATGTCAATATACCTAAAGAAAAAAGAGTAAAATTAGAGGATTAGAGGATAAGTATGAGTATTAGTAATAGAAGAGAATAATGTATTCCTCTTTTCTTTCCCTTCTTTTTCTTTCTTGCTTGCTTGCTTGATTTTCATTTTTTTTTTTTACGTTCTTTCTTTTCTTTCTTTTAAAAAAGATAGGAATAGATTTTTAACTCTTAATGGAGGGAATTTGATTCTCCTTACAGGTAAACATAATAACCATGTTTCTAGTTTCCATATTTGATCCTACCATCAGCCTTGTTTACCACCTTAGGTCTAGCTGTGTCACTGCCCCTTTCAGAGAGGCACAGATGTTGATAAATGCAATACCAGTCCTCTTTAAATATCTTCATATCTTGCATGTATCCATAAGAAATTTCTGCTTTTCTCCCTTTCTTGTCATAACCACAAAAAATATTCCAGCCTACAGTTTCTCTCTTTCTGTCTACCCACCTTGCTTCAATGCTTCCCTGATGGGCCTTCTTTGGTATGTTGTGCCTCTTGTTTCCAGGAACCTGTGCCTATAAAAACAAAACAAACAAAACAAAACAAAACAAAACAAAAAACCCTTCTTTCTTCACAACAACTCTTTCCACTCTGTGTGTCTTAAAATGCCTGAATAAAACAAATCTCAGGAACCCTTAAAATAATTATAGGAATAATTGGTGGGTAAAAGTTATATTATTCCTATTCATAGTACCCTGTAAAATAACATATACATAATACAATTTACACATATATACTTATGATAAGTTCACATCCCATAATGAAAACAATGGACTGGGTCTAATTTTATATTTTAGTTTACATACAAAAATGGGTGTGTGAGAAATGCCCGCTGTGGGAGAAAATAATTGGCAGCTATTCAAAATTTTAATTCTCTCCCCAATCCTATCTACCTTTGCTTAAGTTGGCATTCTTGCTTAAAATTCTCCAGGAAATATCTACACCTGTAAAACTTACTTTAAATTCTCTACATACCTACTTTTACACTCATCCTCACTTTTTACATTACTGGGAAGTGCATCTAGACATATAATGCCCCATTCTGCCAAGACTACATCCTCTATTTTTTTTTTTTTTGGTAATGCTTGATATATTAGTCTTCTTTCATGCAGCTTTTAATATCTCATTCCGTGTGTGCATATGTGTTTAAGAAAACTAAATCAAACCTCACATGTATGCAAATATATGCCAAATATCTCAAACTTTTAAAATTTTATATCTAATGAATATAAAATAATTTTTCATGATGGTTCTAATTTGAATTTCAGTAACTGTTAAGGAAGTTGAGCCTGTTGATTTATGTTGATAGATTATTCCCGTTTTATCTCCTATGAAATGCTTGTTCATTTTTGCTCGTTATTTTTGTTCACTTTTATTCCTCTTCCTCCTCCTCCTCCTCCCTTCTTCTCCTCCTCCTCCTCCTTCTTCTACTTTTCTTCTTCTTCTTCTTCTTCTTCTTCTTCTTCTTCTTCTTCTTCTTCTTCTTCTTCTTCTTCTTCTTCTTCTTCTTCTTCTTCTTCTTCTTCTTCTTCTTCTTCTTCTTCTTCTTCTTCTTCTTCTTCTTCTCTCTTGACCTGTGAGTCTTCATTACATATTTTAGATACTTGTCCTTTTTCAATTAAAATATATGGCAAATAACTTCCCCTCACATCTTTCTACTTTCATTTCCACCAGCTTCCGGAATAGTAGGGGGCTTCCCACCTAGATATCAATTCCTGCTCAAACTTTTCCGGGTATAAATGCCTAGAACCCTATATCTTTGTGGATATGTGAACATCATCTAGATTCCCCAGTTGTTCCAGCTGATTAGGAATTGACAACTCTTGAGGGATCATGGGACATAACTGCAAAGAAAATGGATTAGCTGTAAAATTATTTTCCCGAGCAAAGAAGCACAATAAGAATTATGTTGCTAAACTGTAGTTTTGTGTTAAGTTACATGTTTTAACTCAGTATATCAGAATTCCTCAGTGGCATCTCTTGTACAAGCCAGCCTAATGATAAAAGAGTACCTTTAATTCCTTTTCCCATTATTTCTTGTTTATCTCCTTCCATGAACATAAGGGGGCAGGATAGGTAGTTCTGCTAAAACAAGATTAAGATATCCCTATGTAATCCCATTAAAATGCCCTGCAATGACACCTCAATTTTTCCTAATTTCTAACCCTTAAGAAATGTAATCAACTGGATTTAGTGAGCAACAGAACCTGGGAGGTGGGATGAGAGAGGCATCTAGAATAACCTTCATATGTTATATGAGAAAGGGAGCTTGGATGGCAGTGCTACCATAGACAAAATTACAGAAAAACATATGACCTTGGGGAATTGGAAAGAAAAAAAATTTGTGGTATATGTTCTGCTCTTTTGTATAAAACTGTAAATGTACCTTTACTATTGGCAATCTATGTTCACTACCTAGTTTCAGTGTTGCTATATATTATTTTATCCTTGTCTCAGGGACAGAAACAAAGTTCTCTTTATTTCACAATTTAATGTGCAGGATATTTTGAAGTACATTATACATGACCTCTGTTGCAGCTGAATATCAATTTAGTTCATCATCACAGTCAGAGTATTAGAGTTTATGTACAGTAGACAGGTAGTAGATAGAACTGACTGATCCTCTGAGAATGATGACAAGGGGACAGATAGAAATTAGATATACTGAGAGGTAGAGGTTGGAACAAATTCTATTGTGTTTTAAAAGCATTATAGGGAAAAAAAAAAAAAAGACACTACAAGCCAAAAGAAGCAGTGTTTCAGCTTTTAGATGCTACTTTTCATAAATAATTAATAATAACTATTAATTTTCTCAGTGCCAAATGGATCACTGTGTTTCCAGCATTTATCTTTGTCACATATATACAAAATTTAATGACACCATATAAACAAGTGTTATTTATTCTCAAGAAGCAGATTTTAAAGAAATTTTAATAAAACTGGTTATGCATATAGATCCAAATATAATCTGTTAAAAAACAAAATTCAGTTGACTAAATTTGGAGACCTAATAGGCTTCATTAAAGGATCCATGAATTGGGCAGCACCCTAGCAAGTAGAGGGAACTTCCAGGAGTTTTACACAATGGAAGGTTTATATAGGAAGGAGGGTAGGAGAAGAAAGTTACTAGCAAATAAAAGGATTGATCTGGGCAAGACAATCTTCCCTTAGGGGGAAGGACAAGTGATCTTATTATGCAGATTAATTTTTCTTCCTTGGGGGAAAACGGAGAGGGCCCAAATGGCAGATTACTTCTTCGGCTGCTGATCAAAAAATTTCTGACCAACCAGTTAAGATTAAGTATCTGGAAGAGGTTGAAATTGAGTTCCTGTTTGAAGACTCAGCTGAAGCAAGGGCATTTTGGGCCTATGATTTTCTTTTTAACAAAACAAAGTTAAAGCTCATTTTAAATTGTATATTGCTCACATTTGAATTGTTTCAAATACTTTAAGGATTACGAGTGCTAAACCTGTTAGGTTGTTATTAGAATCTCAGTGGTTTTCCATCAATAGAAAGCAGATAGCCTGGTTCTGTGGCTATTTGTAAAACAGTGAAAAAAAAAAAATACTCGATCCAAATATTTCGAAACTAAATGTAAGTGTATATCAATGAAATATTGGCAAAAGCTTCTTCCAAATTTCTGGCACAAAATTGCACCCACATTGTCATCTGCAAACCACAGCTTGTGAGCATTTAAGAATCCACAGGCAGTCTAATCAGCTGAAAAATGTATTCTACTTATGTACAATATCTTCCTGTATAATTTAAGACGGTTACTTCCTCCCTACTTTGATCTCATCCTTCACTGTACCATAATGAAAAAAATTACAATTTTTAAAATAATTTTTACAACTTTAGAATGATTTTGGATTTATAGAAAAATTGCAAAGATAGTATATAGAATTACCATATATCCTAGCTCCAAATTCCCTTATTATGAACTTCTAACACAAGTGTGTCAGAATTAATGAACCATATTGATGCATTTTTATTAACTAAAGCCCATATTTTATTCAGATTTCCTTAGTTTATTTAATGTGCATATTCTGTCCCAGGAATCCATCCAGGATATCACATTATGTATAATGATCTTTAAGCTCCTCTTGGATGTGACAGTTTCTCACTTTTCTTGCTTTTAATGACCTTGGCAATATTAAGGAGGACTGGTCAGGTATTTTGTCGAATGTCCTTCAATTTGGAATTGCCTGATTTCTCATGATAAGACTGTGGTTATGTATTTTGGGGAGGAAGAACACAGAGGTAGTGTCATTTTCATCACATTATATACCAAGGACACATATTAGCAACATAACCTATCACTGTTGATGTTGACCTTGCTCAGCTGCCTTAGGTAATGTTCCTGCAGTTTCTCCAGTATAAAGTTACTCTCTTTTTTTTTTTTTTTTTTTTTTTTAAGAAGGTAGTCATACCACTTAATAAGTAAAGAGTCATGCCACTCGTTCTTCATACATACATAAGTTACCTGGAATTCTTCTGCATGGGACATAATGTGGGAAACAAAGGCAAAAGAAAAATTATTTTTTTTACTACTTACAGCCCACTGACAAGTCCTTGTAGCAAGCAGAGTGACTTTCCTCTAGGAACTCATCTGCCTCTATGTTGATACTTTGTTAAGGGCAATAAGCAGTCTTAGCTTAACATTATCCCAACTACCCCGATCCCACACCCCAGGATCCTATAAGTGTTCTTTAACATATAAAAATTCCCTTAGAATAAATGTCCTTAATCTTTAACCCCAAAGATATTATGTTGGCAATCATCCCTCAAGCATATGACCTACCAATATGTCAATGCTTAAGGGTCTCATGGCTAGGGCTTTATTAGACAGAAATAAATGGCATTTCCTTGAGCTAGCCCACTCAAGGTCCTGGACACCTTGTTTCCAAAATTCTTTATAGAGACTTACATTATCCACTGAAGATGTCTTGAGAATTCTTTCTTGGGGTGCCTCGATGGCTCAGTGGAAGCATCTGCCTTCAGCTCAGTTCAGATCAGGGTCCTGGGATTGAACCCCACATTAGGCTCCCTGCTCAGTGGAGAGTTTGCTTCTCTCTCTCCCTCCCTCTCTCTCTCTCCTTCTGCTCCTCCCCCCGCTTGTGCTCACTCCTTCTTTCTCTCTCTCTCTCTCTCTCTCTCTCTCAAATGAATGAACAAAAACTTTAGGGAAAAAAAAGGAATTCCTTCTTGGTCATCAGCTCCAAACCCCAACATTTTCTATATCAGGACACTGATCTAATCTCCTCAATTAATTTATTTAATCCATGGTTTATTTATATCAGTATGAAAACTGATTTATATTTTATGTCTTGCACATAATCCAATACTACTTTATTTTTTTGTTCAAATTTTTCCAGTTTAAGCTATTTGGGGCTCTTTCAGTAGGCTCTCCTGTTCGTTTGACTTAACATATCATTGTGATGTAGGAAACAAAGATAAAAGAAAAACTAAATTTCCTGACTAACTGTAACCCACTGACAAGCTTATGAAATAGGCAGAGTAACATTCCTCTCAAAAAATTTTTTTAAAGATTTTATTATTTTATTCTTGAGAGACAAAGAGAGAGAGGCAGAGACACAGGCAGAGGGAGAAGCAAGCTTCACGCAAGGTGCCCGACATGGAACTCAATCCCAGGTTTCCGGGATCACAACCCAGGCCGAAGGCAGCACTAAGCTGCTGGGCCACTGGGCTGCTGTTCTCTCAAAATTTAGTTGCCTTGATATTAATACTCTCCTAAGGGTAAAGGCAATCTTAGCCCAGGATTCTCTAAATCTACTTAAACACAAAAATTCCTGTGGAAACTTCCTTTATCTCTACCTCCCTAGAAACAGAATGACAGTCTTCCCCCAAGCATATGACCCACTGATATATATCTGAATGGTCTCATGACTAAGGTTTTATTAGACAGTAATAAATGACTTTTTCCCAACAATAGCTAGCCCCCTCAAGGTCCTGGAAACCTTGCTTCCAAAATTCCTTAGAGTCTTACACTATCCCTAACCCACTCCCAACTTGGAAGTATGTAATGGGCCACTCCTCATGACTAGGGTGCAGCTCTTTCTGCCCATGGGTCCTGTCCCATATTTTAATAAAACCATCTTTTTGCACCAAAGTCGTTTCATGAATCTTTTCTTGGCAGTCAGCTTTGAACCCTAACATCTTTCCTACATCAATTGTTTTTTGTTTGTTTGTTTGTTTTTCTTGCTGCTTTTTTGTTTGCTTGCTTGTTTTTTAGTGCCTTAATTTTGGTAATTATAAGATGCTTCACCATCTTCTTGTATATTGCCTGCCCGACTCCTAGAATCAGGCATCTCTCCAAGGAGCCATGACTTTTGTTGTTATTGGGGGAAGGTATTAGAAAGCAATATCTGTGTGCTACTGGGTTTCTTGAGATCAGTAGCAAACTTTCTTCCTTAAAAAAGCGAGAAAAGGGCAGCCCCAGTGGTGCAGCGGTTTAGCGCCGCCTGCAGCCTGGGGTGTGATCCTAGGGACCTGGGATCGAGTCCCACATCAGGCTTCCTGCATGGAGCCTGCTTCTCCCTCCGCCTGTGTCTCTGCCTCTCTCTTCGCTCTCTCTGAATGAATGAATAAATAAATCTTAAAAAAAAAAAAGCGAGAAAATATTTTTTTCTGTATGCATATAGAACATCTGCAATATTTCATTTCTTAATTGTATTATTTAGTTCAAGTTAATTACAAATGTTATATACACCATACAAAGAATCTAAGCTGGAGTCCAGTCTTCTTTTTTTTTTTTTTTTTTTTTTGAGTATGTGAGGAACAAGCAGCTATATCTAACTGTGATATTAATTGAAAGGAAAGCAAAGGATGGGCATTTAACTCAGTCTTAGGTTGGAAAGAGGGTCTCTTGAGAAACAATACTGAAGTTTTACTAGTTTTCTACTGCTGTATAAAAATTGCCACCAACTTAGTGGCTTAAGACAACAACAAAAACATTCATTCATTATCTCACAGTATCTCCAGGTCAGAACTCTAGTCACAGCTAACGTGGTTCTCTGCTCAGTCTCACAATATTAATATAATGGTATTATATATAAAAAGATATTAAATATAAAGACCAGGCTATGTTCTTATCTGGAGTTTGAGATTCCCTTTCTAAGGTCATGTGATTTGGCAAAATTTAGTTCCTTGTAATTGTAGGACTGAGGACCTATTCCATTGCCAGCTGTCTTCCATGTGCCACTCAGCTTTCAGAGATCTCTTACATGGTTCCTCCAACTTCAAAGTCAGCAAAGAAGAATCTCCCTCACATTGAATACCTACCTCTCATGCTTTTAATCTATCTTTTCTATCCACACACACCCCCAAACACACACACATACCAAGAAGAGCCTAGCGTCTTTTAAGGCTTCACCTAATTAGATGAATTATCTAATTGGATAATCTACTGGATATCCAGTATCCAATTAGATACTGGATAACTTCCCTTTCTTAAATCCAACTGTGCCATATGACAAAACCTAATTATAGAAATGAAATCCATTATATTCCTAAATCCAATGGACTGTACAAGATCCGTAGACTGGGAGCAGAAATCTTGGAGGACCATCTCAGAATTCTGCCTACCACAGGTTTGTATTTTGAAATTTAAAAGAACATTCTCCAGTTGCAGAAATGGAGGAAGCAGGCACTACACAGAAAAGAGATAAGGAATAGCAAGATATATAAAGTAAAATGACAAGCAATTCAGGATTAATGCAGCAGGAGATTTCTAGTCAGGGCATTTGGGACATGAGATTATATACATGCTTCGGCCTGAATTGTGAAGTGCTTCATTTCATGCTAAGAAGTCTGCAATTTTTCTGTAGTTGGTGGAACACAAGGGAGTTACAAGTTAAAATTTGTTATACTGACAAAACACCTAGGCAACAGCAGAAGTGATAATTCCGCATAGCACTAAGGTGGAATCAGAATCAGTAACTGGGTCCAAGCAAGAGTTGACAAAGGCCTAAAACAGGAAAATGATAGTAGGAAAGAAGAGGCTTGTGCAATGAGCCTTGAAAATCGGGTGATGTTCTATAATACGGTCAGTTGTGTAGGCCATCAAAACATTGTCCAGGGAAAGGCACAAGCAAAGACACAGGAAAGGGAAAACGTGGGGTCTTGTTGGGAGAATTTATGATTGAGTTACGAATCACAGGTTACATGTGAAGGTTTGTGAGAAATAAGGCTAGAAAGCTGGAACCAAACATTCCTTAAAGTATCTTGAATGGAAACACGCTGAAAAAAAAAAAAAATCATCCATTTGCATTTTAAATCAGTCATTTCTTCCAGCATAAGTTGTGTTTTTTGTTTGTTTTTTAAGGAGAAATCATGAGAACACTGGGATAACCAGAGACTAGAAAGTGAAAAGAAATGTATAAACAATTACGCAATTGAAAATTCCATGGGGCGCCTGGGTGGGTCAGTCCATTAAGTGACCAAATATTGATTTTAGTTCAGGTCATGGTCTCAGGGTCCTGAGATCAAGCACGGAAGCAGGTTCCATACTCAGCAGGGAATCGGCTTGAAGATTTCTTTCTCCCTTTGCCCCTCCCCCGACTTGCACACACACACACACACACACACACACTCTCTCTCTCTCTCTCTCTCTCTCTCTCTCAAATAAATAATCTTAAAAAAAAGAAAATATCATTTTACTTAATCATCAGATGACCAAGATTTAAGTATTCAATCTTCTACTTAATAAGTAATGTACAAATTATTTAAGAAAAATAGTTATCTAACAGTGTGTATCATGAGGTTTTGTATAAACTCTCTTTAATTCTGGCAAGACATAGTATTGAAAATCACTAGACTCTCTCTCCCCACCCTGCAAGACACATTTCCTCTGTGCCCAAACTCTGAGCAAATCACTGAGGACAGAAAAAGGAAAGCTATAGGCAATAAGTGACAAGGTGGAAGAGAAGACACTAACCCCCTCCATCTCTTATTGTTTCCTTGATTCTGAAGCCAGCCAGTGATTTTGCATAGAGTTCCAAGAAAGAGTTATCAGTTTTATAAATGACAGGTTTCTATTTGATAACCAACAATTCAAAACTGAAACAAGCTTTGCCACTTATTAGAATGGAATATATATCCACATAGAAAACATATTTCTATTTTTATTTCTGGAACTAAGATTTTGCAAGTGTACAAGCATCTTTAAGTTGGGAATTAGCTTGAAATACACAGGGTGGAAAGAGAAGTGGGCATATGGCAACTATCCATTTTATCAGTCTAGAAAATTTGATTTTCTTTGTTTTGGCATTGCTTTGATATCTAGATGTGTCTATTTATCGAATAACAGTCAAATTTCTATGTCATTTTATGTTTAAATTTAGCTTGAGCCAAGGGAATATTTTTGTCCTATTTACTTTTAAGATATCTGCTTAAAAATCAGGATGAAGAGAGAATTTCCATGGGAAGACACAGCAGAGTAGATAGAGAAAAAGTTAATTTTAAAATGTACCAATAAGGTAAAAAAGAGTAAGTAACTGACAAAGATATAGAATATAGACCAATTAGTGAGACTTGTGATCAGCAGAAGCACCAGGATTATATATAAACTATTATATCAGTATATAACTTTTTCATGAGTACATTGCTTAGTCCACCCATTTAAGGATTAGAGATAATACAAATATGAAACTTTTCTCGTTTTTTAGAAGAGGAAAATGCCTTTGCCATTGCTCTTGTTTTATAATGTACTGTGTATGAATCAATATTTTATTTAAAATGGTGACAAATTAAGGAATGGATATGGGTGGAAAAAATAATATGAAATTAAACCATGATCTTTTTAGCTTTAATATTTAAAATCATGTTAAAATTTTATACTTTGCAGTTCATAAAGCATGTCCACAAGCCCAATTTGGTTTGATCCTAATAATTGTCATGTACATAGAATATTCACTATTATTACATATTGGGGTGAGAGTTTTATAAGACTTTGGAGGGAAATCTTGGGGCTCTTGATTCCTTTTAGAATAAGTAGATATGCAACTGAGAATTTGTTCCATAATTTCTGATTATCAGACTTCTAAAATCTTCTATCATCTTCCCAAAGTAATTTGTCCCCTTGTTAGCAGCAGTGGGTGGTGGCCCCTTCTCAGAGTTCCACCCATCTGTACCCCCATCAATTTTTCTTCTCTCTAGTTGTTCTTATCTAGTCCCATAGAATAGACAGGGGAAATTGCGAAGAGTTCTTAATTCTAAATCTTTTAAAAGATTTTATTTATTTATTCATAAGAGACACACACACACAGAGGCAGAGACCTAGGCAGAGGGAGAAGTAGGCTCCCCATGGAGAGTGATGTGGGACTTGATCCCAGGACCCAGGGATCACAACCTGAGCTGAGGGCAGACATTCAACCATTGAGCCACTCAGGCATCCCTTAATTCTAAATTTTAAGGCTGAATTTTTCATGGATTTTCCTTTAGGCCCATAAACATATTCTTTATTTCATGTATTCCACTTTTTACAAAGTGAAAGCTTTGCCTTTCAAGATTCTTGTCTGTACCATAATTTCAAACTTCTCTTAGGATAAAAGAATTGGATGGATAGGAGATAGAATTAATTAAAGACAAACTGACCAATTTTAATCTTGCCTGACTAAATGAATTTCTTTGAATGGGGGAGGTCCACATGCAAGAAAGGGCAGGAAAAGAAAATAGAGATTGATATTTCAAGATGTTATTCCACTGCAATAATTTTCCAGATGACAAAAATGAGATTTATAGCAATTGTTTTGCATATGACTGTAGAGATAGCTTGGCAGAATCTCATGGCAAGATCTTTTGATGCAATATTCTGATTTATCTCTTGAAGAAATACACTTAATGGGAGAAATATGGAAGTTTTGGTCTCCTTTTGAAGACTCGATGTTGATTAGATGGAAATTCAAATATCTCTGTAGAGCAGTGGCTGGCATATATATACCAAGTGTTATGGGAACATTGAGAAGGGTGTAACTTTTAATGGTTGGAGAAGTTGTAAAGGGCAAGTGGCAAAAAAGAAAACTGGGCACATGGAATTTCATACATAATGGTATTCATATACCAGGAACTGTATGTTATTTGATCACAGGATACATTTCAGGTGGGAAAGGGGAAGGGAAAAGAAGGGTCAGTAAAAGTTGTGGAAAATGAGGCTAGTATACAGGTCAGGAATAATCTCTTATGTCACACCTTTCAAAGGCAAATGATTGATGATTTCAAGAGACACACAGAAACATAATGAAATTTGTGATTCAAAAAGAGAATTACTGATGGCACAATGATGAGATAAAATTTTTTCGTAAGAAGAGCAGTTGGGAAATAATAGTATTCCAAGAAGGACTGATGGTTTATAGTTGAAATAATTCAAGGGCAAGAAGTGTTATAAAGAAAAAGGGCCGATCAAGTTATATTTAGTAGCAAGAACCAACAGGGCATGATGACTGATGGTAGGAGAGATTGTGTGTGAAAACCTCTGATAGGTGGGACATACAGCTATTCAATAAATGTCCAATCTCCCCTTCTTCACAACCTATGTTGCACTGCCTCTAACATGATTATAACTCAAATCTATCTGCCATGGAAGTTATGTCAGGATAGCTTCTAAAACAACTGGAATATGATATGAAGACTTCTAGTTATATAAACAGCCAAGGAAAAGGAAATAATGTTCATATGCATGTCTGCTCATATATACAAACATAATTTCATGCATGTAAACACATGTGAATGTGATGTTAGATAAGAAAATGTAGATGTTATGTCTGTAAATTTAGAATGTCAGAAAAACACTATGGGAGCAAACTAATGTGTAATTGATATTTACAAAACAAAAGATTGATAATCTTGGTATTTTTGTGGGTTTTTTTTTTAAGATTTATTTATTTATTTATTTATTTATTTATTTATTTATTTATTTATTTATGATAGACAGAGAGAGAGAGGCAGAGACACAGGAGGAGAGAGAAGCAGGCTCCATGCCGGGAGCCCGACGTGGGACTCGATCCCGGGACTCCAGGATCGTGCCCTGGGCCAAAGGCAGGCCCCAAACCGTTGAGCCACCCTGGGATCCCCCTATTTTTGTGGTTTTATTTTGCAAGTTAAAAGAATAGAATTTATAGTAGTAAATTATGATAATTTATAGTAGTAAATTCTGATATAGTAGTAATTTCTGATTTTATCAAGCAAAACCAATAAAGTTTTTTTGCTTCTTCCCACCTCCACTCTGCATTTTGTGCATTTGTTTTCTTCATTTGGATAGATAACAGTTTTAATGGATTAAAATGGTAAGTATCATCAAAAAGCAGAAAGCAGTTTAAATAAGAAAGGAATAGAAAGTAATAAAGGAAAAGGAAAGGATTATCATTCCCCTTGGAGTTAAATATGAACCACCAATCTCCCTCATCCTTCATTTCTAGGGTTTATTCCCACTGTCCTTTTGAATGACCTGTGCTTTTCTATAAATATTGTTAGTCCCATGTCACTTGCATTCTTACTCTCTACTCATAATATTAATGCACTTGGGAAATTCTGTTTATCTCACTTTAATAAAAATATATCTCCAAATGGCAGGGAAACACCACTCAGAATGTGGTAATCCGCTTTCTAGTGGGGGGATTTTAAATGAATTATATTGGGAAATTTGACTATACTACTCTTAAGTGATTTGCATACTATCACATCCTTTACAGGCTAAGTATGAGAGGTCCATCAACTATGTTAACCTAATTATTCCTATTTTCATCACAGACTATGTTTACTGATAAATTAGCTTGGGAAATTATGTAAAGAAGTTTAGAATGAGAACTGGGGTCCCAAGAAAATTAAACCAAAATAGAATTTCAGAGTCAGAAAACTGATACCAGGTAATATACAATAATAAATATTCATGATGATGTTAATAAAATAACAACTAATGCGTTAGGCTTAAATAAAAGTGTATATTTTATTTTATTTATTTTATTTTATTTTATTTTATTTTATTTTATTTTATTTTATTTTATTTTGGCTCCATGCCCAACACAGGGCTTGCACTCCCAACCCTGGGATCAAGACCTGGGCTGAGATCAAGAGTTGGACACTTGAGGCGCCTGAGTGGCTCATCAGTTAAGTGTATGCCTTCTGTGGGTCATGATCCCAGGGGCTTCCGCTCAGTGAGGAGCCTGCTTTTCCCTCTCCTCTCCACTTATGCTCTCTCTTGCTATCTCTCTCTCGCTCTCAAATAAATACAATCTTTAAAAAAAGAGTTGGACACTTAATTAACTGAGCAACACAGATGCCCCAAAAGTTTATATTTTAAAAAGAATAGTTCTCATTCCTGACTGAATCAAAATCACTTATGGAACATTTAAAACTATAGATTGATGCAATCCCCTTCCCCCAACAAATTTCAGAGATTGTATATAAGTAAGTTTAGGCAGGAGATCTTATACTGGAATTTATAGTTACCTAGAACACAGTAATTGGCAGCCAACTTTAAGTATTACTGTTTTTTAAAAAAGGAATTACTGCCACTATGTAGACCTGAGATTGCTAAATTTTCGCTTCACATTTGAATGACTGGGAAACTCTAAAAATACCAATTTTCAGTAGTATTTCAAATCAATTAGAATTGATACCAATATCTGGTGTCATTTCAACTTCAATTAGAATCTCAGGGAATGGAACCCAGCACTGGCATTTTTAAATTCCAGGTAATTCTATGTACACCTAAGATAAAAAACTGTAGGGTATAACTTTTGAATTAAATAAATCCTCCAAAATGTAAATGTTTGAATTATTTTTATTGAATTGACTAAATACAAATAATTTTGCCTAGTAGTTACCTTGAATTAGTGTTAAATATTACTAATATAGTTTGTAATATCACTACTTATAATATTTGAAGGATAGACATTATTTGTCTAGTATTTGTTGTTCTGAGCAATTTACCTGATCTCCAACTACCCTGTCATTCATAACCAAATTATTTCTAAAATGCTAATTGCTTTTAAAACTGAATTTTTTATCTACTTTGGTTTCCTGTCACTAGCAAAGCCTATATCAGTTTTAGTATAAAGACTTCAAATGATAGTATCTTAAGTTAATTTTAATTAATTAACTCTGAATAGGATCCAATATTTATTATTATCTAGGAAAACATGACTTTGAGTGACAATTGGATTTTAAAGTGTTTCCTAGAATATTATATTTTTTAAATGATGAAAGTCTTCACTCTTTTTTTAAGATTTTATTTATTTATTTGAGAGAGAGTGAGCATGAGTGGGAGGAGGGGTAGAAGGAGAAGCAGACTCCCCACATATCATGGCATGGGGCTCCATTCTGGAACCCCAGGATCATGACCTGAACTGAAGGCAGACTCTTTAACCAACTGAGTCACCCAGGTGCCTAAGACATCACTTTCTAATGGTAGTAAGATATATCTTTCTTCTGAATTGGGATAACACCATGCTTATCTCTAGAAATGCCTGCAACTCTGGTACTGACTTTTGGCTATGATAAGAGCAAGTGGGATAATTAATCATTTATTATCTGTTGTCTAAAGTTAGAACCACCAATGTTGGCACCCATGGTTAACTTGTTTATTGACAACTGTTAGAGGGGCAAAAGACAGGCTTCCCCAAAATGGGCCATTTTGGTATAAAGATTATTTCAAGTTAGAAGTAATCAAAACCCATCAGATGCAGGAGAAGTCCTCTGCCTCCCTGTCAACTGCCTAAATTTATATTGGAAAGGACAACCTTTATTTTTTATGTTTGAGTGCTTTCTCAGTTGTGTATTGCTAATATTTTTCTCCCTTTTCACTTTCTTAAAGATTATGAAGATATTATTCTATATCATTTAGAAAGTTTAGTTTTCTTTACTTTTCCCATGATATTTATACCCATAAGAGAGATATTATACCCAGAATTTATACCCAGGAAGAGAGATATTAACAGACTCTCCTACCTAAGGAATTTATCTGCAAATAGGGAAACCTTCATTTTTCAAAACATCTTTCACTTTCCTGCTAATGGCCTTCTCCTCTTTGTATTCTCTTCTGCTTAGCTCTTATAAGCTTCATGTTGCCTCATTATCTTTGGAATTTCATATCTGTATGGATTACCTGTACGTATGCTTATTAAATTAAATTTTCTCCTGTTAATCTGCTTCATGTCAATTTGATTGTAAGTCCAGCTAGAAGGTCCATAAGGCAGGAAGTTATGGCACCATACACCTGGAATAATTGGTTATACATCCTGACTTGTTTATCTGATCAGTGTGGCATCACTATGGAAAAGACAAGCAACCCAATTAAAAAGTATCATGAGATTTGAAAAGAAACTTTATTTAAACAATCTGAATTATCAATATATCTGGCCAAAGAGTCAAATACTTGTTAGGTCTGAGAAAATTAAAATGAAACTACAACTAACTATCACTAGATGACAGTCATTATGAGTAAAAGCAAATACAGACAATCCCAAGTGTTGGAAAGAAAGTGAAGCAACTGGAACTCTCATAGACTGATAGTAGAAGTGAAAACTAGTATAACTATTTTGGAAAACTATTTTTAATTATGAACTAAAGCTGAATATATATGTGTTCTGTTACTAAGCATGTATGAGCTCTTAAGTACATAAATAAGAGAAATGCATATGTACATACAATAAAGGCATCAACAAAAATATTTATAGGGAATTATTCATAATAATTCTAAATAAGAAATAAATCCAATGGTTATCATCAGTATGATGGATAAATAAGTTATAACATGTTCATATAATGGGATAGTATACAGTAACAAGAATGAATATATTGTAGCTCCACATAAATACCATGGATTAATATCACACACAAAACAGTGGACAAAAGAAGTCAGTTATGAAAGAATATATAACATGTTATTCCATTTGTGTGAAATAAAATGAGGCAAGACTAGCCTATGTTTTAAAAGTTAAGAGTATCATCAAAATTGTATTTAGGAAGAAAGGAGCAAGCACTAATTTATAGAGGCAAGAATGGAGATCTAAGGTGGTAATAATTTGCTGTTTCTTGATCTGAGTTGTGGTTATAGGGGTGAGATGAGTTTATGATAATTCACCAAGCTATACAGTTTGGATTTGTACACTGTTCTATATGATCGAACTATTTCAATAAAAAGTTAACAATACAATTAATCAGAAATGTGTGATAATCCTCTGCACAGTAGATGAATTTAAGTAATTATTATCAATTTTATCAGGTATGAAAGTGATTCTGTGGTTATGTAAAAATAAATGTCCTTAGTTTTAGAAATTTTTCCTATTTATTGAAGCATCTCATACAAAGATATGTCTACAATTTGCCTTAAAATATGTCAACAGCAAAATATAATAAAAAAGGGTAAATTAAAGAAATGTGGCAAAATCTTGCTAAAATTGCTTAAGAAGTATCCTCAATGAAAGTGAATGGTACTATTCTATGGAGGACGGTAGATAGTACTGACACTATTCTTCTTTTAAATACATTTGAAATATTTACAATAAATGTTCTTAAAAATCAGAGCCACAATTCTCCAGCTCTTAAAATGACCAAGAATTCATCCTTGCCTCTGTACTTTTTAGCCCAATGTATGACACCCTGCCAGTATAATAGTTGCTTAAGAAGTAACTTAAAGTCCGTGATTTCCTTTCCTTCCTCAACCTTTGCTCCTACCACACATCTAATCATCCTTGAAGTTCTACTATTTACCCCTCTTTTTGCCTCGGGAACTTTTCAATCTCACCTCTTTGCAATGACCACTGTCTTAATTCAGGCCCCAATTAACTGACACCTGGATTGGTTCAACAATCCCCTTAATTAGTTTTCTATCTCCAGAATTTGTCTGCTTCAGATAATTCTCCACACTGGAGCCAGAGGCCTTTTCTTAAAGCATATGTTTAATTTCATTACTTTCTTCTTTAGGATACCTCAATGGCCTCCCTACTGGATACAGGAAAAGACCCTAACAGGTATTTAGGGGCCCAATTCTTCCTTAACAACACAAGGGCTTTCAGGGGATCCTAAAATCTTTCCCATAAACATAAAGGGTGTTTAATAACACTTCAAAATTGGAATTGCCTGTTGCAATTAGCTATGCCTTCCTGCATTTTGTTATATATCTATGAATTTATTTTTTAAAAAAATTTCCCAGTTGTGACCCAAATTAGTTCAAAGTTCTAAAGCAAACAAAACCTGTACTCATATTACTTTCTGGCAGCCATACACATGCAATGGCTAAGAAGTTGAGGTTCTGCAGGTCTTGATGTAGGAAAATTCAGGAAATCTGAGCTCACCACACTGGATTGAGTATTATTTCCACACTTAGTAGTTTATGTATATGTTTCCAACATACTTACTGGTGGAGGGATTTATTTAGGCCTTTCTATATAGTTCTGTGTGCCCTCACTGGGTGGTGAGATGTATTGGTTGGGTTAGAGTTGCAGATAGCCAGAAAAGGGATTTATTATAGTTAAGTAATATTTATAGTACCTTTAGAAGTGCTGAGGAGCAGGATCAGTCCTGAATTTGTAGCAGCAATGTCTATCATGGGAACTTTCAGTCATGAAACAATGAGTCAGTTAGGAAATCAGGAAATAAATAGACAATTGTAGGCTTACAATTCACTCCACGGAAATGGAGGGTGCATATACTCTTTCACAATCCCATTAAGAACTTCTGCTAAAGCTTCCACAAAAAGGTGAAATGTACCCATGGTTATACTTGCCAGCAGAAATAGCAGCGGCAGAATAATTGCAATGATCTCATGCTGTTTTACATACGTCTTCAAGTCAGGGAAAGACCGCTATGATTCGAAGAATCGATATCTAGGTGGGAACAGTAATCATAAGGGAAGGTAGGTGATAAGGATTTTAGATATATATTTTTAATCTGGGTTAAGGGGGGATATTGTTAGGAGGTTGGAATGAATGCCATTTGAGACAGCTCAAAAAATCTTCCACAAGGGCCATGGAGAATTTAGTAGGACAAGTTTTGTTTTTTGTTTTTTGTTTTTCTAACTTTCAATGAATAGCTCCCAAGGAATGCAAATCGTAAATTTGAGGGAAGCAAAACAAATAGATAAGATTCTGATTTCCCTGATGAAATCAGTATCATGGTTCATGATATGCATGGATGAATTGCATAATGGGCAGAAGTTCATAATTTTATATATTTACATAAAAGGATTTCATAAAATATGAAGGAATGTGTATAATTAATTAGCATATAGTTTTGGGTAAAAAATTTCTAGAAAAAAAATAATCCATTTATTTTTACACATTTACACTTCAATCAGAGTTAGTATTTTCCTAAATTGATTTTTAAAAGATTTTGGAAAATGTGTAAATTAGAGGAGAAAATCAGTATGCTTTTATTTTTACATCTGATGCTCTTTGCTATATGTTTAATAAACATATTCTCATGTTTTATTATTTACTGCTTTTTATTTATTGACAATCTTTTATTTTTCCTACCCAAACTATTTTCTTCTTTTCCTACAAATCATATTTTTACTAAATACTAAGAAACAAAAGTTGAACAATCAGAGAAACTTGAATTTTACTATCCTCTCAACTATTAAGGCAAACGTATTGATAAAATATGCTCACAAAAGTGTATTTTTTAATCCAAATTATTATTATTTTTTAAAATATGTCAGTATTAAGGGCAACAAAAGAATCATTTACTCCATTTAGCATATATAAAAACTTTTAAATATGGACAGTGAGACATGTTTTGCTTGCTGTTCTTTTTTATGTGACATCATCAGTTAGATTACCATCAACTTGGAAAATATTCAATAAATGTACAGAAATTGGATCAGCAGAATAATATTCAAGCTTTTGCTTTTAGACTGGAGTTTTTAAGACTATATAACATGCTTAATGTTAAAAAATAGCTCTTTATGTTAGTGATGTTTGAATGCAGGAACTGTATGAACAAAATATATTTGTGTTATCAGTTAGTATATATAATTTCCCGGATATGTCTAATATCAAAACATAGCAAATATTAGATGACATTCAAGTTTAAGACATGGCCTCCATCATTATAATGACATTTAGTGTAGAAACTTTAAAACAAACTGCTATAGCAGTCAGGATGAGTCAAAGCAAAATCATTTTGATGTTTCACATGAAAAATAGATTTTTAAAAATTGGCTGAATTGAATCATTTCAGATTGTCCACCACCTGTCATTGCTTTTTCTAAACTAAAAGCATCCATTACTTTATATGTGAAACTTCTGCTATTGCAAATCAAACTTCTTTTTCAAATGGCTATGGAGGCCCATTAGCCCATAGCGCAATGGCTCATGTGCTGAGAGCCTATAAAATCTATAAAGAGAATGGTGACTTTGTGTGAAAGTTTAATTAAACTGGGGGATGTATGTGAATTGAAGATGGATGGTTTGTTATGTGCCACTACAGCAGCCTCATTGTTCTATCTTTGTCTCAAGCTAGCCCTAAATCAAGATAACAGGCAGACAAATGTAACAGTAAACATAAAGAAAAAACATTTAATCATCATATTAGCTTCAGATAAGTATTGATCCCTGGACTGCGTCCTGAGATAAATGGATATCAAAAAAGTAAACTTCTTTTTCGTGAAACATTTTAGATCAACACCTCAGGTGCTTTGGTGTTAGCCAGGACCACTTCCGGACTAACAGACCAGAAATGATTTTACATCTAATTCCTGACTTCCTTTGTGGCAGAGGATTGCTGACTAGCCTTTTGTTTTCATGTATTTTTGACACTAAGTGATTTAACTGTTCAAGTTTGCTTTTCTCCAGATTTTTTTGTCCTCAAGTTTCATAATATGCTTCTTAAAATAGAAAATTTAGTGTGAATTTTTCAAATTTTGCTTTCCATTTTTAATTACACAGTGCATGCTTAACCTTAATTTCTGAATGTAAAATCAGTATGGGGACCCACAGCTCTTTGATCATCCCTCTTTCCAGGGTAATAACTGTTAATAGATAACTGTGCATTCCTAACGTAGTAGTCTCAGAAAGCTTTTTGGTAACGAATGAAATAAACCAAGAGATATTACTTACCTTTCAGTATGGGGTAGAAAATAAGACAATACTGGCTTTCTTTTAATAACAAAAATGTCACTTGCCCCTTGGATCAAACTCTTAAGTAAAGCTATTGTTTCTTCCTGATTGATAGGGACATACTTTCCAGAGAAGATTCTAAATGAATCTACACATCTTGCAAACATATATACACAACCATACATATACACAGCAATAAGGCTGAAGCTTCTGTTTTCATATATGCATTGATCATACCACAGAAAACACTAAAATCTAATCAGAATGCTCCCTGACCAAATCATACTTCAACAGGTGATATTAAATCTCCCTGTCTCCTGGGTTATTCTGTTAGATTCCCTGATCACTCTTTCATTTCTGGCATCAACAAAACAACAGAAAAAAAGTTTTAAGATTTTATTTATTTGAGTAAGTGAGTAATAAAGAGAACATGAGCTGTGAGTGGGGTTTGGGTGGGTGAGAGGAGCAGAGGGAGAGGGAGAAGCAAACTCCCTGGTAAGCAGGGAGCCTGAGGTGGGATCTATCCTGGCCCCCAGGGATCATGACCTGAACTGAAGACAGACACTTAACCGACTGAGCCACCCAGGTGCCCCGCAAATTAGCATCCAAAATTGGTACTGAATCTTTTTGAAATGGATATCTCATTGAGATTCTTGACTTGAGATAAGTTAGATGTTCTTAAAAAAAAAAACTCTCTTGATAAAGAATATCTAAAATTCTGGATAAAATATTCTTAAAATCCACTTTTAAAACTCAAGTCCACTAGGCAAGAGAAGCAACAAGTATCCTTAAAGTACAAACATTTTTAAAAAGCGTTCACCTAAGTTTTAAGACGATTGAAACCAACTTCATTATTACCTTTTATTCATGTTTAAATCAAACACCACAAAGCATTTAGGACTCTCAGCACACCACATCTCCTAGAATTTCATGCCTGTAAGACTTTATATGCTCTATTCTAACTCAATTTTCTACCCTTACAACTCCTAAAATATGTATGTACTTTTGCAAACACATGTTCAGTAATTTCCAAATCCTCCAGATATTCACAGTTTGCTCCAACCTTTCCTTTACCTTTACTCTCTGCTAAGAATGATGCCTGTTTACAATCCTCCTACGCCGTTGGTATTTTTACTCTCTCACCTCCCATTCCACTAACCTGGTAGTGCCCTCCTTTGCTTTTCATTGCCATACTTCCAGATCAGTGATGCTCTCTTTGCCTTAAAACCCACGTCAGCATGCCATCCCTAATGATTGCCTATCTGTCACTTTCTACCTGTAGTCTTCGTTTTCTGTCATCACGATCCATCATTGTTTAAGCTGTCAAGTATGTGACGCTTCTCTCCCTCTCCATACAACCTTGGCAATATTGTATTCTGGCTAAATCCAACTCTCTGCCTAAAATCATGCATCTTCATCTGCTCAAGGAAAAAATAGAAAGGCATGCTGCTAGGTTTCACTTGAATTTCATGGCTGCTAATCAAAAAAGCATCAATGAGTTATTTGTCAATTATCGTGTATTTATATATCCCATTCACCCTACTGCTGCTTTATACAATTATTTTATACTTTTTTCTCAAACCTCTAATACCTTCTCCCCCATATTCACCCTGGGTTTGATTTTTCTTCTTATTTCACTAAGACAACTAAGCAATCTCAGGCTATCGGGATCTCATCTACCATCTACCTGCATGCTGCCCTCAGACCCTGCTTTCTCCTTTATTATTATGGATAAACTAACTCTTACATAAAGCTGGTCTCTGGATTGTGTTATTTTTATATTTATCTTTTTATTGTTTAAAAATGTTACATATATTCTTTACCAAATTCTCCCATCTTTTAATTGTGTATGGTGTTTTACCACATACCTGTTTTCTACTTCTTTGTTTGTTTGTTTTAGTATTTTTTATTGGAGTTGGATTTGCCAACATATAGCATAACATCCAGTTCTCATCCTGTCACGTGCCCCCATCAGTCACCAGTCACCCCATGCCCCTCCCACCTCCCCTTCCACTACCCCTTGTTCGTTTCCCACTTAGGAGTCTCTCATGTTCTGTCATCCTCACTGATATTTCACACTTATTTTCGCTCTTTTCCCCTTTATTCCCTTTCACTATTTTTTATATTCTCCAAATGAAGGAGACCATATAATGTTTGTCCTTCTCTGACTGACTTACTTCACTCAGCATAATGCCCTCCAGTTCTATCCACTTGAAGCAAATGGTGGGTATTTTTCATTTCTAATGGCTGAGAAGACATAGACATGGCCAACAATCACATGAGAAGATGCTCCGCATCACTGGCCATCAGGGAAATACAAACCAAAACTGCAATGAGATACCACCTCATACCAGGGAGAATGGCGAAAATTAACAAGACAGGAAACAACACATGTTGGAGAGGATGTAGAGAAAAGGGAACCCTCCTGCACTGTTGGTGGGAATGTGAACTGGTGCAGCCACTCTGGAAAACTCTGTGGAGGTTCCTCAAAGAGTTAAAAATAGACCTGCCCTACGACCCAGCAATTGCACTGTTGGGGATTTACCCCAAAGATACAGATGCAATGAAACGCCGGGACACCTGCACCCCGATGTTTCTAGCAGCAATGTCCACAATAGCCAAACTGTGGAAGGAGCCTCGGTGTCCATTGAAAGATGAATGGATAAAGGAGATGTGGATTGTGTTTTTGATACTTACTTATCTTCATTATTCAAAGATATACCTCTAGCGGTTGTCGTTTTCTCCATTATCTTTTTTTTTTCTCTGAATTCTGTATAAATAATGCATCATTTATTTCTATATTTATTATATATTTTTCAATATTTTTCAATCAAAATATAAAGTATTATAGACAGATTGTTGTTTCTATTGCTAGGGACCTGTATTTTATGTTACTCTAAGTTATATATATATATTATTTATAAAGTTGCATTAGTCATAACCATATCTTCGATATTGGTGTTTAGGAATATAACTTATTCTAATGCATTTATATTTCTCTACATTGATAAACTTTTAATAGTTATAAGTTTTATATTATTTTGTATTATCTCTGCAGATAGAGATATTTTCTGCATATGTATTTTCTGCATATGATGATTTATTTCTAATATTTATAATTATATTTATTTACTGTTCTAATTTCAGTGACTGGGAACTTCAGAAAACAAGCTGTAGAAGGGTTAGTGGGCATGTTTTTCTTATTCCTAATTTGAAAGGAAATATCTCTAGTATTCTTTCATATTTCTATTGTGCAAGATACTTTTTAAAAATCATGAAATGGCACTGAATTTTATCAAAAGTTGTTTTGAATACTTTACAATTACCATTATCATTTTTCTTCTTTATTCCTGTCATTAAGCTGAATTATATTAGATGATGTTCTAATTTTGAATTCTTCTTGCTATGCAGAGATAAATCTAAATTTGTCAATATATCACTATTATGTTTATACACATTCCTATTTTTGATTGGCTTAATTTTTATTTCAAACATTTGAATTTATGATTATAGAATAGAATTGAATTGTGATTTATTTATTTTTTGAATTGTGATTTAATTTCCTATGTCTTTGTCTGATTTTAATGTCATGATCCTGTAAGCTTTATATTATTTCAGATATTCCCTTTTAAAATATTTTCGAAAGCATGTGAAATAGTTTAGGAATTTCTCTTAGTGAACATTTGGTAGGATTCATCAGTAAAAGATTGCAATATAGAGTAATTGTTTTTTTTAATTTATTCATGTTTTCTATTTTTGTTTATATTATTTCAGAATGCTGTTCTTAAAAAGATTAACGTTACTTACATAAAAACTATTCCAAATCTATTTTTTTAATTTCTAGTGTTTTCATTTGTGTTTTCCTCGATGCCCTTAACCTCCATGACTAATTTTGACTGAAGTTTGCCTCTCTATTATTTCAATTATTTTTTTGGTATATTCTGTTTCATTAACATATGACCCTTATTATTCCCTTCTTTACTATTTATAAATTCACTCTCACTAATCATACCTCTAACCAAATTTTATTATTTGAATTCCTATCTCAGTTATTTCAGCTTTTATATTTTTACATTAGGAATTTAAAGTATAAATTTTCCTGTTAGTACCTCTTTGACCACATTCTACAAATAATATTTACATTATTCCAAATTTAAGAATGTTCTTATTTCATTGTGCTTTTTGACTCATAAATTATTTAGAAGTTATTTTTCTAAATTTCCATATGTTAAAGTTTTCAATTGTTTTTTGTTTTTAGAGTGATTGCCTAATTAATTATCTTGTATAATAAGTATATGAAGTCTATATTCTTCATACTAACAATTATTTGAGTTGTGTTAGGCTTTTTTATGAACTGATATATTATCACTTTGTGAAATGTTCCATGTGTAACTGAACAAATTATTTAACATTTTAATATAATTGGAAGATTTTATTTATGCCCATAACATCATCATATGTTTGTATATGTGTGTGTACATATGTATTTTTGTAACAAACAAGTCAAATTGTTAGATTTTCCTTATAAACTGTTTCTTTTGTATTTAACTTGCTACCTTCTACCTGAAATGTTTTGTCTAATGTTGATATAGATACATACAAATTTATTGTTATTGTTACTATTTTTCTGATGCATCCTTCTCTTCATTTAATTTCAATGCTTTAAGCTTAGATGTACTATTACATAATTACATTATAGCTCTATAGTAAATATTCAACCAATACTACAATGTTTGTAAAGGGCAGGTTTTTGCAATTTATATTTGTTACAATGGATGATTTATTTGGATTAATTTATTTTTCACAATATCTTGTGTTTCTTCATGACTTGCTTTGTTATATTTACCTATTTTCTTGACTTTTTAGTAACAGATCTGTTGTGACATAACTTACATATGATACAAGTCACACATTTAAAGTGTACAGTTCAGTGGTTTTTAGTGCATTCACAAAATTGTGCAACCATTGCCACAATTAATTTTAGAATATATTCAAAAGAAAGAAACACCATACCCTTTAGCCATCACTTTTAAATCCCCCAACTTCCAACTCCATCCCTTGGCAACTACTAATATACTTTCTGTTCTATAGATTTGCCTATTTTGGACATTTATGTAAATAGAATTATGTAATCATATAATTGTGATTTGTCTGTCTTTGCATCATGGTTTGAAGATTCTTCCATGTTGTATTATCAGTACTTTCTCTTTTTTTAAGATTTATTTATTTGAGAGAGAAAGAGAATGAATGAGCAGGGGGAAGGGGCAGAGGCAAGTGGACTTTGCCCTGAGCAGGGAACTGAATGTGGGGCTCAATCCTTCCATCCTGAAATCATGACCTGAACCAAAATCAAGAGTCCAATGCTCAACCAACTGAGTTTTTGGTTGTACAGGTGCCCCAGTACTTTATTTCTTTTTATAGTATCCCATTGTATGGGTATAACAAATCTAATTATCTATTCATTAGTTGATAGATATTGACTGTTTTCAGCTTGGGGCTATTATGAACAATACCATTATAAACATTTATACACAAATTTTTATGTAGACATACATTTTCATTTCTCCCACAAAATGGGGAAAATAAAACTGAAAATCATATATCTGGTAAGGGAGTTGTGTCTTTAGTACATAAAGATCTCCTAAAATAATTATAATAATAAGTAAATATTCCAAAGTTAAAAAGACAACCCAATTTAAAAATGAACAAAAGGTCTGAATAGGCATTTATCAAAGAAGATATACAAATGGTAATAGCACATGGAAAGATTCACAATATTGTTATCCATGAGGCAAATGCAAATCAAAATCACAATGAGACACTTCATAACCACTAGGATTAATGTGATTAAAAAAGACTGACAATAGGGATCCCTGGGTGGCGCAGCGGTTTGGCGCCTGCGTTTGGCCCGGGGCGCGATCCTGGAGACCCGGGATCGAATCCCACATCGGCTCCCGGTGCATGGAGCCTGCTTCTCTCTCTGCCTATGTCTCTGCCTCTCTCTCTTTCTCTCTCTGTGACTATCATAAATAAAAAAATAAAAAAAAAAATTAAAAAAAAAAAAAAAAAAAAAAAAAGACTGACAATAATAAGTATTGCTAGGATATAGAAAAATTGGAATCTTTGTAAATTACTGGAGGATGCAAATGATATAAAGCCAGTTTGGTAGTATATCTGTATACTTTGGTAGTAAACTACCAAACAGTTTGGTAGTTCTTGATTTTTTTTTTTTTAATATTCTCAGGTCACTAACTTTTTAGGTTTGGAAAATATTTTCCTTAATTCTATTATTTTGATGTTTTATTTTTTTTATTTTTTTTAAAGATTTTTTTTTAATTTATTTATTTATGATAGTCACAGAGAGAGAGAGAGGCAGAGACACAGGCAGGGGGAGAAGCAGGCTCCATGCACCGGGAGCCCGACGTGGGATTCGATCCCGGGTCTCCAGGATGGCGCCCTGGGCCAAAGGCAGGCGCCAAACCACTGCGCCACCCAGGGATCCCTATTTTGATGTTTTAAAGTTTTAAACTCAGGCATAATTAGTCAAAGTTGTTGATTATATCTTCTTGGTTCTACAACAAATATCTCAGAAAGATTTAACTCCAAGTAAATCATTTCCCATCTCACATGTCAAACCATTCCAGTAGGTTTATTCTGTTTTGTTTTAAACCTTAAACTGCATTATTGTTGGCTTATAAACCTGTTACTTTAGATATCTGTGCCTATTTACCAATGCAATTACTTATCATTCCTTCTTGTGGACCCAAAATTTTTGGAAGTAATTTTATATCTTCCTCAGTACATTCTTGGAATTCACTTCAGTTAATATCTATTAATTTTAAAACATCTCAAGTTTTTATTTTCTGGAAATGCTTTTATGAATCTCTCAAACTTGAATGGTAATTTAGTTGGGTAGTCAATTCTAGGTTGACAATTATCTTCTCTAATAGCTTGGAAGATATAATTCCTCTGACATTTGGCTTTCATTTTTGCTGTTAAAATTGCTATCTGCCTAAAATTTAATTATTTTCTGGAAAATCTCATTTATCTTAAAATCTGCCTCTAAGAATCTCTTGTGAATTTTGGCACTTTGTCATTTTACTATAGAATATCTGGGTTAGTATTTTTATTCCTTTTTCTTTGCTCTTGGCCAGTGGTTTGTTATGATCTTCACATCAAAAAATTTACTCAGTTCTGGAAAACTCCTATCATTTTCTTTTGAATATTTTACCTTCCCAATTCACTTTCTTTTTACCTTCTAAAACTCTAAATTGATATGTCAGAAATATGCACTACTTTTTCATGTCTTTTACTTTTGTTTTTCTTTGTATCTTTCACCATCTGCAGATTTAATTGCCACTTCATTGATTCTCATTTCAGTTCTTCCTTATATGCTATTTAATTTATCCACTGTTTTAATTTTTAGTGAATGAATATATATATAAAATGCATATACATGTACATATGTATACACTACACACACACATATAGCCATTGACTACATATGACAATTCAGAAATACATGTATATTTTTGTGTATGTGTGTATGTTGGTGTTTATAGAACTGCTATATTTCCATTTCTTGTATCTGCCATGTCTTATATTTAGTACTTTCAATCTCTTTCCTAATGAGTTGTTTTCTTTTATACCTTCCTCCTTTTAAACATGTAACCATGATTTTGTCAAAATGTGTTTTCTAAAAATTTTGCTCATGCTTACTTTAACTTATAATAGCTTATTTTATGCTGTTTTGTATTTTTTAAATGTATAACATTGAACAAAATTAAATCGTGATCACTTTTGATTTATCCCAGGATTATAAACTTGATTTAATATGATAACATGCACAATGCCATTTATTACATCAAATTGATATTACAGAAGTCAACTTAATAACTCATTAAAATGTATCTAAAATGTATAATACATATTACTAATGAAAGATTGTAGAAATTCTAAAAATTTAAGTCAAGAGGGGCTACCTCGGTAGTACAGTTAAGCCTCTGACTCTTGGTTTCAGCTCAGATCATGATCTCAGGGTTGTGAGATCAAGCCTTGGGTTGTGATCCATACTGAGTGTGGTATCTGCTTGAGATTCTCTACCTCTCCTCCTACCCCTATTCATGTACCCTCTGTTAACTAAATAAATAAAATCTTTTAAAAAAATGTCAAGTAAGGGATCCCTGGGTGGCGCAGCGGTTTGGCGCCTGCCTTTGGCCCAGGGTGCGATCCTCGAGACCCAGGATCGAATCCCACATCGGGCTCCCAGTGCATGGAGCCTGCTTCTCCCTCTGCCTATGTCTCTGCCTCTCTCTCTCTCTCTCTCTCTCTCTCTCTGTGTGTGTGTGTGTGTGACTATCATAAATAAATTTAAAAAATCAAAAAAAAATGTCAAGTAAATCAACATAATTTAATTTAATTAATTTATTTTTTAATGGGGACAGCAGGTTATCACAATTATTTGAGGACAAATAATGAATATCCCAAGAATTAGAATCGAAAAACCCCACCCAAACCTGACTTGTTTTCAAATGATATAATTGTATAAATAGATAGTGAAAATTGTAAGAAACAACTGAAGCATTTAACAAGTTAGTTGTCTATGGAGTTAGTACATAAAATTCAAATTTGCTTCTATACTCAAACACAAACAAAAAAGTGATGTGGATGATATTTACAAATAAAGTGCTCAACTAAAATAAGCACATCATGAAAAATTATATACAGTGGATTTCAGTGGTATATTTTTCTGAAAAAAGTTAATATAATTAAAAAAATAAACAAAAGAATATTTAACAAATTTCAGACTACTTACTTCTCCTTATTGTTGAGGAAGAGACATGGGATTGCAAATGATTCTGAACTACTTTGCTTATTAGTCTGGGTGGTGGATATGCTAATGTTCATTTTTTTTTTTTTTTTAGAAATTTATTCATTTATTTGAGAGAGACAGAGAGTGCAAGCAGTAGGGAGGGGCAGAGGGAGAGGGAGAAACAAACTCCCTACTGACTAGGGAGCCGGACAAGGACTTCTATTCAGGACTCTGGGATCATGACCTGAGCTGAAGGCAGGTGCTCAACTGACTAAGCCACCCAGGCACCTTTGTTGATGTTATTTTTACCTTTTAAACAATGTATAATAATTTAACATTTTATATGTATAAAATGTATTTCACCTCTTAAATTTATTATGGAACAAAACAGAGCTAAGATTGACCAAGATACTCCTAAAGAGGATTTGGCTTAGAAGGTATCAAAACTTATTTTAACCTTATTAAAATAAAATGAATATGGTTTTGGAGAAAACAGAACAGAGCAAAGTCAAAAAATAGACTAGCATATAAACATAAACTTGGTACGATAGAGGTTCTTTGATATTTTTGTTTGTAAATGACACAGGGACAATATATTGTTCGTTTGAAAAATAAAATGAGAAGTAACTAAAATAGAAACAAATTGTGAAGTTGAATACATTAACATGGAATATTTGGTACATCAAAAAGCACGATAGAATGTATGAAACCATAACCTGCAAATTGAGATAAGATATATTCATAAAAAATACACTGAAAATAATAATAATACACATAATATAAAAATAACCTCTACAAAATTATTAATATATACTAGAGAAGAAATAATCAATGGGACTTGAGAGAAAATAAAATGGTACAAACAGTTCAGATAACCATTTTCCATTTAACTTTAAATTAAAAATTTACACTGCAGGGGCACCTGGGTGACTTAGTTGGTTAAACATCTGCCTTCTTGCTCAGGTCGTGATCCCAGAGACTTGGGACCAAGCCCCACATGGGGCTTTCTGCTCAGCGGGGAGCCTGCTTCTCTCTCTTCCTTTGCCTGCCACTCCCCCTGCTTATACTCTCTCTCTGTCTGTCAAATATAAATAAATAATCTTAAAAAAATTAACACTGCAAAAATAGGTCATTTATTTTTATTTGTTCTGTTAATAAAAGATATTTTAAATGATTTAAAAAATAAAATAAAGATTTGAAAATCATAATCTGAAATTCCAGTTTAAGCTATTATAACCTACAGAAACTTTGAAAATTAACACCATACAAGCAGTTCTTAATAGTTTTTAAATACTATTTATTTGAGAGAGACAGAGCAAGCGAGCATATGAGTTGGGGATGAGGGTTGAGGGGGGAGGGGGCAAAGGAAAGGGAGAGGGAGAAGCAGCAGCTCCACTGAGCAGAAAGCCTGTCATTGCCACATACCTTGACTTAAAGTCCTCTTCCACCTTCCAAGCAAGTATTTGTATCAGTCCAACCTCTGATACCGTCATCACATCTTCTCTGACTTTGCTCTCCTACCTCCCTATTTCACTTTAAAAGACCCTTGGGATTACATTATGTTCATTGGCTAATTCAGGATAATCTCTCTATCTCAAGATCCTTAAATTAGTCATATCTGCAAAGTTCTGTTTGCCATGAAAGGTAACATATTCACAGATTCAAGGGATTTACTATGTGGGCATCTTTGCCTATTACAAAGTCAATTGAGTATTATAACATTTTTATAAAGCTTAGAAATAAGCAAAAATATATGGCGTATTGTTTTGGTTGAAATAACTTCTTTGGTAATGTTCTATTTCTAAAAAGAAAGTATGGTGAAGACAAAATCCAAGATAGTGTTTTGCTTCGTGGGCATGGGAAAAGAACAAAGGAATGATAGCACAGAGCACTTATCTAGAGGGAAGGAATTGGCAATGTTAAAACTTTTAAAGTTTGGCAGTATGTACACAGTGTTTAAGTTATGTTTAATAATAGTGTGTTGTTACATATATTATTTTGCTTGAAACACCTATTACATTACATTGATTACCTTTTAGAGTGAGATAGTTTAACAAAAATCAATATGTTAAACATAGAAATTGAGAAATAAGTACATTCTTTAAAGAATGTACATATTTGTTTCTAGTGCAACATGTGTAAAATATTATATAGTTAAGCATGTATAAACATTAGGGAAGTAAATTATAAAGAAAACAATATGATACTACATTGAGAAGTTCTCTGATGTTATAATTAGACTCATGAAAGACTAATATTTTTTTAACAAATGTTTTATTTGCGTAACTCATCTCAAATAGTGAATGCCAGAAATATGTACCATCGTGTAACACAGTTTACAATATAAACTGTGTTTATATTGTAAAGTAAATATTTTGTAAATTCAATATAGTTTTATCACTTGTAGGCAGATGTGTAGTGAAACGCTGTATTAATTGCCTTGAGCTGCCATAACAAAATACCACAAACTAGGTGGCTTAAACAACATTTTTTTTTTCCTCACAGTTCTCAAGGCTAAAGATCTGAGATGAAAATTCCAGCTTCAGTTAGAGCTCTTTTTCTGACTTGTAGATGGCTACCTTGTCTGTGTTCTCACATGACAGAGAGCAAAGAGTGAGAGAGCAAGCTTTTTGGTGTCACCTTTTATAAGGACATTAATCCTATCATGAGAGCCCCACCCTCATGATCTCAGCTAAATTTAATTACTTCCCAAAGACCCCAACTCCAAATATTATATCACAATTGGGATTAGACCTTCAACACTAGATGGAGGGGCAGGCGGCATAATTCAGTCTGTAGCATAGTTTCATTTTTTAAAAAACACTTTATTTACTTATTTGAGAGAAAGAGAGAGAGAACGTGAGCATGTGAACTGAAGGTGGAGGGGCAGAGGGAGAAAGAGAGCATCTCAAGCAGACTGTGAACTGAGCATGGAGGCCCATGTAGAGCTCAACTGCATGACCCTAAGATCATGACCTGAGCTGGAAGTAAGAGTCAGATAACTACCTGACTGAGCCACCCAGGTGCCCCGTACATAGTTTCATTTTTAAAGCATATTCTTCAAAAAAAAGTATCTTACTCTGTTCAGACTGGGTGACTTATAAACAAGAGAAATTTATTTCTCATGGTTATGGAGGCTGGAAGTTCAAGAAGGATATCATCATAACTGAATTCTGGTAAAGGTTGTCCTCCAGGTTGCAGACTGATGACTGCTCCTTGCAGCCTCATGTGGCAGAGTAGAGAGAGGAAGCAAGCTCTCATGACTCATCCGAGCACTGATCCCATTCATGAGGCTCTATGTTCATGAGCTCATCTAATCCTATTTTCCTCCCAAAGACTTCACCTTCTGATGCCATGCCCCATGGAGGTGGGGTCAGGGTTTAAACATGTGAATTATGAAGGGGATATAACATTCACTTTATAACCTAAAATATTCTTTACAAAGCCCATTATAGTACTGATTGAAGTAAAATTCTTTGCTTCTAGAGGTCACTGTCAGAATCCCAACAATATGTTCCCAATTATTATTATTATTATTGAATAAAAACAATAATAATAATAAAACCAGTTCATTTACTATTTGTGTTTTATTTGTCCTAGCAATATGTTACATAGGAAAGAGATAAACCTACTTATAATATAGACAGATATACTGATATTTTTCTGCTAATGTAACCTTAGAGGAAAGTGAAACAAGAAAGCAGAGCAAAACAGGAGGAACAACATGGTAGAGAGTGACTAAGACCATGTAGTTGATAATATGTTGATTGATATTAATAAAATTATATTATAAAATTATCTTGTTCCTAACCTAACCAGTCTCTTACACAGATTTTAAATTTTAAGATGTACTTTCCTAATTTAAATCTTCTATCAATCTGTGTTTTAAGAAATATGCATAAATTGACATCAAGCTATAAATATTTCAAATTTTAATTCTTGAAATTAATAATCAAAAACATGTCTGAACGTGAACTATCCTACTGCAGTACTAAATTATTTAACAAGCAATAGCAAGATCAAATTACTATTTGACCCACATAGACACAGAGACAAATCTAGATTTACTCACAGTGGATCAATTTAACAATCTCATTCCATGACCCATACCCTATTTTATGCACATCTGCACCTAGACAAGACTCATCTCCATACTAGTCCCCAAATTTGATTTGTTTTAATCATTCCAAGGAAGGAAATTAAAACCTTCTACTTACATAGCTGAAAATTCTCATTTAAAATAACAGCAACTAGCAATAAATCCACAATAAATTCAAGTAACTATCAATGTCTGTGTTTATTGCTTGTGTGTGCCATTTACTTATAAATTGCTTAAATCCTTTTGGTTTAGAATATTTAGAATATTTAAACAATCCACACAGACACAAAATAGAAAAAATGATCATGAGAATAGGCATCCTAGAAAAATGTGCATATATGTCAAATTATTATGAATTTGAGGCACGCTGATCAAATGCAGAAAGAATTTCACTAAGTGTTAAAACAGTTGGAAAAGTCTCCCCCACCCTCAAGTCCTACTTTTAAGTTCCTTTGATACAAGGTGGCACAAAGTCAAGAGAGAACTTAAAACAAGCTTCACATTAATATTTGAAAAAGGGCACCCACTGTGTTTGATGTGGCGCCCTTCATGCAAATCATGTAGTCCAAGAGAAATCCCAGTAGGAAAGATGCTGCTTTCTTCTTAGCATGCTCCCTTTTTTTCTGCTAGATAATAATGAACTTCTCACACTCCCTTTGCAACGCCCCCTGAGCTATACAGAAATTAAGTCATTACTTGCCAGCCGAGGACCGAGGACTCTTTGGCAGATTATCAGTACATTATTATTATTATTATTATTATTATTATTATTATTATTATTGATTTAAGTGAAAAAGATTCAAATTCTGAATTTCATTAAGAGAAAAAAATTAATCTATTTTTCTAATAATAGTTTAGCAAAATCAGGTCTCGGCAAATGTGGCCAAAATAAGATATATTCACTTAAATTATCTCAATGCATGAGTGGTATTTATTTAAAAAAAGCATTCCTTTATGTGCTGACAGCATACAGAAACATTGATTTAGCTGGAGAGGGGGAATTAATGGAGACAGCCAACGCCTAGGAAACATGCCACGAGCTGGATGTGGACTCCTCATAAAGAACTCCTGCCTGGGGAAATGGGACAAGGAATGAAGAAATTAAAAACCAAAGTTAGAATCTACTATGTTGAGAGCACTTATTTTGTTGTATACTTGAGAGCTCTAAATTTTTGGTAACTATATACATCCCTCTATCTTCATCATGGTCTTCCTCTCACATTACTTCCATGCTGTTACTTCTAGTGAATATAAAATACTGGACAGGAATGTGGAATTGATCATTTCAGCTTTTGGATTATTATTTTTATCTCCTGTCTTGTTTGCTTAAGAATTTATTTAATAATGTGTTTTTATTTCTGTATTACTTATTCGTAAGTGTCTACAATTTTGGCAATATCTAGGTTTAGTATCTAAGTTTGCATAACTAACACACAAAACGATCTCATACCATGGATATTTTTATTTTTATTTATATTTTTTTAAGATTTTATTTATTTATTCATGAGAGACACAGAGAGAGAGGCAGAGACCTAGGCAGAGGGAGAAGCAGCTCCATGCAGGAAGCCCAAAGCAGGACTTGATCCCTGGACTCTGGGATCACGCCCTGAGTCAAAGGCAGACACTCAACCGCTGAGCCACCCAGGCGTCCCACCATGGATATTTTTAAAATTGTTTCTATAATTAATAATTCTGTCTATTATAGATTTAAGAAACTACTAGAATATGATATGGTCAAAATAATTGAATATTTTTGGACTTTCCTGTTATTCTATACAAATATTAGGCTCTTAAATATTTTATTCTGTTGATGAAAATTACAGTGAGGGTATTTATTTCTTTTTCGGTATACCCACTTAGTTTCTTGTGCGTTCTTGAGTTTGATGATTTTGACCATGCTACTTTTCATGTTCCTGTTTTTAATATGGTATTTTAGAAATTATTTTTCCAACTAACCCATTTCCTACATAGAATACCATCATACCACCAAATTTTAAAAATAGGACACCAGATCCCAATTTAAAATTAAGACTTATGAACATTACAGGCCTATTTTAATATTCTACTCACATTCTGCAAAAATATCACAGTAAAGCTACAAAGACACATCAATAGTACTGAATTTGAATTTTGGAAAAACCTTGGACAGAGGATTTAGTTTCCTCCTTGAATAAAATTAACATATCTACTGACAAAGAAAAATAAACTCAAGGAAGTAAATACATGTTAATTATGATGAAAAGGATATGCTTGTCAAAACATGGACTCTAATGATTATTTTACACAATTACCATCACTTTGATATCCTTTAAATAATGACTTCTCATCAGCTCTTCAAATAAGACTATGAATTTCAATATAATGGATCAGACAATTAGTGCATCTAAACTAAAACCTGCATGTGGTAGGTGCCAGTGGGCTGTTTGAGGGAAAGGCTAAACAAATTATACCTATGTACTGCTCTACACAGCATGTGATACTGTTCCTGACTTAAACAGATGATATGCGTATGCCTAGCAGCTTCTAATTACTGTTTTAATGATCTTATCTTTCATAGCTAACACACAGTAGCCATTTAAAGATTGAGCAAATAGATATGCTTCCTAATCATATGTCTGCACAGCTTTGTACGAGTATTTAAGATTTCCTTCTTATATATGTATACATTTTTAAAATAATTATGCATCTACCATTGACTTGGCTTAGAACAGGAGGGCACTGCTAGAACATAAGGACAAAAATTACACTTAACTATAAACTCATGAAGATGTTGGACTATGAAATGAAATGTTTTATTTTGTTGTGTGTTAGCCATCTGAATAGCAAAGTATACAATTTGTTTGATATAAAGAATTTTCCCTATAGGATTTTCTTTTAAGAAAACATTAGCAAGGTCTGCTTAAGTAGAGAATTACCAAGTCAAAGATGTTATCGTATCTTTATAAGTTCTTCCTGTTAGATGCTTCCAGTTTAATGCCTATTATTTCTGCATATTTAGTATATGGTGTGTCCAGAAGGCAAATTAATAAGTAGTTACAGCATACAGTCTCTCAAATTTTACTTCGTAGAGGTAACAGAATTAAGTAATACTTTGGAACATATTATAACATTGTCTTTTTACAAATCTATCTCTGTGCTGCCTGAATATTCTTTGTATATCTTTCAACAATAATATTTAGTATTTAGTTAATGCCTAAATCTAGACAATGGGAAAAGCTTTGCAGGCATTATTTACTAATCCTAATAATATGTCTATAAAATCAGGAGTATTATCCTTGTTTTTTGTATGGAGATGCTTGACAAGTTTTAGAAGCTGATTCAAAATTATATAAAGTGTCATTTTAGGATAAATTTTATCACTTTATCCATCAAAATATTCTACCTCTTTTAATAATTAATGTGAAATGCCATGCTTGTTATTTCTTTCGATATAAATATTTGTGTAATTATGTTAGGTAAACATGGAGGTTGATAATTGCGATAGAGTTAAACATTGGTGCATCTATCTTTCTGCAACATAAATCTCTGCAACATATTAAAATAAATGAAATAAAATAATACAATAAAAAGAACAAGAAGATAATATTAAACACTTGTATACATAGTTTATTTATATTACAAATAAAACCTTTTAACTAGCTAGGGAGAGGTTTTTTTTTTTTTCTTTTATCTTAATAAGTACTTTGCTATATCTGAAAGTAAAGAAATATCAGGTGTCCCTACTTTTGCAGTGATATTGGTCAGGGAATTATTTCATAGACTGTATGTCTTCAGGTGGTTTCAATATAAAAGTAAATGCCATTTGACTTTTTCATACATTTCTTAGAAAGTGCCTACTGTTTTTAAATCTATTGGGTGAAAATATTTTTGATACTAATCTATTTGGGGATGTTGAAGTGATCTAATTGTGTACACGTCTTTGAATTTAAAAACGCCTTATAACGTCACTTGTGATTTTTAGGAAGCCAGTCTATCTAGCTTATGGTTGCTAGCCAAAAATAAAACTTGTATAGAAACCAAGTAGTATGGGCAGCCCGGGTGGCTCAGCAGTTTAGTGCCGCCTTCAGTCCAGGGTGTGATCCTGGAAACCTGGGATCGAGTCCCACGTCAGGCTTCCTGCATGGAGCCTGCTTCTCTCTCTGCCTCTCTCTCTCTCTCTCTCTGTCTCTCATAAATAAATAAAATCTTTAAAAAAAAAAAAGAAACCAAGTAGTATTAATATTTTGAATAGATTCACATTTCCATTAAAAATACTTCTTTAAGGGATGCCTGGATCACTCAGCTGGTTAAGCATCTGCCTTCAGCTCAAGTCATGATCCTGAGGTCCTGGGATCAAGCCCCAGCAGTGGGCTTTCTTCTCAGCAGAAAGCCTGCTTCTTACTCTCTCTCTCCATGCTCTCTCTCTCTCTCTCAAATAAATAAATTTCTTTAAAAAATCCATCTGTAAGTCTGGATAGACATAGTTGAGAATAAATTTGAGGCATCATCCTTTGTTAACCAAATAACTCCTGTTTTAAAACTGAAAAGGAGTGGGGTAGATTGTGCCACAATAATTTATTTATTATTCAAGTAACGGATAATAAGGCCTTGAACATTTTACTTCTCTGTTTGCATAGACCAGTGATTTGCAAACTTTAGTCAGCTTTTGGATACATGCATTTTAGTCAATATAGTTTTCTTTTGATTAATGTTCATTGTTGTTTATTTTTCCATTTCTTTCCTTCTACTCTCCTGACATCATTACATTTCAGGTTTTATATGTGTACAGGTGTTGTTCATGTGTTTGCTATAGGGATTACAATATATGTTATTTATTATTTTTAAAGATTTTATTTATTTATGAAAGATACAGCGAGAGGCAGAGACATAGGCAGAGGGAGAATCAGGCTTCCTGTGGGGAGCCCAATGCAGGACTGGATCCCAGGACCCCAGGACCCCAGGACCACAACCTGAGCCAAAGGCAGATGCTCAATCACTGAGCCACCCAGGCGTCCCATAATACATATTATTAATTTTTTATATTTTTATTAATTAGATTGTGAAAATAATTAGAATTAATATTTTACCTTTGGAATCATAGAAAACTTACCACCATTATGTCCTTTTTCTTTCCTCATTTTCTTTTTTTGGGGGGAAAAAGTAGGCTCCCTGCAGGAGCCCAATGTGCAACTCGATCCCGGACCCTGAGATCGGGCCCAGAGTTAAAGGCAGGTGCTCAACCTCTGAACCACCCAGGCATCCCTCCTCTCCTCATTTTCTGTTATAATTTTCAAAGACATACCTGTAAATATTGAAGCACCTCAGAAGATATTTTAATTTTGAATTTTTTTCCTTTAAATAATCATACATATATTAAAGAATTAAAAAAAGAAATATAGCTACCCAGAAGTTTACTAGTTCTCCAATTTTATTTTGATAAGATTCATTTTATTTTCATATAATCAAACTCATATTAGACTTTAACATTTTTTTCCTTTATTAAATATAATTAACAAGTACTTGTAGTGACATCCCCTATCGCATTTCTGAAATTGGTAATTTGTGCCCTCTCTCTTTTTGTCTTAGTTAGCCTAACTAAAAATTTATTGATTTTATTGATTTTTTAAAGAAGCAGCTTTTCGTGCCACTGATATTTCCTATTGAGTTCCTGTTTTCAATTGCATTGATTTGTGTTTATGTTTTATTATTTACTTTCTTCTGTATACTTCATATTTAGTTTCTCTTCTTTTTGCAGTTTCCTAAAATGGAAAATTAGATTGCTGATTTATTTTTTTTGTAATATATGCATTCAATGTCATACATTTCCCTCTAAGTACCACTTTCACTGCATTCCACAAATTTTGATAAGTTGTGTTTATCTTTTCATTTAGTTAACCATATTTTAAAATTTCTTGGAAATTTTTTCTTTGACCCATGTGCTATTTAAAAGTGTTATTTAATCTCCAATATTTGAGGATTTTCTGGTTATCTTACTGTTATTGACTTCTAGTTTAGTTCCATTGTGGTCTAAAAGTAGACATATAATTTCTATTTTTAAAAATTTGTTAGAGTGTGTATTAGCTCCCAGAATTTGGTCTATCTTGGCAAATGTTCCATGTGAGCTTGAGAAGAATGTGCATTCTGCTCTTGTTGGATGATGTTGTCTAAAGTTGTCCATTATATCTAGTTGATTGATGGTGTTGTTGAGTTCAGCTATGTTTCTATCTGTTGGATCTGTCCATTTCTGACAGAGGGGTGTTGAAGTCACCCACTATGATAATGGATTCATCTATTTCTCCTTGTAGTTCTATCGGTTTTTGCCTCATGTAGTTTGACATCATGTTAATAGGTATATATGTACTTTAAGAATTGCCTAGTCTTCTTAGAGGATTTACTCCTGTATTATTATGTAATGCCCTTCTTTGTCTCTAATGACTTTCCTTTTTAAAAAGTTTTTATTTAAGTTCCAGTTATTCAACATACAGTGTAATATTAGTTTCAGGGGTACAATATAATGATTAAACACTTCTGTATAACACCTGGTGTTGGGATCCCTGGGTGGCGCAGCGGTTTGGCGCCTGCCTTTGGCCCAGGGCGCGATCCTGGAGACCCGGGATCGAATCCCACATCGGGCTCCCGGTGCATGGAGCCTGCTTCTCCCTCTGCCTGTGTCTCTGCCTCTCTCTCTCTCACTGTGTGCCTATCATAAATAAATAAAAAAAAAAATTAAAAAAAAAAAAAGAACACCTGGTGTTCATCACAAGTGCCCTCCTTAATCCCTTTCACCTATTTCACCCAGCCCCTCACCCACCTCCCCTCAGGTAACAGTTTTTTCTTTGTAGTTAAGAGTCTCTTTCTCAGGACACCTGGGTGGCTCAGCAGCTGAGCATCTGCCTTCAGCTCGGGGTGTGATCCCTGATCCCTGTGAGGAACCTGCTTCTCTAGTCCTCTATGTCTCTACCTCTCTCTGTGTTTCTCATGAATAAGTAAATAAAATATTTTTTTAAAAAAGAGTCTCTTTCTTGGTTTGCCTAGCTTTCTCTCTTTTTCCCCCTTTGCCATTTGTTTTGTTTCTTAAATTCTCACACATGAGTAATATCATAGAGTATTTGTCTTTATCTGACTGACTTATTTGCTTAGCATAATATTATCTAGCTCCATCCATGTTGTTGCAAATGGCAAGAATTAATCTTTGACAAAGAAGGAAGGAATATCTAATGGGAAAAGGCAGTCTCTTCAACAAATGGTTTTGGGAAAGTAGGACAGCAACATGCAAAAGAATGAAACTGGACAACTTTCTTATACCATTCACAAAAATAAATTAAAAATGAATTAAAGACTCAATGTGAGACTTAAAACAATAAAAATCCTAAGGGAGAACATAGGCATCAGTCATAGCAGCTTCTTACTAGATATGTCTCCTGAGTCAAGGGAAACAAAGGCAAAAAATAAACTATTTGGACTTCATCAAAATAAAAATCTTCTGCACAGTGAAGGAAACAATCAACAAAACTAAAAGGCAGCCTATGGAATATGAGAAGATATTTGCAAATGACTTATCTGATAGAGAATAGTATCCAATATATATAAAGAAAACTCAACACCCCAAAACTGAATAATCCAATTTAAAAAGAAAATGAGAAGACATAGACATTTTTCCAAAGAAGACATATAAATGGACATCAGACACATGAAAAAGGTACTTAACATCACTGATCCTCAGGAAAATGCAAATCAAAACTGCAATGAGATATCACCTCACACTTGTCAGAATCTCTTGAAAGAACACAAGGAACAACAGGTGTTAATGAGGATGTGGAGAAAGCGGATGCTCTTGCACTGTTTGTGGGAATGGAAACTGGTGCAGCCACTGTGGAAAACAGTATGGAGGTTCCTAAAAAAATTCAAAATAGAACTACCCTACTATCCAGGAGTCAAACTACTAGGTATTTACCTCTAAAATACAAAAACACTAATTTGAAGAGATACACACACCCTGATGTTTATAGCAGCATCATCTACAATAGCCAAATTATGGAAACAGTGTCCACTGACTGATGAATGGATAAAGAAGTCACACACACACACACACACACACACACACACACACTGGAATATTACTCAGCCAAAAAAAACGACTCTCCTTATTTTCAGGTTTGCTTTGTCTGATATTAATATAGCCACTATTGCTTTTTTTTTTTTTTTGGTAAGATTTTATTTATTTATTTATTTATTTATTTATTTATTTATTTATGAGACAGATTGAGAGAGACCATAAGCACAGGGAGAGGCAGAGAGAGAGGGACATGCAGACTCTCCGCTGAGTGGGGAGCCTGATGTCCTCAACTCAGAACTGAGATCATGACCTGAGCCAAAGTCAGATGCTTAACCAACTAAGCCACCCAGGTGCCCCTTGCTTTCTTATGATTAGTTTGAGAATGGCATATTTTTCTTCATCCACTCACTTTTAGTCTGTGTGTCTTTATATGCCTCTTGTAAACAGCATATAATTGAGTCATATATTTTAATCCATTCTGATAATTTCTGTTTTAACTGGTGCATGTAGACCACTGATGTTCAAAATGATTATTTATATATGTGGATTAACATCTACCATACCCATTACTATTTTCTACTTGTTCTTCTTTTAAAAAAAATATTTATTTATTCATGAGAGACAGAGAGAGAGAGAGACAGAGACAGAGACAGAGACATAGGCAGAGGGAGAAGCAGACTCTTTGCAGGAGCCTGATGGGGGACTCCATCCTGGATCCTGGGATCACAACTGGAGCCTAAGGCAGCCACGCAACAGCTGAGTGACCCAGGCATCCTTTGTTCTTATTCTTTATTCCTTTCTTTGTTTTCTACCTTTTTCAATGGTAGTTTTAATCAAGCATTTTATATGATTCTACTTTCTCTCCTTTCTTAGCATATCAGTTATACATTAAAAAAAAAATACTCAGTGGTTTCCCTAGAGTTTGCAATGTACATTTATAATTGACCCAAGTCTATTTTCAAATAACACTATAGTGCTTCACTGGTAGTATGAGAACCTCATAATAACAAAATAACCTGGTTATCCCCTCCTGCCCCTTGTATTGTTACTATCATTCATTTTACTTATATATAACCATATACAAGTCTATCTATCAACTATTTACATTAATGTCTTTCTCTATAAAGCACTTCTTTTAACATTTCTTGAAAGGCATAACTACTGACAACAAATTCCTCAATTTTTGAAAGGTTGGTGTTATTTTCCTCTCAATACTTTGATAAGTTCACTCCAGTCTCCTCATGCTTATATAATTTCTGAGGGAAAGTCAGATATAATTCTTAACTTTGTTCCTCTGTAGATAAGGTGTTTTGTTTTTGTTTTTGTTTTTGTTTTTTTAATCTCTTTCAGAATATTGCTCTTTAGGTTTGATTTTCTGTAGTTTGAAAATAATACACCTAGATGTAGAGTTTTTTGTTTGATGGGTTGGTTTTGGGTTTTTGTTTGGTTTTGTATTTATCCTGTTTGGTGTTCTCTGAACTTTCTGGATCTGTGATTGGTGCCTGACATTAATTTGGGGGAAGTTTTCAATAATTGTTTCAATATTTCTTTGCCCCTATCTCTTCCATCTTCTGTTTTTTCCTGTTAAGTGTTTTTTTGTAATTGTTCCACAGTCCTTGTACATTCTGTTCTGTTTTTTTTTCTCTTTGTTCTATTTGCTTTTCAGTTTTTGCATAGTTTATTGTTAAATACTGTAGCTCAGAGATTCTTTCCTCAGTTGTGTCCAGTGTTAAAATAAGTCCATTAATGACATTCTTTAATTTTTTGCTTGTTTTTTTAAGTATACTTTTTTATTGGAGTTCAATTTCTCAACATATAGTATAACACCCAGTGCTCATCCCATCAAGTGGCCCCCTCAGTGCCCATCACCCAGTCTCCTCATTTCCCCCACCCACCTTCCCTTCCACTACCCCTTGTTCATTTCCCAGAGTTAGGAGTCTCTTATGTTTTGTCACCCTCTCTGATTTTTCCCACTCATATTCTCTCCTTTCCTCTATAATCCCTTTTACTATTTTTTTAGATTCCCCGTTTCTAGCATTTTGGTTTGTTTTCTTTCCTTAGGCTTTCTATCTTTCTGCATACATTACTCATCTTTTCCTGTGTGCTGTCTACTTTATCCATTAGGGCCTTTAGCATACTAATCATAATTGCTTAAATTCCCAGTTTGATAATTCTAACATCCTTCTATCTGTAATTGTAATGCTTGCCCTTCCCCTTCCCCTTCCCCTTCTCCTCCCCCTCCCCCTCCCCCTCCTCCTCCTCCTCCTCCTCCTCCTTCTCTTCTTCTTCTTCTTCTTTTTGACAGCAGGATGTACTGGGGAAAAGGAACTGTGGTAGAAAGGCCATTAGTAAGGTGATAGTGGAGTGTGGGGGAAAGGAAAGCATTCTATAGCTTCTATAATGTTATGATTAAGTCTCAGTCTTCTGTGAGCCTATGCCTCTGGACTCTCAACCTCACAAGTGCTTCTGTTTGTTTGTTCACTCTTAGGTGGAACAGGATAATTAGATATAGCTTGAGTTGGGTATTTCCCTTCCCCAGGTCAGTTAGGCTCTGAGAATATCCCAGGCTGTAGTTCTAGTTAACTAGTTTCTCCTGAGGGCAAGCCTTGTTAAGAACAGAATGCTCTGCTCTATTTCAAAATGGTTGCTTTTCCCCTTCTCCTGCCAAAGAAATCAGAAGTGATTCTTCTCTGATTTTTACTATGAAAATCTGGTGGAGCTCCTGGGGGTAAGTCTCCCAGGACTCTAGGGGATTTCATATGACTGGTTCCCCTTAGAGTTTTTAATTCTGAAAGTTGTCCACACTGAACCTCCAGCAATTACAAGTCTATTACAGCTCAGGTTGTCTTACTCTGGCACCAGTTCCTGTGGTGATTTTCTACTGATGAGTCTCTGTTCAGGTAAACCATGACTCTCTGTATTGATTTGTTTGATTTTGTCTGTCTGACTCTCCAATCATAGGGACCATGGTTTGCCCTGTGTCTTCCCTTGTCTTAGGAATCTAAGAAGAGTTGTTGCTTTTTCAGTCTATTCAGCATTTTTAAAAAATATTTTATTTATTTATTCATGAGAGACAGAGAGAGAATGGCGCAGAGGCATAGGTAGAAAAAGAAGCAAACTCCACGCAGGGAGCCCAACAGATGTGGGACTCAATCCTGGGACTCCAGGATCACACCCTGAGCCAAAGCAGACGCTCAACCACTGACCAACCCAGGTGTCCCTATTCAGCTTTTTATTTGTTGTTATGACACAGTGAGGATTACTGAGATCCTTACATGGGGAACTGGACACTGGAAGTTCCTTCTTGAAGTTTTATAATAATTTTTTCAGCCTTACAAAATCTCTACATCATATAGTCTTTTTTTTTTTCTCCCAAATATTTTTACAGTTATACTGTAGTGTTTAGGTCTACAAATCCTGGAAATGATATAATTAATATAATCCTAAAATTCAAATTTTGTATTTAACATGAGTTAAAGATCTAATTTTATTTTATTTTTTCTAATTTTATTTTTGCATATACCCAAATATACGTATCTTCACTGTAATGAAAGTAGAAATATTAATAACAGGCATGCTTGATTTATTTCTGACTTCAGTGAGAATGCTTCTAATGGTGCAGTTACAAATGATACATGGTGTAGACATGTTGTAGATAGGATTTCTCATACTGAAGAAATTCCTTTCTTGGTAAAATATTAAATCATGGGGATCTCTGGGTGGCTCAGGGGTTTAGCACCTGCCTTCGGCCCAGGGCAAGATCCTAGAGGCCTGGGATCGAGTCCCACATCGGGCTCCCTGCATGGAGCCTGCTTCTCCCTCTGCCTGTGTCTCTGCCTCTCTCTCTCTCTCTCTCTCTCATGATTAAATAAATAAAATCTTTTTTAAAAAAATTAAATCATGCATGACTATTGAATATTATAAACATTTTAATAACTATGGAAATGATTTTATACCTATATAGTTTATTATTTGATATAGGATTAATATAATTATATTAAGAAGATTTTTAAAGAATGTCAGCTCTTATTCTACTTCCCTATTACTGACTCAGGATGATGGCAAATGACAGGATATTCTTGAGTAGAAACAAAGGACTTTATTTCTCAAGACAGAGCAAGCAGTATGAATATTAGCATAATTGTGCCATCCCCCTTGATTCCAACTCCCACAAGGTGATTAGAGGGACCCACAATTATATGAATGCAGTGGGTTTATGTCACAATTTAGGAATGCAGGGCAAAAGCTGAGTGATTTTTCATAAAGCAGGAAAATTTATAGCACACAGAAAACAAGCCAGTCCTTTTGTCCCATTGTGTGCTTATTTGCCATGTGATCAACTACAAAAATCCTTAACATATATAAATTTAATTGTATAAAATATAATATTGGATATGTTTTGCTAATGTATTGGTAAGGATTTTTGTAAGATTGTTAATCAATGAGAGGTGCCTCTAATTTCCCCTTTTAATACTTTCTTTTAATAGATCTGACTTCTATTAAGAGAAACCTCAACTTTTAACATTATTTCTAAATTTCTTACTTCCACAATAGTTTAAAATCAGGTATTCAGGGGATAAGCCTTTGAAAGGATCCTGGTATATTACTTGCTGTCATAAGTCGGGGGCCAGATTCAGTGGCAACTGCTCCTGTCAGTGAAGCCTCCAGCAAAGACCATTAAACTTGTCTGGGTTTTATTGACTGATTTAGGCCCCGTCAGCATGTGGGCCTCTTTCTGACCTTTCTCTACCTATTTCTGCCCCTGGCCTCTGCACCCTTGGGGTCTGGATGGTTCTTGGTATTGGGAGCACTCCTCCCCCTCCTCCCCCACTCCTTTCTTCTATTAGGAGCTGCCCCGTTGGGTTTTTCTTTACCTGGCAGCCATCCCCTATAGACTAGACCCTGGGGACTCATCAGCACCTTTCTTCTCAAAATAAACCTGTCTCACTTTGAGTTATGTGCTGTTTTAAATAAACCTATAGTGAACTTAAAACACACACACACACACACACACACACACACACACATTAAATGAGCTTGGGGTGCCTGAATGGCTCAGTCAGTTAAGTGTCAGACTCTTGGCTTCAGCTCAGTTCATGATATCAGGGTCCTGGGTTTGAGCCCCACCTCAGACTCCAGCTCAGCATGAGTCTGCTTGAGTTTCACTCCCTCTGCTTCTCCTCTCCATCCCCTGGCTCCTTCTCTCTTTCTTTATCTCAAATAAATATATAAATAAATAAAAATCTTTTAAAAAATTAAATGAGTGTATTAGCCTCACAAAATGAATTGGGTTGTATTTTCCCTTTTTCTAGTTCCTGGAAGAATTTAAAAAGGGGGGGGGGATGTTTTTGTTTGAAAATTTTGATAGGAGCCATTAATTCTATGGGAAAAATATATAACTACTGATTAAAGTCTACTTGAGTTTTTTGATCCATCTTCTACTTTCTGTAAATTTATTAGATAGTAACATAGATCCTTATAATGTTTATTCAGAAATTTTCATCCTGTTCTTTATGTTAAACTGAATGTATATATGTATATACATATACATATACATATATATACAGATTATATACATACATATATACACACAAGTATAGAAAGAGTATGAATTTACAATAGAGAATATATTTTATGAATTTATTATACTTGATGGACTGGCTTCCCTGACCAAACTTACATGTATTATTTGTCTTATTTAAATAATTATTTGATGACAGTTCTTTTTTCTAATTTATTAGATAAGACAGCTTTGTAATCAAGCTATACAAAGATTGCATCTACTAGAAAATGGGAGAATAATGTTCTTTTAACTTTGAAGTTTTGGCATTCTACAAATACCAAGAATGTTATCTTGGTAATGTTATGTTTGTAAGAGTAAGCCATATGCAAGGACTAGCCCTGTGTTTTCAGAGCTTTACTGGAGTGTACTCTAGCTACATAACTAATTGGCCATCTTGTGGGTTTCTATGTTGGCTTAACTGGGCATACCTAAAAATTTTAAAATCTCATGTTCATTTTCTTCTGTTGGAGCTTGACAAAAGAATTTAATAACACTCCAATTGAATGCATAATGCCCTGTAATACTTTTGTCCATTTTATGTAGATATTTATAATAGTAACTATAATAGGACCTTGGAGATAATTACAGAAATTAGAAAAACAATGAGATTACTAAGATATCTCCATGTAGTTACTGAAACATTTTCCAAATTATTAAGTCTCTTAGACTTCTAACCAACATAAGACATAGTAAACACTCTTGATGGTTGTCCATGATGTTGCTGTATAACATAAATGCTTAGAAAGCTAGGGTTTTTGTTTTGTTTTGTTTTTATCTGTTTGCAGAGGCATGAAAAATACGTATAGAGAGAAGAACATTACAGGGAGTTTTAATATTATCCCAAGTTGGTGAACTGACTCAATGATTAATAGATTGACTGATTCATACACCTGGACATCAAAGAACATGCAGTTATATATTGTGTTTTCAACTGCTTATGCAGGACCTCCTCTGGGTTGCAGTGGAGAAGGACAAGTCTCTAGTTGTATATCCAGGTGAATAGTTAAGGCTGTGTACTAATCTCTCTTCATGACACTTTCCCAAAGACTACTTGGTTACACATCTTGGCATTTGTTCTGCCTGCAATGAAAAAGATGAAATGGCATCATAAGGTTTTTCAGGACAGCTCAGGAGGAGAGGGAAGCAGAGGAGGAGATGGCTACCAGATTAGGAATAGTTAAAGTGACCAGAAAGTCTGCATTTAGTCAGAAAAGTGACCCATGGCAGCTTCTCCAATCAGGGAAAGTCCTGCTTCCAGCCAGATATGGTCCTGTCCCAAAACACCTTTCTCCTGGGAGTTACCACAGAGAACCAAACCTTACTCACTAAGGTCTACAATTCTGTTTCTCCAGAGTATACTTTTTAAAGTGTGCTTTGATATCACAATTACAGTGACTTTTCAAACATTATCTTTTTTTTTTAAATGAATGCTTCTAACTTAATTTTTTGTGGTTTATAATATATTTTCCTTTAAATTTACTGAAACTTCTTTGATTATCTAATCTATGGTCAAGTTCTTAAATGATCCATGAATGCTAGTAGAGAAGGTGTATTCTGTAATTACTGGGTAAAGTAATTACATATCTACCAGAACAAACTATTGACAGTATGGTTCCACTATATTATATATTTTTCTGACTTTTGTTGGCTTGAACTTTAGTCCCTATGAGGAAGTAAATGATGACTCATGAGTTTCTTTTGAGAAATCTCAAATCTTCTTTATATAGAAACTAAGTATACCTATGTATATTTATAACTTTTTATATATTGTGTATAAAATTAGCTCATTTTCAAAATCTGTTCCATCTTTTCCTTTTTCCTTTTTTGAATATCATATATATGACAGAGAATATCTTTCTTAAAATTTTGGAATATGGAATTTGCCATTTCCATTTATTTAGTAGTATTTCCATCTGAGTTATTCTTCATTGTCCAATTCTAAAAATTTAACTTTCCATAAATTAATCATTTTTGTCTAGATTATTAAGTTCCTAGGCATATGTCATTGCTTTTATTTTAAAATAATTCTTGCCAGAGATATCTCTTGACAAAAACCTTATTCATACTATCCTTACTTACCAAGTCCCTAGCATACAAAAATACAATTTTTGCCTTCACGACACTGATATTCTATTTGATAATGGCAGATTATGATAAAAATAGACATACAATTTGTAATGTGGTGGGTTTTTTTAATCTTTTTATTTTATTTTATTTTATTTTTTTGGTAAGTGGTTTTAAAAGCAATTTATGCAAGATGGTGGAGAAAAGGGAATGCAGAAGAGAATGGCATTTAGTGCTTTTGTTATTCAATAAAGGACATCCAGAAAAGCCTTCATTAACAAGGTTACCCTTGTCAGAAGCCTCCAGGAAGTGATTGAGGGAACCATCTAGTTATCTGGACAATAAGCCTACCTGGCTGGGGAATACTAAATGCAAAGGACTGAGAACAGGGAGTTTTTGGTGAATTCAGGGAGCAGTGAGGAGGGAGAAAAGTAGTTAGAAGATGATCTCAGAGACAGTCAGGGGTCAGTATTGAGGACTACTTAAACTACTAGAAAGCCTTTACTCAAAGCTGTTCTGATCAAGATGTGAAATTTTATGTGCTCTAGCTGTCCTAGTTTCTCAGCGATGCCATAACAAAATTCTATAATCTAGGTGGCTTGAAACAACACAGTTTATCCTTCCCATAGCCTGAAATCAAGGTAGCAATAGGGTAGTTTCTTCTGTGAGCTCTGAAGAGAAATCATTCCATGCGTCTCTCTTAACTTCTTATGGTTTCTAGAAATGCTATGTCTTCCTTGCTGACTCTAGCTACTGGTAGCCCTCAGCATTCCTTGGCTTGTGGGAGCATAACAACAATGTATGCTTCTATTTTTCATGAACTTTTCTGTATGAGTCTTTTTTGTCTTCTCCTCTTTTTATAAGGACAAAAGTAATTGGATTTAGGGCCTACCCTAATCTAGTATGACCTCATTTTAGCTAATCACCTGGGAAAAGATCCTATTTCTGAATAAAAGTGACCCCATGTCACATTCTGACATGAGGGGGGGATGGTGATATTCAGCACATGATACCAGCCAGAGATGAATCAGGCATGATTTCCTTCCTGGTGTTTACTTTAGTCTGCAGGAAATATCTACCATTGCTTGCTACCAAGAGTATTTCACTCAGCAGCCTCTGCAGAGCTCTCTGCCTGGTCTGCCTTCAAGGAACTCCAGCCATGTTATTCTATGGAGATATTTATAGTTGAGGGTCAAGGACCAATCCAACCCCCACAAAGTACATCAGACACAGATTGGGCTCTTGACATGTTCTGCTCTTAAATTTAGAGGCATTGGGGCTCAAAACTTTCTGCATCTTACCCAGTATTCAGCCAGTAGGAGGAAATGGTCTCTTCTGAGAAACACCTCCACTCTGTCAGTAGTAAGGCAAAGGGGGAGGGAATACACACCAATCAGGCAACTTCCTGCAAAGAAATCCTCTTTCCTGATTTTCCTCTACTATTCAACCCATACCTTTACACATGATGAGGGACAAGGTATAATTTTGCAGACCCCTCTTAGGAAATTCTCACAAATAACTTGGCAGTTCTTAGAAAGTGTATTCACTTTATACCTTTGTTTTAAGTTCATGGGCCTCAGCCAAAACTGAGACAACTGAAAAATTTCTCATTTAACATTCTCATACAGAAAAACTAATTAAAGGAGTAAAACTTCATTCTTGTCCATTTTGTCTCGTACATTTACCCAATTCAGGGATCTTTAAGCCTATGAAAGTAATGTACTCCCAAACCAAGTTTAAAACAACCATAGTATCATCTCAAAATGTCACACTCAAATTCCAGGATTCATAGATATTGAAGGCTTTTAATTGTCCTCAGCTTAGTTAATGTGGCCCAAAATAAACATAGACCAAATTGTAAGGAATAGGAGTGTTATAAATTGGAACAAATTCTATATTTACGTTACTCCAGTAGTTTGAAAATGGCAGTTCAAGCATTTTAAGCCATTTTTAAAGACCATAAATCAAAGAATTCATGCTTCCCCAAAAACCAACCTAAGTAAAAATGGATAATTGACTAACATAATTGCAAATAAATGTAAACTTTTGTCCTAATTGTAAAGTTTATACAAATTAATTATTAAAAGTTCTAAAAGATAAAAACACAAAGCAATTCCATCAGGGATAAACATTTTATATATGCAACCCCATATTAATATACATATTTTTATAAAATATCATGTCTTATAAAATTATATTTTATATAGGTTTATTTATATCATGCATGCTATTTGGACATCTATTTTCTTTTTTTTCCCCATGTGTCAATAAATAATACATTTAATTATTTTCCTTTAAAATCCATATGCAAAGTGTACATCATTCAACTTCTTGGGTAATCTTGAAGCTTTCCTCAAATACACCATAAAAGAATGACAAGGGTATCTATTTTCTTAAATGCTTAGCCTCAACATTTTTCTGTGCGGTTACAGCTATTCAGATACATTAATTTTTCTTCTTTACTTTTTTTAATAGAAATTTTCAAAAATGCAAAAAAAAAAAAAAAAAAAAAAAAAAACAACAGAAAAATAGTATAATAAACTCACATGTACCCAATACCTCACTTGGCAAGTGGCAACATCATTTGTATATGCCTGTTGCATTTGTCTTCCCAATATTTTTATTAATTTATTAGAGTATTATAAAGCACACTTTAAATATAACATTTTATCTGTAAATACTTGACTATACATTTTTAATAGTAAGAACTTTTTGAAAACATAACTCCAGTAATATAGTCATACCTAACAAAATTAACAATAACCTCCTAGTATTATTTAGTGAATAGTGTTTATTTCCACAATTGTCTCAAACATATAATTTTATGTTAACTTGTTTAAATCAATATCCAAAAATACTGACACATTGAATTTGGTTAACATATTTAAGTCAATTTTAATCTTTTTTTTTTAAAGATTTTATTTATTTATCTGAGATAGAGAGTGAGATCACAAGCAGGGGGACGAGTAGAGGGAGAAGCAGACTTCCTGTTGAGCCGGGAGCCTGATACACGCTGGATCCTGGTAGGAAGACACTGACTCAACTGAGCCACCCAGGCACCGAGGTCAGTTTTAATCTTTTAGAAGTTTATGTCTCTTTATTTTTGCATCTTATTTGTTTGTAGAAAAGTAAGTTGATCTTTGGACAATAGAATTTTCTACATTCTGGATTTGCCTGGTTTCATTTTTTTTATAGTGTCATTTAGCATCTTCTTCTCCCTACTGTATTTCCTATAAACTGGTATTTAGATCCTGTGTGGTTAGATATAGGTTTAATTTTTTATTGGCAATTTTTTTCATTTTTAAAATATTTTTATTTAAATCCAATTAACCAACATATAGTACATCATTAGTTTCAGATGTAGTGTTCAGTTATCAGTTGCATATAACATTCAGTGCTCTTGACATTATGTGCCCCTCTTAATGCCTGTCACCCAACTATCCCACCGCCACCCACCTTCTCTCCAGCAACCCTCGCTGAGTTTGTTTTCTAAAGTTAAGAGTCTCTCATGGTTTTTCTCCTTCTCTGATGAATTCCCCTTCAGTTCCCCCCGCCCCTTAGTATATGATACTCTGCACTGTTTCTTATATTCCACTAAAGAGTGAAACCATATGATAATTGTCTTCTCTGTTTGCCTTATTTTGCTCAACAAAATACCCTCAGTTCCATGCACATGGATGTAAATGGTATGTATTCATCCTTTCTGGATGGCTGGGTAATATTCCATTGTATTTATATGCCACATCTTTTTTATCCATTCATCTGTGGATGGACGTCTTGGCTCTTTCCACAGTTTGGCTATTGTGAACATTGCTGCTGTGAACAATGTGGTGCAGGTGCCCCTTCAGATCACTACATTTGTATCTTTGGGATAAATATCTAGTAGTGCAATTGCTAGTTTGTAGGGTAACTCTATTTTTAACGTCTTGAGGAACCTCTGTACCATTTTCCAGAGTGGTTGTACCAGGTTATATTCCCACCAACAGTGTAAGAGGGTTCTCCTTTCTCCACATTTTCACCAACATTTGTTGTTTCCTGTCTTGTTAATTTTAGCCATTCTGACTGGTGTAAGATGTTTTTATTTGTATTTCCCTGATGCCAAGTGATATTGAGCATTTTTTCACGTGTTCGCCATTTGTATGCCTTCTTTGGAGAAATGTCTGTTCATGTCTTCTACCCATTTCTTGATTCGATTATTTGCTCTTTGGGTATTAAATTGAATAAGTTCTTTATAGATTTTGGATACTAGCTCTTTATCTGATATGTCATTTGGAAATATCTTCTCCCATTCTGTCAGTTGTCTTTTTGTTTTGTCAACTGTTTGCTTTCTTGTGTGAAAGATTTTTTACTTGGTGAAGTCCCAATAATTAATTTTTGCCTTTGTTTCTCTTGTCTTTGGAGACATGTCTAGTAAGAAGATGATGTGGCCTATATCATAAAGGTTGATGCCTGGTTCTTCTCTAGGATTTTGATGGATTCCTTTCTCATGTTTAGGTCTTTCATCCATTTTGCGTGTATTTTTGTCTATGGTGTGAGAAAATGGTCCAGTTTCATTCTGCTGCATATGGCTTTCCAATTTTCCCAAAACCATTTGTTGAAAACACTGTCTTTTTTCCATTGGATATTCTTAACACTTTGTCAAAGAGTAGTTGACCATAGAATTGATGGTGCATTTCTGGGTTCTCTAGTGTGATCATTGACCTACGTGTCAGTTTTTGTGCCAGTACCATAATGTCTTGATGATTACAGCTTTGTAACATAGCTAGAAGTCTGGCATTGTGATGCCAGCAGCTTTGGTTTTCTTTTTCAATATTCCCTTGGATATTTGGGCTCTTTTGTGGTTCCATACAAATTTTAGGATTATTTGTTTCAGCTCTGTGAAAAGTGTCTGGTGTTTTGATAGGGATTGAAATGAATGTGTCTATTGCTCTGGGTAGCATAGACATTTTAACAATATTTATTCTTCCAATCCATGAGCATTGAATGATTTTCTATTTCTTTCATAAGTTTTCTGTAGTTTTCAGAGTACATAGAGTACACTCTTTGGTTAGGTTATTTCCTAGGCATCTTGTGAGTTTTGGTACAATTGTAAATGGGATTGATTCCTTAATTTCTTTCTTTTGCCTCATTGTTAATGAATAGAAATGCAACTGATTTCTGTGGTTTTGATTAATTTTATATCAATTGATTTTATATTTTATATCCTGCCACTTTGCTGAATTTATGAGTTCAGCAATTTTGGGGTAGTGTCTTTTGGGTTTTCCCTATAGAGTATCATGTCATCAGTGAGAGTCTGACTTCTTCTTTGCCTATTTGGATGCCTTTTATTTTCTTTTTGTTGTCTGATTGCTGAGGCTGGGACTTCTAGTCCTATGTTGAATAGCAGTGGTGAGAGTAGACATCCCTGTTATAGTCCTGATCTTAAGGGAAAAGCTCTCAGTTCTTCCTGATTGAGTATGATATTTGCTGTGGGCTTTTGTATATAGTTTTTATGATATTGAGGTTCCCTCTGTCCTACACTGAAAAGAATTTTAATCGAGAAAGGATGCTGTACTTTGTCAAATGATTTTTCTGCATCTATTGAGAGGATCATATGGTTCTTGTCCTTTCTCTTATTAATGTGATGTATCATATTGATTTGTGAATGTTGATCGACACTTGCAGCCCAGGAACAAATCCCATTTGGTCCTGGTGAATAATCCTTTTATTTTTAATTGTTTATTTTTTTTAAGAATTTTTTAAATTTTATTTATTTATTCATGAGAAACAGACAGAGAGAGAGAGGGAATGAGAGAGAGAGAGAGAGAGAGAGAGGCAGAGACACAGGCAGAGGGAGAAGCAGGCTCCATGCAGGCAACCCTATGTGGGACTCAATCCGGGGTCTCCAGGATCATGCCCTGGACTGAAGGTGGCGCTAAACCGCTGCGCCACCAGGGCTGCCCTGACTAATCCTTTTAATGTACTGTTGGATCCTATTGGCTAGTATCTTGGTGAGCATTTTGGAATCCATGTTCATCAGGGATATTGGTCTATAATTCTCCTTTTTGATAGGCTCTTTATCTGGTTTTGGGATCAAGGTAATGCTGACCTTATAGAATGAGTTTGGAAGTTTTCTTCCCATTTCTATTTTTTGAAACAGCTTCAGAAGAATAAATATTTCTTCCTTAAATGTTTGGTAGAATTTCCCTGGGAAATATTTTTTGGGAGATTTTGATGACTGCTTCAATTTCCTTGCTGGTTATGGGTCTGTTCAAATTTTCTGATTCTTCCTGTTTCAGTTTCCAAGAATGTGTCCATTTTTTCCAGACTGACTATTTTGTTGGCATACAGTTGTTTATAATATGTTCTTAAAACTGTTTATATTTCCTTGGTGTCAGCCATAATCTCTCCTCTTTTGTTCATGATTTTATTAAGTTAGATTTTTTCTCTTTTCTTTTTGAAAGAAAGTCTGGCTAGGGGTTTATTGATCTTATTAATTCTTTCAAAGAACCAGCTTCTAGTTTCATTGATCTGTTCTGTTCTTCCGATGTCTATTTCTTTGAGTTCTGTTCTAATCTTTATCATTTCTCTTGCTTAGTTTAGGCTTTATTCGCTGTTCTTTCTCCAGATTCTTTAGGTGTAGGTTAGCTTGTGTAGTTGAGATTTTTCTAATTTTTTGATACAGGCCTCTATTGCAGTGTACTTCCCTCTTAGGACTGCCTTTGCTGTATCCTAAAGGTTTTGAACAGTTGTGTTTTCATTTTCATTAGTTTCCATGAATTTTTTTAAATTATTCTTTAATTCCCCATTTGACCCATTCATTTTTTAGTAGGCTGCTCTTTAACCTCCAACTGTTTGAGTTCCTTCCAAATTTCCTCTTTTGATTGAGATCAAGTTTCAAAGCATTGTCTTCTAAAATATGCAGGGAATAATCCCAGTCTTTTGATATTGGTGGAGTTCTGATTTGTGATCCAGTATGTGATCTATTGCACTTGAGAAGAATATGTATTCTGTTGCTTTAGGGTGGAATGCCCTATATATATATCTGAGGTCCATCTGGTCCAGCGTGTCATTCACAACCCTTATTTCCTTGTTGATCTTCTGCTTAGATGATTGGTCTGTTGCCATAAGTGGGGTGTTTGGCAAAAATTTTTGTGCAATGCTGTTTTCCCTATCATGTAATGTGATATAAATAATGTCTGATTTATTTAGTTATGTTACTTGCAATGGCTGCCTAGTATTTATATGATGGTAACATCCTTTCCTTTTTTAAAAAAATAATCTTCTATTGTTGGATATTTGGAAACCAATATGTGCTTTGTGGAAGTGGACAAAGTTATAAAATAAATAACATCTTCTAATAATAACTTCCTTTTTTTTTTTTTTAAAGATTTTATTTATTTATTCATGATAGTTACACAGAGAGAGACAGAGAGGCAGAGACACAGGCAGAGGGAGAAGCAGGCTCCATGCACCGGGAGCCCGACGTGGGATTCGATCCCAGGCCTCCAGGATCGCGCCCCGGGCCAAAGGCAGGCGCCAAACCGCTGCGCCACCCAGGGATCCCTAATAATAACTTCCTTATTAAAGTCACAAATTATAAGCAGAACTCAAGGATGGATTTTGTAGGGCTTGCCTTCCTTGAATATTTTTTTCACTTCTGATCACCTTTAGTGTAAAATAAAGAAAAATCTAGGATCTGAAGTAAGGTCAATGTGTATGGTGTAATATAGCCTGGGAATGACTAATAGTATTGACATTTATTAATGGTCAACTAAACAAGTGTGTGACCACATATTAAGGGAAAGATGTGATTGAGAGTATAGTAAATAATCACAACATATTTACAATATCTATGATTATAAGTGCTGGCTATAAATAATGTCAAGGAGTTTTTTTTACTTAGTAATCCTATGAGATTCTTCAGTATTCTCCATCCAGAACTCTCTTCTGTAGGAGGTATTGATCCAGAGAAGAGGTGACTGGTAACTTGATGCTACCCTAGCCTTCAATGGGTAAGAAAGCTTTACAATCTTAAAATGAAATATCACTATTTATGGTATTCTAACTCTAACTTGGAAATAAGTGAAGCTTCTTGCTTAGAATGCATATTCAAACTAGTGCTTTCCAATTTCATGAGGTGTCTTTAATTTTTCTAATAAGTGATAAAATAGGTTGGCAACAAGTGTCATTTATGTAGGATCAAAGAGTAAAATGTAAGTGGCCCAATATTTGAGCTATGACTCTTTTCTATATAAGTTATAGAAGTGTAATCATAATTGTATCTTGGAAGGTAGGAAGGAAGAAAGGTAATAAGGCAGGCAGGCAACTTGACTTATGCATAAATCTGACAAAAATATATGTAGAATCTGTATGCTGAAAACTACAAAACACAGTTGGAAGAACTCAGAGAAGACCTAAATAATTGGAAAAATGTACTGTATCCATGGATTTGAACACTCAACATTAAGCTGTTATTTCTTCTCAGATTGACCGATCCTAGTCAAAACCCTAGCAATAGTTTTTATAGATAATGATAAGCTGATTTTTAAATTATATGGGGTCAGAACAACCAGAATATATAAATATTTTGATAAAGTGGAGCAAATTTGACAAATTCACTTTACTTGATTTCAATACCTAATAAAAAGTTAACAGTAATCAAGACAGTATGATATTATTTTATTTTTTAAAGATTTTTTATTAATCTATTCATGAGAGACACAGTGAGAGGCAGAGACATAGGCAGAGGGAGAAGCAATCCCAGGATCCTGGGATCATGACCTGAGCTGAAGGCAGATGCTCAACCACTGAGCCACCCAGGTATCCCAAGATGGTATGATTTTAGTGGAAGGACAGATACATAGATAAAATGAATGGAATAGAGTCCAGACATGGATGCACAGAAAATGACTAGTTTGATTTTGACAAAGATGCCAAGGCAATTCAATAGAAAAAAAAAAAAAAAAGCATAATCTTTTCTAGTAATGGTGCTGGAATATTTGAGCTCAATATGCAAAACAAACATTTCAAACCACACTTCACACATCATATACAGATTAACTCAAAATGGATCATAGACTTAAAGATAGTAGAGGAAAATATAGCAGAAAATCTTTGTAACCCTAGGTCAGATAAAGATTATTAGATGCAATACTAAAAGCACAATGCATACAACAATAAATTGACAAATTGGATTTCATTAAAATTAAAACTTCTGCTATTTGAAAAAATACTGTAAAGGAAATGAAAATATAAGCTGCAGACTAAAGGAAAATACTGCAAGTCACATACCTCACAGAGTGTTTATATACAGATTATATAAACAACTCTCAAAATTCAATAATAGGAAAGCAACTCAATAAAGAAGATGAGCAGAAGATTTGAACAGATATTTCATCAAAAAAGATATGCAGCAGAAAAGGTGCTCAACATCATTTGTTATTAGAGAAAGGTGATTAAAACAAGATCTCACTGCTCACTTATGTAGTAGCTTAAAACAGCAGACTAACAATACCTCGCATTGACAAAGATGTCCCAAAGTTAAGTTTCAGATATGCTCCTTCTTCATTATGTTATCTAAATAACTAATTTTTCTCATTCTCAGTTTCCACATCTGTAAAAGTTGGCTGCTAATGCCTATCCTGCATATGCTATAGGGCCATTGTGAGAAAAAAATGCAAAACATATAGGAAACACTTTATAAAATAGTAAGTACTTTACTGATGTAATGAAATATTACTATTAGTATACTTTTAGTGGGGTTAAGAGGAAAAATTTAAAAATGCTGAAAACAATGATAACCCATTTGTAAATGAGGTATATTCATATCATTTATTATACAAAATTCTTGAAAAATATAATGGAATAAGAAGCATCATAATCAATAACATGACAATGATATTATACTGACAATTGCTTTTTGATCATAGAATTATTAGCCTATAATATCAAGAAATATTAATAACCAAATTAATGACATTAATATTAATTATGCATGTATAAATTGTATGTGATAGTTAAAGCAAACTGATATATTAATCAATTATTTCAAAGCCTGTCTTCAAAATGGCCTTAATTTTACTAAAAGTATTCATCATATAAATATATTTTCCTTTTTGCTTCTCTGATCATTCACTATAGAGCAGACTGATAATACATTGAGCTATCCTGTTCTGCAAAGAAAAGATAAAAAGAAATAAAATAACAACTCCCAAATCTAAAGAAAAAATTAAAATGTCAACAGTCCCTTGGTGACAGTTTTAAATGAATCTTTAAAAGAAGCTTATTTTGGAAAGCCTTCTGGTCACCCCCAATTACTATGGTTGCCTTGGTTGTGACAGCTGGTGTATAATCTTTGATTACACTGTCATTAAAATGTCTTTTATACCTTTTTTAATGCCATCAACACACCATTTGCTTTTCAAATCACACCCTAAAGTGGGTGGATCATGGGCATTGAGGTATCTATGAAGTTTCTAAGCCTTTTTCACACTTTTTGGAGCTGGTAAATTCATACACAGTATGGGAATCTGATGCTGCTCCAGCTCTGATATACTAAATTTATCCTAGAAATTTTTAACATCTACTTACACTTTTTATCTTTCGTTTCTACCCTCTTTCTCAACAGAAAGTATTAATTTCATTAGAGTTCATCAATGTACCTTGTTGAAAATGCTGATAATGAGGTCAAGACAGAGTGCAACCACCAAGCATATCAATTACAGCTCCACAGGGAAAAATGCACTCGCTTCATAGGCTTAGACCAGTTCTTTAACCCAATCAGCCAGCTTGAAAATTTGCCCCAATGAATGAGCATGCAGATTTATCTCTGTGGTGTGGACAGGAAACTTAATGAGGAATCAGAGCGTCTCCTTTTTCCTTTTTTTTCCCCTTTCCCTGAATATGTGGTTTAAAAAATCAATTCAAATAATTTTTTGAGTCCCAGTTTCTTTGAAAGTAAAATTTAAAGGATAATTGTTCTTTTTATTTCTTGAAGTTTTTCTAGTCATTAGTAGACATAAATCTTGACAACATATTACAATCTGAAAAGCTCTGAAATGTAATATGTTGCTGCTATTAGTGGTACGTCTACAGATACATTAATCAAAGCAAGTGTCCAATTCCTACTGTGTCAGCAACCTGAGTGCCACAAAAAGAGGAGTGGTTAGATTAGCGGAGGTAGTTCTGTGCCCACTTGTGTATTCAATCTTGAAGCTAAGCAGGAATTCTCATTAAGAAAAAAAGGAGTTTTTTTAAAAAACAGTCTTGAAAGCGTTTTGAAAGAAGGATATTTACTATTCTTCCTTGAAGAAATCTTTTTTTTTTTAATTTTTTTTTTTTTATTTAGGATAGTCACAGAGAGAGAGAGGCAGAGACATAGGCAGAGGGAGAAGCAGGGTCCATGCACCGAGAGCCCGATGTGGGATTCGATCCCGGGTCTGCCAGGATCGCGCCCTGGGCCAAAGGCAGGCGCTAAACCGCTGTGCCACCCAGGGATCCCTCTTTTTTTTTTTTTTTTAAGATTTATTTATTTATTTGAGAGAGAGTGTAAGGGAGCACCAGTGTGTGGTGGGGAGCAGAGGCAGAGAACCTTCAAGCAGATTCCCCACTGAGTGAGGAGCACCATGTGGGGCTCCATCTCATCATCCATGAGATCATGACCTGAGCCAAAACCACTAGTTCAGAATGCAACTGACTGAGCCACCCAGGTGTGCCCTCTTGGAGAAATCTTTAAATAGTTTGAAAGATTGTGGTAAAATCATAAAAATGTCATTTTTAAAAGAGTTCTTCAGATACTTAAAAGACTGAAGTATTATAGAAATGGAGATACAGAAGTTGCTTCAAGATTTCAAGAAGTCTGAAAGAAATATATTTAAAACAACACAGACTAAAGTATCTGGAATTTTAATGTCTTAAATTATTTATGTTTTGCTTTTTGCTTTGTAAATACTACTATTATAATTCTGATTAAAATATTTGATCAGCAGTGTCTTAGAATAATGCAAGCCAAACAAACTTAAAAATAATATATTCAGTTAAGAGATAAAAGTTTTAAATAATAAGGTTCATGTAGAAAAGGAGTTTTTTTTTAAAGGAGAAGGCTAGTAATCTCAGTTTCAAACATTAAAACAATTATCCATCAAGTGTGTTACAATTATATTACTTGAAATGAATCTTCTATTTGCTATATTATTTACTACATTTCTTAGTGTAAGCCCAAATTTTGCTGAAATTTCTAGATTGCCTGAGAGTATGGGAAACTTTTCAATCATCAAGTGCTTATTGCTTTTAAGGTCTACCTTTGTCAATATCTCTGCTATTTCACGTTGTATTTCCTCCATACCTTATCATAAAGCACTCATCCAGTTCCAGGGATTCATTGATGGTGAATTTCTAAAGCATCATGAATTCCTTCATAGAACCTTCACTCTCTATATCAGTTTTTCTGCCAAAATAAATATATCTTAAGATAGGAATAATTTGATGATTTTGAGTTTTCTATTATCTTCAGGGCCAATATAGGAAAAACTATACTTTAAGAAGGAAGTATATTTTAGTACCCCTCAGGATTTTCTTAATTTTTTTGTGTTCAGGGCCTTTTATATGGCTCCATAAGAGATAAATTTCATATTAAAATGCAGATACATATATGTGAATCTGTACATGTTTGCAAGTGTGTGCACATATATATGAGTATATATGATATCTATGTGATATAGATACTATACATCAAATCATGTGGTGTAGATAAATAGATAACTATCCCAATTGCTAAATGATCTGAGGTTATGATTGATGGCACACAGTGAGAAGAAAGCTATTAAATTCTCATATCTTATATTCTAAGAGGATTCATGCCTAGTCTGCTTCTGGGCTGAAGAGAAACTAAACTTTGCCTTTGTGTGCAGGAAACATTGGAGAAAGTGACATTTCTGAGAATATTCTAGGTGGCTAAGTATAAGGTTTATTTTTTTTTCTTGGGAATCGTGTCTCTTAAAGCAAAGGGATATTGTTCCCTGATATTGATATCAAGATTTCTAAAGCCAGCAGGTATACAGGAATAGAGCATACTCAGGGCTTCAATGGACCAAAGTTTAATATGCCTAAGAATGAGCAAATAGTTCTTCCTTCCCAGTTCACTCTTAGAAGTTGGAAATAGGCCTTGACATGAAATTAGTAGCACAGTTGAGGTCACAGTTAGGCAGAGGGAGTATGTCAGCCAAGCAATCTCATGGATAGCACCATATGAATTATTAGTGGAACTGAGAGGTAGCTTAGCCTGTGGAGGTCCTCTGTAAAGAAAAGACTTGGCTGACGTATCTAAGCATGACTGCAAGACACATCTATACTTTCTTCTCGATTCTGCTCCATAACATCATCAACATACTCATTCTATGCCTTCAGAGTGCTTTAGATGGAATGATTAGTTAATTAATATATCAAAATAAGATACTCCAACAGGATTTCCACCAATAAAAATTCTGATTATCTGAGAAATATGGGAATTTAAGGCAGTGTAGTCAGGAAAGGGAGGGAACTGGATTCTTTTTTCAAATTATATGGCAAGCAGTGCCCTCAGCACCGCGCATGTAAAAAATTGCTTAATCTTTACAACAAGCCTATGAAATAATATTACTGTTGCAATTCATTAGATGAGAAAAGTGGTTTTCAGATTGCTGAAATAATTTTTCCAAGATCACAAAGTCAGAAACAAATCAATCTATCCCCCTCAAGTGTTAAAATGCTTTTTGTTATGACATACTTCAGCAAGGAGAATATTTTCATCAGGAGACATTTTTATATATTGAATTTTTCTTCTCTAATCATTCATAAAACGATAATTGCTTTTCAGATGTAGTCTCATGACATCTGTGTATACCTAGATTAGAAATGTGTATATTTAAATGACTTCTAAATTTTAATCATATTCCACTTTAACAAGTTTCTAGATATATGCCTTCTAATATAATTGTGTTTATTTATAAATTCAATAATATTTTAATAAGAGCTAGACAGGCCATATAGTATTCTATATACTTCATAAGTATTGCATTTGATCAGCATGTCACCCATGAAGCAGGTACAATTTTTATCCCTGTTTTATAGGTAAGTCACAGAGAAGCACATTTTCCAAAATGCCTTATTTAGCAGGTAATGAAGGGAGGATTTGGACCTGAATGCTCAGTTTCTAGAAGCACATCTTTGAACACTTTGATATATTATTGCTTCTATATATCCTTCTAAGATAATTGTATAAATCCCACAATAATTGTGTGAATTGCATGCATATTATGCAACATAAACAAAAACAGAAATTTTAAAAGTGATAAAATTGAATATAAATATATTTTTCTAAAATATTTTATATTTTTAAATTACTTTTTCTAAATTCAGATGGATCATTTTATGTACCCAGTTTTGGAAAATACTGATTTGTTTCTAGAAATTGGATCTCTTCTTGACTTTAACAATAATGATGCTATCTTCACATGTATTTTGAGAAGAGGGTTTTATTCCTTTACAATACAAGCAAGAAAGAGAGATAGGAGTTTTATTCCCTCAAAAGGTTTTGTTGACTAGACCCTGAAGATCATATTTTTGAATAAGAAAGAAGAGAACATATGGAAATTAGTAGCTAACTATCAAAAGGACTATACTACAGAAGCAGTAAGCAGAATTTAAACCATCTGTGTATTTATGGAGTATGTCTGTATAATAAACATGCTTTGTAGGAGATCACTTGGGTTTGCAGGAGTGGTTATATCTTCATATTCTGACTGATTAGACAAAAATATCCTCACCTTCTGAAGAAATGCTTTACTATCAGTTGTAGAAACTTTAAAAAAGCATTAAATAAATATGTATCTATGTTAAATGTGCATAAGCATCAGCATCATAGAAACAAAAAAGATTGTTTCATTTAGTTTAAAGAAATTCAGAGTCAAATAGGAATTTTTATATAGTAAATAACTAGATTTTTGTTATTTGTCCAATTTTTGCTCTGGCAAAAAACATGACTTTTAGTTTCATTGCACATTTCCCTCTGAGTTTTCCCAGCCACAAATAGACAGGTAATTCATATGTCTCAGTAGGGGTGTTTTGGAACCTATTTCATACACAATTTCAGAGAGAGAGAGGCAAATGAGATAACCAGGAGAGATCCCAGAAACTAACTCTTCCTAGGCAGAATCTACATTTAAAAAGCATAAAATTATAATAAAAATTAAAAATGCACAAAGTGCATAGAAGCAATGTTTGTAGTTGGAGAAAAAAAAAAACAATTTATTCCATCTTTTTTTTTGTAAGAATTCTATTATTTATTACAGATATGACAGGGAATCCTTTTGGTGATAGAATTTTGCTAGTAGGCAAATACCAACATGGAATTGCCAATTTAAATCATTAACCTCAGTCTCAATATCCTTCATCCTGAAAACAGTTTCAACTGAAGTTTCTAGTAAACAGAAGAAAGACTTCAATTTTAAATACGTTGACTCGATATATTAAAAATATTGAAAATCGACTCTTTAAGTCTTGAAAATGTCATACTTTTCTGTCCTTAGAAAAGCCACTTCAATATAGTTTTGGGTATAAGCACGTCACATTTTCTAAAAATAAGTGTTCTTCCATGAATAGGACTATAATTTGTGCATTTTCTAGCATTATTTTTAATGAACTTGGAATTTAAGTGTGCCCAGCACACTTTCACATATGCCAAAACCCACAAGCCTTACAATTAAATTATACTTTCCCTGAAAGTTCTCAGAAGTTAACCTTCTGGAAAAGAGAGACATACTAAGAAAAGCAAACTCTTAAAAAAAAAAAAAAAAGATGTTTTAAATTCGATGTATATTATGATGAATAGTAGATCTAATTTCTTAAGAGGACCCAGGATCTACCCTACCCATTAAATGTGTTCCTATGCTAACTGGTTCTATACCCAAACTGAACTAGATTTGCACATTATCTATATAAATGCCACATTTAACAGCAGCAAAATAATTCTAAAGCCAATATTCCAAAACTTATTTTCTTTCCATATTTTGATTATAAATTACAATAATTTTATTTAATTCAAAAAGATGAACTCGAGAAACTATCCAGCCATATAAAATGTTTCCTTCAGGCAGTCAGTGATAACATATAAATAAGCAAGAATGAATTAGAATTTGATCTGATCTTAGGCCCAAATGGCAGCCAAAGGAAGCATCTTATCTAAAAGTGTTTTTTGGGATCCCTGGGTGGCGCAGTGGTTTGGCGCCTGCCTTTGGCCCGGGGCGCGATCCTGGAGACCTGGGATCGAATTCCACGTCGGGCTCCCGGTGCATGGAGCCTGCTTCTCCCTCTGCCTATGTCTCTGCCTCTCTCTCTCTCTCTCTCTCTGTGACTATCATAAATAAATTTTAAAAAATTAAAAAAAATAAAAAATAAAATAAATAAAAGTGTTTTTTCTTAGAATCTTCTTGGATTATTATACTTCCAAAAAATAAAAGCAACCACAAAATGAAAAAACACACAGATATACACATGTGCACACACACATACACATACATGTATATAATATATAACCTAAATATTTCTTAGAATCTACTCCATAGAAGGTTTTTAAATTAAATATTTTCAAGGATTGCATCCTCTCTCCCAAAGAAGACACATTGTCTTTGAACACTCTGTGTTCCATATATTATTTTACAGACATTATTGACGCATTCAGAGTTGAAATATCCTAACTGGCTTATTTTAGGGAGTAGAGTGTCCATTCTCAATACTCTGACATTATACAGGCAGTGCCTTTAGTAGTACAAAAAGCTTTCTACTTACAAGCTTTGTTGTGTTTCAGAAATGTCTTACATACCTTTGAAATTGCTTTCCTCTTACAGAATCTTAATGCAATGTTACTATAAAAATCCAACAAATGATAAGCTCCATTTAGGTTACCATTATTTATTATATGTCTAATAAGTGAGAGACATATTTTAAAACACTAGAATATTTAATAATTAAAAGCAATGAAATAATTTAGTTATCACAAGATGCCTTACTAAATAACTTCTATATGTGCCTATTCTAATAGCCATTGGTTACAAACATACAGTGATGCATGTTCTAGAGCATAGCCATTCTTGCTCAGTGAGTATTTTCTACTTTGGATCTTCAGAGAAACTATATTTTCTATCTCCAATCTAAACAGATATGTTCTAATTACATATTTTACCCAGCTTTGATTTTTCAAATGTCATATTTTTGTTTCAATCTGGTTACTTGGATTTTAAGTTCCCCAGTTTTACCTCTACATTCACCTTAGTGGAATTGAATTTTAGCACAGCATGTCTATAATAAGATTGCTCATATTTCACTATGGTTAGATCTTCTTTTAGATATTGTCTCTTTACCATTTTCTTCTTATTTTATTCTCTTTATCTTATCTTTATTCTCTTAGGCTAGAATAAAAGAGATAGCTACTTTTAACAGGGCCCTCATCCCTATAACAATTTAATCACCCCAAATCAGCATGTTAGCATTTTTCTTGAGGTTTAATTTTGTGCAGTCTTTGGAAAGATATACCACATTGGACAACAGGAGCTGTCTTTTTCCCATAATTCTGGAACCATCCCAACCACAGGGTCTCAGAGCTTGTTGGAGTATCTGGTTGGCTCCACAAGCAGAGGGTGTGGGCTATGGTAGAGGTTCACAAAATCCCCTGAAGGGTCCCAGTCAGAACGTGGGATGCTTTGTTCTACAATGTTGTCTATCCTGACAGATCCAAAACACCTGAAAGAAACTTAGAAAATATTGAGGAAGGCACACTAGAACATAAGAGCCTGCTGAAGCCAGGGGCCTAGAAGAGAGGCACAACTTACTAAATTGAAGACTGATAACTCCGATGGAAGGCCATTCCCCTCTTTTTTACCAAGATGACTTAACAACCTCCTTTCATTCATAATATGGTTGAGTGACTAAATCACAAGTATATAGTAACTTTTCTCTACTTTAATCACTGTCATTAATGCTGAATAGTTTTATTTTAACTTGAGTTTTAGCTCTGAACTTCAGGTCAAAGAAGTTTTTCCCCTAAAGCACTTAAATATAATGTGAACAGATGGGAACTGAGCAATTTTAGGCATAGTTAACATCCTTCGTTAAAACTGTCCTGCTTTAATTGACCTTACATCTTCCCCTTCTTTGAAAAATATTCCATGATACTCATTGATGACTTTAAAATTCAATTGTTACCGGGCTGTTTTAGGCAAAATTATGGAATAATAATTAGTAAAGCCACACTATATTGAGTATAATATGTGCCCTGACACTGTACAAGGAGTTTGATATCACATTAATTTTATTTTCACTGCCTTATTTACTCCTTTGATAGCCACCTGCCTTATCAATTAAGTAATTCATTTATTCACCTAACGTCAAGTGCTTCTTATGTGCCATACACTAATCTAGGTCTGGATACACTGCACATACCAAAACAGGAAAAAAATGTCATTCACCTTCACCTACATCAAGACTGTGGGCTCCTTTACTCAAAATTAAAGCCTTCTAAACTAGCCTCCAAAGGCTATTTGACTTCCTAAGTTCAACTCTGTATATGTCTTCCCCCTTTCATACACACCAGATTGCTCTCTTTATCTTGAAGCTTACCTATATTTGGACATTATCCCCTGTCTTGAAAAACCTCTTATCTGATAAATGTACTAGTAAGATGTTATGTCAATGACCCATCTTCCTGGCACCATATATTCATTTCAAACTTGCTCTCCTGGAGATAACTTCACTGCAATTTTTGCTCAGTCTTAAGGAGTGATGACTCTCATGCTAGACTGCAAAGTTCATTTCAATTATGAGACAAAGCAATGTGATGAAAAACTACTGAGGAGATTGTTCTATTCTGCAGATGCCTTAGGTTACCCTCCTACATTATTTAACTCTGAGGTGTAAGCACTAAATCTTTCCTGAGTTACTGACACTTAAGGAAAAGATAGGACAATTTTCTTACATTTGCATTCTGTTGCCCTTCCCTCCCTATATTTTAAATCAATCATTTATATGCATAATTACAATATATATAATAAATATGTAAATATAAATAAATAAGTTTAAAACTAAATGAATTTTTACAAGTTATATACCTGTGTAGTCATTACCACAATTGAGAAATTTTCGTGAGAAAATTTTAAGAGAGCCTTCTACTCTTAGCCTAATATTATGAAAATATTTTAAAATAACATTTTTTACTAGTGTAACAACTCACATAAAAATTGAAAAACTTGGTAACCTACTAGTAGGTGGATCTTGTTACCAAATATTTGTTGTTTAACACTTTGTTTTCCACCAAAATATCTTTACTAATATGTGCTTACTGTCATTTGTTTTTTGTCTGAGTTAGTGCCAGTCATCTTACTTCTGCAAAATGATTATCAGTGTGAAAAAGGAGCTTGAAGATGAGTGTGTTTGGGGGGGGGGGTGATCAAGTACATTTCCGTTTACATATGGTAGCAATTATTTCCATAACTTGTTTGTAAGCATTTTATATTTCTCTACTGGACAAAGTTAATACTTGGTTTTACATTGGATTTTGAGCTGTAAAGGAAAAATTATGTATCATTTTAACATAAGAGAATAAGAAGTCTAGCACATTATATATACTCAGCCACTTAAAACTTCATATATATTCTGCAAATGTTGATTTCTAATTACACACAAAATGTAAAAACACCAAGTCTGATTTGATGAATAAAATATGTAAAACCTGAAGGTGACAGGTATCTTTAATGCGAAAAATCCTCATTGATTTGCCTAAGGAGAGTGTCTCTATTCTGATTTGTAGTGTTGGAAGATTTTTTTTTTTTTTTTTTTTTTTGCTGCTTTCTGATTGTCTTTTGGACATTTGCTAACTGTCTTTGGAGTACGGATATTTAGTATGTGAAAAATGTAATTTTGTCTTGCTATAGTGTGTGTCTGTGTGTGTGTGTGTGTATAACTGGGGGAAAAATCTGTGGGAAATGCTACTTTGTTGGTAATAAATGCATATTTTCATTAAAAAAATAAAATTTTCACAATTACGTACCACAATGTAAATTAAAAAAACACACCTCCTCAGAAAGGTTCTCTGTATCCCTTACAACACAATTTTCTTCTAAGACTCCTTGACCTAGGCAACCACTGATTTTCTTTCTGTTATTTCATATTCAATTTACCTTTTCTACAGTTTTATTAAAATTGGATCATGTGATATATATATGGTAGTCTGACTTCTTCACTCAGCATGTGTTTCAGATTCATTCCTGTTATGTCTGTGAGTAGTGTGTTCCTTTGTATTACCAAACAGTATATACTTATAGATATATTTCAATGTATTTATACTTCCACCTGTTGATGGACATTTGAGTTGGTTCCACTTTGGGGTTATCAAAATAAAGCTGCCATGTTATTTCTATTCAGGTTGCTCAGTAAATATTAAAACTGGAACTGATGAGCAGTATATAATCAGTGTATATCTAAGTACTTAAGAAACTGCTTGAGTGGTTTTCAAAGTACTTATACATTTTACATCCTCAAAAGCAATATATGAGAATTCCACTTTGCTCTATATTTGTCCATCATTTGATATTGCTAATTTTTAATTTTAGTCATCCTAACATCAATTTAATATCTCATTATGATTTTAATTTTCACTTCCTTGACAACCTCAAATATTAATTTAATCATCCTCTGCTTACTGACCATTCATATCCCTTCAAGAAGTTGCTGTTTAAATCCTTTGTCCATTTTTTATTGGACCCCTTGACTTCTTATTATTGACTATATAGACATATCCAGGAAGTAAGTCATTTGTCACAAATATGCATTGTAAATATATTCTCCCAATTTGTATCTTGTGTTTTCATTTTTAATGATACAATTTAAAAGCAGAAGATATTAATTTGGAAGTACAATTTATCAATTTTTAAAAATGGGCTTCTCTATTTTGGGCTCTATCTAGAGAACCTTCCCTGATCAAAGTTTATAAATATATTCTGTAATTTTGTAGGAGTTGTAATATTTTAGCTTTTAAGTCTGAGGTCCATTTCAAATTAACTATTGGTATGATATCAGGTAGTAGTAAAGTTCTTTTTCTTTCCATATGGTTATAACATAACTTCTTTTGCACTGTTAAAAGACTTTCCTTCCCCTTTTAATTTCCTCAGCACATTGTCAAAATTTAATTGACTATATACATGTGGATATGAGTATATGTTCTCTCTTCTGTTCCATTTACCTACATTTGTTTTCTTTTGCCAGTGTTTCACTATCCTGATTGCTGAGGTTATATAACAATGCTGAGGTCAGGGATGCCTGGTGGCTCAGCGGTTGAGCACCTGCCCCTGGCTCAGGGTGTGATCCACGGTCTCAGGATCAAGTCCCACCTCAGGCTCCCTGCATGGAGCCTGCTTCTCTCTCTGCCTGTGTCTCTGCCTTTCTCTCTCTGTGTCTCTCATTAATAAATAAATAAAATCTTAAAAAAAAAAAAACAATGCTGAGGTCAAGGGGTGCAAGTAAACCAAATTTTGTTTGTTTCTTTGTATTTCCATTTAAATTCTAGAATTATTCTCTCATTTTTATCAGGGTTGGAAGTTTTTTAAATTAATTATTTAACATATTGTAGTGGAATCAGGAACTTTTTGGGTTTTTTAGATTTCTAGATCAGTTTTGAAAATGTATGACTTAACAAGGAATTTGTCTATTTCACCAACTCTTCAAATATATCAAATCCATCAGCATAAAACTGTCCACAATATTCACTTATTGTTTACTTATGTCTCATGGATCTGTAGTGATTGACTCCTCTTTCATTCCTGTGGTTGGTAAATAGTATATTTTTCTGTTTTATCGGCCCATTTATTTTTATTTTATTTATTTATATTGAGTTTTTAAAATTATTATTTTTTGTCAATGTAGTAGAGATTTTATTAATGTTTCCTAAGAAATGATTTGGCCTAATTATTTTATCTAATGATTGTTAGTTTTCTATTGATTTGTGCTCTTGCAATTATTTCCTTCCTTCCTCTTTGAGTTTGATTTGCTCTTCTATTTCTACCTTGTAAAGTTGGGATGTTAAACCACTGACTTGAAAACTCTTTTTATATAAGCATTTATTTTTTTTTTGTAGACTCCTTTTATTACAACTAATGAATTTTAGTATCTTTTGTTTCATTTTTGATAATTTTGAATATTTTCTCTTTTTTTTGCTCATGTATTGTTCAGGCTTATGTTATTTAATTTCCAAATGTTTGGATATTGGGGTATTTTCTTATTGATTTTTAATTTTATTTCATTATAGTGGTATTACCTATTTGATATGACGCTTTTCCATTTATGAAGACTTGTATTACGGGTGAGCATACGTCAATCTTGATGAATATGCATGTGAAAACAATGCATATTTGGTAGTTATTTGTTGAAATGTTCTGACATGTTACATAGGTGAATTTAGTGGATAACGTTACATCTTTTATATCTACACTTATTTCCTATTTACTTGATCTATTAATTAATGATAGAGTAGTGCTGAAATCTCCAACTATAAGGGTAAGCTAGTCTCTTTGCATGTGTCAGTTTTAGTTCCTGTACTTAGAATCTCTGCTTTTGGATGAATACTCATTTTGCATTTGTGTATTCTTCTTATTGATTAATTGAACACATTATCATTGTGAATTTTCCCTATTCATACCTTATACTCTATTTTGTTCTGAAATCTAATTGCTCATATTAATATGGTCATCTTAGATTTTTTATAATTTCTCTTTGTATGTTATATATGTTCCATTATTTTTCATTTTTTGTGTGTACTTATATTTAAATTGAATATATATAGCATGTATTTGGCCCTTGCTTTTTTCCCCCAGTTTTACTATCTGCCTTTATAGGAATATATAGACCATTTATATTTATTGTTCTTACCAATGAAATTAGCTTCAAATCAAATAATTTGCTAATGATAATGATTTTTTACATTTTTCATTTGTTCTTATAGGTTTTTGTCCTCTAATTTCTTTTTGATTAATAATATTTACCATTTTAATTTATTTTCAGTATTGGCCTATTAGCTATCCTTCTTTTTTTTTTTTTTCTTTTTCATGATAATTCTGGAGTATTTTTTTTTTAAGATTTTATTTATTTATTCATAGAGACACAGAGAGAGAGAGAGAGAGAGAGAGAGGCAGAGGGAGAAGCAGGCTCCATGCAGGGAGCCTGATGTGGGACTCGATCCGGGGTCTACAGGATCACGCCCTGGGCCAAAGGCAGCGCCAAACAGCTGAGCCATCCGAGCTGCCCATAACTCTGGAGTATTGACATGTACTTTTAACATCACAATCTATCATCAAATTATATTATATTCTTCCACATTTTATGTAAATTTTTATAACAGTATGCTTCCATTTTGCTTCTCCTTTCCATGTTTTATTATCATACAATTTTACTCTTCGCTCTGAAATATGTTGTAAAACCTGCAGTCGTCAAATAGACTTTTTAAGAAAATGTAATGTGAATTTTATATTTACCTACATATTTATCATTTCTGGTGCTTTTTTATATTGATACAAGTTTTTAAGTTAAATCATTTTATTTTGCTTTTCTTTGATAAAGCTTTTTTTTTTAGTATTTCAGTATAATTGACACACAATGTTACATTGATTTTAGGTGTACAACATAATGATACAAGCTTATATGTTATGCTGTGCTTGTCACAGGTGTAGCTACCATCTGCCACCATACAATGTTATTTTAATAGCATTGAATGTATTCCCTGTGCTGAATTTATACCCGTGACGTATTTATTATGTAATGGGAAGCCTGCTTCTCCCACTTCCCTTTACTCATTTTGTCCATTATCCCACCCACCTACCCTCTGGCAACTATTGCTTTGTTCTCTGTATTTGTAGGTTTGATTCCACTTTTTGTTTATTTACTTATTCGTTTGTTTTCATTTTTAGATTGCACGTATAAGTGAAATCACATGGTATTTGTCTTTCTCAGTCTGACTTATTTCACTTAGCGTAATACATTGTAGGTCCATTCATGTTTATACAAATGCAAGATCTTATTCTCTTTTTTTTCTTTGCTGAGAAATTATATATATATATATATATATATATATATATATATATAATGTGTATATATATAAACACACACATCACACCTTCTTTATCCATTCAACTATTTTTTTTAAATTTTATTTATTTATTTATTTATGAGAGACAGAGAGAGAGAGAGAGAGAGAGAGAGAGAAGGGGGGAGGCAGAGACACAGGCAGAGGGAGAAGCAGGCCCCATGCAGGGAGCCCGACGTGGGACTCGATCCCGGGTCTCCAGGATCACGCCCTGGGCCAAAGGCAGCGCCAAACCGCTGAACCACCCGGCTGCCCATATCCATTCAACTATTGATAGACACATGGGTTGGTTCCATAGATTGGCTATTGTAAATAATGCTGCAATCAACAAAGAGGTTCATATATCTTCAAATTAACATTTTTGTTTTCTTTGGGTAAATACCAAGTAGTGAAATTATTGGATGATACGGTATTTCTATTTCTAATTTTTTGAGGAATCACTATTTTTCATAGTGGCTATACCAATTTACATTACCACCACTAGTGTACAAGGACTTTCTTTTCTCCACATCCTTGCTAACACTTACTATTTCTTGTCTTTTTGATTCTAGCCATGCTGACAGGTGTGAAGTGATATGCTATTGTGGTTCTGATTTGCATTTCCTCACTGATTAGTGATGTTGAGCCTCTTTTCATATGTCTGTTAACCATCTGTATATCTTCTTTGGGAAAATGTTTAGTTAGGTTTTTGAGCACATTTAATCAGATTCTTTGGTTTTCTGGTGTTTAGTTGTGTAAGTTCTTTCTATATAATGGAAGAATATTTGCAAATAATATATTCAATAAAGGGTTAAGATCCATTTTCTTTTGTTTTAAAGGTTTTCTTTAGTATTTAATGTAGTATAAAATTACTGGTGATAACTAAGCTATGCTTTTCTCCTGCAAAAATTTTTAATTTCTGAAAGATTTCCTCTCAATATAGAAATCCAATTGAGACTGCTTCTTTTTTTCTTTTTTTTCTTTTAAATCAGCACTCTGAGGCCATTTCTTTGTTTTGTGGTTTACATAATTTTTCAAAGATGTCTGTAATTTTTCAAGTGTTTCTGTATGTAATGTACTTTTTTCTTCAGCTGCTTTTCTTTTTATCACTGTGTTTTATTTTTATTTTTTTTAATTTTTTTTTTATGATAGTCACACACACACACACACACACACACACAGAGAGAGAGAGGCAGAGACATAGGCAGAGGGAGAAGCAGGCTCCATGCACCGGGAGCCCGACATGGGATTCGATCCCGGTTCGCCAGGATCGCGCCCTGGGCCAAAGGCAGGCGCTAAACCGCTGTGCCACCCAGGGATCCCTATCACTGTGTTTTAATAATTTGATTATATTGTGCATTGGAATGGTTTGCTTTCTGTTAATCATTATTGGATTATGTTGTTACTTCGCTATACAAATTTATACCCTGTTAGTGTAAAAGATTAACAGTAAATCTATACAAGTCTAAACAGTAAATCTATGGGGATCTCTTATTGCTGTGGAAGGTTCCTGCTCTTATACTGTAATCTTAAAATTTCCCCAGGAAGAAAATTGTAGTAAAGATATACATACTTCATTTGTTTCCCTTTTTCAAAGATCACAGTCCTGTGTTTCCTTTTATTCAATGTCTGAAAACAGTCATATCATTTTTTTTTCTTGGATAGTTTTCTAGAAATTTATAGTAGGAAGATAAGTCTTGAACTTAATCCTTCATGGCTATAATTGGGACTCTCTCTCCTTCCATTTGGATGATGATGATCATAAAAACTCTACTTTATGGCTCTAAGTTTTTCATTTGCAAGGTTGAAAGATGGAGGTCATATATGACTTGGATTGTACAGAAAATCATAGTGGGCAGTCAGTTAAGCATCTGACTCTTGTTTTCAGCTCAGGTTGTGATCTCAGGGTTGTGAGATCAAGCTCTGCATGGGGCTCTGTGCTAGGTGCAGAGTCTGCTTGGAATTCTCTCTCCTTCTGTCCCTCCTGCTCAAGCTCTCTTTCTCTAAAATAAATAAATATATCTTTTTAAAAAGTCACAATAGGGCAGCTTTGGTGGCTCAGCGGTTTAGCGCCACCTTCAGCCCAGGGCCCAATCCTGGAGACCCAGATCGAGTCCTACGTCCGGCTTCCTGTATGGACCCTGCTTCTCCCTCTGCCTGTGTCTCTGCCTCTCTCTCTCTCTCTCTCTCTCTCTCTCTCTGTGTGTGTGTGTGTGTGTGTGTCTCATGAATAAATAAATGAAATCTTAAAAAAAATAAAAATAAAAATAAAAAATAAAAAGTCATAATAATTGGCTTAAAATAAAATAGATTATTCAAATAGGTAAAATATTTGATTAAACACACATACACACAAGGTGTATTTTCTACAAAGGTTCTGCTTAAAACAGAATCTCAAGACCATCAAAAAAGATGAAGATGTTTTGGATGTTCTTTTGGGTGTCATAATATGGCCATTTGCAAACAATCTTTAATAACCCATGGAAGATTTGGAACTTATCAGTGATAATGCAAATTCACAGCTTTGTTGTGCTATATACAAAAAAGCTTTCATCTGTCTACTACTAATTTAATATAATGTGCTTCTCTACCCTGGAAAGCACTAGAAGTGACAACCTGTATTCTGCTTCTATAGCACTACATCATAAAGAATAAGAAAGTGCTGTAGAGGCTGTATATATATGATACACTATACCCATTGCTAAAATGATACTTCTTTTGAACTGAAGTACCACAACGATTTCTAGCTGTTTTGTGACACAATGTCTTGAAAAGCATCTTGATGAATTTACCAAATCATAATTCAACTGAGGAAAAAAAACTGTCAATGACATCAACACAGTAAACCACATGTCTCTGAAATATAAGTATATCCTGTTTCATGGAGGGGTTTTCAGGGAACTGGTATTGATCTTAGGGACTAAAGACAATTTTAGTACTCCAGAACTTCTAGTTTATGTTAGATGTGTGTAAAGTGTCCAAAGACTAATGTAATGCTTGACTGGACTATTAACATAAAGTGGGAGTTTTCTCCTGAGAATGCTTTGATTTAGTAGAATAAAAACTTTAAGATGGAGGAAAAACTATGGTCCCTAAGCAGGCACAGGGCAACTTGGAATTTCTCAAGTTAAATATAGCTATGTCATTTCTACCATTAATCATTCTTGAAATGTTAATTTAAATATTACTTGACACACCCTATCTCAGAAATCCTATACTTTGTTTGTTTTAATATTAGCTAACACAATTTTTTTGGCATAAGTGACTGAAAATATTATGGAATGACCGTATCTTGTTTGCATTGAGATTCCAGAGGTCAGTAGCATTCAGATTAAATCAGGAGGAAAGTCACTGGGAGCACTACTAGCATATAAAGTGTGTCTTTTACTTGCCAAACACCTAACTGCAAAATTTACCATTCATCACGTTTTAGAACTTGCCATTTAATGTATGCCTAGCATTTGACATATTATAGATTTTCATCAATTCCAAATATGGGTACCGGCTTTAACTTTCTCAAATGAAATGGATAAAGTGACAAAATACTATGGAATACAGAAAATATGAGGAAAAGGACCACTACTCATGTTGGAAATGATTTCCACATGAACCTTATTCTGTTTTTTTTTTTTTTTTCTTAATTCCTTGAAGAGGTTCATACTCACTCCCTAGTCAGTCTTTTCCTTTTATAATAACAGGTATTCAAGCATTTTATCTGATTTGACAGCTTGCATGTATAAAAAAAAGAACCAGTGTTGGTTTTCATTTTCTTTGACTTTTTCACATTACAAAGGACTGTATTAATGCTGCATTTTATAAATTAAAGTAGACCCGATTGCTTCCCACAATTGATCTTGCTGAAATAGTGCATGTGTTTTGTAGATCAACTGATTTCAACATTATGGAAAAGGCAATTTAGACATTTTATGTAAGTATATACACACACACACACACACACACACACATTTATACTAGACAAAAGAGCCATTTATATGCCATTCTTATGACTATGTGCCTTGATAATCATCAGATGTCTCTGCTCATTTGCAGTTCTATTACTGGAACCCATAACTAGTTTGGTCTGCAATGGTGTCAGTTTAGCTCACCAAAAAAACATTTGCTGTAAAATAATCTATAGAAGTAAGTGGCCATCCTATAATGATTTTTTTTTTAATTTCATTGACATCTTTCAAATAAGGATACAACAAAACCCTGAAACAACATAGTACTCACAGAAACTAAATATGTCCATAGAGGATAGAAATGATGAACAAAAGATAAACCCCTACTTGTATCTAGCCCTTTCTACACAATTATTCTGTTACTTTTCCCTTATTCCTTGCAGTCAGACAGCAGATGTTGAATAGTTTCTGAAAGGTGCAATTGAGATTATCATGGAAAATGGCACAAATAAATTAAAGAATGGAATGGATTTCTCTGTATCAAATTCATTACTTTCCTATGCTCCTGTAAGACTTTTGCCTCTCTATCTTTTTCTTCTGAAAATTAAAACTGAAAACCATATTTGTTTCTGTATTAATACTACATGATATGTCATCTCAATAAGGCATTGTGGGAATAGACATAGGCCACTTGTTTGGCCCTAGTCAGGTAAAAATTAGAAGACAACAGACATGCCTTCCTTCTGTACCTTTGCAAAGTATAGTCATGCTTGAATGAAAGAGCTAACTGTGTGACAGTCTAAAAACTAAGTAATTTTCTTTTAAAAATTCCCAGAGATCTAGAAAACTGAATTCATTTTCTTTTTTCAGTTAGTTCCTAAATTTTGTAGCTATTCTATGAACTGTCTTTTTAGGTATCATGTCTTGGGTCAGTGTTTCTTAAATCATGACTCTTCAGGGAATATACTTAAAATATGCCAAAAATATGGTTTTTTTTTATATTTGTATTTGGTTGTGAGAAGTAGGGAGTGAGTGATGGTCAGTTATACCAAATTGGCATATATATATACATGTATATATACATATATACATGTATGTGTGTATATATATATATATATATGTATGTATTTACACCTAGTTTATTGTCATAGAATTGGAGAAGCTTCACTCCACCTGTCTTGAGGTTTCTACCCTCCTTTAGTAAACTTGCTGAAGTAACCCAAAGCAGTTTCAAAGCATTAGCATCCCTACACATATCCTAGGGAGTAAAACCAGACCTAGGATAGTCTTAAGGTATTATCACATATGCCATTCTGTGGTTGGACTTAGATTGAGGTTACAAAAGACCCCCCCTAAAAGATATACTGGTCTGATTGACTCTCTTATTTTATCCTTCTCCTATCAAGGCAGATTTATTGAGATCAAGACCCATTTTATCTTCCCTTCTGCCCCAGTTCCCTTATCTTCTAGCTGGTACCAAGAAGGTAATCAATCCATGTCTTTAATTAATGAATTAATAAATCAATTACCTGCCCTGCCTTTCAAGGGTTTTGGTAGATTTTATGCCATTGTGGAATCAGTCGATTTTGTTGTTTATATAATAGTTATAGGTGGAGGGGAGTAAGCTATGTTTCTGTTATAGCATAAGCCAGAGCTATTCTTTCCTGGGAAGATTTACAGGGTATCAAGAATTCTTCAGAATAGATATAGATATACTGTTAAGAACACCCAATTCTCCAGATACATTTCCTACATAAACAAAACAAAACAAAAAATAAACCAAACAACAACAACAACAACAAAAACTACTTGGAAATAACTTGATTTGAAGCTAAATTGGTCTTGTGTTCAGTCCAAACTGTCAAGGTTTTGAGAACATTCCACTGTGCCTGATATAATATAGCTAAACAGAGCAAACACCAAAAATATCTGTGTGACACCACACTTTGTTAGAAGCTAATAAAAATAGATTTCAGAAACAGAGATGCTGCATTAGGATATGGGTAGAAATGCACTCTTCCCATATTTACTCCCTTTTGTTAACAATTATTGGAAACCATAAAAACCAGAAGGCCTTAACTTCTAAATTATTATTTCAGTTTTAGATACATTGGAATGCTACAAAAATATTAGTACATGATAAAGACAATTTGACCAGGATGAAGCTTACATATAGAATTATCATAATTGTCGATACATCCGGTGGGGGGGTGGATGGCAGTGCGACCATCTTGAAGCATTATTGAGGAATGCACTAGATGAAATGCATTGCTGAAAAAGTTGACTAGCTGCCTCTCTGGAAATGGAAGGAACTTTTAGCACTGAGCAGCCCAGTTTTCAGTCTAAGCTTCCATTCAGTCCCTTCTTTGCTTCTTTCATTGCTTAAATTCTTAATATCTGTGCACAACACTATCTCTACCAATAGATTATAAATTCCTTGTGAACAGTGATTAAAGTCTTATTCATCTGTGTAGCTTCTAGTGTGCTTGAAGAAATTACGTGGTAGTTGCTATATAAATGCTAAGTGTTTAATTCTAAAAGATGACATATGATACATATATTTTTTTATTTAGCTTAGTCTTTCCCAGAAAAGGGAGAAAGGATATAGATGTTCTCTTAGGCCTTTTATCCCTAAAGATTTAGGGTTTTATATATTTTTACTTCGGATTTTCATGAGGTGATTGTCTACTTTTCTTGACTAACAACTACATCAAGTCTACACTTTTCCTGGCCATATTTTTCAGAAGATTGATGACTCAATCTTGGGCAAGATTGCCAAAGCATCAATATACCATAAAATTGTCTACTTCCCCAATTTAAACAATGAAGCAGATTAAAGCAGCTTGAGAACAGCAATGAAAATATTATGCCATTGGAATGCAAATGAAGGCAGCCTGAGGCCGTTTGATTCCCACCAACATAATTACATTTAAGCAGTATAAAAAAAAAAAAAATATTTCCCCTTAAGGGAAAATCTATTCCTTCTCAGAAACAAATTGTGTTCTCTGGTCTAAAGCATGCTAATATGGTATCTCCAACAAGACTGTATTGCCTCCAAAATGGGTATATTTGGCTAAAAGATGAAGAACTTTCAGTATTTTTCCCAATTTAATATTAGGTGATATTAAATATTTTGATTCATTGTCCTTTTAGTTCAATGATTAGCTTCAACCAGGTTTCCATGGAGTTTAGTTTAATTCTCTGGCCAAACACCAACACATCAAACACAAGTAGTCATAAAAATAATAGGCATAAGGAGTCACTTCTTTTACTCACTTAATTGACTAAACCAAATTGACTATTGATAATAATCAATAATAAAATTTAGGAAACAATTCTTTTTTTTTTTTTTAATAAGGAACTGTTTTGTTATAGAGACAAAGCATTTGCATGATTAAGCCTCTGTCCATTATTTTGCTTTAGGTTAGAGCAAGCCTGGATGTGTATAATTACAAATAAAACTGAACCTGTCTGGATGACTAGCTCAGAATGCTCAGGAAAATAAATCTTACCCACCCTAGAAAAACTCTTTCATGACTAATGCACACATCTGTAATGAAAAAAAAAAACAAAACAGTAATTGCTAATGTAAATATTTGAGGCATAAACACATTTATACTCAACTATATGAACATATATTACTTACCTATCCAAATTTCACAGTATTCCATAGAGATCTGAGAGTAGAAAAAGAAATCCTATTCAAGAATAACTCAATAATTTAATAATTTCAATAATTTGGTATAGTATTTCTGAAACTTGTGAAACATATTTTTTTAAATATAAAAAGAATGGGGGGCAACTGAATGGCTCAGTTGGTTAAACACTCAACTCTTGATTTAGGCTCAGATCATGATATCAGGATTATTAGATCAAGCCTCACATCAGACTCTGCTCTCAGAGTGGAATCTGCTTGAGATTCTCTCTCTCTCCCTCTGCCTCTGCCCTTCCCCTGCACTCACATGTGTTTGCTCAATAAATAAATAAATAAATAAATAAATAAATAAATAAATCTATGAAAGAAAGAAAAGAAGGAAGAAAAGAAAGAAAAAAGAAAAGAAAGAAAGAAAAGAAAAGAAAAGAAAGAAAAGAAAAGAAAGAAAAGAAAAGAAAAGAAAAGAAAAGGAGAAGAAAAGAAAAGAAGAAAAGAAAAGAAAAGAAAAGAAAGAAAAGAAAAGAAAAGAAAAGAAAAGAAAAGAAAAGAAAAGAAAAGAAAAGAAAAGAAAAGAAAAGAAAAGAAAAGAAAAGAGGGATCCCTGGGTGGCGCAGCAGTTTGGCGCCTGCCTTTGGCCCAGGGCGATCCTGGAGACCCGGGATTGAATCCCACGTCGGGCTCCCGGTGCATGGAGCCTGCTTCTCCCTCTGCCTATGTCTCTGCCTCTCTCTCTCTCTCTCTCTCTCTATCATAAATAAATAAAAATTTAAAAAAAAGAGAAAAGAAAAGAGAAAAGAAAGGTTGAAAATTAGAATACTCTTCTGGTCAACTGAGAAAATTATATATTTGTGAATTATTACAGTTTTGAAATTATAGTTAGAATTAAACTAAAAGGAACTTGTAACAAAATATGTAAAATGAGTTAATATTATCCTTAGCCTAAACGGAGTTATTTTTTATATACTTTGTTTTTTGTGTGTGTGTGTTTAATTTTTTATTTAAATTCAATTTGACAACATATAGAATAACCCCTGTATTCATCCCATCAAGTGCCCTCCTTAGTGCCCATCACCCAGTCACCCCATTCCCCCACCTTCCTTTCCTTCTGCAACCCTTTGTTTGTTTCCCAGAGTTAGGAGTCTCTCATGGTTTCTCTTCCTCTCTAATTTTTCCCCACTAAGTTTCCCTCCTTTCCCTTAAAGTCCCTTTCACTATTTCTTATATTCCACATATGAGTAAAATCATATGATGATTGTCTTTCTCCGACTGACTGATTTCCCTCAGCATAACACCCTTTAGTTCCACCCACATCAAAGCAGATGGTGGGTATTCATCCTTTCTGATGGCTCAGTAATCTTCTATTGTATATATACCACATCTTCTTTATCCATTCATCTGTCAAAGAACATCGAAGCTCATTCCACAATCTGGCTATTGTGGACATTGCTGCTATGAACATTGGGGTGCAGGTGTCCTGGCATTTCACTACATCTGTATCTTTGGAGTAAATACCCAATAGTGCTATTGCTGAGTCATAGGGTAGCTATATTTTTAACTTCTTGAGGAACCTCACACTGTCTTCCAGAGTGGCTGTATCAGCTTGCATTCCCACCAACAGTGCAAGAGGGTTCCCCTTTTTCAACATTCTCACCAACATTCTTGGTTTCCTGTCTTGTTAACTTTAGCCATTCTCAGTGGTGTGAGGTATTATCTCATTGTGATTTCGATTTGTATTTCCCTGATGGCAAGTGATGTGGAGCATTTTTTCGTGTGTCTGTTGGCCATGTCTATGTCTTCTTTGGAGAAATATCTGTTCATGTCTTCTGACCATTTCATGACTGGGTTGTTTGTTTCTTGGGTGTTGAGTTTGATAAGTTCCTTATAGATCTTGGATACTAGCCCTTTATCTGATACGTCATTTGCAAATATCTTCTCCCCTTCTGTAGGTTGTCTTTTAGTTTTGTTGACTGTTTCTTTTGCTGTGCAGAAGCTTTTTATCTTAAGTCCCAATAGTTCATTTTTGCTTTTGTTCCCCTTGCCTTCATAGATGTGTCTTGCAAGAAGTGGCTATGGCCAAGTTCAAAAAGGGTGTTGCCTGTGCTTTCCTCTAGTATTTTGATAGATTCTTGTCCACATTTAGATATTTTAACCATTTTCAGTTTATCTTTGTGTATGGCTTAAGAGAGTCGTCCAGTTTCATTCTTTTGCATGTGGCCGTCTAATTTTCCCAACACCATTTATTGAAGATATTGTCCTTTTTCCAGTTAATATTCTTTCCTGTTTTGTCAAAGATGAGTTGGCCATTGAGTTGAGGGTCCATTTCTGGGTTGTCTATTCTGTTCCATTGATCTATGTATCTGTTTTTGTGCTAGTACCATACTGTCTTGATGATCACAGCTTTGTAATACAGCTTGAGGTCAGGCATTGTGATGCCCTAAGATTTGTTTTTCTTTTTTCAACATTCCTCTGGCTATTCAGGGTCTTTTCTGGTTCCATACAAATCTTAAGATTATTTGTTCCAACTCTATGAAAAAAAGTTCATGGTATTTTGATAGGGATTGCATTGAATGTGTAAATTACTATGGGTAGCATAGACATTTTAACCATGTTTGTTCTTCAAATCCATGAGCATGGAATGTTTTTCCATCTCTTTACGGCTTCCTGGATTTCTTTCATAAGTGTCCTGTAGCTTTTAGAGTATAGACCCTTTACCTCTTTGGTTAGGTTTATTCCTAAGTATCTTATGGTTTTTGGGTGCAATTGTAAATGGGATTGATTACCTAATTTCTCTTTCTTCAGTCTCATTGTTATAAATTAGAAAGGCCACTGACTTCTATGCATTGATTTTGTATCCTGCCACATGGCTGAATTGATGCATGAGTTCTAGCAATCTTGAGGTGGAGTCTTTTGGGTTTTCTATGTACGGTATCATGTCATCTGTGAAAAGGGAGAGTTTGAGTTCTTCCTTGCCAAATTAAATGCCTTTCATTTCTTTTTGTTGTCTGATTGCTGAGGCTAGGGCTTCTGGTACTATGTTGAGTAACAGTGGTGAGAGTGGAGATCCCTGTTGTGTTCCTGATCTTAGGGGAAAGGCTGTCTGTTTTTCCCCATTGAGAATATTTGCTGTGGGCTTTTCATAAATGGCTTTTGTGATACTGAGAAATGTTCCCTTTATCCTAATATTTTGAAGAGTTTTTTTTTTTTTAATTTTTATTTATTTATGATAGTCACAGAGAGAGAGAGAGAGAGGCAGAGACATAGGCAGAAGGAGAAGCAGGCTCCATGCACCGGGAGCCCGACGTGGGATTCGATCCCGGGTCTCCAGGATCGCGCCCTGGGCCAAAGGCAGGCGCCAAACCGCTGCGCCACCCAGGGATCCCAATTTTGAAGAGTTTTAATCAGGAATGGATGCTGTATTTTGTCAAGTGCTTTCTCTGCATCTATTGAGAGGATCACATGTTTCTCGTCTTTTCCTTTTTTTGATGTGATCTATCACATTGATTGTTTTATGAATGTGGAATCACCCTAACATCTCAGGGATAAATCTCACTTAGTCATGGTGAATAATCCTCTTAATGTATTGTTGGATCCTATTGGTGAGCATCTTGGTGAGAATTTTTGCATCCATGTTCATCAGCGATATTCCTGTAATTCTCCTTTTGGTGGAGTCTTTGTCTGGTTTTAGGATCAAGGAAATGCTGGCCTCATAGAAGGAATTTGAAAGTATTCCCTCCCTTTCTTCCCTTTAAAACAGTTTTAGGGGGGAACCCTGGGTGGTGCAGCGGTTTAGCGCCTGCCTTTGGCCCAGGGCGGGATCCTGGAGACCCGGGATCGAATCCCACGTCGGGCTCCCGGTGCATGGAGCCTGCTTCTCCCTCTGCCTGTGTCTCTGCCTCTCTCTCTCTGTGTGTGACTATCATAAATAAATAAAAATGTAAAAAAAAAAATGTAAAAAAAAAAAATAAAACAGTTTTAGTAGAATAGGTATTATTTCTTTTTAAATGTTTGATAGAATTCCCCTGAAAAGCGATTTGGCCCTGGACTTTTGTTTCCTCGGATGTTTTTGATGACTGTTTCAATTTCCTCGCTGGTTATTGACCTGTTCATGTTTTCTATTTCTTCCTGTTTCATTTTTGGTAATTTGTAGGTTTCTAGGAAAGCATCCATTTCTACCAAATTGCCTAATTTGTTGGCATATAGTTGCTCGTAGTACATTTTTAAAATCATTTGTATTTTCTTGATATTGGTTGTGATGTCTCCTCTTTCATTCATGAATTTATTAATTTGAGTCTTTTTTCTTTTCTTTTTAATAAGTCTGGCTAGGAGTTTATCTATCTTATTAATTCTTTCGAGGAACAGGCTCCTGGTTTCGTTGATTTGTTCTACAGTTCTTCTGGTCTCTATTTCATTGAGTTCTTCTCTAATATTTATTATCTCTCATCTTCTGCTTGGGTTAGGCTTTATTTGCTGCTCTTTCCACAATTCCTTTAGGTGCAGGGTTAGTTTGTGTATTTGAGATTTTTCCAATTTTCTGAGGGAGGCTTGTATTGTAATATATTTCTCTCTTAGGACCACTTTTGCTGTATCCCAAAGAATTTTAACAGTTGTGTTTTCATTTTCATTAGTTTCCATGAGTCTTTGTAATTCTTCTCTAATTCTCTGGTTCATCCATTCATATTTTAGTAGGATGCTCTTAACTTTCAGATGTTTGAGTTCCTTCCAAATTTCTTCTTGTGATTGAATGAAAATCACAAGATTTTCAAAGCTTTGTGGTATGAAAATATGCAGGAGATAATCCCAATCTTTTGGTATTGGTTGAGACCTGATTTGCGAACCAGTATGTAATCTTGAGAAGAATGTATATTCAGTTGCATTAGGATGGAATGTTCTCTATCTATCTATCTATCTATCTATCTATCTATCTATCTATCTATCAGATCCATTTGGTCCAGTATGTCATTCCAGCAGTCCTTCTGGAGGACGGGCTTGCTATGCTGATTCTCAGATGTCTGTGCCTAGGCAAAGATGTCCCTCCCTCTGCCAGGTGGCCCAGCTCAGTGTGAAGATGTTTGTCTTGTGAGGCCTTTGTTCCCTAGAGGCCATATGTGTCCCAGATGAAAGGCGAAAAGAAAAGAAAAAAAATGGCACTGGCCAGATCTCCAGGCCCGGAGCCTGAGTTCCCCTTGTGTGGTGAACCTGCAGTCTCTCAGTGCACACTGGCCTAGATCCTCCTGGGGACAGGTGTGGGGGCACTGATCTGTACAAATTGAAGGACACCTAGAGACATGAGAGCATTCACCATCTTGAGCCCTCTCCTGTTTCACCTGTTCCAGAAGGAACAGAGAAAATAACTGTCTTTGTCTGCTGTGGTGACCTGGGACCCAGAGCCCTACACTGCTGGGCTTGTGCTTCCACGGTCCAACTCACCCAGAGGGAACAGAGGATAGCCCACTTCCACCTATTGCCAGGCTCTAGGGTAAAGAGAGCTCAGGTGCTGGCCTGCATACTCAGCCTGCTTCTCCCAGACACCCTGGGAGGATTGCAGCATTCCAGCCCTTTACTGCAATCCAACTATGGTATGTGTTGAGCTTTCTCCCAGGCATCCCTATTCCTACTGTGTCTCTGGGAATATTGTGGCTTCACTGCTCCTGTGATTCTGCCCTATTTCCCCACTGAGCACTTTTCAGTCAGGGAAGACTCTTTCAGGCTCAGGTTTCTAAAGTTCCCAATATTCCGCTGCCCCACTTTCCTGCAGCAGCTTTCCACAGCTCCCTCCCCTGCCCTTTATCTTCTAATATATCCCCTCCTTTCCTCTTCTCTGCCTTCCTACCTTGTCAGAAGAGATGACTGTTTTCTCTGTTGCGTTCCAGGTGTTCTCTCTTTATATCTCAGGTTGAATTCATAGGTGTTCAGGATGTTTTGAAAACTATCTAAGTTTGAGGGACCAAATGAATGGAGGACCCCTACTCTTCCACCATCTTGCCTCCCTCCAGTTTTCTAAACTGAGTTAATTTTAATCAAGTTCTCACTTTGTTACAGGGTTATCATGAACAAACATGGCCTTTGTATATATGGAAAGGATTAGACTACAGCTGATTTTATGACATATCCTAAAAAGTTGTCCTTTCTTAAAAAATATGAGTGGGGAGCCTTTTAAATCTTTAATCTTTCTAGATGCTAACATTTAAAATGATAAGATTTAATATTAGATTTATTGCAAATAACATGGTAAAATATGGAATAAATGTTGATGATCTGTATGTTCTTTTAAGCATCATTGTATTATATCTACTTCATCTGAAGATGCATCTTCTTTGAAATAAGCATGTTAGTCATTTTTATTTTTTATTTTTATTTCTTTAAATATTTTATTTATTCATTCATGAGAGACACAGAAAAAGAGGCAGGACACAGGCAGAGGGAGAAGCAGGCTCCATGCAGAGAGCCCGATGTGGGACTTGATCCTGGGACTACAGGATTATGCCCTGAGCTGAAGCTGGGCATTAAACCACTGAGCCACCCAAGTGTCCCATGTTAGTCATTTTTAAATGTATTTTAAAAAATACTAAGTTCACTTTGAGATAAAATTCTTGCATAAGACAGCTGCTTTCATAAATTATACACAGGCATGGACATATATAGAAAAACTCAACACTTAAAGATAATCCAATTAAAAAACAACAACAGGTTTTTCTAAGAACCTACTAACAGTAAATCAACTTGATAAATTTTACGTGAATTTTCAAAGCTGTATGAGCTTCCCTCACTCCTTATCTTGGGCTTGTGCTGACTATATAGGATGAGAGAGAAGTGGGTCATGTTTCCCACCCTTTGCAAGTTTATATTCAACGTATGAAAGCAAAACTAAAATGCACTAAACACTTGGAGAATAACAAAAAAGAATATAAATATATGCAAGAGAATATTGAATAGGGAAAATGTTCTAATCAAGAGAATTTTTTTCCTGTTTCAGGCTGAAACCGTGTCATTGCCAATGTAAAATGGAAAACTGGCAATATAAGCATCCATTTACATGAGAAATTACCCAAGTGCCCCCACACATACTGCCTTCCGTGCACAATACAAAGTGGTTCCATTTTCAGTAGAACATATGCTAAATGTTTAAGCTCAAAGATGATTTAGACAAAATGGAAAAGATTTTTTAAACATTTATTTTACACTTTACAGGATTCATTTAGATTGGCAGATGTTCCAAAACCCAAAGAAAAGTAACTTAACCAGCTAGTGGAAAAGACTGTGTTTGCAGAGAAGGCAAAAGGGAGGGGAAAAAAAATCTCTAACTTTGTAACATTCAGTATCAGAAAACATGAATGAATGAATGAATGAATACACGAATGAATGAATATACCTGAATACATGAATGAATACATGAATACATAAAAATTCGAGGGGAAATCTAATAGTTAAAATATTGAAGGACTTCCAAATTTTTTCAGGTACCTGCAGCAAATGATGTATTGATTTTGCTGTTAAACTGCACAGCTGTAACCAACACATTAGCCACGGAGGATAAAAGCAATGACTAAAAAGCACCTTATTTCATCTGTCACACCTGAGGCACTGCCTTCTTCAGACCTTTAGTGTATTAGCACAGAAAATCAATTAGGTAAAGAGCTAAACAAATGAAGGGAGAATAAAAAAGGCCTCATTCACAAAGTATCTGGGATGTCAACAAGCCCAGGAGACTTTGGTAAACTATATGATATCTCCAAATAAACCATAACAACTTTTTCTGAACTTTTAAAGTCAGCAATTATGTATCACAGATTGCTCTAAGCCAATTTTGGAAGGTCCTCAGCCATTAAACAACACCGGATAAACACAGACAGTATTCTGTTTCAGCTTTAAGTTCAGTATATATACATCTCTTAAATCATAAAATACTCAGTGCCCTCCCCCAAAACTCCCAGTGCTGTTACTACCCTAACAGATTCTTAAAATGATTATATACATGAATCTTCAGATAAAGACCATTGTTATTTAGCATTTGTATGGCCTGTTCTGTGCTTGCATATGGCCCCAAATTTGCAGTGTAACCTATTAATTTCCTCAGCCATAAAAATAATCTATTTTTATCACAACAGTCATATGGCTCCTGTTAAGTTTTAAGTAGACAATGCACTGAGCATAGGATCAACCTCAAGGATTTTAAGTACCATGAAAATAATTTTTCTTTAAGGAACTTGTTTTTTTTTTTTCCTACAAAGAAAATCAAGCTGCTTCTTGAAAGAGATCTCATAAAGTATCAGAGGGAATGTATGGAAGCCCCATTTTAAGTTTTATAGCCAATGTCCACCCCTTTTTGTGCCACTTCCCCAAATTATAAAAGTATCTCTTCTTTATATCTCTACTTCATATACTACTGATATCTACCACTTCATCAATTTTCCCAGTCATTGCCTCTCTATCTCATTTTCCAATAGCTGTTAATCTATAATCTCATTCTTCTCTTCCTTTCCTTATCTGTTTCCCATAAAACACTTGACAATTCAATATACAGAGCTCTATAAGCGCCATCTCTCCCCTGACCAAAAATCTCATAACCTCCTGCATTTGCTTGTGCCCTCTGCCTTCTCATATTAACCACTGATGTTCAGATACCAGGACCTTTCCCATGAAAACCCAATTCTTCTACTTCCCTGTCTACTTATTTGCTTCTCATTTCCCGGACCCAATACCAGTCACTAACCCTCTACATCCTGCTTCTTCAACTGAAATTCAAATAAAGATATCCATTGTGTGCATGCTATGGTTCAGGCACTGGGCTCCCACTTTTGTATGTATAAAAGCATCTACAATTTAGTTATTTGAATCTTAAATAAATCTGGCCACCCTATGGTTCATTTTTACAGATGACAAAACAAATTTAAGAAAGGTAAGAAACTTTGCAAAACTAGTTGCTCCATCTAATTGTAGCAACACCCATTAAAGATTTGCTCTTTGTTACCTCTCTCTAGGAAATAAATACCTCTAGCATTCTTTCTTTTTACATAACAATTCATAAGATCAGCTCTTTATTGTCTTGGATCCTTTGAGGTTTTGTTGGTTTCAGTGAGAACTCTAGGGCTTCAATTACAAATGTTGCTGATGGCTAAGGAACCCCTTCTCCAATCTTTCTTCTCAACCTCCTTCTCCCAATACATCCCTCAAAGGTAGATCACTGGGGTCATTAAGAAAGAGGACTCTGAGAGAGTGAGAAGGGGCAATGCTTTCTCCAAAGTCTTCTGAAGCAACCAGAGTCCTCCTGGCTCCAGCTGAGAACCTTCTGATAGGAGGGGTGAGAGATTTAGCTCTCAGCTTCAGGGTCTTCCATGTCTACATCCTGGGATGCTTCCGTCTTTGTTTGCCCTTTGGGCTGTGGTTCACAAGCCCTGGCTGGCCTTTCCACTTCAGAGACTACTTTCTTCTTCTGGGCAAGCCAGATCTGCTGAAGAAGTTTTCTGGGCTTCTTCTCAGAGTCATGTTGGCTTGTGCACCTTACACCTGCTTCTTGAGGTGTTGCTGCCTGGTCAACCCATCATCTGTCACAGCCCCAATCACCCAGGACTTCAGTCACCTCTCACAGTTCAACACCTGCCAGAACTTGAACAGCTTCTTCCTCAGCTACACTCAGGGCCACTTGGTCTTTCCCTAGGGAGCACCACTGCCTTGCCACTGCCTTGGATTGTTATAAAGCTCTGAGAAGGAGAGGAAATAAAGAATCAAGTCTAATTTTTCCAGAGTACATCTAGAAGAGCTAATAAATGATGGAAATGTGTGAGATGTGGGAGAGTGGTCAATGGCCTTTTGGAGATTAATTAAAGTTAGGTATACAGGGATCCCTGGGTGGCGCAGCGGTTTGGCGCCTGCCTTTGGCCCCGGGCACGATCCTGGAGACCCGGGATCGGATCCCACGTCGGGCTCCCGGTGCATGGAGCCTGCTTCTCCCTCTGCCTGTGTCTCTGCCTCTCTCTCTCTCTCTCTGTGACTATCATGAATAAATAAAAATAAAATATTTAAAAAAAAAAAAAAAAAAAAAGTTAGGTATACATGTGTATTATATATATATATATATTATATATATATATAATACACAGACATGCACACACAGATATATCACATGTATATATATATATATCTTTCTTGATATATATATATATATATATATATATATATATATATCGAAAGAGAGAAATGAAAGATAATAGATAATATAAACATGAAATTAGAAAGGAAAGCAACCAGACAGGCCTACCTAATGTATATGGTGTATCTTAAAAGTCAGTTTAGGGATGCCTGGGTGGCTCAGCAGTTGGTCATCTGCCTTTGGCCCAGGGTGTGATCCTGGAGTCCCAGGATCAAGTCCCACATGGGGCTCCCCACAGGGGACTTCTCCCTCTGCCCCTGTTTCTCCCTCTGCCTGTGTCTCTGCTTATCTCTCTGTGTCTCTCATGAATAAATAACTAAAATATATTTTTAAAAAGGTTTAAATTGTTGTTCGGGAAATAAACACAAAATAAAGTGGGTTTTAACAGGACATACGATTCAAAAGCTAGCCTCATGCACTTGACAATTTCCCTAAAATATAGTGCTATTTTATAGGACTATTTCATATATGAAATGCCCCTTTCAGTACAGAATACACTAGATCAGAACTCAAACTATTTTTCAATGAATATAATGTGAATTTGAGTATATTGTGTGAACTCACATTTTCTAAGGTCAAAATAAATATTGGGGACTATCCATTTTCAGTTATGCTGTTGAAACTCTGAGAGTTCTTTTGCAAAAAATTTACACTTTTGAAATGTGACATATGGACATTCTGCTTGGTGAGCACCTAATAACCACTGAGTGACAAAATAATACAGTTGGTAACATTTGCATAATTTATGCACGATTTTATAGACTCATATTGAAAGCAAGAATAATAAGCTTCTATGTTTGTGGTATCTATATTTTGTGACTATTAATTGATTGATTCAGGAGTATGTCATATACTTGAATAATTTGCAGTATATAGCCAGAGATTTTTAAAAAATCTACAGTTGATCATGTTGTAAGTTATCACATTAGAATATTAGGGTATTTTCATTATTAATGGCAGTACATGCATAACTCTGAACCTGGACTTCTCAGACAAATTTCAAAGATTTCTGCATATATTGTGGTCAACAAAATATACTGTACTTTTGTACAATTTCTCATGGCATAGCAACTTAAGATCACACACTGTTGAGTATATCAGAAATGCATGTCTTGGTGGTATAATTTTAACACCTACTCAGTGAAGAACAATCCATGTCAGTTTTAGATTACCTCGTCTTCCAAATGCTAAGTACAAATAAAAATCTGTATCTAACTCCTGAAAGTAAACAATTCTGTTAAAGTTGGTATCCTCTGATCACATGGACATCTCATAACTTGATAAGGCAATTTAGAATAGCTCTAGAGGTCTCAGATGTTTAAATATTCAGCTTTTACTCAGATGACTTGGATGTTATCGCTAAGTACATTATAGGCAGAATAGTACAGAATGACTTTCTAAGTACTCCAGATAGTAAGTAAGAGGCCTGTTTGATGCCTAAAAGTCTCTTCATCAATATCCATTTTTTCCACAAGTTAATGTCATAAGTTAATGTCTCCAAAATGGCTCTTTTGAAGTGCAAGTCTATTAGCTGGGAAGGTAGTTGTTCCATTAGCCTGTGAGAAGGAATTACTTAGCAAGGTCCTCAGGGAATGAATACCAACAAATAAATTTTGATAAAGGAGGGAAGTGAATATCAGAAAAAAATCTGAGCATGAATCTTTGCTCAACCAAATAGGCCCAGGTAGGTCATTCCAAAAACCAGCAGAAGGGCACTTCTGAAGAAGCAGAACTAAAGATGAGGTTATGCCAAAGCACAATTTTCCCAGTTTTATCAGGCTCTGTAGGGAAAATTCTAAGAACACTATGGTTCACAAGTATGTGGTCCATACACTTCTGCCTCCACTTCTTCTTCTGTAAAATAGGTATAACGATAAAAGCTGCATCATCATAGATAATTCATTGAGATGACATATGTAAAGCTTTTAGAACTTTACAATAATATTAACATTTTAAAAATGTAGAGATGCATTAATATTGAAGCACAGCATCCTAGCACCTTCTCCATTTTACATTTTAAAAAGTACTATTACTTTTATAAATTATTCATATTCCAAAAAGCCAATGTCCTAAAAAAGAAAAATAAAATTATTTTACGTAATGTTTTATTTTCCACAGCACGATCAAGTGCTCTTAATTTTTATTTTTTCTGTAACCTAGTGAAATGTCTGAAGCCTTCCTTTTCATGTTAGAGAATGAATTTCAAACCAGTTGTAGCAGCTATCCTCAATGTTCATTCCTAGCAAATGAACATATTTTTAAATGATATTACAGGGTATTTTTCACACTCCTCCTAGATGGTAGATAAATTCTTCAGGCACTTCTCATTGCCAGGAAATGGACACTCGTGTTGCTGTTCCAATAAAGTGAGCAGACACAAGTGTCTCTGGGAGACTGATAATCTTATACACAATTTCATTTGTCAGCTCCCTGTAGTCTACAAGCTTGTCTTCGAGGAGACTTCACCTGCATAAGGATTTCAGGATTAGGTTTTTCTATGTAATTTCACTCTCTAATAATGGGATTCTCTGAGCACTTTCTCAATTATTTCTGCTTCCTAAGGTCAGGCTATCGAGGTAAATGTAGAGATTGATGCACTTAATTCCCTGTGGATCACGATGAAAATACTCACTTTAATTCTTACTTTTTATTTATTAAACTTTTATACAGCTCGTATTTCCTCCAATTTGCAGGCTAACATGGTGGCTTAATTTTTCTTTCTTTCTTTTCCTTCTCTCTCTTTCCTCCCTCCCTTCCTTCCTCCTTTTTTTTCCTTTCCATTAGTCAGGAAATATGTATTAGTGTTTCAGTTCCAGTATATTTTCTTTTCCTTTTGAGAAACAGCCCTGTCTGTTTGTGACCTTTACATTATATGCATATGCAGAGAATCATACAGAAATAAATTTATACACAAAACTGAATTCTCAATTAACTATAATATAATTAGTTGAATGTGAACCAAGTCCCCCTTTTGCCATCAACCTCAAAAATCTCACTGTAAGTGTTAACAACCCTTTTAAGAGCATAATGTCACATTCATTTCATCTCCAGGGCTTTGATTTGCCATCCCAATTCAACTTTCACCATAGTCATTAGCCACTTTGATATTTCCTTCTTTGAATCTAATCTTCCTGCCACCTTTCTCATGCTCTTTTAATAATAGGACAAGTTCTTAATTCTCACTAAGATCTTTAGCTCCTTTCCATCCTATTTTCTCACTGCCCAAAAAAAGGGGGGTGGCATGTCTCTTAGAATCTAATGGATCTGTCATTTAGGGCTCAAACGCCTTTAAGCTTTGTTGCTTTGGCTTACTATTTAGCTAATATAAAACTCATTTTCCCAGTGAAGAAAAAAGTGATACTCTTACACATAATTCCCAATTCTGTCAAAAACTCTGAAGATAATATCTATAAAGCAACATAGTTCCTGGCACCCAATCCTCATTATATATATATATATATATAACATATATATATGTATATGACTAAATATATATATAGTCAACATTGTCTTTATCCATAGCAGTCAGTCAGTATCATCTTCACCACTAACTAGTCTATAATCAAGTATCAGCTGTGTTTTTCATCACAATAGTTTTACTAAGGTAAATTTTTTGAAGTATAAATTATATGTAGTAAAACTTAACCTGTTTAAGTGTTCAGTGCTGTGAATTTTGTCAAATGTTACAGTCATGTATTCACAATCACAGGCAAGATATATAACAGTTTATTTGACCTGAAAAATTTTGTAGTTAATCTCCTGCCCCAAAGTCCAGCCAGGGGCGTTCACTGATGTTTTTCTTTCTGTAGTTTTGATTTTTTCTTTTCTTTTCTTTTCTTTTCTTTTCTTTTCTTTTCTTTTCTTTTCTTTTCTTCTTTTCTTTTCTTTCTTTTTCTTTTTCTTTTCTTTTCTTTCTTTTTCTTTTCTTTTCTTCCTTCTTTTCTTTTCTTTTGGTACTATGTGATATAAATGGAATCAAAGAATGAATAGGCTTTTGAGTTTGGCTTCTTTTAATTAGCATGATGCATTTGAAATTTTTTTATGTCATAACATGTACTTGAGGTCCATTCACATTCCATTTGTTTACTAAGGAGAATTCCAATGTAGTAATGTCTCCATGATTTATAAGCTTTTCTCCAGTAATGGTCATTGGAACTATTTAGGGGTATTGATGATTATGACTAAAGTAACTGTGATAACTCACATACAAGTATTTGTATGAATGTTTTCATTTCCTTAGATAAATGTCTAAGGAAGGTATTGCTGGATCATATGATAAGTATATGTTTATTTTTATAATTATTGTCAAACACTTTTGCAAATTAATTTTAACATTTTGCATTTCTACTGGGGAGATATGAAAATTTTGGTTGCTACACATTCTTTCAAGCACTTGATGCTGTTTTTTTTCCTTGTTTTTGTTTTAATTTATTTATTCTGATATGTGTGATTTTATCACATTATCCAAAAAATAATAACAATGTTGAGCATAATTTCATGTGTTTATGTGCTATTTGTAATCTTTGGTAAAATGTAGGCTTAAGTATACTGGCTATTTTAAAAATTTTATTGATTGTTTCCTCATTATTTAATTTTAACAGCTCTATATTTTGGATTCCAGTTCTTTATCATATATATATTTACAAATATTTCCCCCAGTCTGTGTCGTATCTTCATTTTCTTTACAGTGACTTATAAAGAGCTAAAGTTTATAATTTTGATAAAGTCCATTCTTTCCACATTTGTTTCGTGATTCATGCTTTATCCTCTCTGCAAAATTTTTGTCTAACACAATCTATTGCATGTTTTCAATATTTTTGCATGTTTTCTTCTAAATGTTTTGTCATTTTAGGTCACACATTAGGTCTATGTCCATTTTGAATGAATTTTATATATGTTATAAGGTTGTAAGGTATGGATTGAAATGATCTCTCCCTTTTTATTTTTCTTCAGTGTGGCTGAACGTTCAATGCTAGCACCATTTGTTACATATTCTATGAGCTCTGCATTGAATTGACTTGATATCTGTATTGAAACTATTTAAATAGTGTGTGCGTGTCTGTTCTTGCATTTTTTACTCTAATCATCTGTTTACTCTTGCAACAATTCTACAATGCAGTAATTACTTTAGCTTTATAGTAAACATTGAAGTCAAATAGTGTGAGTCCACAGACTTTTTTAAAAATTATTTTGATTATTCTAGCAAATTTGCTTTCCATGTGTATTTTAGAGTCACCTTAATGATATCGATAAAGTACTGCTGGGATAAATAGTGGCAATATGCTGAATGCATAGAATAATTTGAGAAAAATTGACATAGTAACAAATTATGTTCTCTAATCCATGAATATTGTATATATCTTCATTTAATTAGATCTCTGATTTCTCTCATCAATGTTTTATAGTTTTTAAGACACAGCTCTTGCATATGTTAGGTTGGATTTATATTAAAGGACTCCATCTTTTTAGTGCTATTTTAAATATTTTTTATAAAATTTTAATCTCTAATCATGCATTGTTCTTATGTTAATTAAATTTATTATTCAATATTATCAAGTGATCTTGTTTATCTCACTCTTTAGTTCTAGTAGCTTCTTAAAGACTGTTTGGAATCCAATACCTAAAAAAATTATGTCAATTCCAAATAGAGATAGTTTTAATTCTTTTCCAAATTCCTTTTGCTATTTTCTTACCTAATTGGATTGACTAGAGTTTCATGATAGAACAGTGGCTAATGCAAATATGTTAGAAATAAATGAGAAAAAAAAAAATCAGTGTTTGACCTATGAATATGATGTTAGGAAAACATGAGAAAAGATTGTGTTTCACCATTAAGTATGATGCTATCTGTAGGGTGTTTTGTTTTGTTTTGTTTTGTTGAGGAACATACATTCTCTTTGCCAAGTTAAAGATGATTCTTCTATTTCTGGTGATTCAGTGAGAATATATATAAATATTCTATTTATATAATGAATTAGATTGTTTTGATTTTCAGAATTTCAACCAAATTTGCATTACCAGCATATGAGCATGATGTGTTATCTTTTTTATTTATTAGTGGATTTAACTTTCTAATATATTGTGGAGGATTTTTGTGTCTATATTCATGATAAATATTGAGCTTCAATTCTTCTCTTCCCTTCTGTTCTCTTATCTTCTATTCATTTCTCTCTCTCTCATTCTTTCTGCTTCACATGAATATGACAACGACCTTGTAAAATTAATTGAGTGATACAAAACTTTTTTCAAGGCATCTGTGCCTAACATTATGTATTGGAAGAATGTGACTATAAATTCAGTTCATTCAATGGTAGTGCAAGTCAATTCTTGATTAAACTTTGATAGTTTAATCTTTCAAGGAATTTATTAAGTTGTAGGATTTTTATTATGATGTTCATAATATTACCTTAATAAGTTTTTAATATCAGGATCTGTAGGAATGTCTCTTTCTAGTGTTTGTAATTGGGGTTTCTCTACTTTTTTCCTAATCAATCTGACCAAATATCTGTCTTTTAAAATTTTTTGTCTTTGTAGTTAATCAGTTTTTAGTTTTCTTGATGTTTTCTGTTTTATTTTACAGTTTTGTTGCTTTCTGGTTTCATTTGTGTTACTTTCTTCCTATTTAAGTTCAATTTTCTCTTCCTTTTGTAGTTTCTTAAAATGAATACTTAGATCATTGATTTGAGACCTTATTTATTTTCTAATATAAGATATTATTGCTATACATTTCTCTGTGTCTCAACTTTTGATATGTTTTGATTTTCATTTAATTCAAAATATTTCTAATTTACTTTAGGCTTCATATTTCCACATCAATTTTTTAGAAATATATAATTTTTAAATATTTGTGTATTTTGTGACATCTTTCTGTTATTCATCCCTTATTTGTATTGTTTGTTAAGGATCTTTTGTATTTTTGCTTCTTTTAAATATGTTGAGGTTTGTGACCCCAAATATAATTCTAGTTTGTGAATATTCTAAGTTCTCTTTAAAAAATATGTATTTTGTTATTCTAAGTTTGTATGTCCTATAATTGTCAATTAGATAAAGCTGATTGACAGTATGATTTAGGTCTGATTATCCTTATATTTTTTCTAATGATTACTGAGAAGGGACTATGTAAGTATCCAAATATAATGGTAAATTTGTCCATTCTTCACTCTATCAATTTTTTGCTTCATAAATTTCAAAACTGTGCGGTTATACTGTAAATAAATTAATATATACATACATTTTGAAATGCTATATCATCTTACTGATGTGAGTTCTTTATATTTATATAATTTCCTTCTCTTTCCCTGATAGTTTTCCTTAGTGTGAAGTACAATTCGTTCTATATCATGCAGTCATTTAATCCTTCTTTTGATTAGTGCTTGTATAATAAATCATTTTCCATTTTTTCATATCTTTGCATTTATATTTGAAATGTATTTCCTGTACCTAATATGTAGTGGGTATGCTTTCTTATCCAGTCTGATAATCTGTCTTCTCACTGGAGTTTTTACATCAAAATTATCATCTTCCTCCTCATGCCTTTTTTCCGTTCACTTATTGTAATTACTGTTGACCTATTTTAAGTTCATTAAGTTTCTCTGGCTATATTGAGCTTACCGATGAGTCCTTTGAAGTAGTTTCTCATGTTTATTACTATATTTTTTTCCTATCATTTCCATTTTACTTTCTTGTATTTACTATCTGCTGAAATTCCCCATATGTTTATGCATGTTGTACAATGTTTCTACTCGATTTTTGAAAATATATTTGTAATGGTTATTTTAAATTCTCTAAGAGTTACAGTATGTGTGCTATTTCTAAATCTGGTTCTATTAATTGCTTGTTTTTTCTAATAATATGTTTTTCTTATAATTTTTTATGTGTTACATAACTTTCAGTTGAATTTCAGAAACCTTTTATGGAACAAAAGAGTCTAAGAAAAATAGTATTTAATTTGGTAATAAGCATGCCTCTTTCTAACACTTGATTTGTGTGTGGAGGATTTAAATTAATCTAGTCAGTACTTGGGCCAAGTTTGGGTCTTGCCATCATTATTGCATGATTTTCTAATTTATGTTTAGGTGAGGGCTGAATTACCAGAAGGTTGTACTCAGTGTTGAGAGTTCCACTCTAAATTTTTTCCCATCTTGCAAAACTGTGCCACAAATGGTGTCTCTCCAAATCCTTGCCCTTTTCCCAATATTAGACTGTTGTTGCTTTGCTCTCAGTGCTTATTAGTCTCATGGTAAGGATAGGAATGTATTCTGCTTCCTTCATTGAATCTCAGTCCTAGGATGGCCCTGTGTGACTCAACCATGGATGTCGTTGTCCTTCATGATCTGGTATCATATTAATCCTCTATTTCTCGCATTATTTTCTTCTTTGCCTCATTGACTGTCTTATTGTTTCTGTGAGAACCTGTTAAGCACATGCTCAGCTGAGGCCCTCCTTATTGACTGTCTCCTTTGCTTAGAATGCACTTCCTTTAGATATCTTCATTCTTTACTCCTCTGGGTCCTTTTAGATCTGTTCTCAAATTTCCCCTTTCTGATGGGCCTACTCTGATTTTAACAAGCACTGAAATGTTTTCCTTTACTTCTATCCCTGATAATTCCTCATTACCTTACTTCCTTTTTTCCATAATATTTATCTCTTCTAACATATGGGCAAGAATATTTTTATTAGCTTGTTTATATATACCTATAATAGTATGAGATACAAAATATGCAGTCTTCAAATAGGTCTTGAATGAATGAATACATTAATAAGTGAAAAGATAAGTACAGTGAAACAAAAACAAAAACAAAAATAATAATTAAAGAAAAAACACAAAAATCTCCACGAGAAAACAAGAACCAAACTCCAGAATGTCAGCAGGGGCAGTAATCAGAACATTAAGAAATTTTGATTAAATTGCAAAAAATAAAACTACTATTTCAGAGAAAGCAGATACAGCACAAGATACAGCAAAAGGAACTAAATACTCTGAATCAGATGTAGGGCATTATATCCAGTTCTGTAGTACTGTGACCTTTAGAATTTCCTACAATCACCTGGAGTCCCACACAATGTCATGTCATTAGGTAATCACTAAATTTCTTCTATTTTTATGTCTGCTATATGGCCCTGTTCTATGGCCCTTTATTAATAAACAGAGGGTTTTTTTCTTTATACCACATTGGTTCTACATGAGATTTTCCCCATAAACTTTACCCAAGAAAACACTATTCAAACACAGACTGCATCTTCCCAGCACAACTCTACTTTCTTCTGCATATTTTTAAAAGACTTGTTAACCTTTCTGTTACAGGGGCAAAAAAATCACTAGAGGAGGAGAATAATTTGAAAGTTTACTACATAATGGAGAATTAGTCAAATCAAGTTTAAAATGCTTTACATACAGGTATTTTCTTTTTTTTTAAGATTTTATTTATTTATTCATGAGAGACACACAGAGAGAGGCAGATACATAGGCAGAGGGAGAAGTAGACTCCCTGTGTGGAGCCTGATACAGGATTTGATCCCAGGACCCTGGTATTACAACCTGAGCCAAAGCAGACACTCAACACCTGAGCCAGCCAAGTGCCTCAGGAATTTTCTGTTAGACAAATCAATCTCTTTCTTGAGCAAAATCTGACTATTTTTCTCTTTCAAGCATGGCATGTTTTGATTCTCAATTTAGTGGAAATGTCCCACATGGCTTAGCCATTCTCAACTTAAGGATGCAGTTGAAAATTTTATGACTGCCTGCCTCTCATGTGCTCTGAAAAATAAACAAAAGTTTGACAAAATCAAGAGTAGAATCGGAGGTTAAAACAATGCATTTTGTACTGTTTTTAAATGTTCTCAGATAATTCATTTGTCATTTTGTTTTTATTTCAACAAATGTCTGTAGGACTTCCCTTATAGTTTGTGCCAGAAACAGTCTATGTTCAAGAAGCACACAGTATGTTAAAAGATTAAGGATTAATGAAATCTGGCTGAGCAGGATGTCTAATTATGAATTTGATATTTAAAAGCTGTGCTACAATTTACATATTATGTAATGTATATTTGCTCTCTTTCAGGAATAAAATATATCATCCTGTAAGTAGACAATTTTCAGAAATCCTCATTCTACATATCCACAAAGCTAGGAAAGGAATACGATTGCATAACTAAATATGTATTAGGAAAATTCAGTGAAATTGATTCTAATTAATTCTAATTAATTTTTTCCCTAATGTAAAACTATCTCTATACTTATAAATAACTGTTGGGAAATGAAAGAATGAAGAAGTAAATAGCACTTATTCAGTAAATAATAATAATAATAATAATAATAATAATAATAATAAACAATATTTATTTTCCAGATATTGTTATTTTGACAAATCCATAGTTTCTAAACTATTCCTTCTAATTACATTAATGACAACTAAAATAGCTACTGAACTCTTCTATAGGTATAGAAAAATTCCACAGGTGAATTTCTTACTATCACAAAAGAATTAACTTTTACTCTTTCTCTTCAAATGTATTCAACAATATTCAAAGCAAATTCCAAAACAGAAGACTATCTATCTGTAGGAAAAATCTTGATTACCAGTAATGCTTTAAAAATTCAGTTAATATGGTTAATAAAAGTCAATGAAAACTAAGAATTAACTCCCCAATCATTTCAGGTCAATCCTTATTATTTTAAAATCCTTCTCAAATGTATTAGTCTTCTTGCCCACCTTAGCAAGTTCATGAGTCTGAAGATAATTGAATCTGTGATAATTCAGGAACTGCAATGCCTCAGGCTTATCATTTGAAGCATCAATTCTCATTGCATAGAAATGGAGATGAAATTATAGAGGAGTTACAGGATATTGGCTTTGGTCCCTATTGACCCTAAGGTAGGGCCTAAAAAGTATTGATTTTCAAATACATCTCTAAGACCCAATTATTAATTTGTTATTTACCACATATCCCAAATGTGAAAAGTGAGGAAAATACAATTGAGTTATTTGAAGGTTTGGTTAATCATGTTGAAATGTCCCTGTATTACATTTTCCCTTTTCTTTTGGAGGCTTGGCATTGTATGTATCCAAAGGAATATTTCTTAAGGAGCCACAGTTTTGTCTCCATTGTCTCCATTTGACTCCATTGTCTCCATTGTTTTAACCAGTCAAAAGGTTAAGCTGTTATCAGAAATTTCCCAAAGCAAAATTTACTACCAATTTGTAGATTAGTCACTGATAACACATATTGATTTGCTAATAGTCTGTATGGAGGTTTTAGCCAACTGTTTCAAAAATGTATGTTTAGCCATTATAAGTTCAGCATCATTTTCTAAATAAAATCACAAAGGAGGAAACTTTCTTGAATTCAAATAAATACTAATGTGGGATGAATGTTTCCAATTCCAGGGGTGTTAGTGTAAGCAAATTCCTCCCATCTCTCCCACTGAAAGCAACTACAACTCCTGGGCACAATGCTTGGAGCAGCTTTATCATATTTCTTAAAAATAAAGAGCAGATGGATTAGAGAAGAGACAGACTCAAGGTTCCACCAAACTGGCACAAATTTTACCATTTTTCCTCCACTATTACCTCTCTGAACTCAGAGGCAGATTGAAACACATTATGTACACCAAGTGTGCACTGAAAGAGATCTTAGAGAAGCCCTCTCCTTCTGGACCAAGAATATACAAGAGGGGTGTTATGGGTCAGAAAAAGTGATTATCACAATTGTTTTTTTTTTTTTCTTTCACTCCAAGAGAAGTTCCCAGGAGATACCACAGCAATAATGACAGCTTATTATACTATTATTATAATAAACAGCTGTTGACATCTAAAACTCTGAGGATGCTAACTAAACACTTTTATCTGACCAGTGAATCTGTGGTTCCCAGAGAATGGGCCAGAAACCTTCCCCCTGCTCCCTACCTTCTCTCCTTCAGAAGCTTGGCTCCAGATATATAAAGGATAGAAGGAAATGTGTGGCAAAGTATGGAAATCAATACCTTAGCAAAGTGCACAACTGTGAGTCTGACGCTGAATCACTATTCAGTCTTAAGAACCTACTATAGAGTATATCAATGCCCAATTTCCAGACTGGTGAGCAAGATGGTATGTACATAAGACATATGTGAATAACACTGCAAAGGCTTTGAAAATTGAACTGATGTTGGAACCACTGCCCAGAAAAAGTAGATTGAAATTCATGAAAATATCTATTTCAATGAAATTAACCAGATGAATTGCCTGTTAGAGCACATATTTTCCTTAAGACTTAAATATCACTTATTCTTGATAATTAAAATATCAAAGTTTCTAGATATATATCCAAATTGGTTGGCATGTGAAGAATTGGGAAAACCTTAATTTTCAAGGAAAAATACAAAAAATTGAATCAACCATGAAATGATACAGATGTTGGAATTACCAAAAATTCAAAGCAGATATTATAAACATGCTTCATTAAGTTAATGATAATCTCTCTTAAATAGAAAAATCAAACTATCAACAATTGAAAAGATATTAAAAAGAAAAAGCAATGGAAATATTACAACTGAGAAATTAGATAAAAATTTAAATGGGGTCAACAGCAGAATTAGAATGTCAGAGAGAAATGCCCATGAACTTGAGGATAGAAGTAGAAAGCTTAGTAAGTCAATGGAGCATAAAAAGGTATGATCAGAACTTATTCTGACAAGATCTCATTTGAGAAGGGACTTAAAGGAATTGAAAAGTAAACAATTGCTTTATGTGCAGGAAAAGTATTTGAGCATGAGAGAATTGAAAGAGCAAAGGCTTTGAAGTGAAGACCTGGTTGGCATGTTTAAGAACTGGCAAGGAAGGCAGCATCGTGGAGGGAACATGGTGAGTCCTGGTGTCAGGGAAAGGATATGTGCTCAAATACAGAGCAGAAGTGGGAGGTAGGAAAAAGTCATGAAGAGACTTGTAGGCCTGGTTAGAGTTTTAGCTTTTATTACAAGAGCTAAGACATTGGGAGATTCTGACTTTAGAAATAGCTTGATCTACATTTGAATGGATAAAAGAGCTTGTTGTGGAGCCTAGATTAACGTGAATAGGTACATAAATGGGAAGAGGCAACTCGTGAGAAAGCTATTGAAATAGTTCAGGGAAGACATGATGATAAACTGAATTAGTAGGCAGCATTGGAGGTGATGGGATTGGCTCTACATATACAAGGAATTTCTTGGAGAAAAAATATAAATGTTTTCAATGTCCTTGGAACAGTGAATAAGTGGAGTAAACTCATAGTAAACACATAATAAATGGAATATGAAAATTAATTTCTTGAACAGAAGTATGGCTAAAATACAAAATAGGATTTCCATGGAGGATCAGATAGTTCCACACTTAAAGATCATTAAAAATGACACTATGCCTTTACTCTTTCTCAGTATCAACATTCATGCAATCAAAATACCTTTTGAGCAGCATGAACTTCTAGCTCTTGGAGTCTCTTATTGTTTCAGACCGAAAAAATGAAACTGATATAAAAAATTAAATTATTTTATGTAATGCTTCCAGATCTACTAAGGAAATAAACTTTACCATCTCTATGAAATATATATGACATATAAATATAAATACATAATATGTATTTGTATATTATTGTATATATTATATATACAACATATTATAAATATGTTTATATTATGTATGTAATAACATATTTATATATGTATATATGTGTGTACAATATATAGAAAGACAGTTGTGGGCAGCCCAGGTGGCTCAGTAGTTTAGCACCGCCTTCAGTCCAGGGCGTGACCCTGGAGACCCAGGATCGAGTCCCACTCAAGCACCCTGCATGGAGCCTGCTTCTCCCTCTGCCTATGTCTCTGCCTCTCTCTGTGTGTCTCTCATGAATAAATAAATAAAATCTAAAAAAAGAAAAGAAAAACAGTTGTACAATATTTTCATACATATATAATTACATATGGATATATATGGGCATTTGTATACATATACTCCTGGATATATATATATATATATATATATATATATATGTAGATATGTAGATATGTAGATAAATATAGATAGACAACTTTTATATGGACATATATATCAGTCATATATATATCAGTCATATATATAATCTTCTATTATAAAATAGAAGTTGGATATTACTCACTTGTCCCTTTTCAATCTTCTTACCTTTGCTTGCTCATTTTCTGTAAGATTGCTTTTTAAAAAAAATATTTTTATATAGGGTCTTTTGTTTTTTTCTTTTTCACTTCTTAATTTGTCCCTCTTCTTTCATCTACTGACTTGGTTTTCATCATATTTATTATTTCTTTATAGAAATTAATAAAAGTATTCATTATTAAACCTTCAACTTCCACTTGATGCTTCTAAATGTAAGTCTCTGGTCTTGATCTGTCACTCTTTTTCTTAACTGGAATTTCATAAAAATATCAGCAATCTCTTCGATGTATTCTATTGGTTCTGTTGCTCAGAGTCCATTTCTAGTGATTTTTGTGCAGATTATATTTTCCTTGTAATCTGAATTTGAGATAGTGTTGAGCAATGAGAGGCTGTGAGAGGAGATTAGTGATTTGGAAGCAGACACTAGAGTATCCCCCTCTTGCTTTAGGGATATCGGTGGGAGTGGCCTGCATCAATCTCTAGGCAGGCCTGCCCCTCATGGGTAAAGATACAGTGATCCACGCTCTTGGCCTCTGGTAATATTATCTGTTTTCCTTACACTTCTAGCCACAAGGATAGTGGAGATTTTTTTTTTCCATTACTAAATTCTGGGGTGCCTCAGTGTCCCTTCTGAATTTTCAGTTCTCCTAACACGTCAGAAACTAGCTATTCTGTGGGAGGAACTGAAGTACAGGTACATATGATACAGCAGTGGTTCAGGCAACCAAAAAATTTATAATCTACATAAAGTATGTTTAATATTTCTAGATATCCTACAATATGATTATTAAAATCCCGTTTTAGTGATATCTAGGCTCTATGAAGCTAACAATCATTATAAGATCAGGCAAGTAGGTGAGTAAGCTGGTATATAATATGATGTATTTCTGGCTCATATCATTTTATTTATTTCATAATTAAGTGAATAAAACTATAATGAATGATGTTTGCCTTCAGCCATATTCTTTTTGTAACACTTGTTATCCAGAGGCAGTAGTGATATCCAAAATGAATCCTTATTCAATCAGTTTCTTAGAAAATTTTCAAGCTCTTTACTTTTTTGACCAAAAATATTTTGAGTAAAATTCAGCAATCAGCTTTCCTTCCCCCAAGGAAAACAATAAAAATAATGTTAATCTGAAAAGCAGATGTATATATTTATTATTAAGATGTTTAAAAGTAAAACTATATTGGGGTGTAGGGGTGACTCAGTCAGTTAGGCATCTGACTCTTGATCTCAGTGCTGTTAGTTAAAGCCCCACATTCGGTTCTAGCTTTTCTAAGCCCAACATGGGCTTTAAAAATAATAAAAAAATATTTTTTTCCAAAATATATTCAGGAAATTGCCTCTTCCATTAAATACCAATAAGCTTTCTTGATAAAGTGGATCCACATGTATATATAATTAATCAAATATTGCAAAATGTAATAGGTACTTGAAATTCAGAATACCAATTAATACATTAAAAGTTTGGGAATTCATAAAAACATGTTTATTTTTATTCAATCTAGAACACAATAATATCTCTGAATATTTGATTTATATTCACAGATACATGCAACTATATATGCAATTATAAATGTGAAGATGTATAGAACATTTTTAAACGGGATTTATTTATCTATTTGAGAAGGAGAGATAGAGTGTGTGCGCGCACGCTCATGAGTGGTGCGGGAAGCAGGGGTCAGGGAGAGAATCCTCAAGAGAATACCTCCTGAGTGCAAAGTCCAATGTGGAGCCAATCCCAGGACCCTAATATCATGACCTGAGCTGAAATAAAGAGTTGGACACTTAACCGACTGAACCACCCTGGCTCCCCATGATTTATAGAATATTCAAAGATGTTAGTCTGTTCTATACAAGATAGAACTGTGTTCTCACCTATAGGTTTTACAAAAATTTCTTTAGGCAGGCTCCTAATTTTTTACTGAACCAGAATTAGAACTCAAGTCTAAGAACATTTAGTTTATCACTGACCAAGATAGCTATGAATAGTAGAAAAAGCATAGTTTTGAAGTATACATTTAAAGTTTATGACTTGCCTTCACAAATTACTAAATAAGTTAAAGATTTCTTATCTCTAAAATGAGGATATTAAATAGTAATAATAATTTTAATAAATGCCCTAAATCACAATGTAAGTATTGTGAAGATCAAATAAAGACATGCCTTTAAAAGCATTTTACAAGGAACTTTCCAACATCATTTTAGATTGAAAAAACAATAACATAAGTTGATTAAATGATCAAGTTTTTGTTTAATATGACAAACTCAAATTTCCTTTTCCAAATACAATAGAAAGTACCATAAAAGAAATGAAATTTAGCCAAATTTGTTTTAAATTTAAGTGTTTTAATTGTGTTTGTTTTTGAGCCTCATTTGTTCTTGGATTAACTGAATATTTATACAAGTTCTTTGCAATTTGGAGACATTAAAATGTGTATTAGATTAAAATGCAAGAAGTATTAACAGATTTTCTAATCCTTTAAAATTAGAAAAATACATAACTCTGGTCATATCTATTTAACAATTTTCAGTTGTCAAATGTTTCAAACCTAGGCCTCAAAAGATCCAGAAAGGACATTTTAACTGTAAAGTAGTTGATTCTGGAGTTGCACATAGATATGGCTTTGGAATATTAACTCCGTCATCCACTGGAAACTTTTTAGATCTATTGATAGAACGACGTCATTTCATGATTCATTCAACTTTCAGTTATCCTTGGAAATGGGAGATAGAATTTGGATGAATGAAATTCTACAACCCTGATCTTACTGTAGTCATTAATGCTCACATCCCTGACCAAAGATTTTAGGAAATAAGCAAATAACAGATTTTTTTTTTTTTTTATTTATTTTTTTTTTTTTTTATTATTTATTCATGATAGTCACAGAGAGAGAGAGAGAGGCAGAGACACAGGCAGAGGGAGAAGCAGGCTCCATGCACCGGGAGCCCGACGTGGGATTCGATCCCGGGTCTCCAGGATCGCGCCCTGGGCCAAAGGCAGGCGCCAAACCGCTGCGCCACCCAGGGATCCCCCAAATAACAGATTTTAAATTCACCCCAAACTGTTTTCCTTTCTACTAGCCATGGTATGCAGGTGATAATAAATAGAGATAAATTATGAAAATTAGAGAGCCAAATGGAAGAGAAGATTAGCAAAAACAAGTCAATCTGACTATGTAAGTTATCAGAATGTTTCTTTTTTGTTTTAAGATTTTATTTATTTATTCATGATATATATATATAGAGAGAGAGAGAGTCAGAGATATAGGCAGAGGGAGAAGCAGACTCCATGCTGAAAGCCCATGTGGGACTTGATCCTGGGACTCCGGGATCACACCCTGAGCCAAAGGCAGATGCTCAACCACTGAGCCACCTAGGCATTTCCAGAATGTTTCATTTTCACATCAAGTGTAGACTATTTTATTTTGCTAAAATATGATTTCAATTTGTTTTTAAACAAACACCATGTAAATTCTATAAATGCTGAAGGCAACACTGTATAATGAAAATACCAGTGCATATTAGGCTAAATCAAAATACTTTAGTCAATTTGTTTAAGAATTGGGATAAATTTCCTGATAAGTTGATAAAAGGAATTGTCCTAGATGACTACTGATTTTACCCTGGCCAAAATTCTATTAATTTAACCTATGTACAAAGCACTTTGTTAGACATTCTGGAGCTTCAAGATATTTAAGATATGGTTCCTAGTCTCAAAAAACACCTTGAAAGTTAGTTGAAATATGTGTGTTCACAAGGAAGATGGTAAGAAGTATTTTCTAAACAAATACAAATAAACATGAACAAATATAAATATTATTTATGTGTATTTACAATAGAAGGGGACCTGGAAAAGTTTGATGAAAGCTAATATTTAATTGGGTTTGGAAGTTTGAGTTTTATAGGTGAATATTTAAGGTAAAGGACATTCAAATAAGAATGAGCAAAGGCAGGCAGTTATGAAAAGACATGGTGTTCCTAGGTCATAAATAGCAGTCAGATGCCACTGTTTGATTTTCCATTCTAAAATATGAAAGCAAAAAAAAAGCAAAAAAAATAAATAAATAAAAATAAAAATAAAATAAAATAAAATATGAAAGCTAATCAGATCAGTGATTTTTAAATATATTTCATGGTCTACAATGTAGGCTTTTAAGGTCCTCCTGATGAACTACACACTGATTAAAAAATGGAAGTTAAAAAAAAATGGAAGTTATCTTTACCACCAAATCTACTCACCAGAATTTATAGCCACATATATTGCTTTCCTGCCTTGTACCACAAATGAACTATTTTCATTCTTCTCCCTAGCCAGTTTTCTCATTCATCACCAATCTTTACTCTCTGTATTATATTTTTATATTTTTTTATGGCTGCTGTAACAAAGTTCTACAAATTGGGTGTCATAAAAACAACAGAAACTCATTCTATCTTAATTTTGGAGGCTAGACGTCTGAAATCAAGATATCAATAAGGTCATGCTCTCTTTGAAGGCTCTAAGAAGGGAAACATCTGATGCCTTTTTTAGCTTCTAATGGATTCCTGCAATCCTTGGCATTCTTTGGCTTGTAGATGTCCTCCCATCTCTATCTCCATCTTCACATGGCTTTCTTCCCTGTTTACGTTTGTGTCCAAACTTTCTTCTTGTAAGGACAGCGGGTGTTAAATTAGGGTTCACTCTAATTTGATTACATTTGCAAAGAACTTATTTTCAAATAATGGAAATCCACACGTTTCCAAATTCATGTCAAGTTCTGGATTGACATGAATTTTGAGAGAAGGAATGCCATTCAAAAGAGTACACTGTCTCATTCACATTATCATACAAATATGATGTGATCTCCTTTACTAGCCATTATTGATTTATCTTACTTTTTTTTGCACAGAAACCTTTATAATTGCAATCTTCAGTTTTTCTCTCCCTATTTTCTCTTACACTTGCTCTTAATTACACCCACTCCGGCTGCTACTTTCCAGTTCATGAATGACCTGCTATTTCTGGTTTCAATGATCATAGTCTTTATTTATTTGATCTTTGCTAGCATTTGACCTTGACATACTTTCTTTACTTGGCTACCAGAATACCACTGCAAGTTTATGTTCTTCAAATCACACTAGATATTTCTCCTCAGTTTCCTTTGTTTGTTTGTTTGGTGTCTCAGCCTATTGGTAGTGAGCTCTGATACTTAGTCTTTGGCCTTCTCTGGTGGTTTCTTTCAGTTTCATGCCTTTAAATATTATCTATGGGTCGATGATTCCTATCATCATTTCCAGTATTTATTTCCAGTCTAGATCTTTTTTTTTTTAATTACCTACAGCCTCCTATATTCATTGCTTGATATCTGTACTCATAAGCATATTACGTATCTCAAATTAGCACGGCTTAAAGAGAATTCCTACAGACTCTCTTATCTACTGGTGGCATTCTGCATCTCATTTTACAGCAAATTCATCCTCCCCAGCTGCTTATGTCAAAGAGCTTAAAGCAAGGTCATTCTTGATGCCCTTTCTTTCTCCACTTTGCCTATATTCATTCCATGAGAAAATAAAAATTAATATAGAATCTGCTTTTCTCCTGGTTTTAGCCACCATCATCTCTTGCATACATCACTGATATTGCCTCCTAACAGGTCTCTTTCTTTCTGTGCTAAGGTCAGATCACCTATCAACACAGCAATGGGACTTATCCTTTAAACCACCAACAGATCATGCCATACTGTTCCAAAACCTGCTATGACTCCATATCTCTCTAAACACCAAAGTCATGAAATGGCCCTCTGTGATATTGATTCTCATCTTTCTGAACTCCTTTCCTAATTCTTCTCCTCACTAATTCTGCTACAAGCATGTTGGACTCCCTGCTGATCTTTGGAAATGTCAGGAATGTTCCCATTATAGTCTCTTCATTATGCCTAGTTTGCCTTTCCCATAAACATCTGAACTGGTAACTCTCTTCAAATCTTTATACAAAGTCACTCCCAATAAATCAGTCTTTTTTTTTTTTCCAATAAATCAGTCTTAAACTGATTTTCCTATTGATCATCTTATGACATATATTGTGGCATCACAGTTCTCATTAAATTTCTCTATTTTATTTTACTTTTTCATATAATTTTTGTACATGTATGTATATATATATATATATATACACATAATAATATGTATTATCATATTTGAAAATACTATAGAGCTACTTCTTTATTGTATTTGCCATTTATGATCAGGGATTTTGTTTGTTTTGTTCACTGATGTATCACAAATACCTAAAAGAGGGTCTGATGCACATTAACTGTGTAACAAAATAAACTAATTTTAATGGGAAAATGGCACAGAATTCCTCAGATGTGTTTTCTCTTTCTATCATGTTTTGTGGGCTCTGATTTGTCTGTGCTCTTCTTGCAGGGTGATTCCCATAACCATGATATTTAATGTTTACAGTATACATATAATGTGGTAGGCCCCATGGTAAGCCGTTTACATATATTGGTAGCAGGCAAAACCTCCTCTGTAGAAGTAGCTAATGTTGTTAGTTCCAGCTTGGAGAAACATATAAAGATTAAATATAACATTTAAGACCATCAACCCAGTAAGGGAAGGAGCTATTTATTAAAGAATATTATCTTCCCTCCTAATACTCTACTCTGAATGTAGACTTCTACTATACACGGCCAAATACAATTGATAAATATAGATACTAATTTTTAAAGAAAATATATGTAATTCAGATTAATTAAATATTGAAATTTCTGGGCAGCCCGGGTGGCTCAGCGGTTTAAGCGCCTGCCTTCGGCCCAGGGCATGATCCTGGGGACCCGGGATCGAGTCCCACACCGGGCTCCCTGTGTGGAGCCTGCTTCTCCCTCTGCCTGTGTCTCTGTGCCTCTCTCTCTCTCTCTCTCTATCATGTATGAATGAATAAAATATTTTTTAAAATATTGAGATTACTTTGGGGCACCTGGGTGTACAGTCAGTTAAGCATCTGATTCTTGGTTTCAGCTCAGGTCATTATCTCAGAGTCCTAAGATCAGGCCCCATGTTGTGCTCTGCGCTCAGCATGGAGTCTGCTTGGGTTTCTCTCTCCCTCTCGCTCTGCCCTTCCCCACTTCCCCATACCTCCCCCCGACTTTCACATGTTCTCTCTCTCTTTAAAATAAATAAACATTTATTTTTAAAAGATAAATTGAAATTATTTCTATTTTCTCTGTATTTTGATCTACCTTGGGTTTCTTTTTTAGGAGATATTGTGTAAAAGATGTTGATAAACCAATAATCATAGTTACCTTGAAACGTGACAAGATTTGAATTTCTAATAATTCTATTACATTAAAGAGAAAGAACTCTATTATATGCTTAAATATAGTAAAATATTTTCCATAAGAGGCTATTAAAAATACCTTCCCATAAGTTAGAGAAAGAATAAATTCATATATTATACATTGATTATAAAGTATATTCTAAATAAAAGCTTTAAAATCTTTTATATAACAGCAGATTTAATACAACCCTGCAAAGCTTGTAAAAGCTGGTCCTTTTGCTGTATAAGGCTACTGAAATCATTACAGAATAAGAGTTTTAATGCTGGCACAGAAATCTTAGGGGTCTATTTTAATATGAATAGACTATTTTCAGTTATTTCCTGTAAATGCAAATAATCTTATTTTTTATGGATTCCACTGATTCAGAAACTCGATGAAACTGGGCACCTGTGTCTTCCAATTCTGCAATGATATAGAAATCCCATCCTTTTGTTACTTTCTGTTCTGAGCTATTTTTGACACTTAAGTCTCAAATTTATGTTTTACTCTTAAGAAAGTTGTGAGATTAAATAAATTTCACAATGAATCAATCACTTTTCAAATGATTATGTTAGAAAGAATGGAAAATATGAGTGACTGAATAAACTTACTCTATATTTCTAATTAAGTTGATATGATAAATGAAAGATTAAAGTGGATAATCCTAGCTCTACACCATAAAAACTAGCCATTTCCAAAGACATATTAAAAAAAAAAAAACCTCACTATACTAAGTTAAATTTATGTTATTTGTATACTAAAATATTATTGTACATTGAATTAACTAACTCCTTTGGCTTTTGGATTTCTGGAAAAAGATAAATACTGTTAAAGATATTCTAACTCTCATTCTGCCATTTTGTATTGCTTTGGGAACCTTGGGAAAAATATCTTTCTGAGTCTGTGTCCATAAGGATCAAATGAATTAGGAGTTGACAAACTATGGCTCATTATCTATTTTGTAAATAAGGTTTTATTGGAACACAGTTGCATCCTTTTTTTTACATAGTGTCTATGGCTTTCTTCAGAATGCTATTGTGGCCAACTCTAATAGTTATGGTAGGATCATCTGGCCTGCCAAGTTTAAAATAATTCTATTTGACCCTTTATAAAAACTGTTTGCAAACATCTGACCTAGATGTCTTTTTATGGATTGCTCTAAGTTTTAAATTCATACACTTTATGTGTTTTTTTTTTTTATCATTGCTCCAAAAACTGATTAAGTACTACACAGACTTATGGATGAATGCTTGGTATATTAAAACATAATGATCCATTCCTGTTTTCAACAATATCTTAAATATTTTACAATCTCACCTGAGATATAGAAGATATACATCAATATGCAACTGGAAATACTAGATTGCATTTGCTAAGAAAGTTTTGCAAAACCCATGGGCATTAAGAAAATTCATCACTGAGGAATCACTGAGGAGTAAGGCTGGCAGGTAAAGCTTTAAAACAAAGCTGGAACTTGAACTGAGTTTAGACAGAAAGAAAATGATTATGTTGAATATGTACTGTATATCACAGTTATTGAAATGAGCACTTAAATTTCTTTAATCACCTAATCCTGTATGGCAATTATTAATATCCTCATTTTATAGATAATAAATTTATATTCACAGAGCTACTATGTAGTAAAATTTGTAGTAGAATTCTATGTAGTAGGATTTTTAGCCAGATTTACTTGCAATACACACACATACCTATATTTTCACACACACATGAGAATATTTTTCTCCCTCTCCTATCCCACACTCCTAAATCCTGATACTTCCTTCTTGGTTCCATGTTGCCATCCTATAACCCCTTCTTATAGTTAGCTAAGCTAGAAATATCAGTTAACGATTTTATTTCTTTTGTGTCTGTGTGTGTCTGTGCATGTAAAACTATATGCCATATGGATATTTATACATATATACATGTATGCACATACTTTACCCTTTTGTATTTATTAAATGTTTCTAAGTATTAGTTAACAAGGCTACATTTTATATAGAGAAAGAAATGGAATGTCATAATAATAGTCAGAGAATAGAATACCCAAAATTAATTCAAAGTAAGGGTACACTCAGAAAATCTCTACAGAAGAGATGCAATTTCCTTACTTTTTTTTTTAACTTTTCTTTTTAATTCTAAGGCAGGTGTGTAAAAATCAGCATTGCTAATTTCTTGTCAAATGATTTCTGTCTAAAACTGTTCTATATTTTTCTCAAAGTAAATTCAGTAACTGGAGCCAGGATGACTATAAAGCTAGTGATTATTTCATATTTAAGCATGCCATCAAATGCAATTTCTAGTTTTGTTATGTGTAATCATTATTCCCAGTGACAGAAGAAAATGCAGGAGACTGAGGTGATAATCCCCATTAGTACAAAGAAGTAACACACATGGAAAGACTTCACAAGGGCATTATAAAAACTAAGTTATGTAGTAAATAGAAAATTCTTTGCAAATGTAACATACAAAACGATCAACATCATCTCTTGAGCCCAGAAAAATAAAAGAATTTTGCTTCTTAGAATTTGAAATTGCTGTAAAAGAGAATAAATAGAAAGTGACATAGAGAATAGGAAGTTTATAATGCTTATTCAAATCCTCCATCGGACTGGCTTAAATATTTTTATATCATTTTGATAAACTTCTACTTAAAATTTAGCCTCCACTCTTGTTACTATAAAGAAATCAGTAAAGATGAGGGAGAGGACGGGGGTGCCTGGATGGCTCATTTGGTTAAGCATCTGCATTCAGCTCAGGTCCTTAGATGGAGTCCAGCAATGGGTTCCCTGTTCAGCGGGGAGTCTGCTTCTCTCTCTCCCTCTGTTACTCCTCTCTCCCTGGCTTGTGTGCACTCTCTCCTTTAAATAAATAAATAAAAGCTTTTAAAAGAAATAAAGATGATAGTTGTTAACCAACTATATCAGAGAATTTAGCTTAAAATTCTATTATGATGATTGACATACCTGGAATCTGATTAATGAAAGTGTTTTAAGGACACAATATAGCACACTAACTAAAACTTATGTCTGGCAATATGATCTTCAATTTAATATTTCACTTATTTTCCAAATAATCATCAAATTAATTCATCTGAGAATATAATATTTTACTATTTTAAAGTGCTGTATATGTCCTCATTTACTCCTCAGACATGTAATTATTATAATTGCTATTGCTACATATCAAACACTCTTTACACCAATCATTATGCTGAGTTATTGATATATATCATCTTAATCAACAATTGCCACAACTTTTTGAAGTATTATGATTACTATTCAGCTTTAAAAAAAAAAAAAAAGATGTTGGGTGATGGGCACTGAGGAGGGCACTTGACAGGATGAGCACTGGGTGTTCTGCTATATGTTGGCAAATTGAACTCCAATAAAAAATATACAAAAATAATAATAATAAATATGTGGAAAATAATTATTATTAAATTTAAGGAGGAGGTTTTAGCTTTTGGTAATGGAAGAGTAACCTGTAGAATATAATTATAAACTCTAAAATATATAAATCTATAGGAAGGCATTAAAGAGTGACCTAATATTAGCAGAACCTGGAGAAGAATCAATATTTAGAAGAATAAAATTGTTCTGATTTTCCTATTTTAAACAGTTTTACCTAAGGGAAATCTCCAGATAGAAGTCATGACAGGCAGCAGGAACACAGAATTGGCAATCGAAATGGCTTTAGGTGCTTGGGAACAGTATCATGGGTACTGCAGCAGCAAGAATGGAAGAAGTGATATTGTGAAAAGGACAAAGCCATAGAGATGGCTCTAAATTCTGCATGTAAACTTCTCCCAGCTTTCTAGCTGATCTCTGTTCCATGAATGCATGGGGCAGACTCTAAGCAGCTAATTGTAAAGAACTGAACATAGAGTTCAATGGCTGTACCCTAAGTGCAAGATAGAGTTTGGAGTTTGAGTTCAGCCAAAGTAACTGCTAAAACAAGCAAGCAAGAAAAATCTTAATACTCCTCAAAGAAATATAACAGGAGCCAGAATCTACACAATGTATCATTTGCTTTCCAGAGATATTCTAAAATCTCTAGAATACATAAATACATATATGTGTGTATATATTTATGTATATATATGCATATATATATGATAGCATACATACATGTATGCATATGTTTATATATATGATAGCATAACTCATATTCAAGAGAAAACTCAGTAGATAGGTCTGAAATAACACCAATATTGAAAGATATTGACTAGTATCGCTATAAGAAATATAATCTATGAAGAAGAACTTCCAAAAAGAACAAATCAAACTTCTGGAATTAAAAAAAAATATAATATCTGTAATAAAAATTTTACTGGATTATCTAAGGAATTTATAGGTTCACTTGATTATTATTCAAACTAGGTTTGTCTGATTCCAGAATCAATCCTCTTAACCACAACTTAATGCCATTTTCCAATAAAATACATGTTGTTATACCCTATTATTCATATGGGGAAACTGAGACTTGATAAACAGTATGCTAGATGATAAGGATAGAGTGATAAACAAGATAGAAATTCCCATCAGAGCCAACAATCCACTGAGAGAAATAGATGTTGTACAGATATCATCAGTGATTATGTCATTACAATAGTGGTAATTGCAGTTGTAGAATATATAAGGATTGAGACTGTGAAACAGGGTGGCCTAACTTTGGGAGACTGAAAGGCTGTGTACATGATATCTTCTGCTTCTCTGTATTTAGTTAAAAATTATATCTCTAATATATGCTTAATGTTTAATCATTAAAAACTCAGGTTTCAGCTTGTCTGGTCCAATGAGTGGATATGTAATCTGCTGGTTCTTAAGGAAAAGATTTATTTTTGTTGCTATGGTGCAGCTGCCAGATTAACTATATATAAAACACAATAACTTAAAAGGGGCTATCTGTGGAAAATAGAAAACCATAAAAGAGATTGTAATGCCTTTGAAGTGCCATGATTACAAAAGTAATAGTTTGGGTCATAATGTTTCTAAGAAAAATATTGCTGAAATATAGGTCTCTACTGTACTGATGGCCTAACTCCAGTCCAGTGTACTCTTCACTGAATAAAGCAGACATAGAACAGTGAGTCCGTTGCTGAAAAACAATAAACATGAACACTATACTGAAGGATTAAGTATGTTTTTACACCTCCCCAATCCAACTGCACTCTGTAGCATTTAGTTTACCTCCAGGACATGGCACCATCACTGAGTATAATTGAATACATTGATCTCAAGCACTTCTTTCCACACAACTTTTTAGTCACCTAATTTATTGTAATTCAAATCAAAATATAGAGTTGGATGTTTATTGTCTTTTCCCAGCATCCTAGAGTGTGCATACTTTTCCACAAAGTTACATCGAAACAAATAAAAATGCCATGGTCTTTTGAAAGAACACTTATAAGAATATAAAGCAATACCGAGAATTTTGGGAGACCTCAATCCACAAAACACAATCACCTTACATACATTACCTCTCACTTTATACATTTTCCCCCTGTTTTCATTTGCTAAGCTTCCCAGCTTACAGGGTTTTTTACTGAATGGTGGAAATGGTCAGGAATTTCTGTCTTCCAGCAAATAAACATCTCTCATCTCTGTCAATGAATATTCTATCATCAGTTATTCAAGCCACATCTCTTTGTTTTCCTTTTTTCTGGGAAATCTAAAAAACTCTCTGCCCAACCTAGTCTCCATTAGAGATCCCACATCACATCAGAAAGAGGGAGAGGGACAGTTGTTACTTGTGCTCTCTACATTACATATGCATGTTAAAGCTTTTTTAACTTATGTAACCTTGTGTATCCAAGTTATTTTCCAATAATTTTAGAACTTTACTGTAATTAGTGAATACTGAGAAAAAGTCTTTGAATTTAATAAGGTAGAAACATGTAGTTGCATATGATCTAAGAAAGATAATGCCGACTTAACCAACAAACATTTTAACGTGTATATTTAATCAACACTTGTGCCTATTATATGCACTGTTCTGAGATGATTTATGAATAGTAAGTCAATGAATCATATTGTTGCTATCAAATAATGTCAATTCTGAATCATTACAAACTTCTTCTTGGTATTTATAAGTTAATATAACAATAAGTTTTGATACAATTCAATGCAACATAAAACTTTTGATATTTGTTTCCTTCCTATTGATGCATGTGTTTTTTCTTTAATTATTATTTAGTAAAAAAAATATTATTTAGTAAGATGAGGGCAAAGGGGACAAGAGCAGTTGGTTGTCAGCAGTTCTTTGGTATTGTCAGTTATTTCAGAGAATTAATTCTTGGCTTATTATATTGATGACACTAATGCAAGACCTCTGGTTAATGCCAAAATAGATCAAAAGTGCCAACACTGGTTTCGCATTTTCTAATTCTAAACCAAGTGTGGTGAAAGTCTCGGGCACCAGAAAAAAAATCTGTCAACTCCCTCACCAGCAGCTGTCACCTATAGTTAATCTTTTTATTTCTATTTGTGTATTTCCCCTCACACCACCCTATCTCCCACACACTATGTCACCATCTGCTACCATATTTTCCTGAATCCAACTGACCTCTCCAAACATGGCCCTGCCATTATTTTCAGTAAGTCAGGCATCACTAAGTTGGTCATGGCAATGTCCTTTAAAAATCAAACTAAATATTTCATAACTGAGGTATTGATATTTGCCCACTATTTCTATATATCTGCATATTTTTTTAGGTGGTGGGACAATAGCTCTGGGGTTCACTGAATGTTCTAGCAACTAGGGAAAGAGTATCTAATTTTGAAAGGGGTACATATAAAGAAAGAAGAACAACATGAACTTTTTTGTTTTTATTTTTATTTTTTTGCTTCACAGGGCCTATGACTAATGGGAAACAATAGAAAACAGAAAGAATCAATCAACTTCCAGATTAATACTCAATAGTATAGTCAGTGGTAAAGACTATTAACATCTGTGTGTATTTGGTTCACCCCTCTTTTCATGAAAATTACACTTTTATTTCCAACTTGCTGCTAAATGAGGTCATATGATTGTTCTGACCAATTCATTGTAACGACAGGTAAGTGGTTCTAAACTGAAGCCTTTCTGTTTCTGAGTAGCCAGGATCTCAGGGTTAATTTAGTAACTGTATCATAACCTAGTCTATTTTGACTGATACTATTGGTCTTCAGTTACTCTAAGTAATTGAAGACTTAATCTGTCTCTACTCTCTCTTTTATCTGCCCCTCATAATGAGGATTTTAATGATTGACTATTCTATTTTCCAGTATTCTGGGTATTCCATTGCATGAGTTACTAAAAGAGCCCTAAACTTTACCATTATGTCAATTATGCAAAGGATTTGACTGTCTTTACAATTAGGTTAGCAAAAGGGGCATATGATAGGGAATTTTATGTAGATTTCCTATAGCCTTAGTCATCAGTCAGAGACTCACAATTATCATGAAGAAGTTCCTCTGGAGGAAGATCTAAAGACTACTGCCAGATAATAGCATTGTCAGATGTGACAAAAGAGGCAAAACAAACAGGGGATGGATGTCAAAGCCTCAGGACCCAAGTTCTTCTACCTTATGACCAGAGAATGAAATATAACCAAAGACTGGAGAGAACACTAGTAGAAACGGAATTGTTTTCTGAAGGCAATATTGAATGCTCCCCTTTCCTTAAAAAGGAAGTAAGTAAATAAAGTGAATTTGGATGGATTCCCAGATTGCACATCTGCCTGTCTGAATTACACCTGAGAAGGAGCAACCAAACAGATGGAAGTAAGGAAGATTAGGAAACGGCTTTCTTTCAATTTTATGTGCCTGTAATCACAATGGCTTACACCCTTCACAACAAAGGGTCTTCTGGTTGGCAGACAGTCTTGTAAACACAGACTATAACACCCGTGTGTCAAATAAGTGGATACAGGTGCAATGGTGGTTTCCCTAAATATAGATAGATAGGGAAGCTTTGCTGAGTTAGATACATGCACATCATTTAGGTACCTCTGGCTCCTTCTCTAAACAAGTCATTAACCATAATGTAAAAATAATATTGCATCATGTATTGGTATTATTAAACTTAATGTCTCTTTGGTACATCAGGGGAGAATGACTGTTGTATTCCACTATATGTGTTCTCCTGTTCTCCCCTCTCTTTCCTCCTCAACCATCTGTAACTTCTTTCTCCATTTTGAGATTCCACCGAATGGGATGAGAATATTGCAAGCATGTTTTATAGTCAAAATGTATTTCCTTCCTTTTTTAAGAAATCTTCAATACCATTTATTAGGTTTAGTGAGTTGAGCCGATAAAAATTTTTCAATAATCTTAAATTGCGGAACCTTGCAAAAAAAAAAAAAAAAAAAAAAAAAAAAAACTCCTGAAATAATAAGGTATGTCTTTCATCCTAAATGGGGTAGCTAGAATTGTGAAAGAGAATTTCAATGGCATTTCCATGAAAGGGAACATGAAGAAATAATGTGTTATAACAAGTAGTATTTTTTGAGAATTCTAGTATATGCAGTCCTTATTAACTTTTAAGAAATAGATTTCTACCAAAACAGGGGAGATTAAATATCTAGTGTGTTAGTGGAATTTTTAATAAAGTATGAAATGTCTATCAATGCAAAGGATCAACAGCTTAAAACTGAGCTAGACATGATTAAGAGGAGGTAAGGCTGACAGTGGATTAGCTGACACTGTGAGATGATCTGCCAACTTTGAGTCAGGTGCTTCAAAATTGTTCCACTTAATCATATACCATGGTATTGGTTAGCGTTAGTGGACTTTCTGCATTCCATTTGTTAGCTGAGATTTTTTTTTCTCCCTCACAGGGTAAATAGCAATTTTTGTAAAATATACTGGAAATGTAAAGTCCAATAGGATTGGACATGATCAAACAAATACTGTTCTAATTAATAGTGAGCATGATATCTACCTTAAAAATAGAGAATAGTATTTTATGATTCTCTATAAATTATGAACTCTTGTGCAACGATCACTTTAAATTAGACTTAACAAATCTCTTCGTCTCATATGATTCTACTTCTGTGAGATAAAAGTTAAGAAATAAAATAGCCATTTTATATTTTTGCATCCTATGATTATTGTACTTCCTAACAAAAATTGAATTTTCAAGTAAATGATTAAATTTAGATAAAGACTTGAGTCCTTTGATCACCTTGGTTACAGATAACAGAATTGACTAAATTTATGATACTGCAAAGCTAGTTCTACCATCATTTAGGTAGAGTCTGTATGAGTTAGGTCAAAGAAACTTTTTTTTTTCTTTTTTCTTTTTGCAGTTACCACAACTCATTTAAATGCCAAAGCTGTGGGACATGAAAATACTAATCTTATTACTCTCACTTATTATATATTTGTTAAATTTGATTGAATTTAATAAACTCACAGTCATATCAATAAGTTTCTTAGAAATTCCAGTTCACAAAAGGCTGATCATAAACACACACACACACACACACACACACACACAACATACATACATACACACAAAATCTGAAACGACTAACTCTCCCTGTTTGTGACCATCCTGGTTTTTGCAATAAAAGTTGTACATTGCAGGAAACCCCTTATTCCTAGGCAAATTGAGATGGTTACTTAACATAACACACACACACACACACACACACACACATGCTGTCTGCTCTCACTTTGAACCAAATCTTCACAATCTTTTTTTTTTTTTTTTAATCTTCACATTCTTTAAAAGAGCCCTCTATGCTTTTGGCCAAGAGAGAAAATCAGGAAAAAAATCAAAATCCAATGATATATATTAAGCAACAAATTTCAAGACATTGAATTTCAGAAAATAAAGGACATTGATCCTTAAGACACAGGAAACAAGTAAGTGTAACCTAATTATTACCCATACTTGAGAGAATTCCCAGGCTATAAAAAAGGGAGGGGAACACAAGCAGGGACTTCTCTAAAAAATTAGAGTTTCTAGAGTTGAGGTTTTTTGGTTTCACAAATACACCGTGTCTAGTGTCCCACTGAGCTTACCTCCACATTGCATACTTAAGGACTTGGATAGCAAAAGAAACTGAAGATCTTCCTGCTTGCTGTGCCATGAATAATAAAATCCTTTGTCTCTGACCAAGGGGTCTTTCCCTTCTCCAGCAAGTTTAAGACTATGGCTGACTAACTTACTTAGTTCACAAGTAGGGCAAAATTCCAGGCCCTTTACATTTTTTGCTACGAAATACAGACAAAAAAAATATCAACTTAAAAATGACAAGCATCAGATTTCTTCGATAAAACACCACACACAATTCATAAAAGACTAAATCGATAAATTGAGACTTGTCAAAATGAAAAACTAGTATTACTCATCAAAAAACATTGTTAAGAGATTGGAAAGACAAGCTATGCAAATGGGAGGAAAATATTTGCAAATTATATATCTGATAAATTACTTGAATCCAGAATAAAGAACTTTTAAAATTCAATAACAGGGATATTTTGCTCATTTTGTAATGTAATGCTCATTACAAAATGAGCAAAATATTCAAATAGACTCTTCACCAATGGAGACATACAGAGGATAATATTTACATGAGAAGATGCTCGCCATCAGTAGTCATTTGAAAATTGCACATTAAACCCAAGCGAAATACAACTGCACACCTATTGTGAAAATGTAAAATGATAACAACCACTTTGGAAAACATATACCTACCATATGACCCAGCCGTTCCATTCCTAGGTATTTACCCAAGAGAAAAGACAGCATATGCCCTTACAAGACTTGTATGTGGTATTCATACCAGCTTTATTTGTAATAGCCAGACCGGAAAGAAGCCAAATGCCATCAACAGGTGAAAGGGTATATAAATTGTGCCTCTCCTGTATAATGGATAAATAAAATGAAAAAAAAAAAAAAAACTACTGATACAGCAATAAAAGGTATGCTATTCATTTATATTATGAGTGAATCTCAAAATAGTTATGATGAGTGAAAGACAGCAGATCAAAAATTAATGAATTCAAAGCACATACTGTATAATTTCTTTTTCATTTTAAATTCTAGAATTAGTGACAGAAACCAGATCGTACATGTCTGAGGATGTGGATAGAAAAGAGATGAAGCCTCACCACACTAACTTCCACCCAGATAGCTCTCCCAACTAACATCAGATAGGTTAAAAGACCCCAGAGAAGTGACCATCATATTTTGGCATTTTCTTTCTTTTTTAAAATTTTATTTATTTATTTATTTATTTATTTATTTATTTATTTATTTATTTATTATATATTCATGAGAGACACAGAGAGAGAGTGAGGCAGAGACGCAGGCAGAGGGAGAAGCAGGGAGCCCGATGTGGGACTTGATCCAGGTCTGTTCAGGATCACGCTCTGGGCCGAAGGCAGCACTAAACGGCTGAACCACCCCAGGCTGCCCATATTTTGGCAATTTCAAGTTTCTGGGATAGTAGTCAGTTTCTCAGGTAATTATACCAGGTTTATAGCTACCCACATAATTACCTCTTCCTGAATTTTCTGTTATTCATGCATTAGTATTACTATTAGGAGTCACTTTTTTCCAGCTTGAAGAACTTCCTTTGGTATTTTTTGTAAGACAGGTCTGTTAAAAAATTCTCAGGTTTTGTTCACCTAAGAATATCTTTATTTACTCTTCACTTTAAAGGAGAATTTTGCTGGCTAGAGGATTCTTAGATAACACGTTTTTGCCTTTGAGTGCCTCCCGTATGGCATTTATTGCCTCCTGAGTTTTTCTGATGAGAGGTAATGTGAAATAGCTTTATTGTTTTTAATTCTTCCTTCTTCCAAGGCAATCTCCATTTCTTTGGTTTTCCAAAATTTAATTATGATGTATCTGTTTATGGATCTTTTTTCTATCCTGCTTCGAGGTTTTTTTTTTTTTTTTTTACTTTCTTGGATGTATAGATTGATTTTTTTGGTAGTAAATTTGGGAAGTTTTCAGTTATTATTTCTTTAAATATTTTCTTCTTCCCCATTCTCCCTCTTCTCTCTTCTGATGTTACTATTAAGTATACATTGATGCACATAATGGTATTTGTGTGTTCCTTATGCTCTGGTCAATTTTCTTCATTCTTTTTTAAAATAATATAAATTCTATTGAGCTGTCCTGAAGGTCATTGATTATTGATAACTTCCTTTGCTAGCTAACATGTCCTATTGAGTCCTGGAGTGAAAGTTTCATTTATTATAACTTTTCAAATCCGGAACTTCCATTTCTAATTATTTTCATAATTTCTATCACTTTATTGATAATCTCAAATTGATGAAACTTTAATTTTTCAATTATTTAAAAAGATCTTCTTTGGGGAAGCCTGGGTGACTCAGCAGTTGAGCAATGCCTTCAACTTGGGACATGGTCCGGGGGTCCTGGGATCAAGTCCCACATTGGGCTTCCAGCAGGGAACCTGCTTCTTCCTCTGCCTATGTCTCTCCCTCTCTCTCTGTGTCTCTCATGAATAAATAGGCAAAATCTTTTTAAAAAGTGTTTTATAACTGCATATAATGACTGCTTTGAACTCTTTGCTAAGTTGAACATCTGGACTACTCAAAGGCATTTTTTGTTGCCTGCTTGTTTCCAATGTATGGGTCACACTTTCCCCTTTCTTTGCATGTCATGTAATATTTTGCTGAAAACTAATCATTGCTATATCATAGCAACTTGGGATTGTTATTCCTCAGTTCTCAGGGCTTGTTGTTATTACTTTTTTTATTCATTTGTTTATTTGTTCAGCTAATTTGCTGGACTGATTCTGTGAAATCTGTATTTCCCATGGCATACAACCTCCAGTGCCCATACTCATTTTCCTTGTTTTCACTTTTAAGCTTAGTTTCCGAGTGTTCACCCCTAAATTAGCATAGATTAATGATCAACACCGATCTTTCAGGTGAGATGTTGAAACATCCTGAGCCAGTAAGTTTTTCACCCTTTTCCATTGGATTGGTGTGTGACTTAAGAAATAATGTCAATTTTCAGGCAGTTTACCTGTCTGCCTCATGTTTATCTGGGGACTTGAATATACTCTCTTCAGAACTCTTAAGGTGGTGGATTAAATTTTAGGAGACACAATAAGCAAGTTGTAAATTCTAATTTACTTATACTATCCAAACCTGAGGAAAACATCGAAAATATTCCCCCACTCATGGAATGTTTTAAACTCACTTTGTAAACAAATTATGTGCATGTTATTGAAAAATGTACTCTTAAATGCACCATTGAATAAAGGGAAATTATTTTAAATTTCGTAACAATTTTCAATTTGGCATTCTATGCCAAATAAATAACTTTTAGAAATTAATATATTTGAAATGCACAAATGAATAAAGATCCCTCATATTACCCTTTTATAACCATGCCCACTTCTCACATACTCCATCTTAACTCCTAGAATTACAGACCATTCTTCATTTCTATCATTTTATCATTGGAAACCAGTTTTATAAATATAACAACATAGCATGTAACCTTTTGTGATTATCTTCTAAATCATTCTATGGGTGTATTTCTAGATTCTTATGTTTATCAATAGTTTGATCCTTTGTATTATGGACTGTTAATCCATGATAAAAATATATCACCATTAGTTTACCCATTCTTCTCATCAAGAACATCTGGGTTTTTTCAGGTGTTGACTATTTTAAATAAAATGGATATGGACATTTATCTATAGGATATTATATTAACATAACTTTTTATTTATCTGGGATAAAAGCCCAAGAGTAGAATTGTCTGATCTTATGGTGGTTGCATGTTTGGTTTTATAGTAACTTCAACACTACTTTTCCAAAGTGGCCTTACCATTTTATATTTACACCAATAAGGTATGAGTGGTCTAGTTTTTCTGCAACATTACCGTCATTTGGTCTTGTCACTTTCTTTTTTTAAATAAATGTTTGGGTAGACATGTAGTGATATTTTACTATGACTTGATTTAGCATTTCTCTAATGGTTAAAGACGTTGATCTTTTCATGTGTTTATTTGCCATCTATGTATCCTCTCTGGTAAAATGTTTGCTCATACATTTCTTTTCCATGTTCTAATTTCATTGTTGTTGTTGTTGTTTTACAGTTGTGTTTTGAGAATTCTTTAAATATTATAGATACAAATTCTTTAGCAGATTGTGATTTGAAAATATTTTTTTACCCAGAGTTTAAGTTATTTTCATTTTTAATAGGATTTTTCACAGAACAAAGTTTAAAATTTTGATAAAGTTTAATTTATCATCTTTAAAAATGTTTGTAGATTGTGTTTTTATATCAAATTTAAGTATGCTGGGGATCCCTGGGTGGCTCAGCAGTTTGGCTCCTGCCTTCCACCCAGAGCATGATCCTGGAGTCCTGGGATCCAGTCCAATGTTGGGTTCCTTGCATGGGGCCTGCCTTCTGCCTGTGTCTCTGTCTCTGTCTCTCTCATGAATAAATGAATAAAATCTTTAAAAAAAAATTAAGTATGCTTTGCCTAGTCCTAGATCCAGATTTTCTACTATGTTTCTAAAAATTTTATAGTTTTACATTTTACTTTTATGTTTGTAATCACTTTTATGTATATTTTGTATATCTTACATATTATTTTTGTGTATTTTATGTAAGAGATTGTGTAGAATTGGTGTTAATTCTTATTTTAACTTTGATAGAATTTGCCAGTGAAACCATCTGGGCTTGGTAATTTCTTTTAGGGAGTTTTAAGATTATGAATTAAATTTCACTGTTAGTTATAGAGCTATTTAATTCTCTGTTTCATATTGCACAAGTTGTAATAATTATATTTTGGAATTGGTTCATTTGATCTAAGTTTTCAAATTAATACATGTAAAACTGTTTATGGTATTATCTTGTTCTCTTTTTGAGGTCTACTGTATCTGTAGTGATGCCCCCTATTTCAACTCTAATTGTTTCTATATTCTTCAATAGTGTCTGTCACTATTGCTGGGGTTTTGCCAATTTTAATGATCTTTTCAGTGTTGTCCAGAAGAAAATAAGTAGTGAAGATTAACATAAAATAGCTTATATATATATGAATATAAATATAGGTCTATGTATATGTATACATACATACATACATAAACACACATGTATAAATTTTCAGAATGTCTTCCCTGTAATTATAGTAGAAAAATGGACACTAAATTTGGAGTTTATGTACAGATATGCCTATCATTCAGCAAGATTTCATTGATTTATAACTTGGATAAATCTGATCTACCTAGACTGTTATTTCATTTTTATGTTATTTTTTTAAATTTTTTATTTATTTATGATAGTCACAGAGAGAGAGAGACAGGCAGAGACATAGGCAGAGGGAGAAGCAGGCTCCATGCACCGGGAGCCCGACGTGGGATTCGATCCCGGGTCTCCAGGATCGCGCCCTGGGCCAAAGGCAGGCGCCAAACCGCTGCACCACCCAGGGATCCCTCATTTTTATGTTATTAACATGACAGCAAATTGTTCCCATCTCAAAGATTCCATTCTCAGTGAGGTTGTCCCTGATCATTCCATTTAAAATGGTAGTATTCTCATATCCATATATCCTCACCTTCCTGCTTTTTTTCATTTCAGATAACACTATTTACATAATATTTTAGTTATTTTGTGATTGCTTTACCTCCCCTGACTACAGTGTAACCACAATGAAATCCGGTTATATAAACTAAAAAAATAAACACTTAATAGCAACATGTGACCTCACCTTTGCAGTTTCATATGATTGTTTTCTAGTCAGCAAATTAGTGTAAAAACACCTATACTTGGTAACATGATATTATAAATTGGTTTCTCTTATTTTATGATATTTATCTGTTTTTATAATTATAATAGAAGGGCCCCATCTGTAGTATAATGTGATTTGACTCTGATTTAAACAAAATTTGAAAAAAAAATTGATATTTTGTAGCTTAAAGACATAACTCAAAAGGAGTACCAAACTCAAAAATAACTTTTATGCTACCCTTTTATCTGCTTAGTTTATTACTTTTTCCCTCAAAATCCTATTCATTGTCATGATGATATGTAAACTGAGATTCACAAACCTCTGATTCCATGCTACACCTATTTGGTGAATATTAGAGGTATATGTTCAATGACTTCATGAATAAAAACTTCAAATCTACATTTAGTTCCTTCAAAACTGAGCTCATAATTTCCCTTACCAATTATGCCTCTTATATTTCATCTTATTTGAGATATCATCTACTTACTTATTTCATAAATATGGCAGTCATTTTGGATTATATTACCTATCTTATGTCCAACACTCACTTGCTACCAAATAGTTAACAATTCCACTCTCAAATCTCTAACATTTCTTCATTCTCATTGCATAATTTTCTTGACACTCATTAGGTCCATTATTAAGGCTATAGTTCAGTAGAAATTTAATTAAGTTTGGATTTGAGACATCAGTCTTTAGAATCCATATATGTCCTCCTCTCTTTTTCTGCTAAATTTCACTAAACAAGTTAAAAATATAGAGACATACTCGAAGAAGCAAATCTCTGATTTGGAGGAACACCACCCTTAACGAACCTAAAATAAAGCATCATCCTAGCTTTACTTATCTGTGTTAGAAACACATATATCATCTGTATTTGTCTTTTTAAACTGTATTTGGATATTTCTATTCACGATATTTAGCAAACTTGTGATTCTAATAGCATTTCAGGCATGACTCTAAAGTAATTTGAGGGAACAAAAGAGAATAATGTCAGATTTTTAGGCATAATACTTGAGTGCTGTGTATTTGTGGTATTAAGAAACAATGAGATGTTCAGTATGCCCAATATTGATTGATAGTTATCCATATCAGGTATTTCTGTTTCCCAAAGGACTATATTTATAATAATTAGAATTGTGGTGAAGCACAGATTTCTAAATGAGTACTATGATCTATTGTAGGTTAAAGGGCAGAGTTGTGATACAAAAATATTAAATATAATATTAATGGCCTAAAGTTGTACACTTCCCACGGGATTCCCACTTTTAATAACCTCCAGTATCATAGATAAAACTGAGGCAGTAATCATTACTGAAATGGATTTTCTGGCAGAATTAGACATCGCCTCCAAGAATCAATAATCATTTGAAACTAACAGGGTGATTAAATGACCTCCTTTTTATTTTACCTCATGTTGAGTTGCTTTTTAATCTTGATTTAGAGTCACACTGCTAGAAACAAAGATAAACCGAGGACTTAGAACATTAGAGCAGCAACGTGAAGCCTATTCATTATGAAGGTTAAAGTCTCCTTTCCTTCAATCAAGGCATCTCTAGCTAATCAATGCATTCTAAAGGAAAAACTGAACACTCTAGGTACAGACTGTATAAATACCACCACCTAAGGCAGCAGCTTCTTTGTTAAGATCTGCACCATTAGCTTTGCTATGTCAGGTGCTATATATTTTTTATTTAATAATTTACTATGCCAGTAATGCTGGGGGATATCTTTGTATTGACTGGTAATGTTGTCATTAATTCTTTTCATTCATGGACTTTATCCCTCCCATCTCTTTATAGTTCCAGAAAGAATTGCCTCAAGTAGGCAGCAATTCTCCTAGCCAGCTGTTTTCTACCACATATAGAAAATGAAGCCACTTACCAAGTAGAATTTTACATAGTTTGCACTGTCAGTTATTATGTAAACAACAGTACTGGCCAATGGATTATTTTTATAGATATCCTAATAAGATACACATATGACAGTATGGAAATGAAATTTGTTATTGTGTAATAAATAATTAAATTTGTAAAATATAACTGTGAAATTCAATAAAATTCAAAAGCAAAATTTATTCGATCTTTTAACCAAAGGAAAGTAAGATAGATAGATAGATGATAGATGATAGATAGATGATGATGATAGATAGATAGATAGATAGATGATAGATAAACAGATAAAAACATAAGTAGATAGATAGACACATATTTGTGAATCCATATATGTGCATGAGGGGAAAAGGAAACAGAGAGATGACTTTTATTATATCTTTAGGCAGAATTTTATTTATAACTATTTTTTCTCTTAAGCCTTGTAATCTTCACAGATTGAACATGTTTTATATCTTTACAATAAATATTTTAAGCTTGAAAAATAGCTATAGGGCAGCCCCGGTGGCGCAGTGGTTTAGCGCCGCCTGCAGCCCGGGATGTGATCCTGGAGACCGGGGATCGAGTCCCAGGACAGGCTCCCTGCATGGAGCCTGCTTCTCCCTCTGCCTGTGTCTCTCTGCCCCTCTCTCTCTCTTTCTCCTTCTCTCTCTGAATAAATAAATAAATCTTTAAAAAATAGCTATACATTAAATAGAATATTGCATAGCAAGTGAGATATAATTATCATGCATTTTCTCTGCAAAAGGTTTTAAAATATAATTTATAATCAGTAAGACTCACTGTCAAAGGGTTTTCAGAGTTATTTAATAACAAGAAGATAATTTTTAAAATGTTGAAACTGCATACCATGAGCTTTACAATTTTTCACTACTACCATGAGAGTCACTTAGGAAATGTATTAGACTTTCTAAAGAAATAGATTTTTAAAAATGTTTTAGCATTATAAAATGTTCTAACTGTTCCTCTTCAAATGCAAAATGTGATGTCATTAAACTTTAGACAATATTTTTTTTCAAATTCCATTTAGTTATTTTCACATCCACTTATACAACTTTAATACTGTACAGTTTGTCAAGGATAACAGAGAGGCATTCTGTACTTCATAGAGCATCTTTATAAGAGGCACATGATGTCTGACCATCTCTCCTTTTGTGAGGTTAATTTTTATCAGTGTGTCTAGATGCTCTCATCTTGATCCATCCTTATAAAATTCACTTTTAGCCTTTCACCTAAGTGCTTTAGCTGCCATCAATGATGATTGCCTACTTCCATTATTTCTTTAATGGTGGAATAATGGTGATATTTTAATTCTATTACATCTTCCTCATTCATTATCTGGAATTCTTTACACTATTCTAGATATCATGAAGTAAAGTATATATAGGAAATGTAGAATTAATCCTTTAATTGTTCTCATATTTACCATTTTGTTGGTTGGTTACCAAGCATGTAATAAAGGTGATAAATATGTATTTTATTATAATTATTAATCTATGGATATTAGTATATTTGATATTTTTCTATTGATGGCAATTATTTTTGATGCCTGTATTGCCCCACCTCTGATGACAGTGGTCTCTTAAAGTTTTATTTTGTTTAATATGAGCCCACTAACAATTATAGCTTCCATATTATTTTGTATAATAAGATGTTTCTGTCTCATCCTACACATATTCTATTCCAGATCTAGAATCAGATATTTGATTCCTATTAATGAACTGCTATAACAGATCACAATATGGGCACTATTTTCTCATTATGGTTGAGTTGTTCATTGTTTTTCAGTTTTTCAGTGTACATAGGAACAGAAACACGTGTATTTTCACTATGATTAATTTCAGGCTAGTAACATGGCATCACTGAAGACAGAGTTGAGAAAAGATGCACTGTTGAACAATAGCATATAATATTTTCACCATATAGATACAATAGATGTAAATAATCTCAAAATTATAGGTGGTAGAAAAAGGCTGTAGGTGCCTGGGTGGCTCTTGATTAAGCATCTTCCTTCAGCTCAGGTCATGATTCCAGGGTCCTGGGATCGAGTTCCTCTCAGGCTCTCTGCTCTGTAGGTAGCCTACTTCTGCCTCTGCCTGCCACTCCCCTTGCTTGTGTTCTCTCTCTCTCTGTCAAATAAATAAATATTAAAAAATAAGAAAAAGAAAAAAAGTAGTAATTAGAAAGTGATGAGGTTTTTAGTATTTTTGGCTTACATTTTAATATAATCTGTTTAATTGCATGGTTATATAAATTAATTGTAATGACAAAAAAATTGTAATGACAAAAAAATAACAAAAAAAAATAATCATCCTCAAGAGTCTTATTATACTAGTATAGATTGCAAACTTGTAAAAATATTATACTGTTGATACAAAGTTTAAAATATGCTGTGATTATAAAAAGTGGGGAGAAACTAAATACATCTGGGGGACTAGGAAGACCTTTATGCAGAGACAGTCTTAATATTTCTATATGAACTTGACAAATGATAAAAGAAGATGACACTTCACACAATAATCCTTATATTCAGAAAATTAAGCTTTGGAATATAGGACATACTGAAAAATAGTGAAGAACAATTTGATCTTTTTGTTTCTTTCAGATTACAAATTTTATTGAAAATAAATGTACTTTACATTATGATTTGGTATAACGTTTATTTTATTTAATTTTTATCCATCAAGTTGGAATTTTGGCCTATATTGTTAAAATTATTAATTATTCTTATTTTAAACATATTTTTATGGTTAAAAGTGTGTGGGATAAATCAATGATGTCATTGCACAAAAAGCTACTAAAATGGCTTTCAGTGAACTAAATTATTCAAGGCTCCAGTTAAGATGTAAGTTATGTGTTTCAATAATAGAAAGGAACTTATAGATCCCATTATTGGGTTACTGACTGAGGAACATTTTTAGTCCCTGCTGTCCAAAGGATTCTCAATCATGCTGCTGAGAGCATTTGATAATTTGAACATAAAGTTTAATTTAACAAAAGGATAAAACCTAAAATAGGCTATATTGAGACATCCTCTAAAAGACTATTAGAAATATCTGTAGATACTTATCAAATTAAAGGACTCTATGGATTCTTGTCCAAATGTGAAGCTAAGGGTACATATCATTTGAAAATGTTCCCCTGGTGATTTTAATAACTTTTCTCATATTATACTTTGAATCCACTGAGGACCACTGAACCCTTTAATGAAAGGGATACATACAAAATTATTACAGTATTTTTGGGGAACTGCTGTTTGAAACGTGTTTCAAGTGTTGATTTTTTTTAAAAAAACAAAATCCTATGGTATTAAGTGAATGGAAAAACAAACAAGGCAAAGATAATTAAAGAGACAAAAATAAAGTCAGAAAATCAAAATTGTATTAACAAGAAAAAGGATATGGAAGAAAGTTCAGGGGAAGGAAAAAGAAAAATCAGTACCAGAGGAAGAGGACTATCCAGTCACAGTCATAGAAGTTTTGATTCTTCTTCCACTACCTTCTATGTTCATACTCTTTATCATTCTCTTGTCATTTTGCTCTTAAATTAGTTTTTATCTCACTTTTATACATAACACCTTTTTAAAGAACAAATAGTTCTATGAGATTTGTAATGAAAACCAGTGTTTTGGTTTTGTTTGTTTGTGTATTTGTTTTTTGCATCACTGGTTTCTTGCTTTGATTTCTGGTTTACTGAAGCAATAAGTTTATACTATTTTACTAAAAACAAAATGTTAATTTTTCTGTTTCCTGCTATTCTATTCTATTCACTTTCCTCCAGGTATAGGTAAATATAGTATTAGGTTTTTATATAGTCCTTCATTTAGGACCTATAGGCTTCCTAAGGTAAAATAGGAAAATCTACCCTTCTTTTAACCTCCTCTCATGCACCAGTATCTTTCTTCCATCTTTGCCAGCTTGTTAATATGGTTTACTAGGTGGCATTTTTTTTCAATTATTAATAATGACTATGTGAATATTATTCAACTTAAGGCATATAATGTACTGTGATTATATTTTCTTTGTTTCCTTACCAACTTTTCTTTATATGCATCAATGACTTGTCCTCCAAATCACTGGAAGGATGAATTTACATTCCTCCTTTAGCAACCCTCCAGCATTCTGCTCCTGTTAAGGACTGGTTTTCTCCAGGCTTGGTTCTTATCCTAGAATATCTCTTTCATTTTCCTGAGGATTCTTTTCATCATTGTGTTGGTTGAGTAACAGTTTCCTTCCCCTATTTTCTCCTTTTTCATTTCCACATTATCTTCCATCTTCATGAGAAACATCCTTTAGGAGACAAAGTTTCAAGATGCTGTGTATATAAATGATTCTGACAAAAGAAGCTATACTAATGAAAAACCCTAGATTTTTTTCTCATTCTTTATTGGCTGTTATATTATCTAGCCTTACAGCAACACTAACAACATAACAATAGCAAGATAAAATTATCATATTTTCAACATGACCATCCTTATCCTCTTTGTATCTCATTTTTGGATGTAGTGAGAACATCACACTTGTGAGATTTTAGAAAAGTACCTACTACTTATTTTTAACTAATATTGAACCTATCATACACTGAAATGAAAAACAAATTTGAAATATACAATGCTGCAAATTTCTAAAAGCAGTTGAAAAATCCCTCTTTCTCTCACACTCAAATTCTCATAAACACACATGCATGCACACACATGCTTTGGAATTCATGGAGAAGGAAACAATTTCATGAATAAATCTTGAAAATAATTTAAAATAACAGCAAAAATATATTCCAGTATTTTAGTATATTGAAAGAATTAAGCAAATTTCTGTAGAGCTGATCAGCATTAGCAGAGGCTGAAAAGACATGTCCTTCAGAATCATAAATAGGGACTGCTTTTGGCAAATACAAGCTAAGATATAGACAGCATCTGATTTAAAATAAAACAAGACAAAAACCTTAACATCTTTAGAAGATCTTTATAATAGAAGTCTTTATGACCAAGCTATTCTTAATTCTAGCCTCACTCTTTGAATGTTTAGCTTAATATAGCTAAGCCAATCCATCATCCAAAAGCCTATTGAGTGCCTACTATGTGCCCAGCATGAAAGCAGCAGAATCAGATACCTCTGACATTTTGATTGTTTGATCTGATTTTCTGTCACCTGTCTTTCAGGCTCCCCCAGAGAGAGAAAACCTGGAAGTAGCAGGCTCTATCCCTTCAGGGAAATCTTAATGAGACCTAGCAGTTCAGACTGACAACCTACAATCAGACCTGATTTTTACTGCATTTCTTTTAGAATGAGCATTGGTCTTTTCATTATGCTGCTTTATAACTCCTTTATCCTCAGTCATTTCATTTTTACATATTTTTACATGAAAATATTAATGAAAACTTTGATTTTCTCAAATGAATGACTAAAGTAGATGCTGACCTCAATTAATAGCATAAAGTTAAAAATCTTCACCTTTAAAATATTAATAGGGTAAATCTAAAATAATTTACAGAATTTTATTTACAATTTTTTTAAGTTTTTATTCTTCTATTTCTTCAGACTTAACTGTAAAATCTACAAGGCTGTTTTATAGTATTTTTCCATTAATTAGATTTTTTCACTAATCACTCTATTTTTACTAATTTATCTCATCTAATAATAAATTCATTTGTTTCTTTTTGTGTTGTTGCAATGCTAGTTTTTTTTAAATTTGATATTGTTAATATTCATTTAATAGATCATTACCTGCCAATACAGTTTTGAAAATCAGGCTAGGATTCAAATCAGCTATTACAATTGGCAAACAGAAAATAAAAATCTCTTTTCTAGTGGTTGGGTCCAAAGTAGATATCTAGGTCTAAGGCCTGAAACTTAGACAAAGTGAAGCTTTGTGTTAAAAAGATATAAAGGAAGATTATCAGATTGGATGATTTTAGAAGATTGATGTGGGGAGTTACATATTAGAAGCAATATGGTGATCTTATCATCAAATCATCAATTATACTTTCTTGGCAGGGAGAGATCTAAGTTTTATGGTACCTGAAACCTTTACAGGGTGGTGGAGTCCCTTTAAAAAAAAATAAAAATAATATAAAATTTGGAGCCCCTCCCAAGACCTTGGAAAGGCATCATGTTGGTTAGAAACCCAAGACCTTAAATTTTATTTGATTTATGATAAATCTGCCTCTGCTCTTGCATGAAATTTCTAATTAGGATAATTTTAGATAGAATATAATGTCTATGTGTTTAGCATTGTCTAATATGTCTGACTGAAAAAAGCTATCTCAATGCTAAAATACATGATGTATTGAGACTTCTTAAAATTGTTCTAAAATCACAAATTGTGTTGAGTACATCCACTGTAATGAGTTTATGGGTGATGAAATTGGAATATTTCATCAAGGGGGACTAGGAAAAGCTTAAATAGGAGAGATGAGGCAAGAAATGGGGAGTAGGATTGTAATGGGAAGACCAAAAAATGCAATGTGATGCGCAAAGATACAACACACCACAGAGAAATGATGGTGGTTTTATATAAACAGTGTAAGTTATTTCAGAACTATTTAATTAATAATCAAAAATAGCATATATATATAAGAGAGGCAAAAATTCCCAAGTGCAAAACTGGTAGCAAAAGTACTGTCATTTTCAAATACAAAAATAATATGTTAAATGGCTTAGATTTAATGAGAAACCATTCATTTTATTATCAGACAAATGTCTTAAGGAAAAGTTGAAGAATATTTTTATGGGCTTTTTCCTTGGCCTATATTTGACCTGCTTCTTTTTTTAATTCAAATGTCACATTTTTTTTTCACCCTTAGAAATGACAGATTCATCTTTTAATGACTTAATCCGAGGACTAGTAATTCTACATAGAAGCATAAGTCCATGACGATAGAGTAACTCAAGAAAAAGGAGATTTGTAAAAAAAAAAAGAAATGATTGGTACAAAAATTATTCAGAAAGTGTGAGTGAATCTAAGAGACAAATAATTCTGTAGCATGTCATGCAGTGAAGTGAAGTAACAGTATTATAAATGTGATTGTGCTTCTGGAGATAACATTTACTTGATTGTAAACTGACTTGAATATTATATTATCATTAGAAAAGTATTTTAAATTAAAATATATAAGAACCGGGCTTGGGAATAGACTGGTTGAGAATCTTAAAATGTCAAGCCAAAATAATAAATTATTATGTATTTTTATGAACATTTTAAACAATCATAATGCCTAAAGTCGAAATAACAGATGGATTAGGGCAACAGATGGACAATATATTTCACAGACTGAGTACCTAGAGACCACAAGCACCCACTTGGAAAACGAGGACACACTGATCTGACACAGCAACTAAATCATTTGTTGTATATACTAAAATGATGAATATTTATTTATGATTAAAATTAAGAAAAAATAGACAAAAATGAAATATTATAATGAAATAATTAAAACTAATTTATTATAATAACCAAATTATTGGAAAACTACTAGGTGAGCAGTTTCTACCTAAGAAGCATTCATTCTATTGTAAAGTGCTTTGCCAGAAGTATTGAAATGTTTCCACACCCAGTTGTTTACTTAGCTCTCATAAAACCATATGTTATACACAAATACAAGCATAAAAATATGTAAGTGACAATTTAAAACTAGATTGATCATTAATAAATGGAGTCATGTCATTTTAGATAGATGCTGTCAGGTTATTTGCCCATATTTCAGTTCACACAGCACTAAATGGGATATTTCTACCTGTGAGTTTGAACCTCATGTTAGATCAATAAAGATAGACGGAAGGAAATTTTCTTGGCAAATATTTTAAACTATTATCCTAATATAAAACACAAATATTATACAGGCATTTATCTCAAAGATGTTATTTTAAATGTTTTAGTAGTTATATATTTCTTCAAAGTAGCATCTTATATTATCACCTCTCAAAAAAAGGAAAAAATATGGCCTTGAAAAAACATTATTCTGGTAAAAATGTTGATATATCACAGCTGTATAAATTTTGAGCAATGCTTGATTAGCAGCAATCCAATTTGGGATAGGAAGTATAGAATAGTGGCGTAGCACTGAATTGGACCAACACTAGTTTCAATGCTATTAAAAGTGGGTGCCCAAGGGAGATATTGACCTTGAAAACCTTATGTTTCTTTTCTGCAACATGTCAATGGCCTACATGGTCTTATTTTATGACTATGTTATGGTTTATATATCTTCTTTATTCCTAAATTTTTATACTTTAATGTAACTAAAGTATAAAAATGATGTTAAAAAAAGCAAGGATAAATAATATTGGAGTCAGAGGAATACCAAAGAGTTAGTAGTATGCAATAGGTACAAAGGCCCTAAAATATCAGATATAATATTCCAGATATACTGCAAATGACCTGAGATACTTTGTGGACACAGGAGGTCTAAACATTTACTAATTGAGTAAAAACTCTACAAGGTAATAAACAGGAAGATTTGAGTACTTTCAAATCCTTCCAGAAATGGCAAATTAAAAACTACAAATAGAAGAATATAAATTTAGGAAAGGATTAACTTTTGAAATGTCACTTTCCAGAATGTGTGTTGTAAGATCATTGTTCAACCAGATCCCTTCCCTATTCCTCTACAACTAGCACACTCACACACACACAGAGCTATTCACCTAAATTGCCTGCTTTCCTAGTGACAGCCTATTCTCAGTGGAATTTGTTTGCATTTTGATGTATGCCAATCAGCCTTCATTTTCAAAGGAATACAGTGACAGCTTCTTCCTCTAGCGATAATTCAGGTTATAGATATGATTTGATTCTTTAGTTACATAAGCTATGATGATAATCTATAATGATTGAAACTCAATTTCTTAAAGAATTATAAGCAACAAGACCAAAGAACTTACTTACAAAATAACATGCAAGTAAACTGTCAGCACAAACACACATGCACACACACATGCATGCGTGCATGCCAATGAAGTAACTATAAATTTTAGTACAACAGTAAGTTGTAAAATTTATCATGAAATCCTCTATTTGGTGAAAATATTGAAGGAGGAAACCAAATCAGGGTTTTCAAAATACATATTTTACACTAACCTTTGGAAAATAAAGACTAAAAATAACACATTAACAAAAATTTTAAAGAGACACCTTGGATAGGGATGTTCATATTCATTGGGTAAATGGTAAAATTTAAGAGCTACTGAACTCGAGGGATATGTTAGGAAATTGGAAATAAAGGTATTCATTTTTCTGTGTACATGGGGCATAATTTCATACTGGGGACTAATCAAGGGAGCAATTCTTTGTACTAAGTAGGAACAGAATTTGATGGTTTTCATTGCCTTTGCAGAAAGCTATGATGACAATCTATAATGACTGAAAAGGCAAGAGTAGAGCAATATTTGACCCAAATAATTTGGAAAACATTTACAGTGGAGTTATGCAAGGCTATTCCTAGAGAAAGTGAAAACATTAGTGCAGGTTTTATTTATTTATTATTTATTGATTGATTATTTATTTTAAAGATTTTATTGACTTATTTGAGAGTGAAAGAGAGAGTGCACAGTTGGGGGAAGGGACAGAGGGAGAGGAAAGGGCAGACTCTCCATTGAGCAGGGAGCCTGACAAGGGGCTCAATCCCAGGGTCCCTGGGTTCATGAAGTAAGCCGAAGACAGATGCTCAATGGACTGAGCCACCCAGGCACCAGTAGGTATTTTATTTTATTGTATTTATTTTTTGCTTTCTTTCTTTCTTTCTTTCTTTCTTTCTTTCTTTCTTTCTTTCTTTCTTTCTTTCTTTCTTTTTTTAATAATAAATTTATTTTTTATTGGTGTTCAGCCAACATACAGAATAACACCCAGTGCTCATCCCGTCAAGTGCCCCCCCCCTCAGTGCCCGTCACCCTGTCACCCCCACCCCCCACTCTCCTCCCCTTCCACCACCCCTAGTTCGTTTCCCAGAGTTAGGAGTCTTCATGTTCTGTCTCCCTTTCTGATATTTCCTACCCATTTCTTCTCCCTTCCCTTCTATTCCCTTTCACTATTATTTATATTCCCCAAATGAATGAGAACATACACTGTTTATCCTTCTCCGATTGACTTATTTCACTCAGCATAATACCCTCCAGTTCCATCCACGGCGAAGCAAATGGTGGGTATTTGTCATTTCTAATAGCTGAGTAATATTCCATTGTATACATAGACCACATCTTCTTTATCCATTCATCTTTCGATGGACACCGAGGCTCCTTCCACAGTTTGGCTATTGTGGACATTGCTGCTAGAAACATCGGGGTGCAGGTGTCCCGGCGTTTCACTGCATCTGTATCTTTGGGGTAAATCCCCAGCAGTGCAATTGCTGGGTTGTAGGGCAGGTCTATTTTTAACTCTTTGAGGAACCTCCACACAGTTTTCCAGAGTGGCTGCACCAGTTCACATTCCCACCAATAGTGCAGGAGGGTTCCGTTTTCTCCCATCCCTTGAACATTTGTGGTTTCCTGCCTTGTTAATTTTCCCCATTCTCACTGGTATGAGGTGGCATCTCATTGTGATTTTGATTTGTATTTCCCTGATGGCAAGTGATGTAGAGCATTTTCTCATGTGCATGTTGGCCATGTCTATGTCTTCCTCTGTGAGATTTCTGTTCATGTCTTTTGCCCATTTCATGATTGGATTCCTTGTTTCTTCGGTGTTGAGTTTAATAAGTTCTTCATAGATCTTGGAAACTAGCCCTTTATCTGATACATCATTTGCAAATATCTTCTCCCATTCTGTAGGTTGTCTTTTAGTTTTGTTGACTGTATCCTTTGCTGTGCAAAAGCTTCTTATCTTGATGAAGTCCCAATAGTTCATTTTTGCTTTTGTTTCTTTTGGCTTCGTGGATGTATCTTGCAAGAAGTTACTGAGGCCGAGTTCAAAAGGGTGTTGCCTGTGTTCTCCTCTAGGATTTTGTTTTTTTTTTAATAATAAATTTATTTTTTATTGGTGTTCAATTTGCCAACATAGAGAATAACACCCAGTGCTCATCCAGTAGGTATTTTAAAATACAATAAAATTTGCAAATCTCTGTAGAAATAACAACAGAGGCCTTTTACTAACATTTAACTTTGATCAATTGAAAAAAAAAATCTTGCAAAGTTCCTTTAGAATTAAAATGATTCTAGGGTAAAGAACCATATGTACAGGGCAGAAAAGAATATGAGTGGGAACTAGCAAGGAAGAGAAGAATAACAAAATTAATCCAAAAACAAATCGTTGCTTTGTCACCATATATTATTGACTTTAATGATTAGGGAATTGAAAATAATTATTGGTAAACCTATTGTTTATCAGATTAAGTTTGTTGTTTGTTATTAGTTTCAGTAAGTTTTAGAGTAAAATGTATGTGGTTCTCTTTTAATTATGAGTTCACCATTCTTTTCAACTCCTTCTTTTATCTTGGTAAAGAAAAAATCCCACCCACCCCTGACACCAAAAGTTTCATTTTGCTGATGCAGTGCTGGTACCTACCAGCTAGACTATGGAGACAAACAATTTCACAGAAAAACAACATCAGAGAAGCAACTCTGTGACTGTGATTGATCAAGATAAAAACAAGACCACTCTATAATCATGTTTGAATACAAACAGAAACAAGAATATTGTCTAAACCACAAATACGCCAAGCAACTCCGTATCCTATCGATTGTGAGTGACTGGTACTTTTTGAACAATTATATCTTTAACTGAATTCTATTCCTCCTTCCTTGCAGATATCCAATTATATACTACTGCTTGTTTTTGACCAGATAGAATCCATGAAAAAGCCTCTTTTCCTTTACCTCAGCCCTAAATCACCCTACACAAACCAAATCCTTTAAGTTCTTGCTCACACTTTCCTTTTCTATGATTGTGAGTTCTCCATTTTTATATGATTCAATAAACCAATTGTGACTACAAATATGCTCCTAGTGGTATTTGGCTGTAGGGCATCGACAGGTATAATGTTAAAGTCATTAAAAGTTCCCCCTCCTCACTCTGATGTTATATGTAGAGGTCTAGACAGAGAATAATTTGTCTAGTCATTGTAGTTAAGGTTCTAATCCTTGAAGAGTGGCTAATCTAGTTTTTCTGCACATTATATCTACTAATTCATGGATGCATGTTTCTTAATAGTTTATAGACATTAACTATGGTGATGATATGCATAGTTTTATAATTTGTTGACCCCTACAATCCTCACATATGAACATACACCCTTCCAAGTAAAACTTTGCTATATTCTTGAAGATATAATAACCACTGATTGTTTTATAAAAAGTTTCCAAATGAAAATTGAGACTTTTGAAGATAAATAAAGCTAATATCAATAACTTCTGATGTAATACATTTATTTTGGCCCAAAACGTCTAAACAGTAGTAATTGATAAAGCCTGTGTATGATTTCCACTCATATGTTTTAATGACTTACTTTTGACAACCTATTTTAAGAGCCCACTTAGAGATTTGAGACACTGTGGCATGTCTTTTACTAGTTTATTCATTCTATAGATTATTTAGAATTTCACTTTCGTAGAAATTCAGAGTAGAAGTGAAATGTAGCACAGATGCAATATGGCTTTACAGTTAAGAGCCTGTAACCTGACTAAGACTGACTGGATTTGAATGACCAATCCACCAAGAAATGTAACCTCATCAAAATTATGTTTTATCTTGAGCTTTAATTTCCTTTTAATATGGAGATAATTATGGTATCTACCTTTTATGGTTTCTTTGAAAATTAGATGAGTTAGTATGTGTTAAGCCTTAGAAAACTGTTACCATATAGCAGGCACTGAATTAACGTTGTTAAATATTCATAGAAAATCCAGTTTCCTTTACCACTCCCAGTCACAATATGCTTAGAATTACATATTTATTGGGCATATTTCTGAACTACACCATGTGCTTACACACATTTTTCTGTACAGAAAATATTTTTGTAAAAGAAAGAAAGAACATCATACTGTTCTTATATAATTTTAGTCAGGTTTATTAAAGGTATAACATATAGAGTAAATTTAATTGTATGAAATGTGAAGTAGTGATAAAGGTTTGTTTTTTTGCATATGAATACTTAATTCTTTCTATACCATTTGTTGAAAAGATTATCCTCTTTCAAGTGAATTGCCTTTGTTCCTTTCTTACAAATACTGACCATATTTCTGTAAATGTCTTTCTAGACTATCCTTTTTTAATTGAAATATGGTTACCATACATTACCTTAGTTTCAGGTGTACAACATTGTGATTCAACAAGTTTACATGTTATGCTGTGCTCACCACAAGTGTAGCTACCATCTAACACCATACGATGCAATTACAGTACCATCGACTATATTTGCTTTTCTGTATGTTTTAGCTCTATGACATTCATTCTGTAACTGGAAGTCTGTAACTTTCATTTCCCTTTGCCCCCATTTTGCCCATCACCTCAGCCCCCTCCATTCTAGCAATTATCAGCTATTTATGAGTCTGTTTCTGTTTTGTTTATTCATTTGTTTTTTTTTAGAGTAGACATACAAATGAATTAAATCATATGGAATTTGTCTTCCCCTGACTTACTTCACTTATCATAATACCTTCTAGATCCATACATGTTGTCACAAATGGCAAGATCTCATTCCTTTTCATGGCTGAGTAATATTCCATTATATAGAAAGATGATAGATAGATGATAGATAGATAGATGATAGATAGATAGATAGATAATAGATAGATAGATAGATAGATAGATAGATAGATAGATAGATAGATAGTTGATAAGTAGATACATAGATACATAGATAGATAAGCCTTCTTTATCCATTCATCTTTTGATGGATATTTAGGTTGCTTTCTTATCTTGGCTATTGTAAACAATGCATAGTAAACATAAGAATACATATATTTTTGCAAATAGTATCTTTGTTTTCTTTGGGTAAGTACCAGTAATGGAATTATTGGATCATATGATATTTCTATTTTTAAGTTTTTGAGAAACTTTCCTACTATTTTCCATAGTGGCTGGATCAATTTAGTTTCCTACCAAGAGTAAACAAGAGTGCCTTTTTCCCCACAATTTCACCAACACTTGTTTCTTGTCCTTTTGATTCTAGCTATTCTTATAGACATAAGGTAATATTTCCTTGTGGTTTTGATTTGCATTTCTGTGAGGGTTATTATATTGAGCATCTTTTCAGGTATCTGTTGGCCATGTACATGTCTCCTTTGGGAAAATGTCTATTCAGATCCTCAACCACTTTTTTAATTGAATTATTTATTCTTTTGGTGTTGAGTTAGTTCATTTATATATTTTGGGTATTAATTGATATCAGAAAGAGCATTGCAAACATCTCCCATTCAGTAAGCTGCCTTTCATTTTGTGGATGGTTTCCTTTGCCATGCAAAAAACTTTTTTTGGGGGGGGGGTAGATAGTCTCAATAGTTTACACTGGCTTTTGTTTTTCTTGCATGAGGAGGTATAACTAGAAAAATGTTGTGACAGCTTATGTCAAAGAAATTACTGCCTATGTTTTCTTCTAGGAGTTTTATTGTTTTATGTTTCACAATTACATTTTTAATCCACTTTGAATTTATTGTGTGTGTTGTAAGAAAATGATCAAGTATCATTCTTTTGCATGTAGGAGTCCAGTTTTCCTAGCACCATTCATTAAAGAGACTGTCTCTTCCCTATTGTATATTCTAGCCTCCTTTGTCATAGACTATTTGACTGTTATAAGCATAGGTTTATTTATGAGCTCTTTATTTTGTTCTATTGACCTAGTGTCTATTTTTTGCCAGCACCATGCTGTTTTGATTAGTATAGTTTTGTAGTATATCTTAAAATCTGGGATTTTGATACCTCCAGCTTTGTTCTGCCTTTTCAAAATTGCTTTCACTATTCAAGGTCTTTGGCAATTCCATAACAATTTTAGTATTATTTGTTCTAGTTATGTGAAAAATGCCACTGGAATTTTGATAGTTGTTGCATTGAATCTATTCTGACCATATTTCTGTAAATGTCTTCTTTTGGGTAGTATGGACATTTTAAAGATATTAATTCTTCCAACTCAGGAGCATGGAATATCTTTGTATTGTCTTCAATTTTTTCACCAGTGTTTTATAGTTTCCAGAGTACAGAGTACAATTCTAAATAACAAGTATATAATTTTTTCTATAACTATAGTATCTTAATTACTGTAACCATTCACTAAGTCTTAAAATCAGGTGGGTGAAACTTATAACATTTTCTTTTTTCCATTAGTCTAGCTCATTTGTCTTTACATATAACTTTTTGAATCATCTTGTCAATAACTACAGAAATTCTTCCTGGAGAATTAATTAGTTTTAATTAGTTTACTTCTTTTCTTATATAATCATCAAACACTGTAAATTTCCCTTTATGCTACTGATTTTATGATTCCACAATTGGAATCGCTTTAAATCTAAAAATTATTTAGGGGAAAATTGACATAATAAAAATTTCGGGTCTCTGATTCATAGACACCGAATATGTCTCCAATTATTTAAATTTTCTTTGAATTTTATGTTTTTGGTGTTTATAATATTCCATATATACATCCTGCAAATGTTTTGTTGGACTTATGCTTAACTACTTCATTTGCTAAATTATTATAAATTATATTTTTGAGTTTCAAATATTTGATAGTATAGAAAAATATGATTTTATTTAAATGTTAGCCTTTTATATTTCAACATTGGCAAACTCACTTATTAGTTCTAGAACCTCTTTTATAGAATCCTTGGAAGATTTATATATGTCATGTATGCAAAGGAATAGTTATATTTCTTCTTTTTCAATCTCTACCTTTTTAAAGTAATCTTTTAAATATTTCTTGCTTTAATGAACTTGCCAGGACTCACAGTAAGATATTAACTAGGTATGGTGAGAATAGGTATCCTTACCTTGTTCCCAGTCTAAGGCAAAAGCATTCAATATTTCATTGTTAAGTATCGATAGCCTTGGGTTATTTTGTTGTTGTTGTTGTTGTTGTTGTTGTTGTTACTTTTCAAAGAATAGGTGTGAAAAACAATCAATAAAACTAAAAAGCAACATATGGAATGGGAGAAGACATTTGCAAATGACCTATCTGATAAAGGGTTAGTATATAAAATCTATAAAGAATGTATCAAACTCAACACCCAAAGAACAAATAATACAGTTGAGAATTGGGAAAAGACAAATAGAAATTTTTCCAAGAAGACGTACAGATGGCCAATGAAAAGATGTTCAACATCACTCATCATCAGGGAAATACAAATCAAAACCAAAATGAGATAATACCTACGACCTCTCAGATAGCTAAAATTAACAATGCAGGAAACAATAGATGTTGGTAAAAATGCAGAGAAAGGGGAACCCTCTTACACTGTTGGTGGGAATGTAAACTGGTACATCCTCTCTGGAAAAAAAAAAAAAGTATGGTGATTCCTCAAAAAGTTAAAAATAGCACTACCCTACAACCTGGGAATTGCACTAATAGGTACTTTTTCCAAAAGATACAAAAATATTGATTCAAAGGGGCACATGCACCCTGATATTTATAGCAGCATTATCAACAATAGCCAAATTATGGAAAGAGCCCAAATGTCCATTGACTGATGAATGGATAAGAAAGTGGTGGTATATTTATAATACATATGCACAATGGAATATCACTCAGCTATCAAGAATGAAATCTTGTCATTTGCAAAGATGTGGATGGAACTAGAGTGTATAATGATAAGAGAAATGTCAGTCAAAAACAAATGTCATATGATGTCACTCATATGTAGACTTTTAAGATACCCAATAGGTGAACATAGGAGAAAAGAAAAAAAGAGGAAGGCAAGCCTTAAGAGACTTATTTTCACATTTTATTCCTGATTTTATTGGGAAAGACTCTAGAATTTTTTCATTATGTATACTTCCAGGTAGACATTTTTCTTTTCCTCCTCCTCCTCCTCCTCCTCTTCCTCCTCCTCCTCTTCCTCCTCCTCCTCTTCCTCCTCCTCCTCCTCCTTCTTCTTTTTCTTCTTCTTCTTCTTCTTCTTCTTCTTCTTCTTCTTCTTCTTCTTCATCATGAGAGGATTGCTGGAGGGGAGTTAGGTGGGGGATAGGCTAAATGGCTGTTGGGTATTAAGGAGTCACTTATTGATGAGCACTAGGTGTTATATGTGAGAGATGAATCACTAAATTCTACTCCTGAAACAATATTACACTATATATTAACTATGTAGAATTTAAATAAAGATGTGGAATTTTTTCAAGTTTTTAACCTTAATTGATATTATCCCATATTATCCTCTTACTTCTGCTAATTTGATGAATCATATTGGTTTATTTTGAAATATGAAAACAACCTCACATTACTGGAATGAACTCATATTTGCTTATCACACATCATCTTTTATTACTCAACTCTAACATATTGAGTTAGTTTCATATATTATTCTCCATATATTATAATTTCCAAAATACCTTTTTACTAATTTTCTTGTGACAGTTATCCTTTAAAGATTTTTTAAAATATATTTTATATTTATATTTATTTTATTTTTTTAAGATTTTAATTATTTATTCATGATACACACAGATTGAGAGAGAGAGAGAGGCAGAGACACAGGCAGAGAGAGAAGCAGGCTCCACGTGGGGAGCACAACATGGGACTCGATCCCGGGAATCCAGGATCACGCCCTGGGCCAAAAGCAGGCACCAAACCACTGAGCCACCCAGGGATCCCCTAATTTTAAATTTTCTATTGCTTTTATTTATTGTGTTATATTTATTTGTTGATCCAAATTTACATTTGATATCATACTCCTTGTTTTACTATTTCTTATAGTAGTAGGAAGATAAACTGAAGATGTATTCTCTAGGATTTGTTGATCTGAAATGACTTTATTTGACTTTATTTTTAAAATATATATTTTATTGGATACAAAATTTGAGGTTATCAGTTATTTTTGAAGTGTTTTTAATATCCTTTAGGCTTTTGTTTATTTGTTTTACCAAAAGCCTACCATATTTTGAATTTTATTTTTCCTTCTGACTGTCTTAAGTATTTTCTCTTTATTGTTAGAGTTAACAGTTTAACTGTGTGTGTGTGTGTGTGTGTGTGCGTCTGTGTGTTTATGCCATTATCCCCTCAAATATTTCTTCTGTTCTATCCCTTCTCTCCTTTCTTACTATGATTTCAATTACACATTATTTAGACCATTTAATATTGTCCCACCTCCCCTAGATGTTGTATTCTGAATTTGTAAAATTGTTCTTTTTTTTGCCATTTCAATTTGGATAATTTCTCTTAACTATGATTCTTATTTCTGCTGTGTACAATCTGTTGAAAATATTGTTAAATGAATTATTTGTATATTTGTCTATTTTTGGTACCATTTCTATGCAACTTGCTATTTTTCCATCTCTTTTCTATATTTTTATCTTGTCCTTTCAAAGTAGCACCTTTAAAATATGTATCATGATATTTAAATTTCTAGTATAAGAGTTCTAACAATTTGGTTATTTCTAGGCCTGGTTTTGTCAGCTAAGTATTTTCCTGACAATTTGTTGTTACTTCTCGATGTGATATTTTAGAAAAATTTTATTGAATAATGGGCACTTTATGCTTAAAACATTAGCTGCTATAGTATATAGAATTTATGATTCATTCTAAGGCTCTTGCTGTGGGTGACTTAATTCAGTGAATAATTGGGCTATATTGGTTTTTATTATTATTATAGTTACTTTAGTATATCTCAAACTTCAAATTCCTTCAGTGGCAGAATGCTAATAATTTATTCTTAGCGTTTTACACTCTGTTCCTATAAGGCCTGTATGTCTGCTTCACAGTGGTGCTTTTTTCTTGTCCCTTCCCTAGCTGTAGATTGCCACGGACTTTTACTCAGTACAAGTATAGTGTTAGGAACGGAGTCATTCTCAGTTTTTTCTTTGTAATCCTCAGTCCTAGGCAGTCACCATATTCCTCAGCCTCAAGGACAGAGATTTGTTGCTATTCCTACTCCTCCTTTCCTTGGCATCCAACCTTTTTCTGTATCTACTCAATATCTTGAGTGGAAAGTAAGTTTATGTATCATTTCAAAGTAACATTCTTTTGTGAGTGTACAACCCTTGGCCCAAGAAGATTTTTACCCCTTTTCTAGTAGTGTAGGGATTTTCTCCTTCTCAAAGGTAGTCCATAATCTCTTAGGCTCTTTTCTTGGAAGTTTTTCCTCCTATTTCTACAGTAGCTTAAGAATTGTTTTATTACAAAAAGTAGGGTCTGGAATATGGTGAGATTTTTATGCCTGTGTACTACCCTAATATTTCTTGAGAACACCTGGTATTGATCCATGTTAAGAAGCTCATAAGTGTTAGAAGACAATTCTCCATGTGGTGGAAACATGTCAAGGTGGCAGTAATTTTCTTTTATCATTCATAACTGCCTATGAAGCATTGCTTCTGAAGGAAAGTACCAAAGTACAGTTCTCCCAAACCATTGCAAATGCCATTGATCAATCACTGGATCTCCTATCTTCCAGCAAATAGTTTTGAGCATGGTTTGGTTGGTTATTAGAAGTAACATCCACATGGGCCTCCTCTATCTCATTCCTGTAGGACTTTAGGGTTAGGGAAACTAGTGTGAGCATAATGCTTATTCTGCCTCTCAAGCCATGAGTAATAGATTCTTGCTCTCTGACCCAGGAATTTATGTCTTCTGCCAGCATTCATGAAATGATGTCAGGCTAAAATTTTAGCTTCGAATAGGGTAAAATCTCAGATCCTTCATTGCTCTTGATAGCAAATAGTTCCATCACCCTGTGTCTAGTTCTCCCATGGATTGTAAACTATCATAGTCATTATTTAAGAAGTCAGCCAACTTTTAGCTTTTAATCAGTTAATTTTTTTCCCCATGATCTGCTCAAAGTGAAACAGTTTGTATTATTGTTTCTCTTTAGAGTTACCTGTCACTTTTAGGAATTTAGTACATTTGATTAGATCAAGTAGTTTTATGAATTTACAGACTTCTGTTTTTTTCTTATTGTTAGGATGACAGTGCTATTCTGGTTTGGCATTATACATTTTAAGCTTGTCTTCAAATATTTGCCTTCTTAAATTTTTCCTCAAGAATGTGTCAATTTGGTTTAGGGGCTTCACTTAATGCCAATATATGTAGATCCTCTTCAGTCCTTTTCACCTCTTCGTAATATGTCCAAGTATGAATCATATCGTTTCCTTTATTATGAGTATTTCAACTATGTCTGATGTTTCTTGATTCCAAATAATGCAGTGCTTTTTCATGCCTTCTTGTGAATGTGTACAGGTGTTTTTCTGGTAGATATCAAAAGTTGAATTTCCATTGCCATGCTTATACATATTTAATGTTTATAGATAAAAATGCCTTCTATCTTGGGCTCTACCAATTACCACACAGCAGGAAAGCAGGGTATAATTTTTTCTATACTTTCTCTAATAATTAATATTGTCATAATTCTAAATTTTTGGGTTTGTGATGAAGAGAAAATATTATTTCTTTGGATATGTCCCCCAGGCAAGGGAAACAAAAGCAAAAATATACAATCGGGACTGTATTTTGCACAGCAAAGGAAACCACCGACAAAATCAAAAGGCAACCTACTGAATTGGAGAAGATATTTGCAAAATATATTTCCAATAAGGAGTTACTATCCAAAACACATAAAGAATTTATACAACTCAACACCAAAAAAACCCCAAATAATTTAATTAAAAAATGGACAGAGGACCTGAATAGACATTTATCCAAAGAAGACATACACATGGCCATTAGACAAATGAATAGATGCACAGCATCACTAATCACTAGGGAAATACAAATTAAAACCACACCTGATGCCTGTCAGAATGGTTAATATTAAGAGACAACAAATGATGAGGATGTGGAAAAAAGGGAACTTTGTGCTCTATTGATGGGAATGTAAACTGGTACAGCCATTATGGAAAACAGTTGAGGGTTCCTCAAAAAGTTAAAAATAAAAATATATGATCCAGTAATTCCACTGCTAGGTATTTACCCAAGGAAATAAAAAACACTAATTCAAGAGATATATGGACCCCTATATTTATTACAGCATTATCTACAATAACCAAGATATGGAAGCAACTCAGTGTCCATCAGTTGATGGATAGATAAAAGGATGTGGTATATATACACAATGGAGTATTATTCGGCCACAAAAAGGATGAAATTTTGCCATTTGTGACAACATGGATAGATCTGAGGGTATTATGTTAAGTGAAATAGAAAATATAGAGAAAGACATATATCATATGACTTCAGTTATATGTGGAATCTAAAAAACAGAACAAATGAACAAACCAATAAACTACAAAAATAACAAAACAGAAAATTGTCTGATTCATAAATACATAGAACAAACTGGTGGTTGCCAGAGGGGAGGAAGGTAGGGGAATAGGCAAAATATGTGAAGGGGATTAAGAGACACAAAATTCCAGTTATAAAATAAATAAGTTATGGGGAAGAAATTTGTAGCATAAGAAATATAGTCAACAATTATAGTAATTTTTTATATAACAGAAGTCAACTATATTTGTGGTAAGCATTACATAATTTATAAAATTGTTGAGTTGCTATATTATTGTACACCTGAAATTAATATATGTCAACTATACTTTAATTTTAAAATAATATTTTGCATCTTTAATATGGATTTTTCTAATAATAGTGATATTGTTAATCTTTTTATGTTTGTCAGTAGTATCTTCTTTTCTCATTTTTTGCTGTTGATTTGTAAATAGTATTAATTATTATAGGTTTTAATTCCCTCATGTGTATGATACAAATTAATAATAGTGCTTTGGTTATAGTAGAAACTTTATTAATATTTTCCTCTGTGACTTTTGTCTTGTTTATAAATGACTTCCTTCTTTAGACACCTGGATGGTATAATAGGTTAGTCATGTGATTCTTGGTTTTGGCTCAGGTCCTCATATCAGGGTCATGGTCTTGGGGTCGTGGGATCAAGATCCACATTGCACTCAGAGGGAGTCTAATTGAGATTCTGTCTCTCTCCTTTTCTATTCCCCCACCACTTTCTCCCTCTCTCAAAATCTTTAAAAAAATGACTTTCTTCTCAAAGTTTTAGAGATACTCTTTTGTATTCTCTTTTGAGCCTAAAAAAGTACTCAGGATATTTTGCAGTTACTATTCTCTCTTTCTCTCTCTCTCTCTCTCTTTTTTTTTTTTTTTGCTAAATTTAGATACTTTTATTTTGAGATTCATTATTGTAGATGATATTTATGACTTCTGAATTGAGAATCATTTTTATACATAATACTTTTACAAATACACATGAATCCTTATGGACTCTGTTTCATTAATCCACTAATTTATTACTCATTACCTTAATATTTTATTACTACTTACATTATAATTTGATACTTTAAGGTAAGTCTGTTTCTTATTCTGTTTTGTTTTGTTTTCAATTTAATTTTTGCAGGCTAACTTTGAGGGACAAAACTGAACCTGCCTGACAAATTTTATAATAATCGTATTTGAATTTTAAAAACATTGTATTGAAATTTTAATGGGATTAGATCATATTTATAGATTAGTTTAGAGAGTCTGGAATCTTTATTCTGTTGATTCTTCCTGTCTATACATCAGTTTATATCTTTATTTACCATTTTTTTTTACTGTCCTTTTGTAAAGTTTCAGGATTTCATTCTGAAATATCCTAATGGTTCTTCTTAGATTTATTTCTAAGTTCTTTATAGATAATAATCATAATTGATATTGAACTTTTTATTAAAATATTCCTTCATTGACCATGTCTAAACTAGAAGATACAGTAAAGCTTAGTGATTCAAATCATGGGCTTTAGAGCCAAAATGAATCCCTGTTTTGCCACTTACCAGCTATATGACCATGAAGAAAATAATTACAATTTTTGGCATATCAGTTTTCCTCATTTTAAAGTGGAAATAAGAATATTTTTCTGAAAATTATCAAACTTAAAAATTAAAATTAGATTAGGTAACACATATATAGAATCTCTAGGGTGACTTGGCAAATCTAAAGTAATCAATTAAAAATTAATTAATAAGTATTAGCAAGAATTATAAGGATCCTCTTTATTTTTTATGATTCTTAGTTGATCAACTGAATGTGTTAGGTGTATAATTATATCATCTAGAGATAATCTATTTTATATTTTTCAAAACACTAATTCTATCTCTTGCTTTCTTTATCGTTACATTGGCTGCAATCTCTGATACAAAGTTAATATTGGGGGGAGAGCATCATCAGATCTGTTCCTTAATGAAGCATTTCTAATATTTACCTATAATATATGAACTTTGTTATTACATTGTTGTAAACTCTTGCTCCATGTAAGACGGTTTGTTCTTTTTTTTTTTTTAGCTTATTATGAGACTGTTTAAGTTTTATATTTCTTTTTTTTTTTTTTTTAAGATTTTATTTATTTACTCATGGGAAACACAGAGAGAGGCAGAGACATAGGCAGAGAGAGAAGCAGGCTCCTCACAGGAAGCCTGTTGTGGAATTCAATTCCCAAACTGTGATCACGGCCTGAGCCAAAGGCAGACGCTCAACCACTGAACCACCCAGGCATCCCTTATATTTCTTTTTTTTAAGTTTTTATTTTATTTTTATTTTTGAGAGAGAGATTGTGAAAGTACAAGTGTGGGGAGGGGCAGAGGAAGAGAGAGAATCCGAAACAGGCTTCATGCTCAGCATAGAGGCAGACTTGGGCTCGATCTTACAACACTGAGATCATGACCTGAGCCAAAATCAAGAGTCAGACGCTGAACTGACTGAGCCACACAGGTGCCCCTATATTTCTCTTTAAAGTCTATTGAATGTGGGATGCCTGTGTGGCTCAGTGGTTGAGCATCTGCCTTTGGCTCAGGGCACGATCTTGTGGTCCTGAGATCAAGTCCTGCACCAGGCTCCCTGTGGAGAGCCTGCTTCTCCCTCTGCCTGTGTCCCAGCCTCTCTCTCTGTGTCTCCATGAATAAATAAATAAAATATTTTTAAAAAATAAAATAAACCTATTGAATGCAATTTATTTATTGCATGTTTTGTGGTCTATTGAGATAACTTTGTTATGTGTTTCTCTTTCCCTCTATTAACAGAATAGATGTCGTTGCACATATGTATTTAAATGTTAAATTCTACCTGCATTTTTAATAAAGTCAAGATATCCAGGTTTTTTATTTAATATACTTATGATATTGATATTTTCTCTATTTCTCTGTTTATATGCAAAATTATTTATTGAAGCTCATCAAATGAAATGAAATAAATGGAATCATTCAGTTTAAACTAATACCCCTTGATTTCTCATTGACTATCATTTTGGAATTAGTCCATATTCATAAAGTTAGACTATTTTATTGTTTTTAACCACTGCATAATATTTATTGTGAATGTAAAATTACTGACTCAATTATTTATTCACTTATTTTGAGAAATATTTATTGAATATCTACCATGTATTTAACATCATTCTCAGGGCTCACTATACAGCAGTGTCAAAACAAATTCTCTGATTTCATGAAACTGTTATGAGACAAATAATGGACTACTTACTGAATAAATACTGAATGCTAGCCAGCAATATTTGTTTCAGAAATAGTTTTTAAAAAGGGCAATTGGATATAGGGTGATAACATGTCTATTTTATATAGACAATCAGGGACAAACATTGTAGAGAGTAACATTTGAACAGAAAAGTAAGTGAAAATTAAAAGTGATGGATAAAAATGCATATTTTCAGTTTTTTTTTTCTGATATCCCTTTCCTCGTACTTTCTAAGTTGACATTATTTGGAATTTCAGCCCATACTATTATATATTTTAAATAAATATATAACTAATATTTATTTCAACTTAATATATGTACTAACTTCTACTTTTGCTCTACAAACAAGTTGCCTACTATTTTCACTAGGATTACTTGCTCACTTTAGTAGAAAAAATTATCTAATGATTTTTATAGAAAATTTGAGGATGCATATTATCAAATTCTTTTTACTTTATAAAAGTATATTTACTTTTTCCTCATATGCCAAGTTGACATTGGCTACGGATTCTTACCTATAATGTTGATTTTCTTTGACATTTAAAAATACTGTTCCATTTTATTATCATTAACAGTAGTAGCAATAGTAATACTAGTAGAAATAGCTTGTTTGCTGTTGAGAAATCTGAGATAAATATGATTCTTATTGATTAGAGAATAATCTATTAATGTTTGTTTTGTTTTTTTTTAACTTGAATGATCATAAGTTTAATTTTCACGATATCTTTGGTATTCTGTGTATGTATGCTGTAACTTAATGCATTTCCATGAGGTTATTAAGTGTATCAGTCCTCTCTTCCTCTTTTGTTTGTTCAATTATATCTATTACTTTTGTTTTAACTTATTTCTGTGTATTTATTGTCCTGTCTTTTTTTGTGTGTTATAGGTTCCCCTCAATATCTGATGATATATATGTTCACTCTGTATTGCCACTATATATATATATAGCTTATCTATACTATATAATGTGTGTGTGTATATATATATATGCTCTGCGTGTACATGTATATAGGTACATATAACGTTTGTGTTTGTTTGCTTGTTAGACTACTCAGTTACTCAGTTTGCCTGGATAATTTACCTGTGAAACTGGATTGGATAAGACTTGCTTCAGAACTAGAACTGTCATTTGTATAAACAGAGAATTAAACAACTGAAGCACATTAGTCTTGCCAGATGGAATATTCCCTTTAATCAGCATTATAAACTTGAAAACCACAGTTCCTTCTCATCCATCTAGAACTATCTTTTTGTCATTAAGATTAAAGAGAAAAACAAAAACAAAAACAAAACAAAACAAACAAACAAAACATTAAATAGAAAACCACCATTGTTGTTGCCACCTGATACAGGTGGGTAGAGCAAATTTGTGGATGAAGTCTCTTGTTCAGGGACCCCTGACCTAACAATATAGATAATTACCTCCTAGCACACTCTTGACTTTCCAACCACCACCTCTGTGGATGTATTACTCTCAGTGTGGACACCACTATTTCAAGTAGATTTTTCTGCATATTCTGTGGCTTCTGGTTTTCTTCATCAATCCCATCCTGTTGCCACCTTTCAAAGGTTCCTCATAATTTCTGGTAAATAGTAAGTTCTTTTATTATTTTAAGAATTTTGTTTATATATTTATTTATTTGGTTTAAGTCATTTCAATCATTTCTAAAATTTTTGCTAGAAAATGGCAGCTGCAACATGGGTTTGGTTTTCAATCTCCACCTGAAAGAGTTTCCCTTGTAACACGCTCTTTGTGATACCTCAGGAATCATTTGATGTACAGTTTTTAGAGATAGTTTAATTTATTAACATTGTATCATAGAATTAGATAATTTTTTATGAGCTAGAATGCTAAATGTATATTATTCTCCAAAAGTATGGGCTGAATATGAAGAAGCTTAATATATTGGATGGAGGCAAATTTTATAGCTTTATTTATTAATTAATTTGTCATTCATACTAAAACTATATTTATTAAGAAGCTTTTCAATGTGCAATTAATTGCATTCAGTTGAATAAAAATTCATGGGGGTGCCTATTATGTGTTGCTCTAAAACAGTTTTATAAGAAGGATTTTATTTTCCCAAAAAGTTTTGTGTATTAAATTCCATCTGTAGATAAAATAATTTCAACCAAGTAGCTATTTTCTTAGAATTATATATCATTATTGCTACATCAGACAAACATGTATTATTTTCATAATATCATTGGAGGAATCATTACACATTTAGTGCAGACAATCTTTTTTTGTACCAGATAGTAGTTTAGGCTTTGTGGGCCATAAGATCCCTGTTGAAGCAACTTAACTCTGCCTTTTTTCTCTGAGAAAAATCACAGATGACATGTAAATGAGTTAACATGTCATGTTCTAACAAAACTTATTTATGAAAAGAGGCAGTGGCCAAGATTTGGCCTATAGGCCATAGTTTTTCAGCCCCTGGAGATAACATAAAAGCTTAAGGGATTTGAAGCTCCTATTACTTAAATTGAACTTTCAAAAAACATATTTCTGCTTCTTCTCAACTTAGAATACTGTTTTAAAGTCTTCAAGAGAAGATGGAACTAGCATGATAGCTTTTATTTTCATCAGTTTAGCAAAACAGATTTTCATTTCCAAAAAGAAATGTGTGTTAATAAATAAAGCTCCAGGGTAAAGAGTAATTCATAATATTTTAAGGTTCATATGTATTATTTGTTCTCTATTGCTGCAAATTTCCCAAAGGTGAAAAAGAAAGCTTCAATTTCAAATTGTTGAACAAGATGAAAAATGAGTTGTAACTACATGTTCTGCTGTAAATATGAAAATAACATCTGAGATAACTTGTAAATAACTTGTTATGTAAAATTTCATAATATTGTGTGTTAAACTAGAGCATAGACATGTGTACTTGGCATTGATATAGAGTATACTTGATATTCTTCATAAATGCTTGAGAAAAGGCTCATGTAAAAACAACCTACAATGATACAAGAGATATTAGATAAGATTGAAAAGCCTTAAGAGTTTTTTTCATAAAAAATCATAACCCTTAACAAAAATATTAGTATATTCAACTATAGCATTTGCCAGGAATTAATTTTTATAATACTTAATTATAAGTATTATAATTACTTATACTTAATTTATATTTTTAAAGGTAATTGTATGTTCCCCTGGGATGGCAGATTTATTCTTTGTACATGAGTTCTCCCAGATGAATTACCTCAACTGGCTATCCTCTCTTCTTCGATAGTATCCTAAGATGTCACACATGTTGTGCTTGATAGGTAATCAATAGTTGTACTTTCATTGCTTTACACCTTGCTCTTGCATGCTGGTCATTGTCAATTTGGTTTGTGTGTATATATGTTCACTGTATTGTCACCACTGACCTTAATCATTATCATCTCTCTATTCTAATAATCACTCTCAAAAAGAAAGGTTTATGCTGATTTTTTTCTCCTCCAGATCAATTCTTCATCCCTTTTTGTCCTAATTTGTGCCCTGGAGGTTTGATCTTTGCATACTCTTAACACCAGGGCTTTCAATGCTAGCTGGCCTCCAGTTAGGTTTAACCAATAGGAAAAAATGGCAGGAGATTGGAGTGCAGGATATAAGACAGGTCTAACGCCTTTTTTATGCCCTCTCTTTCTTTCAATAGTGTGTTTCTTGCAGTATTTGTTATTCTACAGGACCACGTCTTACCTGGCTGATCACTTCCACAAGGCTCCACTTTTCACTGGGCACAGGCAGCACTGTTTCCTCCCTTTGGTCTGTCAGTCATAAAGTCACAAAGTCTTGCTGCTCTTGCTAGCCACTGGTTGCCTGACCTTACACTTGTTCCCTTTATGTTGCCCATCATATACCTGTAAGTCTTTTCTTCTTTAAAATCTCTTCATTCAAAATGTAATCTTACAAGGGGGAGTCTCCCTGGCTCAGTCAGTAGAATGAGCGACCCTTGATCTGAAGTGTAATCCTGCAAATTTTCTTTCTTGTTGGACCCTGTTAGGGATAAGTTATTTTCCAGATTTCTTTATCTGAACTGTTTTGGAACATATTTGCCATCCCAGGTCCAACAACTCATCTCTAGGTAAAAATTTAAGATAAACATATATCTCTTAATTCAAAACAGAAACTAATGATAAAGATGCAAGCATAAATAGATATAGGATGTATAATACTGTGGTATATAATAAGAAATACATATTTGGTCTTCATCCCTTTTCTGGCAGAGCTCCTAAAACCCTTGGTATTTTCTAAGTGATGAGAGCAACAAAGGTATTGTTAGTTTTGTCCAGGAAGTGACTTTTGGACCCTATGTAAGGATGACAGCTGATTGCCAGGAGAACCAACCCTGTGATTATAGGGTGGAGACTTTCAGTCCCATCTTCTTACCCCCCAGGGAGGGAAGAGGACCTGAAGAGTGAGTTCAAACACCAATGGCCAATGATTTAATCAGCATACCTATGTAGTTGAAGCCTCTATGAAACCCCAAAAGCATTCAGAGAGTTTCCAAGGTGGTTAACGTGGATATCTGGAGAGAAAGGTACACCTAGAGAGGGAATGGATGCTCTGTGCCCTTTCTCACATTCCTTCCCCAATGCCCTTCCATCTGGCTGTTTCAAAGTTGTATCCTTTTACAATAAATAGATAATCTAGTTTTTTGAGTTCTGTGAACTGTTCTAGCAGATTAATCAAACCCAAGGAGGAAGTCATGGGAATCTTGTATCTGTAGTCAGTCTGTTGGAAACACAGATAGCAACCTGGGCTAGGTTGCTGAGTCTGAAGGGGTAAGGGGTACAGGGTCTGGTCAGTATTGTAGGAATGAACCCTTAACTTGTGGAATCTGATACTCTCTTCAGTTAGATAAGCATCAGAATTGAGTTGGGATTCTCTCACCCTGCTGGTTTCTGAAAATTGCTGGTTGATGTGCAGGAAACCCACTTCCCTTGATGTGGAGGAAAGCCCCTTCCCACACATCAGAATTGGTTCCAGGAACCTGAAAGAGGATGCTTATAGAATTAATGTCTAAGAGTTATATGATATGGATGATGATGATGATAATAAAATAATAATAATAATAACATTTTTAATACAGTATCTTCACAAATATTTTTTCTTTTCCATTCATTAACCAGTGCTTTTATATTTAATCCTATGCAATTTGATGCTCTTTACAGATTGAATTCTTTGGCCATCTCATACTCCTCAAAGCTGTGGATTTAGCCTTTATTTCTCCACCTTGAAATTTCCTGGTTCCTATACAAAAATATGAGTTGTAATGAATCTACTAACAACTTACTAGAATGATATGTTTAGATTATTGTTGGTACACCTAAAATTCCACAGCTGGTGAGCCCCTTTCCTCAAAGTGCTGAGTGTTATGACACCATCACAAAGCAAAACCTCCCAGAATGTGCAACACATGGGTCTGTTCATAAATAGACCTGCTACCTTACACAGAGCTATTCGTGGTAACTCAGAACTGTGTACAGGAAAAGTTAAGGGCTACTTTTTTAAAAGCCATTGGAATTTTGGGATTGTTTGTTATACAACATAGTCACAGCAATAGCTGAATGATACAAACCCATTAGCAGAGAAATAACCAAGGAAATTCTGATGAGTGTAGACTATATCCAAGATTGTAGGAGAGATCCCCTATATTGTTTTTTTCAAATGCAGATAATTATAAGCTGGTTTATACTACAAACTATTAATGTCTAATGTCTTCTCTGACTACTATGGAAAACAAAAGAAAAAAATAAAATTGAGATGCTTTTGGCCTGGCATCAAGGTATGTTTGGTGTGATACGGAAACAAATCTCTATTGCTTATATTGCAGTTTTGAGGGGATTCAACCAGTGTTGTTTGTTTAGTGAAATAGCCTTTCAGAATGTGTTTTGTTTTGCTTGGTGGTTTTCTGTAAAGCCTTCCATCTTCCTATAATGAACATTTGAGATTGTCCTCAAATGAGATTGTGCTGGAATTCAAGTGACAACCACTATGCTATACTCAGATAATCTTTAAAGTGAATAGGATTATCTTACTGGTTATTTCTTTGCTTTGAAATAACTCATAACAAAAAAAATGTTAGAAACAGAAAAGCAAAGTAGGTATCTGCAAAAGGAGGTGGTGGCTGCATCCATCATGAGCATTGTAATCAAGTCTGTTGAGGAGAGAAAATGTGTGGTAGGAAGTAGGAGCTTGTAAGGTTGTTGGAATCTGAGCAGGTTAAAATCATTCCTAGTGTTTTGAATCATTATTCAAGGTTTTGGGCAGAACCCCTTAATGCTTTGTTAAGAGGTAGGCAAAGTATTTTTTTCTAATGGACACATGAAACTCTGCTATAGTATGCCCTTTTTGTGTGTACCCAACTTCTAGTCGTTGTTACTTTTGTTTTTTCTCTAGTGACACTTGCCAGAGTTGAGGGGCTTTGGGTGTTGGTGTGAGCAACTTTAAAAACAAAAAACAAATCAAACAAACACAAAAACCCTCCAAGTAGGATATGATTTAGAATTGATTCATATAATCATTTGATGACTTTTTATTAGCAAAATCAACATAGGAAGACTCCACAATGATAAAACAATTTGCTATTTCATTAGATATGAATATGTAAAAATGAATAAATAAAAAGATATTTAATACAATTAATACCAGGAAGTCAGAAAAATTGAGGAGATTTAAAAGAAAAACAAAAGAAGACATTATTTTACATTCAAATTACATTATGGAAAATCCTTTGCAATCTTTAACTGTAATTCTCAAAAAAGGAATCTGTAATTCCTTATAAATGACTATAATTGGTGAAAGCTATTAGCATGCCCAAATCTAGATGTTACTCCATTGTATCTCAACACCATGGCTGTGGCAACAATAGCCTCAAGTGATGTTGGCTGAGAAAGGGTAGCAAAGTCAGAAGGAATATTTACCTTCTCTACCCCCAGGATTCCATTGGCAAGGAGCCATAGCAATCATGAGTTTACTTATCTGCAGCTCCCTCTCTCACATGATCTCAATTAATCCATTATTGTTCCACGTAAGACCAGACTATTCCCATATCCACCCTCATGCCTTAACTCTGCTTAGCCCCACCACATGTTCTCAGAGCTGCCAAAAAGGAGTAGCAACCTGTCACAAGAGTGAATGGCCTCCATTAGAGAGAAAATAATAGATTTATTTTATTTCATTGGCAAGATTGTTGCTCCCTGAAAAAAACACATACTTGCAATACAAGGTAGTCTGAAAGCCAAGGTTCCTCTGCTACTTTATCTGAACTTTTCTGCTTTGTTATTGCCTTCAGAGATCTTTATAGAATATTTCTTAAATTTATTTTTTATTCTTCAATTTCTATTTTGCACTTGACTTGCCAGAGAGTTGGGATTCTGATGCTTTCCTCATTTGAGGATTTTTTTTTTTTTTACTTTAAAAGGATAGCTTTCTCTCTCTCTCTCTCTCTCTCTCTCTCTCTCTCTCTCTCTTCTCTCTCTCTCTCCCCTAGCAATTAAAATAGCTCTGTGCAAATTTCTTGCATTTATTTTCTCCCTTCAGGTATGAATATGATATTTTAACCAGATTTTTTATCTTTTCATTTCTCTTTGTGTCTATAATAGGCATAATTCCCCATTCTATAACTTTTGAGAAATAATAATTACCACTAAATTTTTATGTGTTTTCTGTACTAAAGACATTGTGCTAACATTTTACATCTAGGACCTCATTAAATCTTTGTAACACTCCATGAGGTAGGAATCATTAATAATGTCATTATGCAGATGGGAAACTGGAATTCTGAGAAGTCAGTAGCATTCCCAAGAGCCCCTATAATTGGCAGGACCAGTATTTGGACACAGACTGTCTGATTCTAGAGCCTGAGCTTGGCACTGTCTCTTCAAGAATTTGCTAATGATTTTCCTTGGCTTTCTCACTTTTGTCAGAAGTTTGAATTTAACTGTCCTGTTATTACTATCTCATTGTAGGTTATGGCAAATATCCTCAACATTTATTTTTTCATAATGAGTGCTAATAAAACCAATTTTTTTTAAATTGTAGAGAAAACACTGTAGGAGATACATAAATATAGATAGATCATATATATATATATGATCTATCTATATTTACATCTACATAGACATAGATTTGTTTTAATTTAAGGAATTGGCTCACATGATTATGGGACCTGGCAAGTCCAGAATCTGTAAGGCCAGCTGACAGACTGAAAACTCAGGTGAGAGTTATTGCTGCAGTCTTGAGGCAAGATTTCTTTCTTTCTTTTTTTTTCCCCAGGAAAATTTAGTTTTTGCTCTTAGGTGTTCAATTGATTAGATGACGTTCATTCACATTATTAAAGGTAAGTCCTTTTACTCAAAGATATGGATGTTAACCACATCTACAAAATATGTTTATAGCAATACCTATATCAATGTCTGATTAAATAACTAGGTACTATAGCCTAGCCAAGTTGACACAGAAAACCCATCACACTATATATAACAAAAAGCTGGCATTTGTTTCATCAAAAATTATAATAACTCAAGTTAATGTGGTAATTTACCAATCTACATGTGAAAAAAATGAACTGTTCCATACAGCTCTGTTTTGCAGATTTGTACATTTCCTAATTTAAATTTAAAACATTGGGAAAAATAATAAATTTAAAATATTGGAAAAAAATAAAATAAAATGTTGGGTTAGTTGCATAATCCAGGTCAGAATGACAAGCCTTATTTATGAGTTTTAATTATTTAAATAAGGCATGTTGAATCATAGTTATTCTGAAGAATGTTCCTTCTCTAATTTATTTTTATCACCGCTGTTCACTTTAGCCTTTATATATATGCTATGAATATATTCACATCACCTATTCCCATCATTACACTTCCCCATCAGTGAAATTGTTTCTGAAAACTTTCTGACATTGTATTAAAGTCCTTCCCACCAAGTACTGTAATTTACCTGATCAATTTTTGTCTTTGTATCATTATTATAGAATACGTAGGTTGGCTTTCATTTGATGTGAATCCACAACTATTTAATTTTGTTAAATTGATCGAAGTATCCATTGATTCACTCATCTATTTAGATTATTGAACATTTTACAGGTATTGGAAATACAGTGGAAGAGAAAAGAGTGATTGTTCTGGCTCATAGAGTACAGTTATCTTAGGAAAAAGACATTGCATTGCTGCTTTCATAATATTCTGTTCTTGTACACACACATATTATCCATTAATAAATTGTGTTGACACCCTTTTCAAATTGTTTCCAAAGCTCAACAATGTTTCACCATCTCCACCACTGTCCCCTGGTACAAACTAACATCATTTTTGGCTTGATTATTGCAATAATCTCCTAAATTGTCTCCTTGATTCTGCCCATGTTGTCTTGAATATCCTCACTCTCTTTCTTGCTCTAAAGGGGATTTGCTGTCATGTGATCTGTTCTATGAAGAAACCCATGTGGCAAAGAACAGAAGATTCCTACTAGTTTATTTTTAATATTTTTAAAATAAAAATATAACTAAAAATTTGCCAACACAGAAAAAAATTGAAATGTCTCTCAAAAATGTGTCAGTACCACACATTTAAAATTAAGCACTAGTGGGTTGAATGGTGGTCTCTTCAACATCTTGTCCATATTCTAATCCTCAGAATCTAGGAATACATTATTTAGAAAAAGAATCTTTGCAGGTGTAATTAAATTATGGATCTCAAAATGAGGAGATCATCCTGAATTATCCTGATGTGCCCCAGTCCAATGATAGTATACTTAAAACAGTGCAGTGGAGGGAGATTAGATTGACAGAAGAGGAGGAGGCAATGATCTAAATAGATAAATGTTTGTGGAAGAGAACACCTAAAGAAACTGTTTTAGGAACTGGGAGAAAATCATCTTGAGTAGAGCTCAGAAAAAGTGATGTAGGTAATATTATTTCTATTAAAGTATTTTCCCACAACAGTAATGGAAATGTAAGACTCAGAGAAATTTAAACCATAAACCTCTCAAAGACTATGGAATGATTGGTACTTAGTACCTCTGACAATAGGGTTTAAGATAAATCTAAAAACAGAGCTGGATAAACATCTGTGTAAGAAGCAGTAACTTAGATCCTTTCTCCCATTCTGAGAAGTAGATGCCTCCATTCTGCTGTCCTCTAATCCCCCTGGAAAAGTGTAAAGGAAGAAAAAAAAAAAAAAGAATCTTTAGTCTTGGGACATCAGATAAAGTTGAAAGTAGAATTCAGTGAAGTAAATTCTAATCTACTGACTAGGAAACACACAGCATTTTCCCATACTTGGCTGCAAGAAAGAAAACACTGTAGCCCTTATATTATAGGTAAAACACTGGAAGAAATCCCTGCCCAAAATGGTGCTGCACTCACATTCAGCAAATGAATGGCTTCTTGGCTCCCTCTTTGGGTCTATTCCCTGGAGCCAGGCTGGGAAGAGAAATGGGGCAAGATATATAGACCGGGGTGCTTCTATTTGCACTCTTGCCCTGTGCTTGTCAAATGCTAATGGTGTGGCTGTTCAGTAGTTAGTGAAAGGAGGTTTCAGGATGACAATGGTATACCAGGTTAAAAAACAGGTGCAGATTGAAGCAGGTCTAGGAGACCCTACATCAAGAAGCTGTAATTGATAGAATACTTCATATTTGTGAACATATTGAGGGGAGATTTACAAAGCCAGCTATGAGTTTAGTGTTGAATTAGTGATAAGTACATCGAACACTAAGAAAATAAAAACTTATAAGATAATTATTAACACCAAAGTGAACAAAAATATTCTACAAGAAAGCAGAAATAATCACAAACTTCACAGTATTGTTGAAAATGCTGTCTACATGCTACATATATTTTTTAATAAAAAATTAAATCATGGTACATACATATAGGATTGAATGAATCAGCTACTTTGAGTGGTAGCTGTGGGCTTTCACTGTGGAAGGTGACTAGATAGTGCTTCCTGCTAAACAATCAACACATAGAAGCACACACTTGTTATTTAGAAGAATGAAAGACATTAAGCAAAACACAACCAAGCAAAAACAGCTAAACCAGTTGGAAATGGCTATTTTTGGAAATCAGCAATAAGTGAGGGGAGAGTGAAGGATTTCTTATAGAACTGTAATAACTAAATCTTATTAATGTTGAGTGCATAAATAAGTTTGCTTCTCTTGGAAAAACAGTTAAAAAGCTGTGGTGAAAATGCTCTCGTATGTAACTCCTAGAATTCATATATTTCAAAACATTAGCTCAATTTAATCTTAAAGCCATGTAGATATTTGTTTAATATACCATGTTTGCATGCAAAGATAATGTACTTGAGCTACCATTCAATCTCACATATTTTTTTTACCTTTAAAATGAAAGTTTTGGAAAACTATTGAACATATTTAAA